>NC_056541.1:15525435-16161973 GCF_910596095.1 Thunnus maccoyii
TTTAAGTTGTAAATCAAAAGTAAAGTTTCAGTTATATTCAATATGAAATAAAGAATGATGGATACCATATACTTCTGTCAGTTTCAACTTAATACAGTGAAAATTTATATTTTCGGCCACGTCTTTATTTCTAACCACAGTCTGTCTGCTTCCTGGAGCAGTCACTGATTCTCACAGTGATAAAACGTCCACTTGAGGGAGGCAGAGTTGCATTAAGGTTTTGGCTGCATTGTGTCTGTTAGTAGTAGTAGTTAGTAAGTAGTCTTTTAGTGTAATTTGTAAATACTTGGATTTACATTGAACTGCAGAGGACTTCTCTTTTAAATCACCATTTCAGGTCCTCTTGTTAGTTCTTTAACTGGTAACCACCGCAATCCCAGTTGAATTGAGCAGTATACAATACTATCTCAGCATTGTCCCCTCCCCATTCATGACTGATAGACCAATTTCTGTACCTGTAGCAATGGGTACATGTATTCAGTCTTAGTCAAATTAGACATCTTTAAACATAATATGAAATTAATTGTACTGATTTGGGAGTCATGTGTCACACAGAGAATCCTTCGCCAATAACAACCCAGACTCCAGACTGTGCTCTGTGAGGTGACGGCATGCTGTGTACTGCCAGAAGAAAGCCATTCAATCTGTCAAGATTAAACAATATTCTGCAAGAAGCTTGTGGGCAATGAGCACATTGATCTGATGTATTATTTGAGTGAACAGTGTGCCTCTCATTTTTCACTTAGGGTTTTGTTTTACAAAGAAGATAATTGGGAAATGGAAGCATTTGGGAAAAACATTTGTCAAAACTGATTCAGAGCTAAATTATGTATGAAGGAGAACACAGACAACACTAAATATGCTAATATCAGTTTCTTTATGTGCATAGTGAAGTTGCAATATGCAGTAACTGCTCTATTCTTGTCTGTCGATTTGGTATGAATCATACATCTGTTATATATCCTGTAGGCTAGTACATAATGTACAGGAGGTTTGATACAATATCATCAACACCTACGCAAAAAGCTGCATTTGTGAAGCTTGTAATGTTCCTTTTGTTGAGTCTGTCAGCCTTGGCATGAGTTTTTGTCAGATTTGACTGCATTTTAATGGATGTAGTGTTTTTGGAGGGCTATTGGATTGCATTTTATGTATACACTATTGTGTCCACTCCTTGTGTATGAATGAAGGTGGGCAAAATTGGTGTCTGATTCCCACTGTTTTTGACTCCAGTGATGAACTATCAGAATTTTGTTGGAGACTAAAGTGAAAGTCATCCCAACTACTGTATATTTTCTGTGTAGCAATTAGGGCCCAACTGATACTGGATTTTTGGGGCAGTTGCCAACACGATATTAGGGAGTAAAAAAAAATCAAATACTGATATATCGACTGATAATCTTATACATACAGAACATATACATAAAGACACATTTTTTGCAATGATCCCTCAAATGTGGTTATCAAACACTTATGACAAAGATATGTAATGGAAGCATGATATTTTAAAGTTTAACAATAAACTTTATTGTATAAAATGACAGTGCACTGAAACAGTAAACTTCACTGGGAATTTAATGATTATAAATAACTATAAATAAAAAAACAGAACAAAAAGAACATATGTACGTATATATTAAACTTGAATCAAGAAAAAGGATCAAATATACATTAAATCCTGCCTATATAACTTTATCAGCCGATAATGTCAGCTGACCAATATATTGGTCGGGCTCTAGTAGCAATTGTCATACCATTGTGTGCATGCCTTGCTTTCATTTGAGTCCTCCGTGTATGCCAGAGTTTTGTGCCTGTGTGTCTGTATGCGTTGTAGTGTTTGTGCGGTGCCGGTTTGTTTGAGTGTCTGCACGTATGAGTCTTGTCCTGAAGATTGGTTTCCCTTTTCCAGCTTTTGGTCTTCCAGCCCTTAGTTCTTGACAAATCCACTTGTCCGTCTCCATCTATGTTGCCCCTGGTAACCAGGGGGAAATGCACATAGACGTCATGTGCAGCAATGGGGAGGGGTTAAGAAAAATGTTTCACAAAGAAAAGGAGAAAAAGAGATAAGTAGGAAGAAAGATAGCAGACGAGAGGAAAGCGAAGAAAGAAGTAGAGGAGAGGACAAGGAGTGGGAAAGAATGATGTGTTTTATCATGTGAGAGAAAAACAAATAAAACAAGGAATGACATTCATCTCTTTTGATTTTTTAAGGTGATGATACAATACAAGCTGTCAAATGAAGGCCAACTGCTCTCCATCGCTGTCATGGCTGAATGCATCTGACTGACTGCCACAGCTTGCCTTTGAATGAGGGTTGCATTTTGATGATGCTGACATAACAAATGCACCGATCATTGCAGATTCAAAAAATGCCACATTTTAGTAACTAACTGATGTAATTTCATAATTCATTTTGAAAAGGATTTCATAAACCTAAATTTTATATAATTTTCCAGATCATCGAGGAGCATGTAATCATTCAATTACCACGGATGTGAGTAGGGAGTAGGAAGTGGACATTTGCTTCCTCTGTAATCACCTGCCAGTGAGAAGCATCACTGGGTGGGGGTAACGTAAATGGAGGTTCAAATATGTCCTCAATCCCAAATCCATCATTCTCTGTAAACCAGCAAATAGGATATGCTGTTGCAACAGACACAATTGTGTGTTAGAGTGCACGACAAGCGGCAGGGATCAATGTACTTATCTTTTTCATGGGCATTATTTTTGTCTAGCATATATGTTAGTGGAACAATAATAATAAGCCCATGTCATAAGAGTCAAATGTCATCTACAATAATCATTATGGTAACCTAGCCTTTTTTCTTAATAGAGAGTCTTGACTTGACTTGTAAGACATGAGTCTTCTGCCCTATGTCACCATATTTCTGCAGCTGTAAATGCCAAGTCTGGAGCCTGTTGAACAGTGACATAAACAGTTTATTTACCCGCTGACACTAAACTCAGCAGGTTAATACTAACCTTCAAGGTTAATAGATAAGACACAATAAAACCAGTAAGAAAATGTCCATTGTACTGAAATTTGTACAGTACATTAACAGACTTAACTAGGACATTTTTTCTAAAGTTGTATGTGATAGTCGCAAGCTTTCATGCTTAGTTAAGGCATATTTCTACAGAATATTTCTAGCAATTTGACATTTAACATATGATATCAAGTTACATGACAAAAGTATAACCCCAAAATGGGTAAAAACCTGTGATGCTATGCTGGTAATGTTGGTCAGTCAGCCAGTCTTCCACTGTGGTCACTGCAGGATGAAGCATATTGCTTTTGTTGATCACTCCACTTTTCATCTAGCGCCACCATGAAGTTGACATTTTTGGTCAACAACTGTCGGATGGATTCCTTAAAAGATACAGATACTGTATTCAATATCTATAGAGTATTGGTGTTCAGGGTATCACCTGCTGATGTTGTAGCCAAAGGGAGATCCTCAGATTATATTTTGATAATAATTTTCACTTTTTTTGTACTGCATATCTGGAATGCCTTGACAGGGAGCAGCTTATATTAAGCTTATGTTATGCTAGAGAACAGCCAAACAGATAATTAATTTGACTATATTTTTGCATTTGTATCGGAATGTTTCAACCAACCACTAGTCCTAAAAAAATGCTTAAAAATAAACACCTGTGTTACTTTAGAGCTGCTCCTGTGCCATGTTAAAGCTGTTCCTGTTGAGGGCTGAAGAATTAGGAGAGTGTGTGTGCTGCAGGGTACTTGTAGAAACTGGGTATATAAACATAGTACATAGTACACCCTGAGTGTTTAGTGGTTGACTAAACACCCTTTTTTAAGGGTGTGGTGATGGGCAAGCGACGGACCAGCAGGCACAGATATACTGGAGGCTGTAGCCGCCAACCTGCACACAGGCGGCTCAGGATATTGGTCGTTCCCTCATTGGACCGAAGCAGCAGTGAAGTCCTGCAGCACCCTGAGTGAGTGAGCAGCCCTATTCAGGATCATATTGCTCACCTCTGTAGTGAATAGTGGTTTAGAAAAGGTACCCTAAACATTGTCTGCTTCAAAACATCCTGACCAGCCTACTGCAGCTGGCGGAATCCCATACCTGCGGTTGAAAAACAAATAAAAATGAAAAAGACCAAAGTGATACCACTCGCTGTTGGCACCTGGAATGTGTGCACTTTGATGGACACATCTGGATCAAAAAGACCTGAGAGACGCACTGCCCTCATGGGCAGAGAGCTAGCTAGATACAGCGTGGATATTGCTGCCTGTAGTGAGACCTGGCTGGCCAATACTGAAGTGGGTGGAGACTACACTTTCCTCTAGAGTGGATGAGGGCAGGAGGAGAGATGTGATGTGGGTGTTGGTTTTGCAGTAAAAACCACCTGGTAAGCCTAACCAAGGGTATAAATGACCATTTAATGACCCTAAAGCTCCTCCTATCGAGTAAGAAGGAGGCCACCATCATTAGTGCCTATGCCCCTACCATGACCAACTCTGACAAGATCCAAAGACGAGAGTTCCAAGTTCTGTGGTAACCTGGAAGTCATCATTGCTGCCACAGCCAGCTCTGACAAACACCTGATACTGATGATCATTTACAACCCTGGCATTTAAGACACCATCAATCATGGAATGGAGGCATAGGTGCACATGGCATTGGAAAATGTAACTGCAACAGCCCTCTGCTGAAAACATGCTCCGAGTTTGACCTGCTCATAACCAACACCAACAGTCATGCAAGACACCTGGCTGTGTGCAAAAGCTGAGGAGATTCAGTCCTACGCTGAAGACAGTTATAACACCAAGTACTTCCATGATGCACTCAAGCAGGTCTATGGTCCACCACACTCAGGAACTTCACCTCTCCTGAATGCAGATGGAACAACACTCATCACAAAGAAGGACAAAATACTTGCAAGATGGGCTGAACACTTAAGCACAGTCCTCAACCAGCCATCATGCATAAATGAAGAGGCAAGTGTGAGACTGAAATCTACAAGGCTGGAGGGCCTCACTTAGTTGAGAAACTGACCGACCTCTTCCAGTCTCTGTGGAAATTAGAAGCTATTCCCCAGGAGTTTAAGGATGCCTCTATAATTCATCTGTATACGAGAAAAGGCAATCAGCAGGCGTGCAACAACTGCGGAGGCATCTCCCTACTGTCAATTGCTGGGAAAATCTTGGTAAGAGTCCTTTTGAACCATCTAATTGTCCACCTAGACCAGGGTCTGCTGCCTGGGAGTCAGTGTGGTTTCAGAAAAGACAGCAGAACCTCTGACATGGTATTTACTGCCCGGCAGCTACAGCAGAAATGCCCAGAACAAAATTCTGATCTATATATGGCGTTCATGACACAAGTCATCCAGGAGGGCCTATTGGAGATCATGTCCAAGTATGGGTGTCCAGACAAGTTTATTGACATAGTGTGCAAACTCAATGATGGCATGATGGCCAGCGTCAGAGATAAGCAAGAACTCTTGGGTCCATTCCCACTCACAAACGAGTTGAAGCAAGGCTGTGTCATAGTGCCAATGCTCTTCAGCATGGTGTTTTCTGCCATGCTGCAAGACTCATTCCAGAACAACAACACTGGGACTAGCTTCATCTACCATTTTGATGGTGGGCTATTTGATGCAAGCCAAAACCAAAGTGGAGGAAGTCATTGTTTAAAAAATTTTGTTTGCTGATGACTGTGCCTGGGCTGCTGGCTCAAATGAAGAACTACAGGCCAGTATGGACCACCTCCTCAGCTTGCAACAACAACAAAGAAGTAGTCCTGTATCAACCTGCCCCTGGGAAACCCTACACTGAGCCCACCATTTTTTTTGAATGACCAAAAGTTTTTAGTTATTGCCAAGTTTACTTACCTTGGTAGTATTCTGTCTCATGCTGTGCACATAGATGATGAAGTTAACATCAGGATTATCAAGGCCAGTGCAGCCTTTGGACATCTGCGTGACTTGGTATGGGAAAGGAGTGGCATCAAGCAAGAGACAAAACTGAAGGTCTCATAATAAGGTCTCATAAGGTCTCATAACTGAAGGAGTCATAATACCCACTCCTCTGTATGGGTGCGATGCCTGGATAGTCTACTAGCGCCATGTCAGGAAATTGAACCGTCTCCACCTGAGCTGTCTGAGGAAACTGCTGAGGATCAAGTGGCAGGACAGAATCCCTGACACTGTAGTCCTCAGCAAAGCCAATATTCCCAGCATCCCCACCCTGCTTGCAAAGGCACAGCACAGATGGACTGGCCAGGTGACCAGAATGCCCTGCACGAGATTGCCAAAACAAGTCTTCTTTGGCAAGCTGAAAAATGGCAAGCAAGCACAAGTTGGCCCCAAAAAGTGCTACAAGGATACCCTGAAAACCTCCTTGAAGAGCTTTGGATTTGACCTGAAAAGCTTGGAACCCCCAGCTCAGGACTGACCTGCCTGGAGAACAAAAGTCCAGGAAGGTGCAGTCCTCTTTGAGAGCAGGAGAAGCTCCTGTGCTATGTTGATGAGGTAGCTGCCAAGAAAAGACTTGTGGCTGCACCTCAGAACTCTACATCCTCTCTGACCTGTCCAGTGTGCCACAGGCTCAGATTGGTCTGTTCAGCCATCTGCACACTCGCCAAAACCCAACATAATGAGCTGTGCCATGGTCATCATCAACTATGATGTATGAACAAAAATAGGGTGTAAAAGCCGGTTAGAGATTGGCTACTGGTTGCTAGGATGAGAAGAATAAAGGCTATGGGGCAGCATATTAGATTCAGCACACTGTTTATGTGTATACCCACATGTCTACACTAATTTAAATAACAAATACAGTGAAAGGGAGTGGCTAATGCTTAAGGCAAGATGACATTGGATAAATGAAGCTTGTTCCTCTCCCCTTGTATTCCTTGCATATTTGCAAATGTTAGGAAAATACAGATGCAAATGTGTGTACCCACATACATGTAGGTATATACACTGCATCCTATGCTGGTCCACTCAGCCTCTCAAGCGAGATTGAGGGTTACTCAATAACTAATGTGTGCTTTTAGAGGAGTGTGCTGCATCAGGAAATACACCCTCAAAGATGTATGTGGCTCAACTTTCAGACACATGCATGTATACATTTTTGCACAGAGTTACTCAAGCTTACCATATCTCTCTTCATACGTCCCTCTTTTTCTCCTCTCTATTGTGTACACACACGCACACACACATACACACACACACACTCAAACACTCTCTCACACATGCTCACGCTCTGCTCAGCTCTAAAGGATCAGTAGCTTATAAACTGGCTGCAGTCAGCAGTCAGTCTCTCTGTGTGGGGAGTGGAAGGAAGGATATATTGCTTCGACTGGATGGAACAGAACTCAAACAAGCCTTACTGGATTGAGTCATATTGGGCTGGGACATTTTACTGGTGAACCAACACATGTTCCCTGTTGGCTTTTACCAGACAGAACTGGGCTGTTTGGGGCTCGAATGGACTGATTTAGTTCAGCTAAACTCTTGCTGGGCTCGATATGGGTGGACTGTGTTGAGTTCTCCTGCAGGCCTTCGGGAAAAAGGGCTGTGATAGACGGAATTCCCTGTTTTTTTTTTCTTTGCATCCCGCCCTCTCTCCTTCTTCCATCCTCCCCTCATCTTCTCCTTTGCTCTTTCACAGCAGACATCCAGTGTTGCGGAGCAGACAAAGGCAGCAGCCCTCAGTGCTTCTGTTCATCTGCTGGCTCCTTAAAAGACGGAAAGGGAGAGAAAGAACGGGGATTTTTCTTTTCTTTTATATTCCCTGCTTTTGTAAAGAGGGAGCTGCTGGTGTGAGGAATTACCACCCAAGCTTTTTTTTGTGCAGTTCATCATCCAGAGGATTTTTGGATATTTGCTTTTTTCACAGATTCCTAAATTTCGAGGAAATCCTTGGACTTGCAAAGAAAAGAAGCATACATTAAGTGTGTGTATTGCTTAAATTTTGACATATCTTGGCTGCCTTTACTGTTCATTTATTGGTGCTGGTGGTGGTGGTGGTGAAGCCGGGGCAGGCATGGCCCAGCAGGCAGGCATGGGGGTGACCCACCAAGACACCCTGGCAGTGCCCCCCATGCCCAAACACTCCGGCTTGAATGAAGACCTGGTGAAGATCCTGCGGGAGAACCTGCTGCAGCCAGAGAGGCCACGAGGACACCGGCGGTCACCCTCCTCCATCTCCCCCCGCCTTTCCCCCCGCAACTCGCCGCGACTGCTTCGCCGCATGCTGCTCAACAACAACATCCACAAACAGAGGCGCTTCACTGTTGCACACACATGGTGAGACTTAGATGGACAGGTAGTGACAAGAAGGTTTACTATTGTCAGTGTTGTTTGTGTAAGTGGGTGTATGGATGAATACGGAGCTGAAAAGGCATATAAAGTGCATATGCTTGTTTGTCTTTTGTCAGACAACATGTGGTCTAAACCGCACCTTTGGCAAACTTTCAAGGTCAGGACCGTGTTCGTTGAATGCTGTGGGTGCAAGGGAGTGTGATAAGCCATTTGAGCAATTAAACTTTGTTTGCCGTTTAACTCGAATGCTTTCCTGTCACAGAGAAATGGCAGTGAGCATGTGCAAATTTCCCTTGTAGGTTATTCATGTCAAATCTCCTAGGAAACCCTTTTTTTCACCTTAGATAATGAGTTTCTCTCTCGCTCTCTCTGTCCAGCTTAATCTCTATTTCTGTCTTTCTCCCTCCTCTCCCTCCGTGTGTCTGTTACCCATTCTTACTCCTCTCAATCCCCCTATCTTCCTCTGTCCTCCCTCCTCCTGTTCTGTCTCTGCTTTTACCTCTGTGTGATATACAATAGAGCATATCTGAAGATACCTTGAGATATACCCCAAAGCTGCCTGTCTTGTTAGGTAGGCAGAGTAGGAATCCATCCATCACTATATTTCTTCCCTCCTGCTGTGGTTTTCTCTCTACACCTGCCTGCCTGCCTGCAGTTTTTGACTATTAATTAGTCTTCTATTCCTGGCTGTCTATCAGCCTCTGTTGCACTCGCCCACGCCTCATCCCCTCCCTTCGTCTCATAGCTATTCCCCATTCGCTCTCCCCCCTGCAACTCTTGTGTCCTTCCCACTCTCATTTTTTCCCCTCCCCTTTAACCAATTTATTTTTTTCCCACTACCTCCTTCCCTCCCAGCACCCTGCATTCTAATCTCCTTCTCCATTTTTTACGACTCATCTCTCTTTCTCTTCCCTCTCCACATTTCTTGTGTCCCACTTCCTCTGCTCCCAATCTCTGCCATTGCACACCTCCCTTCTGGCATCTGGATCGGGCTGATGATGTAATTGAAAAATGCACATATCCACACAGACATTCACATATCAGAAATTCTTTAACTGCTACTTCCCAGTTCTTTTCCCTCTACCTTAAGGTGTGTTGTAGCTCAATTTTTGATTTAATACAGTTGCTCCCTTGTTTCATGAGATATTCTAATTTCAGTCTCGCTTCACTTTTTCTTTTAATTCCCCAGTGTCGCTTTTTGTGTTATCTCTCTTTCCTCCGCTCCTTTAGATTTATCATCTCTCTTCCCCACTTCTTTTCTTTTCCCTTTGCTTCTTATAACTGATGGGACTAATAGCGCAGGGAGATATACAGTACATCTTTTGGCTCCTATAGCTTTTTGCTATTTTAAAGCCACACTGCTTCCTTTGTGTCTATAATTTACATTTTATGAATTAATTATCTGTGTGCAGAATCATAGTGTGCCTGTGTGTGTATGTGCAAATGAGATGATTTTTACGTGGTTGTTAATTCCGATTATGTAATTTGACACACCACCACCGTCGTTGTGCAGCTTTAAGTAGAAATGTGTGTGCTGCTTTAAGCAAAAAGCAATTTGTCACAGTTCCATATTAAGAAGCAGAAATACTTTCATTCTTTGAATGGATTTTCCCTCTTCCCTGTTATGACACTGAACCTTGTCATCAGCACAACAGTGGGGCAAGTGAGTCTGGTTTTCAAGAAGTCACACTTGTTAAATATCTGCAACTGATGAAAACAGCAGATGTGGAAAAGAGCAAGTGACACTGGTAGCATGACAATGCATTCATCAGAGATCAGAAAATAGCCATGATTTAAAGAAAAAATACATTTCTCAGCAAATTCTGTCATGATATTCACATGGCACATTTGCACATATGGGGGATATTCAGGTCATTCTTTTATGGGTTGAATCATTTAAAATAGTACCCAACTACAACTTTGGATTACTGCTAAACCATAGATTCACACCCGCTCCATCTTGGAGATCTACTGTTGACGTGCTCTTTAGCATAAATTGTAATATCCAGTTGTTTCATGGACTTCTAAGCACCTTCCATGTATGTTGGAGTTGCTCTCCTTGTCCTTTCATGTACTCCTGCACACCTGTGCTATATATAGTATACATGCAATTAAATACTCTTAGTAAAGAAAGAACAATGTAGGCATTATTTTGTCTTTTATATGGTTATCAAAAGAATCAGCATGAATACCAAACCTACAGAGAATTTATTCTGCTAACAAGTATTGTCTGTGCAGCCAAATCCTGTCAGAGATGATGTCCCCGGGCCATAGAATGCTACTGCAGTTCAATAAAAGATTAAAAACACATAAAATAGCCATATTGGAACTGCACCCTGAAATATGTTTAGAGACTTCCTAAACCAGAACTACTCACCAGAGATTGAAAATGCAGCCGCAGAATTGTTTTAGAATAAACTACACCAGCCACCCTAGCTTTTTTTTAAAATGTTTTTTTAATTAGTTTGGGATGAAAATTGAGTTTGCGGTGCAGAGCCAATTAAATTAGAATAATTAGATAGTGGCTCCATAGACTGCAAGTAGGATCATTTCAGTATCAGAATCAGAAAAACATTATTGATTCCTGGAGGGAAATTGCTTTGTTACAATTGCTCCATTGCTAAGTAAAAAGGTAAAAACTACTATAAAATAAAATAGTAATAATGATAAAATACACAGAAGTAAATAGAAAAATGTACAAATGCAAATGTGTAAAAGGTAAATTGCTCGATTGCACAACACAGTTAGGAAAGAGGAAGTAAATAAGTAAAAAGATAAAAATGACTATAAGATGAAACAGTAATAATAATAAATACACAGTAAGTAAATAGAAAAATGTATAAATGCCAATATGCAAAAAGTAATGTGCTGGGTAGAATTGCAGTTAAAAGTGCAAAAATGGAAACATGCAATAATAATAATTAACAATAATTTAAAAGTGAATTAACCATAATGTGCAATAGTGGCAGTAGATTGTGTGAGTTGTAAAAACTGTTCAACTTCAGCAGAAAGGTGACGAATTGTATATCTGGATGGCCACAGGAAGGAAAGACCTCCTGTGGCGTTTAGTGGAGCACGTAGTCATTCTGAGTCTCTTGAGGAACGTGCTCCTCTGGCTAATCAGAACACTGTGTAGAGGGTCGGAGACGTCCATGATGGAGAGGAGTTATGGCATCATCCTCCTCTCTGCGACTACATGCAGAGGATCCAGCCCCGCCCCAAGGACTGAGCCAGCCTTCTGAATCAGTTTGTTGAGTCTGTTGGTGTCAGCAGACCATAGTGTAGAAGATGGTGCTAGCCACCGCAGACTCATGCATGGTGCCACAGACGTTGAAGGACCGGAGCCTCTGCAGGAAAAAGAGCTCACTCTGGCCCTTCCTGTAGAGAGCCGCAGAGTTCCTGGTCCAGTCCAGTTTGCTGTCCAATGGACACCCAGGTATTTGTACACCTGTACCATCTCCACCATCCGTCCCTTAATGGAAAGAGGATTAGCAGGAGTCCTGGAGTCTCCTGAAGTCTACCACCAGCTCCTTTGTTTTGCTGATGTTGAGCTGCAAGTGGTTCAGCTCACACCAGTCCACAAAACTGTCCACTTACCTCTTGTACTCTGCATCCAACAACTGCAGAGTCATCTGAGAATTTCTGTATGTGGCAGGTCTGGTTCAATGTTGATATTGCTCTTTTCAAGTGATTGCTTGATAAAAATCAAGGGGTAAAATAACACCACCATTTTCCTTTTAAAATTGTGGATTTAGATATCTCAAAGTTTCAAAAATGCCAGTAGTTAACACTCACTGTGGTGTTTATCCTTGGCTACACTTCCCTGGTTTCCGCTCACACATTCTTCACAGTCAGTGTTTCATGCTGTCTGGCCTTCACCCGAGAAAACATCTCTGTACATAAGATGTTTGTGAATCTGAGCGTGAAATGTTCATTTTATTAGAAACAAGTCGATGCATCCTGACTTTGACTGTTGGTGTGACAGGAGAGCCAAAGTAGGAAAAGACTGATAAGAAAGAACAATGACCACTTAATCATTGTAACTTGTTGGTCATGTACCTTTTGTTGCTTCTTGACATTTGAGAAAATAAGTGGCAGACAGAATATCAGAGTGTGGGAGGTTAGCAGAAAAATTGTTGTGTTTGCGTGTACATGTGTGAGCAAGGGAAAGGGAGAGAGACTATTTGTAAGAGAGAGACACACCATCAAATGGCTGTAAGCGGTCGGGAGGTTGACAACTGCAGTGTAATTTACTTCAATCACCTCCTCATTGTTTTACAGCTGCAGGGAATCGCAAGTCTGCTGCGCTGTAAATCTGGTGACATACACAGCCCTCAGTGGCTCCACTCCACACTTCATTAACAAGACAATCCTTCTCCATGGACCGATTGGCCTGATATACTGCTTTGCTGTTCTTACAGACGTGATACTATGAAAACCATATACAAATTGTTTTATGATCACTCTGAGAACGCTTCAGAAAATGCATACCAAGAGTTGATTGGCTTCTCTACTACTAAGGACTCTGATTGGCTGTAATTATTTGCAGAAACATACTGCAAAGAAGGTACTTTTGGGGGATTTAATGGAATATAATGATTTGCAGAGTTCAAAGCAAAAGGGTTTCGTCTCATAACACGACAGACAGTTCCAGTTGTTGACAAAATGTGATGATGCTATAATGGATTTTTTAAAGCTGTAAATATTTGAGCTGGGGCTTAATTTGTCTGAGAGGATTTTAAGTAGAGTGTGGTAGTTCTTATTCAATTGTTGCCAGTATTATTGCACCCTAAGCTGCGCAACTACCTCCAGCAGCAGCATTAGTGAGGCTTCTGTATGGAATTAAAGTCGGTATCTGCAGACCTGGGTGTGTTGACAACAGACTTAAGACTCAGCATTACATGGTGCCTCGCTATAAAGAGATATTTTAGGATTTGAGTTGTTTTTTTAACAATAGCTAATGTATATTATCATTATTTGATTGGGACCGGAGCTGATGGTAAAGTGCTATGTGCAAATTGGTTTTCAGCTAACTGCTAGAGACACAGCGGTTGCTAATAATTCCTTCACCTTAAATGTAAGTGACTCTTTTTTTGTATGTGTGCAGTGCGCAACTGTCTTTCATACTGACACATTCATTACCAGTGTACCGCAACTTCTGTAACATGCTTACATGTTCGGACTTGTGACACAGTATAAAGGAGGGTTAATTGCTTTCAAGAGCCATGTCTGCTCCAAAATGATTGTGTTGATAGTGCCTGAGATAGCTTTTATTGAATAAATGCCTCTGCATGTGCACATGTGAGAAGATGTGATCGAAAAAATACCCTCACACAAAGTTGATCATTGATTGCTCTCAGCATAACAAAAGCACAGCACATATACAGCAAGGGTTGAACGGTGTACTCTCACCTTGAAGCGACAGACAGACTGACACGCACGATTCAGTTTGTGTACTCTCTCCACCAGAATAACTATGTTGATATCCTGTTTTCAACTTTCCTCCTCACTGACCCTGAGGTATTTTTAATGCTGTTGCACAACACTGTCTGATGCTGCATTGCAACAGTGCAAGTGTCTACTTTATGTAACAGGAGAGGGGGATTTCATCGAAGGGAGAACAGGTGGCTTCGACTGGTGGTGCTGATGCCAGTGCTTCTTCTCTGGCCAACCGGCGAGTTTTGGTGAGGATGGCTGGAGGGTTGTAGACATGATGAATGATGGATAGCTGGATAAATTATTAATGATTGATGGGTGGGTACATGCAGAAAGAGTGGTATGGAGGGAAGGCGGCAGGGCAGAAGCGAGGGAGAGTGTAGGAGTGGAGGACGTCAAGCTAAACGCAGTGGTGCTAATCTAGGCAGAGCATGACTCTTTCTGCTTCTCACTTTGTTTTATCATCTCTCTCTCTCTCTGTATGTCTTTCCCGCTTTCTCTTTAAGACAAGTGATGGACTTCCTACACTAATTGTCAAGGTCTCACAGTTGTTTCCAAGTACTTCTAGTTGTTCCTCTTCTGAATAAAATTTGAGCCAGAAATTCACGTTTGTCAAAGTTGTAGAATATATATGTCAAGAAGGCTATATACTTATGATATACTGTATTGTATTTGAGATTTATCTCAGATAAATTGCTTCAGAGCTGAAACAATAATCAGTTAGTTGATTGGCAGAAAATTAATGGGCCATAAATTTGATAAAAGATTAATCATTTCAGTCATTTATTAAAACAGAAATGTTAAACATTATCTGGTTTTTCCATCTCAAATGCAAGGAGTTGCTGCATTTCTTTGTCATACACGATGATAGCTGAATGTCTTTGGCTTGTGGGTTGTTGTGCAGACAAAAAGCAATTTAAATATGTCACCTTGGGCTGCAAGAAATTATAATGAGCGAACCAGTAGAATGATAGATAATGAAAATAACTATAAGTTGCAGTCTGTCAATACAGACAGTGAAGGTGAAAACAGCAGATTTTCCTCACAGTTAAAAAAAAAAGAAGCTTTCAAGAGCAGTGCAAATGTGTTTAGGATGATTTAACAAGTAACACATTTCTGTAACAGAATGCTCCAGTGGCCCAAACACATGATGTACTTCTCTGTCAACTTGCCTAGTTAATCCAAATTAAATATGAGGTGATTCATGTGGTTGGATTCAGCACTGACTTTTACAAACCTGTTCCTGGTTCTCAGTACCTTAATACAGCAGCGATTTGCTCATCCATGTGTTTACCCCTTAAAACTGAAGCCCTCTTACTGCCTCCTCAGTGAGTCTGTAGTGAGTTTTCAGTCATTTATAAGTGGCTTTTCCAGGTGCAATAGGACTCTACACCTACCTCTGGTTGTGGCTTTAGATGACATTTCTATTAATAGCCTGTTCAGCGCAATGTTGGGTGTTCTTTTGTCTATCCAATATCCCAGTCCATGCTCATCAACTTCCTAACGTTTTTTGTTTTTAGGGTGTATACCTTTGTTTAAGTAATTACCTTCCATTGCTCTGAGGTGGCTTTTGATTGCAGCCGTCATCCTGCTGTGCAGCAAGGAGGATTCTCCAGGTTTTATCAGCCCAAATGCTGCTCTCCACCCAGGAGAATAGAGCGCCTGTGATTTGCATACATATGAGCAATTCAGCAGTACTGCTGCTACTGTGCCACCAGTGCTGGCGACATGATGCATCAGCACAGTACAGGCGTTTCAGTTGAAAAAACAGGCAGATATGGCACACGAGTTTGTATACATGTACACAAATGTACACTAATAGACATATACATATTCATGCTGTCTGACTCTCTCTCTATTAGAGATTAGGGGTGTGAATCTTTGGGAATTTCATGATTTGATTCAATTCCGATTCTTGGGTGCCTGATTCAATTCAGAATCGATTCTCGATTCAAAACTGATTCTCGATTAAATTAATAGAAAAGGGGGTGACACAATTTTCAGTCTCTTGCTGCAGTATACTTTGTGTCAAACCATTCACTGTATCCTTATTCCACTGAAATACAACATGAAACATAACTGGCAATTAAGATAAATGGTGTGCAGCCTTTTTATTTTAAAACTGCATTAATTAATGAATTAATTAATTTGAAAGCATCTTACAGTCTCCTGCCTGTATGAGAATAACAAAATGAAGGGGGACGCAGAGTGCTCTGCTGTGTTGCTATTAGCAATATGTCTCCAGCAGTGGAGAACAGCCTCGTTGGTGCAGCAGATTTGGTTTAAGTTGTTTAATGCTGCAGTGTGTGCTCGTCAGCCAGTCTTGTTTGTTTCTGCTGGAGTTTGCTGCTCCACTCCACCAATGTTAGTCTCTGATTGATGGCGTAGAAAGTATTCACAATATACTTCATGTTTGTCTCGCAAAGGTAATTATTTAGTCAATAAATAAAAAAATGCTTGCCACCACTGTCTTTTTTGAAGATGGATTACAAGATAACTCTAGTGTGTGCAGGCTGTAGACTGTCTGGGTGCTGCACTGCCTTTGCAGTTGTGTTCTAACATTTAGAAAACTGTTTTTTTTTGGGTTTTTTTTACATTTGTGAATTGATTCAGAATTGTAGAAGTTAAGAATCAAGATCCTTATGTGAATTGTTTTTTTTTCATCTATCCCTGTCAGAGATTTAGACAGGACCTTGGTTATATGACTCAGCTTTGACTTTGCATTCTGTACTAGTGGCCAAGTCAGTGCCGGCTGAGATGAATAAGAAATCTAAGATTATATAACTGTGTGACTGAGAGAGACTGTGAAAGAGAGACGAATGGGGAGTGAGGTATAAGGGGATGGAGGAAGAGTTTTCAAGGTTTATATTCAGGAAAGGTATTTTGGATTCCACCAACTGTAATAAAAAAAGAGATAGAAGCCCCCTGGAATTCCAGCTGAAATCCAATTATCCCATTTAATGTGGGGTTATAAAACAGAACTAGATTAATACATCTGTGCTGCACTTCCCTATTATAAATAGAACTTCTAATGCTCCACACTTTGTTGTACCATGTTGTTGTAATGGCCATTGAATGACCTTGAATGGTTGCAGACCAGACCAGGCTGTTTTCACATTCATCTGCTGAAAGTTTCTCTGTGCTCATTGAAAATCCAGTTTTAAGGGGTGGGTCTATGAGCAGGATTTGTGACATCACCAATAGTTCAGAAGCCAATCCTGGTCCAGTATTCAACTTAGATAAGTGTGATGTGGAAATTGAAGCATCCAGCACACAAACACTGAGAATGTACTGTACAGTAAAGTCGGAGACATTTTGTGTCCAGCAGTTAAACTTCTGAAATGAAATACATTTGCATATTCATAGATTCTTGAATTTTTCATGAGGGAGGAGGATTAGATGTCATTTTAAGGATTTTAATGAGATAATTATACTTTTTTGTGGAAAAAACATATCAGACACAAATTAATATTCAAAGTAGAGTATTTTATATACATCTTAAAACATGTCTGGAGGGGATCTTTAACATAGTATCTCCAGCAGTGGAGAGCAGCCTCTCCGCTGCAGCACCGTTATCTCTGGGGAAAGCCATCGTTGTCCAACAAGCTGAGCGGGCGCAGGGTTTTCAAGGTGAAACAGACTGAGCACCGAATTATTTTCTTCACCTCAGAGTTGGTTTAAGTTGTTTAATGCTGCAGTGTGTGTTGGTCAGCTGGTTTCATGTGTTACTGCTGAAGTTCACTGCTCTGCTCTGCCAACATTAGTCACTGATTCATGGCACAGAAAGTATTCACAATATACTTCATGTTTGTCTCGCAAATGTAATTATTTAGTCATTAAAACAAAGATTTTTGAAGATGAACTACAAGATAACTCTAGTGTGTAGAGTGTCCGGGTGCTGCACTGCCCTTGCAGTTGAGTCCTGCTTTTTTCAATTCAATGTTCAATGATATCAAGAACTAAGTCATTGTAAAGACTCTACTTTGGAAAGAAAGAGTTCTCTTGAAAATTTGAAAGGTCAAAATGGAACAAACATCCACACACTGCATTTGCTAGCAAAATATATTCCTAATATGTAAATGTATCCCCTCATTGTTATAGTCATTAAACACCCAGCATGCAAATATGAAACCAAAATAAAATCATTCATCTAGCTACAAATACCTTTGTGTAATGTTTCAGCTTTAATCTGCTAACTTTGCTCTTATATCAATTCTCATTTAGTAACAAGTATTCAATTAACACCACTACTGGAGTGACACTGTAAGATACTTTTAATGATGTTTGCAGCTAGAGTAGATTTGGCACTCCAAGGTGAAGGTGAATATAGACCTGTGGATGTGGTGATTATTAAATACTCTCTCAACCAGTCACATCACTGGTCTCATAGACCTTAAACAGCTGTGCTAATCACAGTGACGCATGATAACGACAGTTCAACAAATGGAAAGTCAAAGGCTGCGGTTTAACAACATATCTGTCCTGCTACCTTCAGATACTGCAGAGATTTAATGAACTGAAGTAGAGGCTTTTCTTACGGTATAAAGCAGCTGTGGAAAACAGATACTGTAAGAGTCACTCATATTAATTTATAGATCAATGCAGACTCATTTACTGACTTTCCTGCTTTAACCACATTTAACGTTATTTTCTGTGCCAATTTTGGTTGGAGATTGTTTAATTGAAATAACTTTTTTATATTTCAAGCATTAATCTCTTAGTGCAGCATGTGTGCAGCAAGTATTTAAATTGCTCTTGTTGATAAAATCACCAAAGCAGCAGCAGATTGACGTTTCAACAGAAACAGATGTGGTTCTGACACATCCGGTTTCAGTGCAACGTCATGGACCAAATTTCAACCAAAATACAACTGGCTTTGCGCTGCTTCATTTGAATGAACCTTCCACCTGATTGTGAATCTCCTCCCACCTTTGCACCGTGTGCTCTGCGCTCGTCACCAAAATACCACACAGACAGGCCGAGTGAGTTTCAAGGTCAAGAAAATACCAAAAAGTTGGAGTGCTGCTTGCACTGGTCGTTGTGCCTCCACAAAAATAGGGCCCTGAGTGTCAAAGCAAGTCAGACGCGTTGGTCTGCTTGAAAAACATGTATGAACACATTCTGTACATGTGTTCACAATGAATGTTGGATGTGCTGAGAGACAGAAAAAGGAATAGTTACAAGCACTTGCACTCAACGATTTAGAAAAATGTTTTAAGTGAATATTCCCAAATTTGTGCATCCTTGGCCTTTCAGCTTGGTCCCACTTCCTCCGCTCTTCGTTTTCTTCACATCGTGATCAACAAGCCCGGTGCAATGCCAGAAGTAGTCAGGCTCACATCCATTACATGTCAAATTCTATAACCCTTTTGAAAACCAGTGGGGAGACTAACACTGCCTCCAGTTCTGCTGGCGGATCCTTTTTTCTTACTTGTTAAAAGTGATGATACCACCCAATCTAAATAGGATTGTCATTTGATGTTGATCCATGTGACGTTCATCTGAGTTCAGTTCAGCAGGTCCTCAGTGAACTGAAATAAAGGGTTATAGGCATATTGATAATCATTTCCTTCCAACAGGTCCAGACACATGAAGGTGTTTTAGCAGTGGTTACTGCGCTACCAGATTTAATTAAATGATGATTGGAATGAATCTGGGTTGAAGAGGCCACAGCTGCAGGGCCTCATCAAAGGCCTTTTGATATGTTGATATCTTTTTGATTCAACAAAATGACTAGAAGATTCTGGCAGTGCTAGCTCCAACATGTCAGCCATTCATTTTTTTTTAAATTATTTTATTTGAATATTTAATTCATATTTATTTCATTGGTTATATTCATTTACAAGCTTTAGTTTTTTCTGCAACACACAAGATAAATAGGTTATGGATGTTAGTGGAATAGGGTTTACAAAAAGACAGATGGAAAATGGATATAATGAGAGGAGGTCATGGGATATTTCGGTACTATTTTTTACAGCATATTTGAGTTGTTTGATGACTCACTTAATCAGCGAGGAATATGAGAAAGTCATTTCACCACATACAGTAAATAAGGTTTCTGAGGTCTAATTTGTGACTTTGACTGTCTTTACTATGCATTCCTTCTTTCTCATTTCCCCCATTTCACCTTCTCACACTCTTTCTTTTGTTCTCTTGCTTCCACCTTCATTATCCTCAGCTGTGTTTTATTTCTGCTGATTTCGCCACCAGAACTTTGACTTGATTGCTTAGGGAGAATTCAGTTACTGATTAGGGTGTCGCTCTGATAAATGCAGCTGCACCAGAGCCTCCACAGAATAGCCTGAGGACGGTGAGAGTTGGGGAAGATGAGTGCCAATGTGAGGGGAAGTTTTTAATAGCTATGAGTGTGTTCGTAATGGACTGCAGATGGCCATGCACTCTTTTGCGCATATCTGATATGGCCACCGTAGAGGTTGAGAGGCACTAGCTAGGTTTCCGTCCCTTTTCACAGATCCATTCTTACCACAGTCGTAATAACAGAGAGAAAGAAAAAAAAAATGTTCCCAACTCAAAATGATGGTTGGATGTGGCCTAAAGCTTTCATTATCATTTTCCCTGAGAGAGCCTTATTAGCCTGAGGTGAGATCCATTAATGATACATGGCTGCGGTAAATCCATTGGTCAAGTCTGATTATAGTTGGCAGGCTCAGCTCATTAAAGAATAATTGAAAGTATAACCCTCTCAAGTCATAATGCCTATTTTTCTGTGCTTAGACTCCATTAGTTTAAGGTCTTTTTAGGTCAGTGTTAATTCACACATGTGAAAACATGAAACCTGCATTTCTTCTTTATAATTGGCCTCAGTGAAAAAAGTTTTCCAATATTTGGATTTGGCACGCACAGAAGCTATGGAATATAGTGTACAGAGATACAGAGTCCATTTGTTTCTTTTAACACAGCTGTTGCAATATGCAAATGCATATTATAAAAGGAAAGGTAACAACGTGTATGCAAAGTATACTTTTAATATTTATATATAAGGCTAGTGGCATGTTGTTTGTTTGTATCCATCCATCCATTTTCTTTACCGCTTATCCTCTAGAGGGTCGTGAGGGAGCTGGAGCCAATCTCAGCTGACATTGGGCGAGAGGCGGGGTACGCCCTGGAAAGGTCGCCAGTCAATCACAGGGCTAACATATATAGAGACAGACAACCATTCACACTCACATTCATACCTTTTAGAGTCACCAATTAACCTAAAAAAATATGAGAGTTTGATTTTTTTTTTTATGTTCCGTAGATGAATGCAGTGCCATAAAGAAGACACAGACTTGTGTTTATCACAAAGATGAGAAAAAATGTTGTGATATGTCAGTTAAAGAATGTACAGTGGATCTCTGGATAAGAAATGATGCCCTAAAGAAATCTTTTTTTCCGAGAAAGAAAAAAAAAAAAATCTGTCCTTGCTGTGAAAGTCGTGAAAATGTTTTGCCTTTTCTCTACATTCTTCTCTACACCACTCTCTCACTCTCTATTTTCCTCTGGCTACTGCTCACACAATAGCTGTTCAGTCCTCATCTTATATCAACTTTTCAAGGTTTAGCCGGATATTGAAGAGCCAGGCATTGTACGGTGTATGGTTCCTCTGAGGTCAGATTGTCCTCAACAAGGTCCCGGCCCTGTTTCATCCCTTTGAATTCAGTCCAATTCACTTCACTCAACTTTTTGGTGGTCTTAGCTAGACACGTAAGAAGCTGCATCCTGTCATCCATGTAACGATTGCAAAGATGATAAAAGACAGACAGAGGAAGAAGGACACAAATCTTGTAGACTCCTGTGACTCCTAGCAATTAGGTGGCGAGCACGGGGCTTCTTTTTTTTCATTGTCATAAAAGAAACGAAAAGAAATCGTTGTAAAAGAAAACACCTTTGAAACTGCAACAGGCAACCACTGACTGACAAAGAAAAATGAATCTGCAGTCCCTCTGACTTTTCAGTGCAGTAAGTCGCAACTCATCTGTTTCTCTTCTGCTTTTGCGACCCGCCTACCATCTTCAGTGCACCTTGTGTTGTCTGTCTGAATGTGGCCTTAGCACAGAGAGACAGAGTCCACCTCTAGCAGTTCTAATGAGCTGCATGTCCAATTAAGATGCAGCTGCCTCCTGTGTTGTGAGAGCCATCCTGTTATTGATGTCATCCCTTGATCATTTTTCACAGCTGCTTCCAATATCCTGCTCTTTATGAGGGTGCGTTTTCATCTTTTATGTGCTCGCATTTGTGTGCGTATGTGTGTGCAAATATAGACTCTGCAAATACATCTGGTGGATTCAGCAGTGCCTTTGTGTTTGTGCATTATGTATACACGCAAGTCTGTATGTGTGTGCTTCTTTACCAGTGTGTGTGTGTGTGTTTGTTCTTGTTTGTGTCAGTACCTATCCTGATTACCAGTCTGCTGTCTGTCTGACCACTGGGGTGGTCTTTGATTGCATTGATTTAGTGCCACTGCATGTAGTAATGAAAGACGAAAAATGAACAGTGTTGTCTTGAGTATGAGGTAATTGGTCTGCACCTAGTTTCTCAAGGTTCTCAGGAGGCATAGGGTGAGACAGAGGGAGGAAAATGGTGGGGTGGGGACCGTGAAACTCATTGCTGTATGTGTTTACAATTGCGTGTGCATGTGTGTGAGAGTGTTTGTGCTGTGTTTTTTGGATGATAGACTGCTCAGAGCGTTCAGAGCTTCAGTGTGATGTTCATACTTATGCTTCATGTTAGTTGCAAAATTATCTCAGCCAATTATACATACAAGTCTGTTCTGATTGCTCATGTTCTAGTTTTGAGTCACAGTGGTGCTCATGCAGTGCTACCGATTTCCCATCTTCAGCAATCTGCAGTGCACTATGCATTAAGGTCAGGTTATGATACAGTATATTGCAGGAGCCTTTATAGGACAATAGATTGATTATCAACATAAAATCTGATGTTATAATCTTGCTTAATATGAAATTTGGAACAGCATTTACATAGCTGGTTGGGTAAATTCATAGTATAACCAAGATTGTGACTTCACCACATGCATATCATAAAGAAGCAATTCAGTTATGCAGAGCCACATTGCTATATAGGCCAGATGCTTGAGTGGCAGGTTTATCTGTGAGCGAGCAGATGGTTTGGAGGAAGGAACGTAAAGTCTACGTGTCATGGAGGAAGAAAAGTTGAGTGTATAAGGAGGGTTGGGATAAATGCCGTAATTTCCTGTCAGGCTGCCCAGCACCAGGAAAATTAGGAGTGGCGGAGTGTTTTCGTTATCAGAGGAACCCTTAACAACTGTGACAGAGGAAAGCATCTTGCCAAGGTAGCAATCACATCTTAATTTGGTCCCAATTCTTTACTACTGTGTACATTCCACACATGTTTTGAATAGGGTTGCAGCTAACAACATATTAATCTGCCAATTATTTTTTTCAATCAATAATTCATCTCCAAATTGCTTGTTTTGTCTGGTTAGCAGTTCAAAACCCCCAAATATCCAATTTACAATGATGTAAAAGTGAGAATGGAGCAGCAAAGCCTAACACTGGAGAACCTGAAAGTAGAGAATGATTGGATTGATTCTTGATAAATGATTAATCAATCAATCAATCTGTCATTTCAGCACTAGTTTTTAATTAATTTTTAAATACATTCACGCTGGAAACTGGGCAACACTCGATTTCTGGAACAATAAAAGAAACTGTTTTCTTGTACGTCATGCCCCAGAGGAAGCGATAGATGTTTCCATTCTGATATGCAGTAACACAACGCTATTAAAAATATTAATATGTAATATGTTATTTGGATTATGAATGTTGTAATTGTCTCAGTGAAGAAAAAAATGTCTTAATGAACTGAAGTCCTCTACATAATACATGTTCTGTTGTATTCTGTATTGATATATTTTCTATGGCTCCTCCTGCACCTTTGAAGATATCTATTTATAGAAACAGATGAGTGTGTTGCAGTATCAGCCATGTGCACCATGTCTGGCTGCAAGATTTTTTTTTGCCAGCTTTCAGAGAGTGTCTGGATATTGACCTGAAGTGGAAGGATTAGTGCAGGTACTTAAAACAGATCACCACCTCAGACCACCTCTCATGGCTTTAAATGGATGCTCTTGGCCACAGCGACTATCAAACCACGAGAGAGTGTAAAGATAGGTTATGTGTTCAGAAGGTGACTATGTGTAAGCCATGATCCACTGGATGGTTGTCACAGCACCGGAGATATTTTTCCTCCATATTTCCCCAAAAGAACTTTTTAAAGTGGTATACACTGACTGAACCCCAGATATCACATATAATCCCTGCTGAAAGCTTTCATCAAAATTGGTTTTCACTGCTTTTAAGTTCAGTCACATAATGAAATGTTGTCTCAGCTGTGATTTTTTTTTTTTACACATAAAAAATAAACAAGTCAACATAGTTTTAACCCTTCTTTGTTTAATAAACTGGGCTTGAATTGTTGCTTTTTCACACATCTTATTACTTGGTGAGTTTTTACAGCAAACTGAACAATGTCTGCTCTTCAGTCCCTATGGCTCAGTAGCTTGGCAACATGCACTGCAGTAATGCCCACACATGGTGTAAACAAGGAAACCGGAAACACACAGCAAAACAGTTACATCACACATCACCCACATCACGTACAAACGCAAACTCTACAATGTGCAGATGTATAGCCAAAAATATGTTTTGCTGCTTGTATCAGACACACAAGTGCTTAATCATGTGTTTCCAAGTTAATGTAGTGGTAATGGTCATTGGAATGGAATATATGTGAAACATCTCACTATTATATGAGTTACAGATTTATGATGTGGGTTGATATTGTCGACAGAATCTAAGAAATACTGTATAGTCTTGCTTGCCTGGCCAGTATAATTATAATGGCCAGTGCACTGAGTTGTTTCTGTCCCATGATGTGGATAAAAGTAGAAACGCACCGATTGCAATTTTCCTGGCAGATTCCAATTTCCGGCTTTTTAAAAGTCTGGTCTGCCGATTCCTGCCAATTCTGATTTTGGCCGATTCCGATTTTCTTTCTTTCTAAGAACTATAATTGACAACATACATAAACATTTTTGTAACTTTTCTTTTAATAGAAAATTTAATTGTATGTTCATTATAAAACATTTGTTCATATAAAACATAAAACATGAACACAGTATTTGGTTTTCTAACTACATGATGAACTTTTAAGATTATTGAAGTCGAATCAAAGTAAAATACTGATAAAATATTTGTCTGTGGTGCAGAAAAACCCTGGTGGGTACAAGAAAGTACTTTCCCACCCTATTTTTCACCTATAATATTTTGTCATTTCCTAAATATGATCTTTTTTGGTGTAATCAAAAAGCACTTTACTTTATATAGCAAATATCAACTCTCATGTCATTTTAATAGTGTAGCACTCAACATGTGTACAGTCTTTTCACTCTGCTCTACTTATATGGTCATCATATCTTGATTAATAATATTTATTAGCTGTTATTATTTCAAATTTACTATTTTATATTTTTCCCTACAGATTGAAACACACAGCAGGATCCATGTCAGTGTGTCAGATAATGAGAAAGATGTTAAATTAAATATAATATAAAACATTAATGTCAGGCTTTTCCTTAAGGTAAAATCACCTGGTTTCAGGTAAACTGTGTGTAAACAGCTGAACACGTCCTGGCGTGTAGACTCTGTGTTTATATATATATATATGGACCAACTCACTGACTCACCAGGAAGATTAGCTCAACAGACCCGGGATGGTCCAGGTGTGGCCAGTGTTCAGGCTGCCACCTGAGCCCTGCCTGTTGGTGGTTGTGATGATGGTGTGTGACATGTTGCTGGTAAATAAAATGGGTAAAATAATGTTTAGACAAGTTAAACCTGCAGCAGACGTGCTGTAATGTTACCAGTTCATATCATTCAGTTCTAGTGTGTGTGTGTGTGTGTGTGGCTGTGACCTTGCTGTCTGTGCCACTGTGAGCGAGACGTAAACCATTGTGCGGCACATGTGTGTAAATTTGACCGGCAAAAAATCAGATATATGAGACTGATCGGGGCTGGTCACCAGTCATGGCTGATCAGCTGAAAACCGTCTGTTTTCGATCGGTGGCTGATTGATCAGTGCATCTCTAGATAAAAGGGTTTTTATCAGTAAGGTTTTGGCAACACAGGCTTCATTTTCAGCTCTTAGGCAGGAAAGGATTTTACAGATTTTGGACAAAAAAGTGCTGTCAATTTTATCTGTATAGATTAATCTCACTCTGTTCTACAAACTGCAGCTGCATCAGTGGAAGAGGAAACTGTTCAAAACATCCATCAATGGCACGAGCATAGGATGATGTGGTCCTCAAGTCTTTTTTGAAATCCCATATGCTTCACTGATGGTTTGTTTATTTGTTCATTTTATTGGATCCTCATTAGCTTCTGCCATAGCAGTTGCTAATCTTCCTCAGGTCCATACTTTAAAAATGGCTGTGTCACTCTTACTCAGCTGCATTTATGTCATCCATGCACCAAAGCACAATTTCTCCCAAACTGCACTGACTCTGCTTTTAACTTACTTTACCTTGGAATGTGTCGCTGTTAGCTTCAGCCAGCTAGCAATGAGTGATGACAAGTTACACTGCAAATTTTCAATCAAATGTTAATGGGACAACAGATAGTCATCATCATGTAGCATCAGGCTTTTGCCATCAGATTTCATTACGCAAAGCTTTGGTTCTGCACTCTTGGTTTTTAATTACTCAAGGTGGCCGGCTTTGGAGGAGTTGGGCTATCCTCAAATAACTCTGGAGTCTATTTTAGATTAAAATTATTCTATGAAGAACTCAAGATTTAAAAAATTGCAAGATTATTGCATCAGTCAGAGACTGATGCAATAATCATGCCATATATTTACCCCAAAATGCAATGCAATGATTTAAAAAGCTGTTAAATATAAGTAAAACCCCATTTGATTAATGGCTCTTGACAAATGATCAGTCACCTCTAAAATGGTGTATTTGTTTTAATAAGAGCTTTTGTTTTTGATAATGGCTTTAGGTTTTTATATTCTGTCTTTGTCAGAGCATTTGATGTAACCCTGACATCAGTAGGGGAAAAATACATCATTAAGATTTAAAAAGTGTCAAACGGATGATTTTTGAGTATTTACATTTGAGTACTCTTTCTAGAGAATTTATATTGTTATTTTCAATACTGTCACAGTTGATTAATGTAGCAATGCTGTTTTGTAAAGATAAAATACTGCACTTTTCTAGACTCAAGTCCTTTATGTTAACATTGCCACAGGATGAGAGAGAGAGGTGAGGAGGGGGGATTTACACACTGTGCACTCTGGATGACCTGGTCTGGCAGAAAATCTACTGCATCTCCAGCAGCCTACATTTTAAAGTGTTTATGATGTTATATATATCCACTATAGGTAGATTGTATGGTACTGATTGAGTGCTCTCCCTTGAGGTTTGTGGTATTACAGAAAACACGTGCACCCACACATATAGTACACATCAGGATGCAGTGAGCCTCATAGAAAGCAGAGCTGTTCATTTCAAGGAAGGTGTCAGAAGATCTTGTCACATCTGGATTGTTCATTGATTTCCAAGAAAAGGTGCTTCCATCCACTGGCCTCTAAAAACATTGGTTTCCCTGACAACAGGCTGCTAACCTGGATATGAACTCTTCCTGCCAACAGCATTAAGAGACTGTTATGTGTCCAAGCATGTTGGAAGGCTTTGTGTTCAAACCCCCTCCCCCTGCTTTCTTTGCACTTGTGGAGGGTTGACCCTTTTGAATCGCTGTGTGCCTTCCGTCTTCTTGGCATGAGGTTTGATTGCATGTCTTGTCAACAGTATCTAATCCAGGATGCTTACACCTCAATTTCAGTGCTCATTCAAACTCTGTGGACTTAAAGTGTATTTGTTTTCTAAAGATGTTAGTTGTTTTAGGCTTTGCATAGTTTGTTTTCAGACCTGTTGGTATGATATCCGGATAATTGAATTCACCTGTGCACGAATTTCCAATCTATCCCGAAGGGCCAAGTCGAGGGCTGAATTTCCAATGTTGCACAACTTGTAACACACAGCAGACAGACAGTCGCTGCAACTTTCTGTGTTGTAATATTGATAACAAGCTTGAAATAAGGAGCTAATTTTAGAATCTAATGTACCTTGATATTTGACTAAGGAAATAATGGCTATCATGCCACAGCTTCTCTTAATTACTTCTGGTCTGTGTTTGATTAAGAAGCTGCCACACCATGTCTTCTCTGCGGTATGAGATGTGTGTTGATGAATGTGTCTCTGTGCGTACGGATGACTTGGTTGGTGGTGTGTGTGTGTGTGTGTGTGTGTGTGTGTGTGTATGTGTATGTGTGTGTGTATGTGTATGCACTTGTCTTCATGTTGCAGTGGGGGGTAAAATTGATTTGAGAGCCAGAACTGCCTAATCTTCTTTTAAAATTGGTATTCGACAGAAAGCTTATCTCAAAAGCCAGAGAGGAGGAGGTGGAGCAGAGAGAAAAAAGGAGAGGAGGAAAAAGAAATGAAAGTGGGATTGGTGTCTTGCGCGTCAGTGGCCTGATTCTGCATTGACTTCTTTGTTTAGACTTAACTTGTTTCTGCTGGATGAAGCATGGGACTAGCATCCAGAGAATGGTAATCTGTGTTTTTGGAGAAGAGCCAACCAAGTGGCCATCCTCCACACTGTAAGATAGCTGATGTTCTTTTTCTTCCACTATTTCAAAGAAGGGCGTACTATATATTGAAGCTGGATCTCTTAAAAGTAATCTGCAGAATAAATGCCCCAAAAGAACCGCCTAGATATGAGTTGACTGGTTGAGAAAAACCAAACTGCACAGCTGCAGTGCAGTGTTTCCCATTAATTATCTAGATTGTGGTGGCCCAATACAGTCTAATTTGTCCCGCCACAGTTTCATAATGAACCAAAAATATTTTTACACTTCTCATAATAACTTGAAAGATCTTTGACGTTGCTTCAGCAATGTTGAAGCTTGTGGTGCTCACGATTTTGTTGTCTGGTTTGTCTGAAGGTGAATTGTTTATGTGAAATGCTTCACGTGAGTTTTCACTCAGCTGCCAACACTGGATCACTGCTGCGGCTGCATACAGGTTAAATACGGGTAGTTTTAGCTACTAGCAGTCGCTACTACCTGTAGGCATGCTAAGCTAACCATCACAGCTCCAAGTTAACACAAAGCTGCAACTTTAGTATGTCATATTTCACCGATAAGGAGAGGAATTACTGAAGATTGAGCAACAAGTTTATCTCAGTGCTGACGTTCAGTGTATTTCATTCAATTTGGAAAAAAAAATTAAAAAAACAGTTCAATATTGTCTGTTTTCAAACGTCGGTTTGCAATGCAGGACAATAACATGACCAACTACAAACGTTACTCTTTTCTTAATGTTATCTAAGAGCAAAACTAGCTGTATTGGAAACAAACTGCTCATTTCTGTTCCCGTGGTCCGGCGCTGAGTGCAGCAAAGTTTGCTAGACTCATTTTGAACCATGTGGCAGTGCAGCCTCCTCTGCCGCCAACCAGTGTAGTTGGTTCTTCGGCTTCTCACATCGGCCACTGCATGGATATCCGGAGTGACTGACAGGTTTTACTGCTTCTGAGCTGACAGCATGTTCAGTGATACCCTGGTCTCAGTAAATGCAATTAAACAGTCATTTTTTGATGTTAGCTCAACTGATATCTCTGAGCACAGTGGCACAAAACATTAAACCTGCATTAACTGATGTTTTGTCCTCCTGTGAAACGAGCAAAAACAAGTAATGAACACAACACAATGTCAGAAAATAGTTGTAGTTGGTTATAATTAATGTGATGTCTTCAAATGTCACATTTTGTCTGAATCCAAACATATTCAGTTTACTATCATGACACAAAAAAGCTTAAAATCCTCATATTTACAAAGCTGCAACAATCAACAACCAATCAGTTGACTAATCGATTAATCTTTGCAGTTCTAATTTTTTGTCCTTCTGTTTTCAGCAGAAATAAGTAGTGAACATAAAACAATGTCAGAAAATAGGATAGTTGATTATATTTGCTGTGTCTTCACCATTCATATCTGTACAACCAATGTGTTGATGATTAAATTGTTTACTAGAGCACAAAATTTATTACAAGAGCACAAAGTTCTTCATAAATCTCTAGCCTCTTAATTTTGCAAAATTTTCTTCTGGGGGACCATGCCCCCTGATCCCCCTAGAGGGTCCAAGGTCCACCCACCACAGTCTCACAAAATCCTGTGGGAAACACTGCAGTGTCATCACTTGTTTTGATCTTGGTCCTCAAGATGAAAGTTAAGCTTATATTTGACTCAAAGCAGTAATAAAACATAATTTAACTGTGGGTGTAAATCAAAGTATACATCTGTGATGCTGCACTGGAAGTTTTCTTTATCACTGAGCCCTATAAATGTGAGTCAGCACCTCCAAGTCTTTGGCATTGGTACTCTATTGGAAAGTGATTGATTGCTGACTTTGAGTTGGGAATAAGTTTCTTCCCTACGAATGAATGAGTTCAGGTATCTCAGGCTCTCGGTAACAAGTGAGGGTAAGATGGATCCAAATGGATTCATGTAGCATGAGCAGTTTTGCAGGTATTGTGCCAGACTGTCATGGTGAAGACGGAACTGAGCCTAAACGTGAAGCTCTTGATTTATCAGTGATCTATGTTCCAACCCTTATCTATAGTTATGAGCAGTAGGCAGTGACTGAAAGAATAAGGAAAAAAACAAGTGGCTGATATGAGTTTACCTTGCAGGGTAGCTAGTCTCATCCTCAGAGATAGTAGAATGATAGTAAGATAGTAAGAAGGCCAGATGTCCAAAAGCCACACAGAGTAGAACTCTCTCACCTTTGTGTCAGAAAGAACCAGTTCAGGTGTTTTGAGCATCTGTTCTAATCTCCTGAACACCTTCCTTCAGAGGTTTTCTGGGCATGTCCAAATGGAAGTAGACAGCGGGGCAGATTACATATTCCACCTGGTCTGGGAACATGTTTGGATCCCCCAGGATGAGTTGAAGGACGTAGCTGAGTAGAAGATTGACTGGGCTACCTTGCTTGGCCTGCTGCCACTGCAAACCAGACACAGATAATCAGCCAAAAATACATGATGGATGGATGGATTAACTGTCGGACTGTACCGACCTTGAAATGATACACTGAACAAACTACTCTTTTGCATCTTCATGCAAACAAATCAAACTTGTTTAACACTCTTCTGTCCTCTTGTTCGTTGAACATTTGCTAACACATTTCTAAACTGAAGCTGAAATGTCTGTTTCTCTCTCTGTTTTCTTTCTTTTTCTATAATAGAATACAGCAGCACTTAATTTTCCCCCACATCTCTATTTCCCAGGTTGCTCTGTGATTGGGGTAGACCAGACGGCGTGCGTAGAGTATGTCTGATCTGTCTTTGAAGGCCTTTTTATCTGCTGCCACATGATGCAACTGGTGATATAAGGTCTATTAGAGGGCTGTTTGAGCAGAATGAAGCAATGATCTGGCCTGTGCCTGTATCTCCCAGGAGACATAATTTCACAAATACTGATATTATGCAAAGTCCCATAAACTACTCCATCAAGTAGAGTAGAGGCATAAATAAGATAACCGCGCCCATTTATCTCTCATAAGGGCTGAGGCAGCAAATGATGGAAGATTCCCCATAAATCAGGTGGTTGATTTTAGCATGCATCAGCAAGTTGAGCTCCATAGACCAATTTCTTAGTTGCTGACCAGTGTGTTTAGCTATCATGCAGCAAAAAGCACTAAGAGGTGCAGATGTGCTGCCATAGCCCCAGATTTTCTCAAACCTCATTGATGTTTCAGTTCAAATCCATTGAGTCTTAAAGAAGAATGCTAATAATTAGTACACAAGCAAACATTATAGTCTAAATTAACAATGTCTCTTGAATTATAATCCATGAAATGTGATTCCCAAAATATGAAAGTGATGCAGAGGTTATTTAAAATTTAATATTTGAATATCATTACAGATAACTTAAATTTGAACTTTCTAGGGACCTAATTTATTATGTTGGCATTCATAGACTGATGCCACATGAGGAGAGGAAGCCTACATAATTAATGTAGATGGAAAATGCTGTAACAAGCTGTGAGGGTAATTTGATGCTGCTAGTGCTGATGATACCTTTATTGTCCCTTTGGAGGAATTAATTGCATGTCACAGATTGTTAGATTACATATTACATCACAAAACAAACAGTGCTGTAGCAACACGTACAAGTACCTCACAATGTACTTCTTGTGCTACTGTACACTGATGAACACAAAATATCTCCAAGCAGGATTTCTATGATGCTGAGGCTAACTGTACTGCCTACAGTGGCTCATATTTACTGTTTAAAAGATGTGCTGGGTTAGTCACTAATGAATCCCCTCATAATTGCGCAAGCCTCACATATGGTTGCCACTGTGCTGAGACATGCCCCAGGGATTTTGCTGGCCATAATCCCAATTTTATTTATCTTATTTTTGTTCAGGGAGTGCAAGCATGCAACCAGACCGGATGTTATACAAATGTGAAGTAAAACAACATTGTTTTATCTCTCTCAGTTCTAAATTGCAACCCTTCCTCGATATTAATTTTGTACTCCTGAATTAAGCTCATGATTCCTGTGTCATCAGAACATTTCACTGGCGTTAACCCACAGAGTCACTCCCACAGTCTGTTCAAAACGAATAAAGCTGGGGAGTTGGGAAGTGCTTCCCTGAGGGGTGGAGGTTGTGGTTATTGTGATTAGGGAAGGGAACACAGCAGCATTCATGCAAACATATTGGGCCCTCCCTGCAAAGAAGAACTCAAGCCACTATTTTATCACAGTGGTCAGCCCAATGTGCTATAATTTTTCCATGATGGTATTATAATATTGAACCAGAAAAAAAAAAAAAGTTAAAAAGCATCCCAGTGTATGCTTTTGAAAATACAGCAGGATACAGGATGTTGGTCAACACAGCCTATACAGATAATCAAGCTGGAAGGTGTCAAATTCATGATGAACTATGGTGACAGTATAATTTAATCAAACATTATAACATAGATGAAGGCAAGGGTGACAAGACTCCACTGACTCTACCAGTTGTAGCTTCAACCAATATTAAAGAGTTAGAAATTACTCACTTACACCAGTACACCCAAATAAATTTTCACATTCACACTCTAATTGTCACACTAATAATTCACTCTCATAAAAGAGTGCAACACTATCAGGCTGTGGTGGACAGACAGTAAAGAAAGGATTGGTAGCTAATCAGGTTTATTTGAGCTACCAGTCCTTTTAAAATTTACCTTCATCTGCCATTTACCAATCTTTACAATCAGATCAAGGTATTTCTTCAATCAGTCTTTTCATCCAAATCCTGGCAAGAACATTAAATGATGTTATTATTATAACTAAGTTCAGGAACAAGACCATGCCCCGCTCCCTCTCACTAATCCAAAACACCTGTGCCTTGTTAATCCAAATCACCTGCGCCTCTCCCAGCCACATACCTGCACGCACCTATATAGGCGTGCCTAACCACCTCCTTTCCTGTTCGTCTCAGTTCTCTCGAATATTCGCTTGCGCTAAGACCGACAACATTTTGAGTACGAGTAAGCTTCGATCACTCACCTGCCATGGACTGTGAGCTGATTCTCAGCGCTTCAGACAGCGACCTGTTTGACGACCACTCAGTGGTTCCCGAATCTCCTCCGTCCCTGGTCACTCCCGTCCAGATGCAGCCAGCCATCTCGTCTGCACTCCATTGTCCGCGTTCCGCGGCACAATATTGTCCACTACTCATCATTAACACTGCGCCCTCAAGCACTTTCACTCCGGTCTCCACCACTCCGCCTGTCCGTCCCCCTCCTCCGGCATGATATTGTCAGGTAACTATGTCGACCTCGCTCAGCTCCTTCAGCCTCTCGCCTTCACTACCACAAGTACTAGGATGCTTTCCACAACCCACAGCCCAGCCCAGCTCAGGCACCCTTCTCCATCTCGAGCTAGGGAACAGCAGCCGAATTCGCCTTTGCTTTTTCCTTATACCGCGACACTATCTGTTCAGTCTTCCCCAACCGCAGGGCCGAGCTCAATGACTACCTGTTCACCATCTTGGATTTGGCTCTGCGGTTCGATGGCACCGGCTTCTACACTTACCACTTTCTTTTTGCATCCCAGGCTGCAGGCCGCCTCCACCAGTTCAACCAGGGCATCTAGTGGGGCACCCTCGACACCGAGCTTTACTGCCACGTGTTCGCGGCTCGCCTTTCTTTAGCTTGCATCTTGTGCGGGGCGCCCTGGCATCCGGCCTCCGAATGCATCGTGGCCGCTCCATTACCCCAGTCCGACCCTCTCTCATCCCTCCCCTCGACCCCTACTATCCCTCTATATCCCCCCCCCCCCCCCCCCCCCTAACATCCTATCGCTATCGACCCTCATCCCATTCTTCCTGAATCTTCTTGCCAATCCAAATAAACCATTTAAAACCATACACTAATGGTGTGGTCTTAGTTAGTGAATAAGCATATTTGGATGAAATGTAATATAATCTAAATATTTTTACATCGCTTTCAACAGACATCCAGAATATCCTTTGAAGTCCTCACCATTTTGATCAAACAGACAAATCCTGCTATGTATGCATCTGTATGCCTTTAGGCTTTGTTTAGTGTAACATGGCTTCCTGGTGTGGAACTGCATACTGCGTATGTGTCAGAAAGCTCAATTTCTGGCCACATTTAATCTTCCACAGAAAGCCTTATACGTCATACGGATCATTGTTGATTCCAACAGCCTTTTACGTTTTCAAGATATTAATTGTTTTTCTACATATATTGCAGTTTATACTGTTCCTCGCAGCCACCATAAGGTTTGTTTGGCCACTCAGTGGTGATGAGGGATTAGTATCATGAGAAAGAGTGACGTTAATGTATACCTTCTATACATCTCCTTTGGTTTGCAGTTAATTGTAGGTATTTGTCATTATTATTATTCACACATACAGTATCTCTTGTATTAATTAGAATATGTAGCATCCCCTGTTTGAATTGAGTCAAATGTGTGTTTGTTGTTGTTACATGCAGCTATTGCACATGCAGTATGTGGTCATATGCTGTATCAGGATGCCAGACTTTGGTGTGCTGACATGTTCAAGCAGGTAGACAAAAATGTAAATGTTGGCCTGTATATGAACATGTACAAACATGTTTTTTAGTATGCACAGTATGCACAAGTGCAAGTGTATGGCTGCCAGTACCTGCATTTGTTCGGAAGCATAAAGCGTGCGGTTCGGTGTGTGTGTGTGCATGTATGTGTGTGTTTACGTACAAACCTGCAGTATGTTAGAGAGGGTGGAGGCCGTAGCAATGCCTGTAAATGGTGGGAAAGCAGCTATTGGTGGGTTCCCAATTGTATACAGAGTCATGAGGAATAAGCTGCTACGATTAGGTAGAGCTCCGGTCTGGTATCTTTGTTTGTTGTGGAGCTTAAGTTCTTAAGCGAGCACTTGCTTAGAGGTGAGGCCTCAGACTTGCATTCTTTCCTCTTCCTGTCTTTTTTTTCTCTTTAAACCATCCTCCCCCCTCTATCTTATTTTCTTTTATTTCTCAGATGCCTCATAGAAAGGAGAGTAAAAGACATGATAAGAGGAATCTAATCCTTGCCAGAAAACATAGGCAATGTTCTTTAGTTTGTGGCAAAAACAGGGATGCAGCACTAGAACTGTTTGCATCACCGCTTTCTTGTTTGGTGCATCCATTGAGCAATTGCCTATAAAACGAGTGTGTTTACTGGGGAGAGGAAGCTTGTACACCCCATTTGCACACCCTATTTCCCTGTTGATTTCTCTCTTCTCATTATGCATCCACTCTCACACAAACAAACAAACACACACACAAACACACACACACACACACACATACACACACACACACACACAGAGAAATGCACTTTCAAAGACATGCAAACATGCAAATCTCCTGCATACAAACCCATCATGAAAGATGCAACAATTCAGATTCAACGCAATCATGCACATGTCCATGCACATGTAAAATATACACATAGACAAAGCTGAAGAATCTTCACACCCTCAAACAAACACATACACACACCCTCCTATCAGGGGTTAGTGATTAAAAGCCATCATTATCGTGCTATGGCCTTAATGAGAAACACACACCTGTTTTCCGCAGCTGTTCCCGATCACGAGCTGTCGTCCTTCACTGTAGGACCAGACGCTCTGGAGGTGATGACTATTTGATGCCATAAATCACCAGCCAAGAATCTAGTCACCACGGAAACAGGCGTCATTAGAATCAACTAACTGAAGTGAAATGTCCTTTACCCCTGCGCTCAAAGTCCTGGAGCAGAATGGGCTTTAGTCACTGTAGCTTTCAGCCTAGCCTTTGGCACCAAATGCAAGCAGAAGTATAGCATGAGCTCATCATGTGTGCAATCAAAGGCCACAGTGATGCCCGGCTTCATGAGTCATGGAGCTTTTGCAGAGGTCACGCATGGGCTTAAGCATGGCTGACATGATAGAACATAACATTCCCCCTATTCTCACGATGCAGTCAAGCGCGCACATGTATTCATAACACACAGAGATGAGTTTGCAATTTTCCTCTGCTCTAGGCGTGAACATCTTTGGACTCTTTACATGTAGGTGCTGTTTTTCTATTTTATTTTCCAGTTTAAGCAACATATACAGCCACATTGCCACATCGAGGAAAGGGTCTTGGAACATGTGTATCCCTAATATCTTTAAAGCCGGTGTCTTTGTTGCTCATAAAACTGCTGCCTCTCTATAAATGTCACCACTGACAATTTCTAGATGGATGATGTGACATCTCCACCAGCTTCTTCCATTAAAAGGTTTTTTGCCCCTTCAACAAGACAACTCAAAGGATACTCATGAATAATGACTGACAGAGTGGACAGAAAGAGTTATGAAAGAGTCGTTTGGTTCCATTTATGTCTATCTTTTTGAGTAATTTTACACCAGATTCAGTCATGCAGACATAACCTGTCTAGACTGTGATTAAATATAGTGCAATGTAATAGCAGTACAGTATAATACAGTTTTTGGATATTTTGGGTATTGTTATTGTTGTATTATTGATTGTAATATTGTATATAGCTTTTCTAATGTCACATTTCCAATTTCTTTAATTTCCTGATTTTATTTTTTATTTATTTCATTCAAATTGTTCTTTATCTGTTTGCTTACCTCTCAGTATGTCTCTGTGCCGCTCTAACATGTGAATTTTCTCTTGGGGATCAATAAAGTCTTATCTTATCTGATTTGGTTCTGCCCTGAAAGCTCAGTGAAATCATTGAATCTGTGTCAATCGTATCAACAGCCAAAATGATTATAGATATGTTTTTAAAAGCAAAGTCCTGATATAAATTGTATTTGAGGCTCTTCCTGAGTGTCTTGGATGAGGCATACTGACACAGTCGGTGTTTAGGAGTAGTATGGAGCATAAATTTAATATCTAAATGTGGTTATTCTGGCTGCTAGACTGTTATTATTGTGTAAAGGAGTCATCTTCCATATGCCTCTACCTGAGCTTATCATCATATCTGTGTGCCTGACTTCTCGCAAGCTGCATTTTAACAGCATTTTCTGCTTTTTTGATTGTCACTCCATCCGTTCACCTTGGTTGGTCTGCCCGCTTGACATTTGGGTCGGAACGTGTTGTCAACCTGTCTGACCAAGGAAAAGAAGGCAAAAAAGATGCAGAAAATATAGACAGGTGGGGGATGAGGGTAGGGAGTTGATGGATGGAGGTGAAAAGCGAGAGCTAAATTGTTGCCACTCCAACAGAATTTGATACCAATATTGAGTTTTATATAAAACTATTGGGGTAAGCGATATGGATAATATCTTCCATCAAGCTCTATGTAATTTATATATCGTATTGATTAGAGCTGTAACGATTAGTCGATTGACAAATAAATAATTGACAAAACAAGGTAAAACCAGCATCTTAAATACCAGCTTCAGATCTGGGAAATAGTGATGGTTATTTTACAAGACGATTCACTGATTAGTTGAGAAAGTAAGCAATAGATTCATTGATAATGAAAATAATCATTTGTTGTAGCCCTAGTATTAATACATAATACAATAATACATTAAGTAAAATCTCAAATTTATATAATTTCCCAGTATAGTTCATCATATCTCCTGTTAAACTATATCACTACATGTGCCACAGCAAAAACTCGTCACTCAGCAGAAGTAAAGGGCAACGCACATCATATGACGTGTCATATGTGTGCGTCAAAGCACCTGCACCCATTGCTTCCTTTGTAAGCCAACACACAAGCTGCGTCATGGTGGGTATTTCCCAGCGTCAGTGCACATCGCCGCTTCAGAAAAGCATCAGTTATATCACATATATCACTCTCCAGACTTGCTGTTACCTTGAGTACAGTAACATGTGATGTGTGACATGCCTGGGTGTGTGGTATACGCAAGCCTCACTTAAGTTATCAAGCATCATTTGTTTTGTACAAACCTTTGTACAGGGGTTTTAATACACTGTTTGTTATTTCTCTTATCAGCTCTGTTACTGAGCAAGATTCATATTTTTTGATATGAGGCTCCAGGAATTCGTTTTATCATCAGTTTTATAAAATTCAATATTGACTTCAGTATGTTGCAATGGTACTGAATTTTTTATCAGAATTTTGTCTAATGGAAGATTTGCCATTTGGTGTTGAAACAGGCGAAGAATCACAGCCCAGATATCCTTTATCTGTAGCACTTTCCTCCTTGGGAATCCTCAGGTGCTGATTAGCCTGCTGGGAGATGAAGTCCAACCAGCATGTCCTGAATCTGCCCTAATGGTCTGCTCTCAGCGCCTAAGGGAGGTGATCTGGGCCAAGTACCTCAGCCATTTCAGTTCCCTAGTGATTTTTTTGCATATCTAAAGTGATCTGAGTGTCATATTTGTCACATTGCTCCCTGTTAGAAACCCAAATTTCATCACACTCCTCATCAGTTGCAGGGATTTCAGTAAAGGGGAGAGGACTTGAGGGATCTGCACTCAGATATACAAACGGGCACGTGTGGAGACAGACGAGAGGAGAGCTGAATATGGGAGGATTGACTCAGATCAATAGGCATGCATTAGGATGGAGAGAGAGGGAGATAAACGGAGAGCAGTTTTCTCACCACTGTAGTATATTGATAAACACTCCCAGCCATTCTCATTACTTCGATGGGTGTGTGTGTGTGTGTGTGTGTGTGTGTGTGTGTGTGTTTGTGTTTGTGGAGTGTCCACTAAGCAGGGTGGGGGGAGAAGCGGGTCTCTGGAGTCATACACCATGTGCCCTGGTGCTTGTTTAAGTGCAAATTACATCTCAATGCAGTCAATAGATTGTCCTGATAACTCCTGTTTCTCTCTCTCCCACCCTCCCTCCATCTCTTTTCTCTTTCTAGGTAAGTAAACAAAACAGCTGGGATTGTATGTGAACATTAGATGCCTCAAAAGGTAATGTAATTTTCGGTGATTTTCTGTATTCTGTGTCATGATGTGGGCTTGAATAGTATATTTTTATGGCAGTCATTAATTTGGAAACTCACCTCCACCTATACTATTAAACCATCACCCCATTACTATTTCTTCAGATAAATCTATCATAACGGTAAGAAGCAGGTCTTTAAACATGATAAGTTGTGATGAAGTCGTATCAACCGCATAATAAAATTTCAGCATAACACTTAGCTATTAGGTTGTCAGTCTGCATAATGGGACTGGCTTGAGCAGTATGTATGTGCGCTGCCTTTACCTAATGGCGGTGTTGTGTTTTGCTGCTAATCTGTTTATCTAATCAGATGCTGAGGCTAGGGGGTCTATCTCATTAACTTGCAGGATATTGATTTCCTGTGTTTAGAGCAAAGCGCTCCGCCGCAGCCCGCTTCTCCATTCCCAGATGGGAGGAATGCAGGTTGCTTTGCTCGTAGCTCATCAATTGATCCAGCCTCAGCTCAGGGTTGCTGTGTTGTGTGTGTTTATGTGTGTGTGTGTGTTTGCCTGCAGTCATGCCTTGGTGTAAAAATAGCTACCAAAGCAGAATGTTTGCTAGAGAGACATGTTTTATGTTTGGAGACAAGCAAGGGAGAAAGACAGAGGGATGGATGGTGTGGAAAAAGATTGTGCTATTAGCGTCGTTTTAGCACATTTCCTCTTGATAGGCTATGAACACATCATTATGAGTGCTCTGATGCATTTCTGATTGATGGGAAATAGCCTTAATATACTTTCTTCACTGTGGAGACTCTAAATGCTCTTTTATTTATCATATTTTATTTTTTAAGAGTATATTGTTACATTAATATTTGGAAGGACGTTGAATAGACATTCATGGCCATCATGGATGCATGTAATCAGTAAAGGAATAGTAAAGTTGATACATAGTCTTTGTTTTTCCCAAAGATTAACAAATATAAAACATGAAAATTTCAATTTGTAAATTAGCTGGACTAGCCATCCTTCATAGAAGTTCAAGAACTTGAGCTAAACTTTTTTCATAGGGAAAAGCTAAAATACCAGTTTAAGCCTCTATGCCAAAAGAGAAAGCATATCTAAGGCTACTTGTCATTTATCAGCTTTTAAATGTATTGGCCTTGCGACAGTGGTGCTCAACATCCCTGGCTTGTGGCCATTAAATAGTTGATGTATAAATTTGATTGTACATGTAGCATTTCTACTCTTCTGCTGGTTGACAGCGTTGTAATAAATGTATCATCACTTCAGCTGCCAGATTATGATAAATGTGTAGAAGTGGCTTCTCTTGCGTGAAGCACATCAATGTGAATGTGTGCCATTTGCTGCATTGAGGGTGGTGTGTGTGTGTGTGTATGTGTGTATGTGTGAGTGTGTGTGTGTGTGTGTGAGTGCAATGCGTCATTCTGCGACTTGCAGAAGCCCGGGAGCTCCCGTTTGGTAGCTTCCATGCTGCTTCTCACGGTTATGTAACTATGCTGTTCTCACACTATTGCCCTTTCTCTCTTTCTCTCTCTCTCTTTCTCTCTCTCTTTTCATCCCTCTTTACTTTTTTGTGTGTGTATGTGCAGAGTGTAGCTATTTTTTTGAGTTGTGTTTGGGTGGGATTTATGGGATCTTTTGTGCTGATGCGGGGCAGTCTGTGCCACAATGCAGCAGACAGCAACTTGTAGAGGTGTCCAATCGGTATTCTGTTTATTCTCTCATTTTCTATTTTGTCTCTACTTTGTTCTCTCAATCTCTTTCTGTCTGTTGCTTCCTTGTAGTATAACTGTATTCGCTGTGTCTGTGTATCCATGCATGCATCCCCACCCACTCATTCTCTGCAGCAAACCTTCCTGTGATACAGCTGGAGTCACAGTTGGGGGAAAAAAGAGATTTTATTATGAGTACTCTCTTTATACCCAATCACTTATAAGAGAATTCAGTTATATGCCAGGGAGTTATTACCTATTACACAGAAAAATAGACTGAGAGAGAGGGTTTTTGAGAGAGAGGAGTGAGAGAACAAATGTAAATCTGTAACATTTATGAATAAAAGTACATTATAAAAAAAATGATCCTGGTAATTATTTTTAATAGATTTTTAAATTAGAATTTAATCTGCACTTCACACACCTACTATATGCCTTATTTTTTCTGACAGGAATGGATTTAAATTTATTTGACTAGTTGATTTTTCTTTCCTTTTACACAACGACCTGGTGTCTGCGTCAGGCCAGGCTTGGACAATAGCTGAACTACTGTCCTTAACTTTGCCACGAGAAGCAGCTGTCCTACAGTCAGTGGGAGCAGGTGTTTGTCAGCATGGCATACCCATTACCTTTGTGGACAATTTGAATGATAGCAGTAATCTGACACTTTGTTGATTTCTGTGTGGCAGCTCACTATTTGTTTGCATACTTGACAGTAGGTCACTGTGTAGGGTCACATACAGAGCAGCACACCTGGAGCTGACAGTGAGTCGTGGAAAGGAAAACTTCACACTAAAACACTTACAATGCACAGTACTGTACTGTGCATTTCTGTGTTAATTTGCAATTTGGTGGTAGAATTAACTCATTAATACATGGCAAAATGTTTATGATGTGAAGTTACATAACAATATTTCCTAGAATTGATCCAAGACTGTCATAATACATATCAGCCCTGGAACGCATTCTCTCACAACTCTGACATTTCAGTCACTGAGCTGCTATAAAATGTGCGACTTATAAAGTGGGGAAAAACAGCGTCAGGTGAGTGCAAAGTAACACAAATTCAGGGTTTTCTCCAAACAACACTGGAGTTCAGTGGAAGCACTCAGCATAATTGTTGAGCGAGAAAGAAATCCTGCACCATCTTTGATTTTACATGGTTTGTATTGCGTTTGAAGTCCCCAAAAACTTGGTTTCAAAGTATTTTTCTATAATATTCAATATATTCGACTGAATACGAAAATAAACAATAAAGAGTTTCTCAAAAACTCAGCTTTATCTGCTTCACCTGGCCAGGTGGGTGCGATTTGATCAGATTTCCATCCATCACAGTAAAAAACTGAGTGAGAAAATAGGTTTTTAGGGCCTTGAATGGAAGTAAATATTGTTTTTTTTGGCGCTTTATGCCCACCTGATTATGTTTGTTTCCATAAGTCACTAAAAAGATTGCCAGCTCAGATAATGTCAGAGTTACCAGAGATGGGGATCTATTATAATGTGTCTAGATCAGGGCTAAATGTCAATCAAGGTTGCTGAAGTGATTTTTGAAACGACAGGAGTGAGTATTTTTACTGTTCACCACTCACACATCCACACTGACATTCAACTATCATACAGGGACATACAGGCATAAAATACAGAGATCATTTTCCCACAAGTAACTTCAGTAGTGCCTTAAGTAGCATTTAGAGGAAGCGGGAAGGCTTTATGCTTTTATCAACTGGGAAAACGTGTTATGCTGTCATTGCCACATTGCTCCCTACACCCACACATATAACACAACTGATTTGCAGAATGTTCAGAAATGTCCTCTGGAGGTTGTTAAATATTCTTCCTGGGAATGTAGGAAACCAGTAACTGAAGTAGATGATGCATGTTGTGAGAGAGAGGTATACCACTTATAAAATAAGGTGTTTATATGACAGAATTATATCCGAGGGTGGAATTTTCCTTGACAGCCTGTCTGTTCATTGGGGTGAATACCTGCCAGTATCAGGGGGTTCTCCTCCCCGCCGTGTCAGTTTTCCCAGAAGTCAAATTTCTGTGACTGTTTTCAACAAATATGATCCACCAGATGGTTTATGGTTTCCAGTAAAGCAGTAGGTTCTTCCTTTGATCTCATGTTATAAAAATTTAGAGTTGTGGGTAATGTTTCTCCCCTCGCCTGCCTATTAAAGCCAGCAACAAAATCAAGCACACACAGATGCACAGAAATGCATATGCTTGTGTACATATGCAAGCGTACAGTTCATATACAGTCATTTATATTTGCAAATTTTGCCCACAATCTTATGTATTAGGCGGACTTTACTTTACTGGGGTTGATTCTTTATTTCATCTATTACCTGACTCTATTTAGAACAATCAAAAAAACTGTCTTTGCTTCTTAGACAGAGAGTGTGAGAGACTGAGAGAGTTGCTTTGAGGTCAGCAGAGGATCTCATCCAGCTAACCTTAACCTGCTCCAGCCTCACATGGATTTCACACGAATGTTATAAGCCTTACACAGATCGCTTCTCACGACAACCCCCCACACCGACTTTCACAGAGACTTAATAAGTCGTAAAACTCCATTTCCCCTCCCATCCCATCTGCAGTTGTACAACACTGCATCTTATAAAACATTTACTGGAACTGTTTCCACTTTGTGTTCCTCAATTCTTCTCCTCTCTTCTCTTCTCTTCTCTTCTCTTCTCTTCTCTTCTCTTCTCTTCTCTTCTCTTCTCTTCTCTTCTCTTCTCTTCTCTCTTGAAACAGTAAAAAATTTCACATTTTCTCTGGTTCTTCTGGCATTTGTCCGTTCGCCTCGTCGGCTATCTCTAACTTGAACCTCCTGCCTGGGGTACTGGTGGGCTGACAGGTTTCATTTGGTGATGGCGAGGTGTGGATGAAAGGGGGGTGAAAGTTTGACTTTTAAATGTCAGGGGAGCCATGACAGTAGACAAGGGTGGCAAGGTCATCGCTGTCTGCTCCTCAGCTGTTCCTGTCACATTCAGGCAAGAAGCAAATACAGAATGCTATAATTGCCATTATAGTTGGAGAGTAACACATGCCAGGTGGTAACACAGGTTCAGTAACATGAATACTAACAAAAAACTTCCATACAGTAAGAGTTATTGGTTGTTTTCAGTGTTCCTCTCATCCATATTGGCTGTAAAGAGGTCCCTTTATTATGTGATTCCAGTGTAAAAGATGGGGGACAAATATAAGGCTTCAACGGTGTGTTATTCAAATCAAGTGGGTTTTTTAACATTCTGAACTTCAGAATTCATCCTTGTGTGTAACAATGACTGCCACAGGGTTTAACTGGCCTGTCTTGGCCTATTTAAGCCTTTCATCATTTTTTAATCAACACCATGACCTGCTTCTTTTTTGGTCTTTGACTCCTTAAAAAATTCATAGTTTCTGATAATAATAAAAAGAAACAAACAGTCTCTGGAAAGATGTTATTTTGAACAAATTTAGTCTTGTTCTCTATCGTAGCACCCACATACACTATAAAATAAAGTCAGTCTTTCCCACAGGTTGAGAATTTATTTATAGAGGTCTAAAGCTCCAAAATCCAACCCTTGAATATCAGATTTGCAGAACAGCTTAGTAATAATAAGCTAACTTCTGATTAGGGAAGTCAATTTTCCAGTTCAATTGCACAATAATTCATCATTTTGGCAGGCTTTTAAATCAATTGGCAGGTTCACCTGCCTTTTAAATCACCAGCCTTTTAAATCAATGCAGGAAATACACAGAAATCCATTTGGCTGAGATGGGCTACCCACTTATTCTGTTAATGGATCTATATATAGGTAAACCTGTATATGAGGAAAAAGTGAAAATAACTCATTATAACACATTATATGCATTTTTATTTTATTTTACATAATATTTGTATTTTAAAAGCTTTTCACATATGTAATGGAGCAGCGACACACTTGTGTCGTTTATTTTATCCCCCATTTATTGGGAGGTTTTTACTTTATAGTTTGATGACAGTGTGCTCTAGTGGTTTTGTTTCACTCTGAGTTTTATTAGTTTAGTTAAAACCTTTAAAGCCTTTTAATACTATATGAGGCCTTGTAACCAAGCAGATGACACGTAATAATTTTTTTCTTGTGTGTTTCTATCAGTTTTATTTTGTACTATTTACACTGTCACTGTGCATGTAAACTAAAATATGAGGCCATTATGCAAGTATTTGGAAGGGCGTGTGCTGTTCTGTGTGACAGAGTGCGGTGGTTTCCCCCCACAGTTTGCAGACAGAAAGTTATAGACTGAGCCATTTTCAGAGTAAGATAATTTTACAGCCTGCAAGCCTCCTTCTAACCTGTAATTACTTTAACAGTTTAATGTCACACAAGTCCCCCACAATGCTCTTTCCTACATGCTGCGCCTTCTTCATAATTCATGCCCTTTAATGGAATTTGGGGCAGCGAGAAAAACATGAGAGAAAAAAGCCTTGCAATGAATTTCCATTACACACATTTCCTTCAATATAAGCCATTCAGATCTCTTGTTCATTCACTCTCTTGCTTCTCCTACCCATGAATATTTTTATGTGTACATTATCAAATGTATCTATCCGCAGTATGTCAGTCTTCCTATCTACATGTCTGTTGTGTATCCGCTCCTCTGCGGTTTTGTAAAGTTCTTGTTATTCCACAGACTGTGCATTGACTGTATGACTTACATTAGTGCCATCGCAGCAATGGCCTATGTAGCATATTATGAGGAGCATATTATTTGATTGATAAAAGATGTCTTGTATTCAAAGTAAGTTTTACTGTGGGAAAAAATGTGTGGGGAAAGTCCCACATTTTAATCCGTTTTTTTTTTTTTTTTTTTCCAAATGCCTCAACCAATTTAAAATGTCTCATAGTTTGACCTGCACGTACTGTTTGCTTTTTAAAAACCTATTTATATATGGCTTCATAAATTATGATTTCTGTGTTTCTGGGCACAATTCATTTAAAACACATTGTGGATAAAAGCAGCCGAGTCTAAAAGGTATCAGACATCTGATAAAAGGTAACGGATGTCTCTCAAAATCCTTATGAAAATCCCTGACTTGTGAGTTTAAAGTAATGATAAGTTAAAAATATTTTGCTTTTGCTGTGATGCAAAAAGAAATGTGTGTATATGGTAATATGGTAGAAAAGTGAAATAGGTCAGATGGGGAAAATAAGAAATTCCAGGAAGCCTCGGTTCTGCATAAGAAATCTAAAACCTGCCATCAATAGCTGGACAAAGCCTGAAATAGTGATTATCTGTTCACTGTGAAGATCCATGTATGTATTCTTTTCAACTGTTGATTACAAATAAGAGAAAATTGCCTAAAAATAAACTACACTGAGTAGGATCTAACTTACATTCTTCTTCATTCATTCAGTCATATAGTAGAAATACATTTCCCCCTGAGTCTACAGTAATTAGCATATCACCGGAGGTCATCACTAGGCCATATCATCCCTCAGCGGAATTACTAATCACATCCAGATAGACACTCAGTCCATCCAGAGCTGTGATTAAGGCTCCGACTAGTCAGCCAGTGCAGGGGGAGCCAGCCGAGCGCCTTGGCTGCAACAGTGACACAACGTTGGTGCAATGCAGGAAAAGTCTATTTTTGGAGGGGTTGAGCAACAGAGCTGACACCATGGCTGTTCCCACTCTTACTCCCTAAATATCCATACACATCCCACCCAAAACTCTCAGCACCTCCATACCCAAACTGTACATCTACCCAATAACAAAGATTGGGAAACAGGTAGCTGCGATAGTGAGAATGTGTATGCGCTATTAGCAAGCATGAAATGTTTTGAGCACATCTGTGAACAATATGTATCTTTTCAGCATCTTTAACAACCTTAGTTGGGAGAAATGTTTTCCACAGCTCACAGGTGGAAACCACAACAAATATAACAGCAGGCAATTACAACCAAACAATTAATCACGCAAAACTAATTACATTCGTGTCGTCCTGTAGGAACAATAATTGGCCTGTTACATGCCAGGGCAATTACAGATCCAGTAAATGTAAGGTAATGTTATTTTAAATTTGAGCATGGTGTATCTATCACAAGTCAGTTTTAACAAAGAGAATCATGTATTTGAATAATCTGAATTAGTTACACCACCACTTGAAGGTTGTACCTGGATATCTGTGGAATATTTGGAATATCTGTGGACTGTATTAAGTTTGCAAATGTGAACAGTGATGGATTACCGGTACTGTGACAAGTAGACAATTATTTTTCAATTCTACTTTCCCAGTTTTTAGATATTTTTCATGATTTAAGCCACAGTGATTAGATGTATTTCAGTCAATTTGTCAGTAGGACATCCTTTCATTTCCCTGACAGCTAATATTTTGTCAAATGTGAGTGTTCACCAAAGACCAAAATCCTGAATAGCAGGGCCTTTTTTACAGCAGACATTTTGACTTGTCATAGCAGGAAAAGGTGTAATTAATACCATTAATGATGGCTCTGTCCCATTTACGTGTATAGGCCATGTCATGAGCCAGCATGCAAAATAGAAGTTCATTGGAACAAATCAAGCTAAATGGATTGCACCCTTATTAAAGGTAAAGTCAGCAATTCTAATCCAATACGTTTTTTTGTCAAATTCTGTGAATATATCCTCATGGTCCGCTAGCTGTCCCTTCTGTGTGTGAGTCTCCCGTCTCCATTATCCGTTGAATGCTGAGGGAGGGCTGGTGAACTGGAGAGAGAGAGAGAGAGGCCGTGGCCAATTCACAAAGAAAGTGTTTTCGCACGGAACAGATACGCTTCCATTTTATTAAATTTATCAATCCACACTGAATCTGACAGTCTCACAGAGACCCCCCGTGATTTTTTACATATCGAGTCTGTTTCTGTCACGTTAATGAAGCATAATCTGAGCAGGCAGCTGTTTAAATCACACAAATATCCCTCTGTATATGTGTTTTGAACTTACTAACCGTATCAATGAATCAATACATACAAACACGATTTCAATTTCTTCCCGTGGAGCCAACATGCAAACTATTTTGGTTCAGTAAATTTCTGCTGTCAGTCAGCCTGGTGAAGGTAGTTTGTCTGGCTGCTGTCCTCTCTCAGCTCCCCAAGAGCTGCAGCTGACAGAAAGCTGCTTCTGTGGACCGAGACGCTGAACGCAGGTCGACTGAGAAGTGGGGAGGCTGCAGAGAGTGTGGATGGACTGTTGTGGTCACATGAGATGAATTTTTTTCCTCTCAGGATATTGCGTGAGAGGAACAGAAGTGACTCTACAGCTGACGCATCGCTCTGGATTTTGCTATATTTCTCTTTTAGTCGTTGCCTTGGCAATGCGCGTCCATGAATTTGGGGGGTGGAGCTTCTAAAGGAGCACAAAGGGAAGGGTGTATTTTTTGGGTGTTTAGTTCAAATATCAACAGTCTTTCTCCAGAATGACTGACTCTACCTTTAATAATATTAATGGCACCTGTGATTTTCCTTTTATGGCTGCTGTGAAAAAGATCTATTAGCGACACTCTTAGATTCTGCTGGGACTCTTAATTAGTGATTAATTAAAATCAAGTGCATTGGAAAGGTCAACCTGCACCATATGTTAAATACACGTAGACCTTGCTAATTTCTTTTGTAAGACACAGATTCACTGTATATCGAAGATTTTTTCAATACAGTCAGTAATTGCCACATTGATCACCAGGGAACATTTCCACCTCGCTCTCACCCTGTGTTTCTTGTCCATTTCTCCACAAACAACTGTCAAATAAAGACCAAAAACGAAAAAATCTTCAAAATCAGTGTTATCTACAGAGTCTAAGAGCTGTCACCTTTGAGCATTGTTGCTATGGTGACTAAAGTGATGATTGGTGAGGGCATTAACGAGCCCTTTGATTTTTTAGATTTGATACAATGCAGCCTCACTTGTTAGCACTGAAATTCTATAACACCCTAACTGACATACTCCCAAAGTCACCTGCTTTCCAGATCCATTCGCCTCCGCTGGGTGTGCGAGTGCGCCCTGGGTACAAAGCTCTCATTGAAATGTGCAATACAGCATCTAATTGGTCCTATTTACACTCTGATGGCAGCAGATAAAAAGCACAATGCTGGAAATTGACAGAACATCTGATAATTATTGTGAGCTTACCCTTTGCACATGTGCATTCATACTGGTATATCTGTGACAGTTTGAGGATGATGAGGCAGGTCAGTTTGGGCACAGTGTGTGACCCTAATCAGTGCATTTGTCCCTGCAGTGCATTTGTTTCCATGAATTCCTTTGATGGGGAAGAAAATTTTATAATAGCTTCACTGCATAATCACTGTATATACATATGCCTGTCTGTTTTCAGGGAGCACTGCTCTCAAAAATAAGATAGTGTTTGGGGTTGATGGCACATTTAATGTTTTACACACTTAGATGCTCATCTTTTCAGAAAAACGGTGAGAAAAGGATGACATGTTGTTGCTCCAGTTGTAAAGCTTTTGCAGTGTTATTTCATCAGATCACCTACATTCAAAGTCCAAAACAAAGAGTGGCTTCTCCATGTTTATCACTGGTTTGGGCACACCCCTGCACTCTCTGACGTCAAGTGGGAAATACCGACGCCTGCAATAAATCCTGCAGCTTTGTAACTCTTAATTAGTGCTTCATTGAAAGCAGGTGCATTGGAAAGGACCCAACTACATAGTTTGTAAAAAAAAAAAAAACATAACAAAACAAAAAAAAAAATGAATGTACAATGTTGTATGTAGATGTTTATATTTTTTGTAAATACTGTTGATTGTGTTAGTATGAATAGTACTAACATACTAAAGTAAGCTGTTTTTCTTACCTTTGTATTGCCAGTATCTGTGGCTTCCCTACAGTGTTTATCACATTGTGTGGACATGCCTCTGCAATTTGTGATGTCAAACGGGAAATACCAAGGACAGCAATAAATTCCTACATATCCTGCTCATATTTACGACTAGCTGGTTGATGTTTTTACCTCATGAGCAGTTCACTTTTTCACTGATCTCAAATTACCATTAAGGACACATAAATGGACAGGTCTCATTTTGTTTTGGTGATTTTTCTCAGGCAAGTATTAGGGTTAGCTACGTAGTATTTGAGCAATATAACCATATAAAGTGCTGGTACACTTTGTACTTACACCCTCAGTACTTTTGTGTATTGACAGGTTTCCAGTCAGAAATGACAGTATGTGTTTATTGTAGTAGACACAACATGGTATTTGCAGTGAGTTACAGTTGATTTCAGTATTGGCATTTTAAACTAGTAAAAGTGATATTTTCTCTGTCAATTTAATTGGATAATGAAGGTATTAGAGGGAAGAGCAGAGTTGATTGCACTAACTATTAGTGAGTCCCATCCTCACAGATGGTGTTAGTGGAGATTGCCTCGGGTTATGGACCATTGATATTTCAGTTCCATCCCATCTGTCCCTGCTCTCAGAAAACAAGTCTCATGAAGCAGTCAAAACAGATATCACCATTTAGAATGGTGGTGTTTAAGCAGACATTTATGATGCTTTTAAGCAGAGTGCCTGGCCTGCATTCTGATTTAGAAAATTTATGAGTGAGGGGCAGATTTAGTCTCCTTTCAGTTCAGATTTAGGCTCCTTTCAGCATTTCTGTGTTGCAATTGACAAAAACTAAACTGCTGTAAGAAACAACAATATAAGTCTAATCAAATCAGTCTCAAATTTATCTTAATGTCCTGAGGAACATTACACTTTTGCTTTTGATACTCACACATATAATATCACAGACTGTAAAATATAGGTTATTTAAGCAAAGCAAACTGAGTGCCATTTGTGGCCATGTGCTGTGGTGCTTTTGTGGTAAATACTGAGCTTACAGTAAGTACAACGTTGTATTTTAAGACAGAACGCAAATGTTGGTAATGTTGTAAAAAAGATTTTAAATAGATTAATGAAATAAAACACATTCAAAGGTAATCTTTATTGTTATAACAGGTGGTTGGTAATAATTATACTTAAAACTACCTCAATTGTATTAGAATTTTGCAGTCTTGCAAAATACATGTTCTTCAGAGTAATTCCACTTTTGGTTAACTGAAAACAATGTATGCAGCCTAGCTGTTATCATCTGAAAAGTGAAATAACTGACGTAAATATAACTTGTGGTAAGTATGACACTATTATTATTCCCTAAGCTGATCTAAGGCCTCATTTTCAAAAATCCTCTTCATGTTTGAACACAGCTTACTGTGAGTGAATGCATCCTTCACCACTGACAGTTGCTGCTTTGTTGTAATTCTGCATGTTTTTCTAATAAACTAAGTCCCTCCCTTCCTTTTGGTCTGCCTTAAAATCAAAGAGTCGAGAAAACCCTCTCCACTCAACAAGTGAGCATTTTTTTTGGGCACTTTAACATTCTTCACATTCTACAAATGGCCCTTGAAGCCTCTATGTCCCCATTAGATGTGGGAATCTAATTACAAATATCTGATTTGAAGGGGGAATGAGTTAACCTTTGCTGAAATGCCACTGCATAACCATCTGTGAATGGCAAGTAGGAGGACTGGGCCCAGGGCATTTCTACAGCGACACACAGTGATGGACAGCTGGCCTACCTCAAAGGAACAAAACGTGCACGAAGGCCCACTTTTCTCTCAATCTCAAGAGAGATTTGCTTTCCCATTTGAATGTAAATTTTGTGGAATTTTATATTAATTTAAATATTGAACAGCTGCACCACCAAATGCCTGCTGGTGTGAACGTTTTATTTAATTTGTACAACACTTAACTTTAACTGTGGTATAGAAATGTGGGCTAAGGTATTTGGCCAAACAGTAATTCCATTATGTGATTAAGCATTAATACACAGTACCACACAGTACTTATTTTCTTGTTACACCAAAGCTTACCTTAGATTCCTTTTCCAGGTTTTATGACCTAAAGAGTTACATAATGTCTGTTTTGTTTTGCAAAACACCTGGAGCTAAAGCAGTCACGCCACTGGCTGTGGGACCAGCTCTGTAATTTGACTGTAGAGGTTACTCAGCCTTCGTTCTCTGGACTATCGATCTGGAGATAAATGAGGAAAAGTACTCTGCTAACATGAAATTGTGAAATCGATATGTACTCGTTCTGCTTTGTAATCCGGCCCTTTCCACCTGATGCCCAGTCACAGAGCGCCATGTTGGACAACTAATATAATGGAAAAGGGCCTTCTGATTCAAATATGATATAATATTTTGTGGATAGAGAATATATTTGTCTCCTTACAAACAGGGGTCATGGATGATGATGGGTCAATCCTGTGCCATTATTTTATGGCAGTAATATGTTATTGTGTTGGCTTTCTGTGGGGCACATAGCGTTGTCACAAGGTCTCTGTGTCCCTGTAGCAGGGCTGCATTTCATCTTTAGTTTAATCTTCATCAATCTTACATTGTTCTGTCACAGCTGCACATTCACCCCTCCACCTCTTCTTCTCCTGCTTTTATGGTAAAAAAAATGATGAAAAAAGCCCCCTCATTGCCTATACCTCCTTTTTGTAAAAATGCTGTCATGTACATCCATTTCTACCCCTACCTCCTTGCTCCATTTGGGTTTCTCTCATTCTCTGTCACCCTCCTCTCCTGTTTTCTCTATCTTTCTTTTTTCCCTCTCTCCTCCAGTCTCTCGCTTTCTGTTGGGTTGCAGGATGAGTCGTGACAGCTCACCAGTGTTGAGTAGAGCAGGGGCCAACAGCCCCCAAAGCAGGGACTTAGATTATGCAATACTGCACGCATGCACACACACACACACACACACACACACACACACACACACAGGGACATACAGTGTATATTCTATTATTAGAGCACTGGCCCCATTTTCCATTTGTATGCGAGATGTCTGAAACGATATGATTTTTTTAAGGGTAAATCTGAGAGACAGATGGAGAGTTGAATTTTTTTTCTGCTGTATGTGTACATAATGAATAACAGGTGCTACAGTGCTTTCCTGCTGCTGTCTTGCTTAACCTTTGAAGCACCTTAAATTGAAATGCTCTCCCTGTTGCTGCCTAAACTGCCAAATCTGCCCCTCTATAGACACAAACTACCCACATCCCCCTAGAGAGCTGCATTTCTGTCTTCATTTTCCCCGCAAGCAGATTCCTCAACATTCAGTGCTCCTCCACCCTATTCATGAGTGCCTGTTGTAGCTGAAGGTGCAGGCTTACAGAGGCTGTGAGGTGGTTTGACTTTTGGCAGGAGTTGAGAGGCTGCTGACGTGTGTGTTGGGCAGGATGTGTGTAAGAAGCAGTGCTGGATCCTGTTTTTCAGACCGCAGCAACTGGAGCCTAGCCACAGCTATGGCTTTTAATGCAAAACACACACACACACACTCACTCACTCACACTCACACACACGCACATACACACATACACACACACACACACACAACCTTAGTACGCTAACCCCAACCTCGACACGTAACTTCCTTGCCAACACCACTTGCACACAAATGCGCAAATTGATATGCACATGCAAAGTCACTCAAACACATGCATGCAGACACAGACTGTCATGCATTCTGAATAACATTCAGTTTGATGATTTGTAGTTTTGAGGAGATTTTCCTTGTTATCTTCAGTAGATTTAAAAGACAGTATGACATTTACTCTTTTTGATGTGTGGTTTATAGGCAGGATTACAGACTCCATCTGGAGCCTGAAGCCGCTGGTGTAAGAACAGAGGAATGCATTATACCGCAGTAAGGGCATTGACATCCTGTATAACAAGTTTCTTGAAACAAACATGCCTTGAGAGGCCCTCTGCATGCTTTCACAGTCGCACACACACACACACACACACACCACCTATATGTCACACATATGCACACAAGTGCAGAGAAAAATAAGATGGCATTTGTTGTGCGGTTTGAAATTTCATGGTTCACTGGCGTGCAAGCAGACACTAGAGACAGACAGAGGGTGTGCTTAGAGTAGCAAAAACAAAAAACAAACTGACAGGGCAGCAACAGTGCTTGCGTTGTTATGACGAAGGAGGGATATAATAGAGACAAACACACATTACTTAGGAAAAGAAAAGAAAAGTTGGGGCGGAAGATGGATTTAAGAGGAGGAAATGAGTGGAATTACTTATGTCAACACTTTGCCCACATTACTATACAGGCTCTCTGTGTGAGTAAGTGTACTTGTATGAATATGCAAATTGTACATGTGTAGACGTGTTCTTCTCTGAATGAAGTGGAGGAGCATGTGGTAAGAGGATCAATAGGTTTAGCTGACTGGATACTGAAGAAGCAGGCACACCTCTTACATAGGGTCAGGACATCCCACTGACTAGAGCACCGAGGGAGGGAGGGAGGGTGAGAGAGACGAGCGAGACGGAGAGAAGGGGAGATACTGAAGAGACACTTAACTGTTTTTCTTCCTCTTCCCATTTCCTTATTTCCCTCCCTGGGAGGTTGTGAAAGGGCAGAACAGAGAGAGAGAGAGACGCAAAGTAAGAGAGACAAAGGGGGCAAAGCTTGAGAGGATGAAAGCGAGTGTGAGTGTGTGAGTGACTCTGTGTGTAACATGCTCTGTCATGCTGGTGTGACTACCGCTGCCTCTCCAACCGGCGTCGTTGGCTGTCAGGAAAAGGAATGTTTTCCGGAGGAATGAGTCCCTGAACCGGTTCACCATGTGGATGTGGGACAGTAATTTCCAAACCTTTGCCGGAAGAATCCCACGGAAAAAAGAGCAGCGACCGGGGAGCTTAGCTGGTCCTGCTGGGTGGCCGCCTGTGTGCTCGCACTGCTGAGACTCTATAGCTGAAATTCCACACCGGGCTTAAGTCTGCTTCTAGTTCAGTTTTTTTTTTTTTTTTTTTTTTTTTTTTTTTTTAATCATCACATTTATTGGGATTTTTATTTGTCTTCTGGAACTCAGTGGATTTTATGGTGCTATATAGTTTGATTTTTAAGATTGCCTTGTTTGATTTAAGCCAGCGCTTTTTGCTGTGATGCCCTAGGACCAAACCAGTGAAGTCAGAAGTTCAAAGGTGGTTCTTTGCTGGAAGACAGGTCTGAATGGGTGCATCACAGCAGTGGACTGCAGTATGGAACACTACATATTGTGCTGGGGCCTACGGATACTGTGGGGCAGTGTCTGTAGATAGATAGCTAGACAGAGGGGCACAAAGGGTGAAAGGCAGAGGATCAACACAGCCTCGGTATGAAGCCTGGACAATGTCCAGGTGTACCCAGTGACAAGTCCATGATGCACCTCAGCCACTTTCCTTTTAGAAGGCACTCCTGGATATGGTGAGTATTGGTAGTGGTGATGGTTTCTGTTAGCGTAAATGTGCATGTGAATGTTTACTTTTTGTATTTTTTTAAAATCTTTTTTTTGTGCGTTTACTGCTGTTGCTTAATATGTACATAAAAAAGGATGTGCATGAGTTTCTTTAAAATCCATAGAATGTCAGTTGGCGTGCACGTTCATTTGTGGGCGTGTGTGTGTGTTGTTTTTGTGGTACGGTAAGGGCTCCCCTAAGGCTAGCCCAGCCTAAGCCAGTGTAGTTTTTTCCCAGCTCAGCTCAGATGTATTCAGGGAAATTTATTGTTAAATGGGCCAGACATTTCCTGTCATTTTCTCCCACACTAAATGCTCAAGTTGATCCATAAACTGAGAGGGCTGGTCAGAAATAGCAAGCACACAGAGGTATTGTAACAGTGAGCTGGAGACTGCTTTTCAGGAGCAAAGAGATGGAAAAATATCTTGATAAAAGTGCTGTGTTGATGGGATTCTCTGCTGTCTTGTTTTGATTAGTCATACTTAGGCTGTGTATCTTATGGGAATAGTTGTCTCACAGCTACGTTCTAAGCTGGGAGGGACACCGAGGAGTCAGTGATGTCATCACAGTGGGCTGTTGGGATATGAACAATACAAATATTTCCAACATATTATGTTTTTCCAGTGTACTGACTCTTTAATGCTAATCAGGCCACAGATATTAAACCCATTCAACAAGTGGCAAGGTTAGTTATATTCCCATCTGTCAGACCAGTTTGTCAACTGTTTTTCTTGAGTCTTACTTTTCTTTGTGGTGTGACAGCACACATTCACACACATGCTACACTTTTTAAACTTCCGTATTCCATTGAGTCACAAACAGCCCTGGGCTGTTTGTGACTCAATGGCTCAATAATTAATTTAATTATGTTTAAAAGCTAAGCACAGGCATGTACACCTTATTTCAATCTTTTCATTTTCTGTCTCTTTACACTGGTGACGGTACATGTAAAGGCAGGAGGATGTGGAAAAAGGAGCTGTATATCAGATGTCGGTGCAATCTACAGTATGTGGCACAAATTGTACTTATCAATAGACCATTGATTCATCTGATACATCTGCTCATATTGCCAAGGATGTGCCTGATAATCCCATTAAATAGGTTTTAATGTTGAATTTACCATCACATATCGTATTGGCCAGTGCCTTTATTTACCTCAACTGCAGAGGGTACCAGGCCTTTATTGGAAGCAGGCTTATATTAGAGAGAGACCTTTATTTCTTATTCCCTCTGTTTGATAAGTATATTTGCTCATATTTTAGTACAAAGCCTCCTTCTTTTCTGATCTGCTTCCATTTGCTCTGTTAAATGTTTGTTACTGCATTACCAGTATCTAGGGCTCGACTGATTATGGATTTTTGGGGCCGATACCGATATTAGGGACTAAATAAATTCCGATTTTGATATATCAACTGGAACAATAATTCCAGTGCTCTAACGCCCCTGGCCATTATCGCAGACCTGGCTTTTAATTGACTACAGTCTGTTATTTGAGGAAATTCGGTCATAAATTAAGTAGTGTTTTGGGACTTGCATAAACAGAGGGCCTTTTTGCTTTCCTTTTCAGCACAGACAGCGAAAGAGAGCTGTGGAGAAGTAAATTGAACACAGAAGAATAAATGCGACAAAACAGATGAAGTCTATGCAGACATTAAAGACACACGCACCAGCGTGTCCATGTACTCGTGTACTCACATACACAATCAGAAAACTGTGTTAAAAGTTTCTTGGTAATCCATGAAGGTACTGTAAACAGAAACACAGCTGAAAATCCTTGTTCATCCTTGTTCTTTTCTTTCCTCTTCACACACACACACACACACACACACACACACACACACACACACACACACACACACATGCGGCGCAACAGATTGTATAAACATAAAGGCGTGGGTGACCATAGTGTAAAGTTTAGAGAGGTGAGCTTGTGATTGTTAAGTCTCTGGTTTTAATCAAAGGATGTTCATGACAGATGTGAGTAGACAAAACACTCTCCTCCTGCACCACCCCTCAACACTTCAAAGCTGAAAAAATATTTGTCTTAGGTTGTTAAAGTAATATTTGTGAGTATCCCACACTTACTGAACTAACTCTCTTGTTGCTATAACTGAAATTCATAAGCCCTGAATAATCAAAAGTAAATAATAGTGAATGCTGTCACAAATATTATAGAGACAACTAACAGTAACAGAGAGAAATAATGGTACTTTTAACATGCATCAGCTTGGATGAAGTTTTCTCTTGTTAGTGTAATTCCTTTATTAATTTGAGAGAAGTCTGACTAAGATGTAATTCACAGTCTGCTAGAATGTATTGTGTTGTTGAATTGGATGGATGTAGCAAATCTAGTGACAGTGTTGGAACAACAATTCAGGGCTGTCATGGTTGTCAGAGTTAGGCATTAGTCTCTGAAAATGGGTGATGAGCCTGTCAGACTCCATTTAAACCTCAAGCAACCAAACCTTTTTCTCTTCCTCTACACAGTAAAGCTATGCAGCATCGCAGTATATATGAGTCTGTGCACATGTGTGTGTGTGTGTGTGTGTGTGTGTGGGTCCAGAAGAGCTTTCAGGAGGATCTGTATTATTCATTGTACCTCGATAATGAACCAGTCCCCTTCTTTCTGTGTCAGACCTGTGGTGTACAAGCAGAGAAGCACTGAGAGAATAGGGCTTATAAAGATTGCATAAAGACATGGATATGAGTACTGAATCACCAAAAAATAATTACATTTCTGTCTAAAAATATATGCATCTTGTGCACCCAAATACAGACACTGAAATATATATTTTGAAGCTTTAAATGCTAAAAGCACATTTGGTCTCAAAAAAGTACATGCACAGTCTACAGTACATGCATTTCACTTCTGGGTGTATTGAGGCCATGGAAGAACATTATTATCGGTAACTGCTCTCCCTCTCTCAGCAGGCCACACTGCATTACTATAGAGATAGTGTAACACATACAGTTGATACAGTCAGCATCTGTATTGATCACCAGGCTTATATAGTATGCATACACAACGGTTAATGCATACAGACCCGAGAGAGATTAATAATTGACATGGTGTTTTCATCTTACATTTTTAAATGTGCGGGGTGCCGCCTACAGCAGCACAATGAATAAACTGAGATGTATGATTGTCTAAACTTCATTAAACACTAACCAGAAAGGAAATGAAAAGTGTGTGTAGTAATCCAATTAAGTGAATCCAGTGCCTCAGAGACCAGGGGGAGAGGATAGACGAGGCTATTTTTAGAAAATAGGGATTGGAAATGCATTGCTGCATCACTTCCCTCTCCCTCTCTCCTAAATGTTGGTGGGTGTGGATAGGCAGTGGATAATAAATGGTTTAAGTAGACAATTTTAGTGTATTTTTCTCAGGTTTTTGGCAAAGTGACATCAACTATCATTCACCAACCCCCCTTTCCTGTCTCTCTTCCTCTCTCTTGTTTGCCCCAAGGGTGGTTTCCTCAGACGTACCACATTTTGTTAGTAAGATAACAAGGCACACAGCATTGTTATCTCATTTCTTTTAGGTTTGCTCCCACTGCACATTGTCATTGATTCTAGTGCTGCTGGCTCAATCGCAGCCAAACTTTAGATTACTTTCTATCATTCCAAGTTACTTTGTTGGGACTGAGGCTGAGCTTTTAAAATGGGCTTTTTGGAGACAGCAGAGACCTGCTGTCAGTTTTGTGGAGACAAAGTCATCACTCACTGTTGTCCCAGAGGACCACCAGCACCAAATGTGTATGTGTGTGTGTGTGTGTGTGTGGGTGGATGCGAGTGTGTGTACGTGGAATGTAGAGCCATTGCATCAATCTTTGCCAGCCTACTGTGCAGGGTGATGCTGATGTACTCAGGCTTATTAAGGATGTTCTCCACTCTCTCCCCCTGATAGGGCCACACAGACTAACACTACTTCTTTCTTAACACTTATTCCTCCACTGCATTCTGTCACAGAAACCTGGCTGCTTTGTGAGAGCGTGCAGTGCAAGAAGACGTGTGAGTGAGGTTAGAAGGGTTATGACATAACCTCTCTAGGTTTTTACACATTACACAGTAAACTCTGCACTTTTCAAAAGTCACAGTGCAAAAAAGAGTATCCCAAAAAGAAAACTCAAAGCATGCACAACAAAGCAAAGATGCTGTAATAGAGCAGCTTTTGGACATAGAATCATTGATTTAGCTAAAGCAAGGAGCAAATAATGCAATACAATTTGGCCTAAATTCGAGTTTTGTATGTTGTATGTATGTTTGGCATTACAAACTAAATAACTGCACATGCAGAGGTCTGCTGTTTTAGTTAGTAACATTAATCAATTCAAATAATGTTTATTTACATCAAATTATTTTTTTGAATGAATTGGAAAAGAAAACAAAGCTGCTTGCTTTTCTTTTAATCAGAATCCTTTTAAAGTTTAATATTCAATCTCCTTTTAGCTCCGTTTTAGTTTCTATTCCCCCTGAACTTTGGATGCGCAACTTAGTAGATTGTGAAGGCAGTGTGACTTTCAGTCATAGAGTTGTTATGGAGATCACAGCTGTGCATGGTGTGACAGCTCAGTCTGACCACAAGATCCATGACTAATATCTGAATCTTGTGCAAGAGATTAGCAGATCCTGTGACACACACCTTCTGAAAAAGGGGATGACTTATTATTCTATGTTTACCACTTTTAGTTTCAGTTGATATGAAAGTCAGCGCCGGAGTAGGAGGAAGTGCTATGATAGTGAGAATGAGCTGGAATCTGTCGTTACTCCAGCTGTCCCACGAGGCAGCACAGTGATAAATTGATTATGAAGTTACTTGAAGCATGACAGACATGTTCTTGTTGATATGTTTGAGGCCCTCGCTTTAATCTGCGTGGATGGTAATGTGGACTGCTGTTGCTCACAAAGACTCCACTGTTTCACCCTCTCTCTATTGAAGGAATTTCAATTAGCCCCTTCTTTTGAATTGTAAAACGGTCAGTTCATTATTTCACACCTATTTTGCAGGACATCGTACTGTTGGTGCGTGTTTGTCTGAGTGCACACACACACACTGAGTCAGTCAATAATGGCAGTCTTAAGGCTCTTTGTGCCCAAGATGGGTTGGCTGTTCTTTTTTTTTTGTTCCAACCTTCCACTTGCTTCATCACCCAATATCTCTATCACACATTGCTCCTCTTGCATCCTTTATTGTGTTATTCTGCCACTTATTTACAGTCGAAACATTTTTCCTCTTGCTTGTGTTACACAGTAAAACCCTAGTGAGTTTTCGAACACACCCACGCTCATATACACAACTTCCAGAACACCAAACATACCCCTTATGCCAGATGAGATGCTGTCCAGAATGAGGAATATCTAGAGACAGTATTGTCATTACTCATAACAGCAAATTAAAGCCAAAAAACACACTTTCACACTGGCAGACAACAATAGGCCAACACAGTTTAGATCTATTGGCATCATTAAAATAATTCACCACAACACCCAGTCAACCTTGGTGTATTTTAGCTTGTCTATCCGCCTGATTTTGGACTAATTTCAGTCGTTTAAGTATTTTAAAATAATATAATAACTCACTGCACTGTATCTCATATGATAATATGTCTCATTGGTGTCTATGCATTAATGTTTTGGCCTGTAGTGAACATAAATCACTGACTGTCTGCATTCAGGGGGTCTAGCTCTCAGTTGTCAACTATAGCAGGAGCAAACAGATAATGACCGCATATGTATTTTCTCCCTGAACCTTTATGAATTGTAATGATTAATAAACGCAAAGCAATAGGACAGAGAGGAACAATGCCCTCTTTATGTTTTATAGCCATGCCGCTGGTTTCAACAGGTGTGGCTATATGACACCATAGTTGCATAACTTGCTCACTGGAGTATAAAACACAGGAGCCACAGTGCCTCACAAAGCCTTGAGGCAGCTTTGACATCACATTCATTTTAAATATCCATTTCATTTCAATTTTATTCATCTCAGCCTGTGCTGTCTCTCGCCGCTGTCCACACAGCAGCTGTTTGATAGGGCATTCAATCTTGTGTTCATCTCCGGGACAGAGGGAAGAAGATGGACAGATCAATAAGAAAACAGCGCGGCAGCCAGACATATTGGAGGCGGGAGATAGCTCCAAGTGCTTTTGTGTGCTCAGCATAAATCAAAAATAGAAATGTTACAAGCAAAGGCTGGGGCTGTGGGAGCTGGCACCACTGCTGGGCTGGGGGCAATAGCAGACAGTCATGCCTGATGTCTTTGTTAGGTAGATGTAAAATGGAAATGAGGAAAACCACAACTTAATTTTATTTTGAGCCTCTGTAGTCAACTGTATCTGTTCTGAATGACTGTGGTAATGCTGTTTGATAAAACATCAGTGCGTTGGGATGTTTAGCCACGCTAGCAGTATAGCTCTAGAGATGGAAATGTCAGTGTGTTGGTCAGTCTGTCCAACACTTTGGTTCTGACTGAAATATCTCAACATCTACTTGATGGATTGGCAACTTTTCATTCATGGCTCCCAACAGTGTATCCTTATGACTTTGGAGATCCCCTGATTTTTCATCTCATGCTACCTGCAGGTGAAAATTAAAATGTGTCTAAATCGGTTTAGCAGCTGTACTTTGTATTTACTGTAAATGAGCAAATATTGGTAATCAAACTTAGATCCATTATCATGGCAATCATCAAACCTTATTATCAGCATGTTAGCATTGTCATTGAGAGCATGTTATAGCACCACAGTACTGCATACACTCACAGAGATGGTTGCAGACTTTTACTCTTGTGTCTCCATAATTAGAAATCATAAAGACCAGCAGAGAAGGGTACTCTCTCAAGGTCTTTTCAACTACGTAACATACAAAATTCTTGATACAAACTGGGATCAAATACTCTTTACAATGTTCCTAACAGCCAAATGTCACTGCTGATTCAGTGACAAAATACAAAGAAATTAGGAAATTTCATTACTCAGTCTATGGCGAGTCAGAGTGCCGCTGTGCAGCCATGTACGTCACTATTTGACCCAAACAAAACCTGTGGTTAGCCAACAGATGTTATCATGACCAAGCCCTTTCCTGCAGGAACAAAGGAGCTCTCTGAGAGCGGCTTGTTATATACTCCCACCACAGCTAAAAAACAAACAGTTGTAATGAAACAAAAAGATGTGGAGAATAGTGTTTCAAGGTAAACAGTGCGGAGGCCTAGCCTTGGGGTTTTCTTTAAGATGCACTGAGACTGAGGGGTTTATGCGTCACAGTTTTCTCTCTGTCTGGGTGTGTGTGTGTTTAGAAGCAGGGGGTCATCTGGCATTGATTTCTTGGCTGCTGTTTTTGTTAGAGGCCACAATTCAACATGTAACCCCTTTTTAGATTTTGATTTCCGAACGTATGTTGATTTATCCAAGAAAATTTATACACTCATTCTCAGCACACCTCACTTAGTCAGCTTTTATAGTTCAACCATCTCACTTGTGGTTTGCATTACAGACATTAAGACACGGAACATCACAAACGTTATGGGAATTACCAGGAAAGCATGATGATGACGATGTTCATCCCAGGAGGGGATTGCTCGTGACGATGATGGTGATTAGGATTGCCATGATGACGACAGCATTTATGAGGAGGCATATAAACAGATTAGAAAGGCTTTGGCTTGGAGAGGGAGTCCCCTCACACACACGCTCGCACGAACACGTACACACACGTACACACACGTACACGCATGCGTGAACACATACCTCACACTTATATTATAATCCTATAACTTGCTGGGAAACCTGTGGGGGTATATGAAGGTGAATGGTTTGCCAGGTCGTGTTTCCGTTACAGTATAGCATTGTGTCATTTAGTTGATCTGTAAAGTTCGAGTTCACATAAAACTCTGAATATAACTGAACAAATGAGTTTTCTTTGATAACTGTTTGTTTCTGCATTCCTTATTTGTTTTAGTTTTATTGGTCCTTTGTCTCAGACTTTCTATCCAAAGTCTGAATATCCAAGTTCTTTTTTTAACCAATGTTTAGTCTACAAATTTCTCCTTCCTCTGTATTTTTGCATGCACTGGCATATTAAGATTGCAGTTGTACAGCACTTCCTTAGAGGAAATACATTCCCACTTGCACAATCCTAACTGTTACACACCTCATCCATCCGGTAAGACAGACTCTCACATTGCAGGGTGTAGAATAACACAATCTCAGCGTGACAGGAATGCACACAGACAATAACAGTGTGTTTGTGATAACACCTCTTATTATGCTCTTTATTCCATACACATAGGCAGTACTGACCCCCTTTTTGTTAACTGTTCCACATGGATTTTATTTTGTCCAGCAGCACATTCATGCTGCACATACTCTGTGTCGTGTCACGTCCTCCAAAACATACTTTTATTGGGTTGAGATTAGTGAACTTGTGGCATCTTGACAATATTAATATATACAGTATAAAGGGCCCCTATGCACTTACATCAGTACCACCATCAGTCTGTAATGTTGACACTTAACAGGATGGGTTCATGCTGTCCACACTGAATTCTGAACCTGGTATCAGCCTCTTCATACCACGTGATTCACTCCTCACTTATTCCATTTTGATCGTGTCCTTAATGTGCCTACTTAATCAACTCCCTATTCACTGAACTGGCAAAAGTTGCTCTGATTGCCTGTCTGCACATCACTCTTTGCACTTTTGTATTTGCATATTTGTGGCTCGCCTGTTTGCTTGAATGACCCATTTCTCCTCAAACATCTGAGCAACAAAGTTTTTCTTTGTTTTAATTTTTTTGTGGATTTGCATATTTCACTCCGGGTGGTAATAATTAGACACTGCATTGTGCCAAAGCCCCAGGATTGCACATGTTTCTCAAATGATATAATCAGCAAATTTGGCATTGTGAAAAAATCGGCCAACTGTACACATTTTAGTTGTTTAAACATTTACTTTTGTTGAATACTAACTGTTGATGCAGACACTTGTGGCTGTCATTGACTTTTATGTCATTTCAAAGCAATGCACCAAAGGTCTGTACACAGGGTTAACAGATGTCAACCCTTTCTACAATCTTCTTTCTCTGCTGTCTGTAGGTCAAAGTTGTTTGTGTGAGCAGGGAAGTGTACTCAATAAACTGCATATGAGGACATAGTATTATTGAGGTAGCCGCTGTGACGCTAGTGTTCCCTGTGTGTGTGTGTTTTGAGGAACAGCTTAACCTGGATTACCTGGACTGTGGTGAGGGCACCCATGGTGTACACCGGCAGGGTATCCCTCACACACACACACATGCACACACACTCTTCGAACTTCTCCACAAGCATGCGGCCTCAGCTCTCACATATTATATTCTCACCAGTGTGGTGATGTCATCAGGGTTTTAATGAGGGATTAGTCTGACATCACCAGGACTGCTGCCAAGTTAAACCTATTAGCTTCACCATGTGCTTGCGGTGCACTACAGCTAGAACTGTGTGTGTCCGTGCGTGATATTTAAGAGCCTATTGGGTATCTGCATCCAGTTATCATCCATCCGTTCATCTCTCCATCAATGCATCCATCAGAAAACGTTTGTCTCAGTTTGCTGGCCAAGACAGTGTCTGCTATGAAGTCCATAACTGAGTGTGTACTGTGCGGTGTTGAGTTAAAAGCAGATCTTCAAAGAGCTTAGCAGGACTGGACATCAGCCCTGATAATGAGAAGCAGTTTAACTCTCACATCATGATATTATTACTCAACATGTACTGTAACACACACCCGCATGCTGCCTAGAGATGCACAAGCACGCACAGGCACAGGAAGGGACATCAAAAAGACGTTTCATGTGAAGGTTTTGTTGTGCTGTTCCATGCCCAACTTGGCACCACATATTCCCTTTATTAAATCTCATTTGCGATTAATGGCTAACACTGTGATCATGTCTGGCTCGTACAAGCTCACGCTACTTATACTGTTTTTTTCCAGATTATAAACCAACCAAATACCATCAGCCTGGATTGTAAACAGTTGCTTTTGTTGGTCTTTGAGCCAGTGGTCTGGTGATTTTGTATGTGTACTGCAGTTGACTGCTAACACTTAGAACAGCTACATGACTGGCAGCAGGTAAACAATATTGTTTTCATTTCACCGGCATCTTATTGACATTGGTGTAAGAATGATTAGTTTATTAAGATATGCTTTGGCTCATTTATATCACCTGATGAGAGTGAACAGATGTAGTTTTTGCTTTTACTTTTTACATTTGGTTCTGGAGATATTTCATCTAATTTTACAACATTGTAAATGACGTAAAAATTGAATATATTGGGGTTTTGGACTGTTGGTTGGACAAAAGCAATCAATGTAAAGACATTCCTCTTTGGGAGATTGTGATGACCTTTTCTTTTTTTCTTTTTTACAATTTTTCAATTTTCGGGAGTATTTCAGGAGCAGTCAGACACATCTGCCATAATTTGCCTGTGCCAGACAAATTTTTGAGACAACAAATCCCCCACAGACTCCGTGTTCGTGTCCATCACCACAGGTCGTCTAGTTTCAGCAATTCTGAGATGCATCATGACCTTAGCCACCACAACAGCTTTGAAACAGGTTTGATTTAAGATAACCAAATACAAGATGCTTGTTTAGACAAAACAAGCCATTTAAAGACATCATCCTGGGCCCTTGGACTATACAACTAATCGATGTATCAAAAAAGAATTGATGGATTAATCGGTAATAAAAATAATTCTAAGTTGTAGCACTAGATAATAGTGGTGGGCTGGTTTGCCAGATGTCTCTCGTTGATGTGATGCACACTGTTTGTTCCAGTTATTGCTGACAGACAGGCTGCAGAGCTCTGCTGACACAAGTGTTTTCTTTGCCTCTGAGACACATTTCTACATGCTGGTCTCAGTACACGGTTCTCACATTCATACTGTCCAGCATCACTTTGGCCTTTACACATCACAGCACACTCATCATGTCTGTGGAAGCAGCATGAAGCACACAGCAACTACAGTGTAAAAAACACACAAAAGTAGGAGCTTTTGTTGGTCTTACCTTCAGCAGTCACGCATCTCTAGATTTTTTTTTTTTTTTTTTTTTTGGTGGTGGGGGTGCTCCCTTTTATCCTTTGTGCTCTAATGAGTGTGCAAGACAGACAATAGTTCAGCCATTCTCTCTCTGGTGTGTGAGTCAGCTGCATGTATAAATAGAATACAGGTAAGTCATGCATGGCTGCTGTGAATATTGAGTGGCTACTGCGAATAGATAATTTCCTGGCATGAACCACAGTCACATCCTATGATGAAGTGTTTGGGTTGACCGTTTTGAGGGTATGTTAACATGTAAATCACTAAAACTCCAAATCAGCGTTGATAATTGTATCACCTTCCATCCTTGACCCTCTGATAAGTCCACTGTCACTATCATTTTCTCATTACACAATCTGCCTTTGAGTCCTTGGCAACTGACAGCTGATTGGTTGTTAGGACCTACCTGTCCCTTTTGAATTCTGCCAGGTCACCATGGCAACCACATTATAAACATGAATCTAGCAGGGGACTGTAAAGGCAGGCGGGAAGTGAGGCGAAGGAATTGCTCCTTGACACACATAACAACAGCTGTTTTCAAGCAGCATGACTAGCTGAAAGCCGCTCCATTTACGCAAATACAGTACCACATGAATCTCAATTGCTATTCTATTGTTGTTTCTTAATCACATTACGTTTGCTAATTTACATACTTGGAAAACAAATATCCAATCATTGTAATCAGATTCAGTTCTCTTGCATCGGCAGTGGAGGCGCAGTTGCCATGGCGGTAACAGGAGCTCCAAGCCACAGAGAATGTTATACCTTATTTTTCATCATGCTATATCTCAACATAGTCTGTTGCGTCCTTTTATAGTTCAATTTGCTCTCAATCAGCTGATTTCTCAACAGACCAATCAGCTGCTGAACCAGACAGATGGGCAGAAAGCAAATCCCTCCCTTCTCTGTCTTCTCTGTCTACTGAATGTGTTTGTCTCTAGACAGAGTTTTGCAACAGAGGGCCAACTGAATAAGCTACCATTGTCATGTCTCTTAATTCCTCACAGTCCATGTGGATATTTATCTCCAGAGGGAAGCAGTATAAAGACAGTTACTGCTGTATGGATGTCATCTACTCTTGTCAGATTGTATCAGTCAGTTTAGTTTACCAGTGTCTTCATGCTAAATTGAAAAACTATGTCATTAAAATGTTAGAGAAACCCTATGTGTATGAGCTCAGGAGTAATTCTGCTATGACCCAAAGAACCAGTCTCTAAAATGCTGTAGGGGTGAATCTCAGACTACTGACTAATTTTGTGGACCATCAAACCTCAGTGCTTTTTTGTTCTGACCAAAATGTGTCTGTAACACCAAGTATGGAAAACTGTCAAGCACCAAAAGCTGGCATCAAAATTTTCTTGCACAGCTGCTAGTGTTAAAACTTGGAATGCACCAATCCAGCCTTTTCTTTCCATTCCAGTACCTCAGCATGATATCAGCCTTCTGTATACTGGGTACTCATGTGATACCAGTGCTCTCTATTTGAAAATTTAAATCTATAAACCTCACAGTGCGGAACTCTTTGGGATCATTTTTATGTAAGGTAATACGAGGCTAGACATGCTCTGCCCCTAAAAACTGAGTTGCCTATGACTGAATAAATGTAGAGAAACCATTACATTTTATAACGGCATTGAGAAAGAACCTTATTTTATGTGGATGGGCCACATCATCGCTGATACTTGGTGCATCCATAATCTATAGTTTGGATAGCATTTAACATTTGAAAACTGGTTTATTTTTTTATATTTTTATATTTTATTATGATAAAGAGATTTGTAGGAAAACATGTTAGTAAGATAATGAAAAATGTGTCATATTGTTAGTAGGATTAAACACTCAGGTATCATATTACAGTAGTAATACTAGTGATGAAAAATTAAAACAGCTCTGGCCATCTCCTCTGTTTGTTTTTTTGATCTTCACTCTCCCTTGCCTTTCTCTTTCAGTGCTTATCTCTCTCACTGACTTAACTTACCATTCAGCTGGCTTCTCATATGTCTCTATCTTTTAATTAGCTAGAGCTCGTCTTTCCATCATCCCTCTTCCTCTGTCCTAGTCCCAGTCTGTCAGGCTACATTGTCCCTAAGCCCCTAACGAGGTCACTGACCCTGCCAGTCATGAGTGGAGAGCGCTTCACAAAGCCCTGCCCGTCTCTCTGGCACACCGCCAGTCAATTAGCTGTTTATGCAATTTCGTACTTAACCTGTAGAGTCTGCATCTCTGCCTGCTTGTTTCTATCACTGGTTCATCTTCATAGCTGTAATTACTGGTGTCTCTGTCAAGTTTGTGAATGGTGTGTTATATTTTTTAATTAGAACCTTTTTATGCAACAAGAAAATCATATTGTTTTGCTGTCTTTTAAATATTTAGATAACTAGAATGCTGAATATAAAACTATTTCCACAATGTTTTTAAGTCCCTTAAAATATTATATGCATTATATTATAAAAAACAAGAACCTACTTCAACTGTGTTTACCTGCACTTTGTCTTCAAAAAAGGTGATGCAACTTGTATGTGCATGTTTCAACATTCAGATACAGTGGTTCTGGTTTCATGGCAGTGAGCCTCAGGGACACTGAGTGACGACAGTCGCTCCCGTCACCTGGCACTCTGTCACAGCTCATCGCTGGCACTGACAGTGTGTGGCGACTCTGTAGCTACGCGAACATATGCTTGTGTTACAGGTTGCGTGCTCAAATGAGGGAGCAAGAGAAACAGGTCGTGCTGTTGTATTGATCTGTGTGTGTTTCATCTGTCTGTACATGTTGTGGTTTGTGTTTTTGTACTATAGTGGTTGCACTCAGCCAGTACGTGTGTGTGTGTGTGTGTGTGTGTGTGGCTGTGTGTGTGTGTGTGTGTGTGTGGCTGTGTTCATATGATGGTGTTCAGATGTTCAGTATGCGTTTGGAAGCCTGTGTTGTCTGTGACTGTGACAGCCTCCCTGTCCACCTAGGAGCTGTTGTCACATGCTGGCTGCTTCTGTCAGTGCTGAGCAGAAGCCGTAACTCTGCAGAGATTCACAGCTCTGTGTCTTCTGTGCTGCTGATAGTTGTGCTCTTGTACTTGCAATTTCCTTGTAGAGGAGACTGCCCCCTGCTGGTAGATGAGAACAGTTGGGAGATTTCATCTTGATATTGCTGAGGTGTCTGAAAATAAGAGAACATTATAACAAATGCCATTAATCCTAATTAAATTACCATAAATCTTAATGCTACAATTGATCCTGTTCTTCTGTCTCATTTTAAAATATAATGACACCCTATGAAATAACACAGATATATGTTTGATTTTATAAATATGTATGCCCTAGTAATCACTGTAAACATTTTGGCTGAAATTCCCCTTTACAGTTGTTCGGTTGACATGTATTCATGACTAAAGGTGTCGCACTATTGGTTCAAGATTACTTTTTGTGATGCTCTACTGCACCCTAGTGGTGGAAATTAGGAATCACCAGGATTGGGGTTGGTGGTTTTGTCTGATTGGTCTCATTCGATTTCCCTACATAAAATTTGATTTGCTGCCAAAATGAATACCCTTATGTGAGGTAACTTAATCCTCTTGTTTATGATATCATCAGTGCTCCATATTGTTATTATTATTATTGTTATTATTATTATTATTAACCAAAGACAGTTTGTGCAAATGTGCACAATGTGCAAAAATAGTCTTGCTTGAATATCTGGAATTATTCCACTGTATTCCACAGATAGTATAACTACATGGAACAGTTTTGTTGTTGTTTTTGTTTTAACTAAGATTGCTAATACTTATTGTAATTTGGGAGAGAATACTTTAAAAGTCAGTATGTTTTTGCATGCTCAACTCATGTTAAATCAGAGTTTGAGCTTACTCCTGTAGCTTAAGCTACATTTGGATGATAGCTCATCATTCACAGAAACTGCATACAATTTTGAAACATAGACACAGGACCTGGATGAAATTTCTTTTTCAAGTGCATAGAACTGTTTATTTGGTAGCCTGTTTTTACATTTGTGTCTAAATGAATGCCACACAGACATTAACCAAGGATCTCACCAAAACCTTTGAGACAATATGAACATTTGCTGTTACCTGAGGAGAAATAGCTCTTCTCCAATGTACCGCAACATTCCTCAGCCCTGTCAGATAAAGAAAGGGCATTCCAAGATATATCCAGTCCAAATATAAACCAGTTTATGCCGGCCAGTGTACAGTAATTGAGCAAGTGTTCTGGCACAATTTCAACTGTTGGACATGTGTGTGAAGAAGTAAGGCCGTATCCACAAAGCTTTACCTGAAGTAGTACTGAACATATAGCATAATTATGTGACTATGCAGCAAGTCTATAATATCACTAAAAACATTCTATTCTTGTCATTATTTGTTTTTTTCTTGTCAATACTGAATCTTGATAGTTATTTGAGAAAAGAGATAAAATAGTTTGCTCTGCGCCTGCACTTTGCTCCTCCTTCTCCTGCATCTCTCTCTCACTCTCCATCTCTCTCCATCTTTTTCTCACGTTCAAGTCACACCTATCCTGAGCCCTCTCCTCTCCCATGCACCTCCTCTCACACACCCCTTTATCAGGCTTGTCACTCCTTCTATGCTCCCTCTTTCTCTTTCTTCATCTGACTTGACACAAGTGTGTGCTTGGTAGTGTGAAAGGACCTGGCCAAAATGAGTTTGCCTGTGAACTCAGATTATCTATCTCTGGAGAGGATAGCCCGCTACCGCCACGCTTGCTCCAACGGCTCACCCTACGCCACGAACAAGCCCATCGACATCAAACCTCGTGGCAGGAGAGGGTATGCCTGCTCTCTGGAACTGAAACCTTTTGTGGGAGGGAAGGGGGAGGGCATATCAGTCAACCTAAATCTGAAGCATTGTACTTAGGATTTGTAGGATTTGTTTTCATGTGAAACTATTTTATGTCAACATTCTTGAATGTTGACAGCTTTTTAGGTAAGGTTTAAAACCGTTTCTTTTTTTGCTTAATATAGGAAAGATCCAACTTTTGCTTGCATATGATAAGTTGAGATGGAGTAAATCAGTGAGAAGTCATAGGACAGCTCAGGACTCTAGGAGCTTAAAAGCTTTCTTTCTTATTGCTCTTTGTGTGTGAACTGTGTCTATGCAATGTGCATGTGTGTGGATTTATGTATTTGTATGAGTTACATGAGTGTACACAAAGTGGTGTGTGTTCTCTCTTATCAGAACATTAGCTGATGAATAGCTCCACCCGGACAACACAGTGAACTGGAACTGTGCTCACAACCAAGCAATTGTGTAAACGCTCGTTGCTTGGTGGCTGCTTGTGTTGTTAGAGCTTTGTCGAAGCCTTAGTTCTGCTGTTTACTCTACTGAACCTATAGTGTCAACCTGAAAGTGTGTGTCTGCATGTTTGTGCCTCTCTGTGCCACACTAGCGAGCTGCTATTTTGCTTTTACAAAACACAGTTAAGAGCAAGGTAAATGAAAGATAAGCAGGTTCCATCCAGTCATCATCTAAAGCATCAAGGTGTTCAGGAGCACAGGCCCGTTCACTAACCAGAGCAGTGAGTAAGCTAATAATCAGAGCACTCTCTGTCCATTACAGCTCGCACAGAAATTAAGACCTTGTTAGGCCCATTTTCATACTGCATTTGTCTGACTAACATGCACTCAGCGACCCCCGAAAAAACTAAGATGTGCTATCATCTGATGTACATATTCCTGTGCCTTCGTACCTCTGGTTTTTGTGTGTGTGTACATGAACATGAAGTTCAGTTGTGTATGTGTGTGTGTTTGAGCCTGTATAGTATTTGAATATGAACCTAAGGTAATGGCTGGTGGCGTTTGTAGACATATAGATATGGATAGAGCCTTGTCAATACTGTGGACCAACCATCTGTGCTCACTGCCTGCTCCTTAGTTAAGTGCTATTTATATCAGCATTTACTGAGCGTGTTTTTCTGCACCATATACTGTACTTGGTTCATGGAAAAGTTCTTTGTTTGACACAAAATCAATCATTTCATCAATTATTGTGGTCACTTAATCTATGCATCTGTTTTTTATGACAAGAATTATACTGTCACTTGGCCACTAGGTGGCAGTGGTGTCTATCTAAGTTTCATAGAATTGTATAGAATATGTTTCACACTCTCATGAAGTGATGTTAATTAGATTTGTGCTACAACTGACGTAATAAGTTACCATTAACATAATGCAATCAGCTGTTAGACACGATAGAAGGTACTTTCTATTACATGAATTGAGGTTTTGTTTTGCTGTCATTGTAAAAAAAAAAAAAAAAAGATAAAATATTAATTTCTTTATTTATGCATTCAATTATTTATTTATTTAATGTGATCTTAAAACTGAGCTGATAAAATAGAAACAATGTCAACAAAATCATTAGAAATCATTAGTTCAATGATTTGCTTCCCACACTGCCAGACAGACAGATTTGCATTATACCTGCTCATTATATAAATACTCTATATACATGTGTATGCTGAAAAGGAAAATGCATTAATTAGGACATAAACAGTATAGCATTAGGTATTTATTTTATTTTATTATTTCTTACATTAATGAAAATCTGTAATGTTAACATAATTATTACAACATTGGCTTCAATTTGTTTTTGGTAAGATTTTATGACACATAAACACCTACATAATATCAGTGCTGACAAGAAAAGGTATAGATCCTTTATGGCATTCAGGGAGTTGCATCAGATTTAATATTTCTTCTAGTGTACTATATAAAGTTGAAATTGAATTTATTCTGAATAGAAAAATCTTTGGGAGCAGAAGTCAAACCAACAGTAACATGCCTGCTTTCTGCAAATGTAACCCCTGTTGAGCAGGACTAGGTTAATTATTTTTGTTGGTGTCTTGTACCTCTGCTTCCTGGGGATGGCAGTAGTGAAGCTAAAAGTAAATACTCACTATATATGGATGTGTGTTTATGTGAATGGATGTGTGCTACAGTCTTTGTTTCAAGACAAAAGAGTAATACAGTGTTTTATATACTGTATAGTGGGTCTGTTGTTAAAATAATTTGATTATGTGCAATAGAACCCAAGATCCAACTTCTAATCTGTGTTTGTTAATGAAATCATGTCAGGCGCAGATTGCTTTTTTTTAGTGAACACATCTACCTCTTTAAAGTAAATTCATGAAGTCTAAATGTGTTCAACTTTGTTAAACATTAAACTTAGAGGGGTGACATTGTAACAATGGTAGAGTGTGTTAGCATAGCTCTTGTCATTGTGTTGTTCTGTTTTCATTTAGGATTCATGTGGTTTTATGGTGGCGGTAAGACTGCCCCAGTTTTCTTAGAAATTGGACTCTTTCGTTGTTCTTTCCTTGACCAAGTGGAATGTGCAGACTGTGGTAATAGGATTAGTTTCACCACTTGGACCAGGCTATAAACTACATCATTCTGCCATGCTACACTGAAAACATTAGATGTGCCTATTCAACTCACTGTAACTCACTTAAAGTGCTTCACACATGGCCACAAATTACATAAGATGCCAACCATCCATGCAGGCAGCAGCCAATCTGCTTCACACTCATACTCCTGAAAGGCTTCAAAAATGTCTTTCATTGATAAGAATTCACTCCTTATATGACATGAAATTTGATGGACACATGGTGATGTGGAGGGAAGCCATCCATTAAATGGTTTTTTCTTACCAAAACCCTTAATGTTATTGTGAGCTTGTGTGTGTGTGTGTGTGTGTGTGTGTGTGTGTGTGTGTTGAGCTGCTGTAGATTCCCAGGTTACTGTGCATTGAAAGGTTTCACACTTACTTGAGATTATTTGAGGGTAACTCGGCTTTATTATGTGCTGGAGTGCATCTGCATGTGTGGCTAATGCGCATGCATTTGCTGATATGTCATGTGTGAACGTTTCTGCATGTCAGCTAATCTGCATGTGCGTATGCAAGAGAACTAGCACATGACATCCGTCTTGCTCTCTCCTCAGGTCCGCCTGTTTTCTTCCGTGACATAAAAGCACATCTACGTAATTTGCTCTGAAGTATCAGTAGCTATGAAGTGGATGACCATAGTATTATCAGTCAATGAGCAATTTATTGTTCCTTCATGAAAGCTGGGTGAGATGGATGCATTTCCCTTTCTGTCACTTCCCGTCTCTTTACCCCATACCTCTCCTAAACAAAAGAGACGCTTCCTCTGACTGATGTCACTGTCTTGTTACTTGCGTCTCTAGCAAGTTGCAGTCATGGTACCATGGAAATATTCTCATTGTTTTCAAGATGAGAGGGATGGAATAATGTGTATGCACATGCTCCCGTGTGTCTGGTTACATGTGTTGTTTGTTTTTTTCTGTGTTTGTTGTTGGTTTGTTTTTACTTCTTGGAGCTACTAGGGATGTAGCACTTGCTGTGCCCTGCTTTTTTAACTGTGTCTGCTGATCTAGTGCTGTGTGTTCACTTCATCTCCAATAGATAACTGCAGCAGAGAGATGTGTACTGTACATACAATTCAGAAGTAATTGTCTGTAACAATTGTCTGAAGGACAGTGCTTGAGAGCCAACTTCTGCAATAATGCCACGATGACACCATATCTAAACATTTGATTTGACTATTTATAATCAGGCTAAAATGCATATATGTTCACTTTAGCGTCTTACTCTACTTCTTATTGCTCTTCTTTTTGTGCTTCTTTTCTGCTTGCTGCTACTTGATTGATTCATGGTTTATTTAAAGCATACAAGCTACACACATGACTAACACACAGACAATGTATACAAAGATATAATATCTTGACATGCTTCATTCATATGTGATTGACATGCCAGCCAGCTGACACACCTGTGTGACCTGCCTGGTAGAGTGCTAATATTAGCTTCTTGGCTCACAACTCTCACAGCAGATGATACCCTCTGAGCTCTGAATTCAAACTTATTTTACATTATTTGCTATTATTTTACATTAGCAACACATTGGTGATTCCAGTTTATAGACAGCATGGTACTGCTGATGTTGTGTGAAAATGAACACATACAAACTTAAATAACTTACTCTGTATTGGTGTAGTTGGTGTGCAGCATTTTTAAATCGGAAAGTAAAACCAAATAGTTTTACCTGACAAATGAAATGTTAAAAGAATTTATGTAGCTTCAGTAATTGCTGTTTATATGTTAACCATTCAGTTCAGTAAATTTATCAGTTGAAATATTTAGCATTCAGCTATATAGATTTCATAATCATACATCATATACAAGTCATATTGTATCATTATTAAAAAGGACTTAATGTGATTGATAGTAAAAATTTATTTTGTGCTTATTTCCCTTCACACCTCTTCCCAGTTCACTCCCACACATTTAATTCTCAATTTAAAAATGCTACCATCTGCCAATACTTTCGTAACCTGTTTCCGCTAGTTCTGATTCTTGAGAAGAAGAGAATGAGCTGTTCAGTTAATTCATTGTTTTCTCAGTTTGTTTCCTCATACATTGCAACCACATGAATGATACTCAGTCAACTCAACCAACACTACCTTCATCATTGGCATGTTTTAGCTATTGATTTAGGTTACTCAGGTAGCCGAGTGACTGACACTCGAGACGCTTGTTAGGATTGCTGGGTGATAAAGTCCCACCCTTAAAGGAATTACTACTACCAAAACAACCCCTCCCACTCCAGACATACCCAAGCTGCGGCTCAGGGAGACAGAGAGAGAGAGAGAGAGAGAGAGGGGCAGAGAGAGAATAGGAGAGTCATGTAACTCAACGACAGGGACATATTCGTAAAAAGAGAGAGCAAGAGAGACAGAGGTAAGGAGAGAGGGAGAGAAGAACGTGTGAGGGAGAGGGGATCTTATTTCTACTGCTCAGTGATTTAAAAAAAAAAAACATTGAAAGAGAGAAGCAAAGTGAGAAAGAGTAACAGAGTGAGTGCATGCCTGGATTAGGAAAGAGGAAGATCACACGATGATCTGGCAAGAAAGATAAGTGCAAGTGAGTGAGAGAGAGAGAGTAGGGTAAAGAACCACCTACTGTCAAACGATCGGAGCTTGAGGAGGAGCAGCAGCAGTGTGGAATACTGTTGGACGGAAGGTTTGATCTGACTGAACTCAGCTTTGGCTTCAACCAGCTCCACCAGACTGTGGGAAGGACTCAATCACTTCAGAAGACCAGTGAGGACTGTGGTCAGACCACAGCGGAAGGCTGGTCAGAGGGCTCCAGGTGGCCCAGGGGGTGTGTGTGGATTTATGTGTGTGTGTGTGCAGATGTGGAAGGAAAAGCCATACCATGAGTATCATTCTTAAGCCACGGTCGCGCTCTACCAGCTCATTGAGGAACACGGAGGGAATATGGTAAATAGACTGGAAACTTTGTCTCCTCTGCCACATGTCAATCCTGTTGTTTCTATGTTTATGTCTTGCTCTATTGTTCTTCATCCGCCTGTGTGTTGCTGAAATACTTTGGCTTAGCCTCACTGGATTAGACCCAAGTCCTTCCTTTCCGGTTTTCGTCTGTGTTGGTTTGCAGTGGATTTCTCAGTTTCATGTTTCTTCTCAATCAAAACTTCTCTGCCTCTTCCTCAGTTTACTGCAAAAAACATCTATACCCTATGTATGTCAGTCAGTGTGGGGTTTGTTTGAGGACAGTTTGCTGGTCTGATTAGATAAATTCTGTCCTTAACTCTGCTGTGCTGTATGTTTCGCTTTATCAGACCGACTTAATAACGTCACAACACCTGCTGTAGCTGTCATGACCCTGGTGTATCTTAGCCTCCGTGTACTTTTAGTAGAACTCACTGTTTATTCAGTCAATTAAACTGTCTAAAACACTCACACACACAAGGTTAAAAAACAACACATCATGCATGGAGGAATGTGTGTTGGTGCTCCAGCAGTCTATAGGTCCTCCTGTCTGCACATGGCTCCAGATAAATCCAGGATGCAGAGTGCAATGCCAGGGGCACAAAATGCCCTGCCCTCCCCTCATGTCTCCTCCCCTCTTCCTGTCTCAACTTGTCCTTGCCTGTCAGCACTCATTTCCTACTAAGAGACTGCCCTGTAGCTTTAACATTGGAAGTTAATGTTCACTCTTTTCCATTGTGGTACCTGCCACTAGCCAAATGCTAGTAAAATATGCAAGTGCTTCACTCAGTAGCCAAAAAATAATGGTATTGAGTGGCTGGTAAAATTTGAACATTCATTAGCCATTTGGCCGGTGGCTAAAGTTAATTTTGTGTGTGTGTGTATTTGTGTGTGCGGGGTGGGAGGGGTCACCCAGCAGCAGCGTGTGTTTGATCCCTGTAGGACATCCCTGCAGCGTTCACAGTGTTCTCACATTGTCAGTTTATTAATCTGCTCTACAACCTCCCCAGCAGGAAATGATGCTTGTGTGACATGAAGACATATTAATTAGGTCTTTGAGGGTAGTAGTTCCCAGACTGGTACAGATGACAGACAGTACAAGATGCGGTTTGATGCAGAGCTCCATGCAAGTACTGGTTAAAGCAATAATGTCATTAAACTGATATTAATGTGAGAGCTGACTGTGGAATGTGGCTTTTCCTCATGTTAAAAGCTGAGAATCTGGCAGCGTTAGGTTCTTATGAGCCATCTTTTTGAATGGCTACCAAAAGCAGTACTCAGCTGGACAAATCATACCGTCCCCTCCATCTGTCCTGCCTTCCTTTCATCTGTTATTCACTGTTTTATCAAGGCTTCTTTTACTGTCTCTCATCAGTGATGCGTCTTTCATATTTGTTATAACCATGCTTAATATTTACAGTATATATGTGACTTTTAGTAGCACTCGCATGTGTAGGTGAAAAATCAGCTTTCTGTGGTAGGAGGGTGTGTATATGTGTGATGTACGTATAATGCAGAAAGTCCAGCGTTATCTCCTGAAGTCAGTGAAGTATCAGTATGTGTGTTTCTCAGCTGTACATTTGTGTCTCTGCATGCTTGCTTAGGAATGCTTGTGTATTCGTGTGTATTTAACTCCTTGCGTGTGTGCGTATATAAGACAATGACGTGCGCTGGGTGTGTGACATGCCCCCTGGCCTGTCCAAACTCAAACAGACCCCACTCCACCCAAGCATTTAAATGCAGGTTTGTGTACACAGACTGAGTATCCATCAGCGTGTTAGCTCAGCAAATGTGGATTGAGTTTGGGAGAGGTGAAGGATTAGGTTTTTTGGCAAATTGGATGTTTATGAACACCTACTTCAGTGCCTCTCTCCCACTTTAAAACCAGTAGTGATGTTATGGTGTCCTGAGAAAAGGTATAGAGGAGTGGGGAACACGTGACTTTGAACTTAAGTGTTTGTATCTGGCCTTTGTCAGTCCCCAGTTGGGCATCTGAGTCAGGCTATAAATGTTGAAGGTTACGTGTTATTTGGCCTCTCATAGGGCCCTACAATGTACAAGTTATCTAACATATTTTCCAGATCTGACCTTTAGTAATCCAGATCTGAGATGATGAATAGGTCTGAAAATAGGTCCATAGTTAAGGGAACTTCTATGTATATAGGAGTGGAACTGGTTTGCTTTGCTTCAAACCATGTGAACTAAGACTACGCTGCATTGCCATGGTGACCTCTTTGTATGTCTCTCATGATTGACTGATTTTTCTGAATGGCACAGTGACAGAGAACACTGAAGCAATGTCACGACTTAAGTGAAGGACTTACAGTATTTTGCTTCTACCTGACAGGGTGAGAAAAACCAGGAGGGAGAGCGAGTAGGAAAGAGAGTCTCCAGAGAATCTCCAATGATAATTTTTGGCAGACAAAACAGGATAATGTACTTAAACTTTCATGCAAACATTTTTTCAGTGCAGCTTTCTGTACAGAGTCAAGTATGTTAATTAGAAGCTTTTAAAATATTACCGGCTCTAAAATTTACTAGCCAACATGGCCTATTTGGTACATGGCCATTTATCTGTTAAAGACTAAGCCAGCAAATGTGGTGGGTGTGAATTTCACTTGTATTTATGTATTTTTATGGCTGCTTCCACTCATGTGTGACTGAAGAAGGGGTGTGTATGAGGACAGATTATCAGTTAGTGGGCAGTCACTTATCTGCTTGACTTACTGTGCTGTGGGCCTCTTCACAATTTGTTTTTAAGATGGCGAAGACAGTGCCAAAAATTAAGGTTTTGTGGGTGCTAGTATGTTGCATCATGGAGATTTTTTTTTTTTGGCCAGAATGTTAAAAAGAGTATTCAACAGTGGTTAGCTACTTTGTCTACATATGCTGAAATATTAGGTTCACTGTCGTACATGTAAACCGAGGTAAAGAAAATTCTAAGTTCATTCTAAGTTAGTAGAGCTGGGCTATATATTAATATATATATTGATATAGTTTTTGTCATTGTGTATTGTAACGTTGGAAAAAAATATTTTCTACTGATCTTTAAGACTATGTTACTAACTAAAAGCTTGATATAATTTGAAATATTCCGATATCAGTGCTGATATGATACCTGACTTTCATTAATGATCCCAAAATAATACTTTTTTTAGTTCAATTAATGTAATCATGCCTTTGTACCAAAATATTTTCTTTTTTATCAAAAATATCCCAAACTTTTCAATGCATCAGTGTTAAATTCTGTCTTAACACAAGTAGCTGTACAAGAACTTTGCCTCAATAGAAGATAAAATCAAAAGGTATAATTTAGATCAGGGAATACCCAATCACAAAATAAGTCTATTCCTATATTGCTCATTCATAATAATGACCTTGTGTGTTTGTCAGTGGTGATAAAGTACAGTAGCGATATATATGGCAGTGTATGGTGGTTTTGACATCTCTTGTTTAATATATCCACATGAGTGAGAATCATCTGCACAGTATTGTTACAGTAAATGTTTGAAGTGATAGGGGATGTAAACTTATAAAGCAGACAGAGGTGTTGGCTCTACAACGGCACAACCAAAATAGATTTTCCGTTACGTGCCATATCCTTGCATCAGTTGTGCCATCTGCACCCACTCTCCAGTCTGTGCGTGTCACCTATTCATTTTGCATTTAGTACATGGTCAAGGTTACGACATACATGTTCAGGCTCACATACTGACACTCCTGCGTGCGTCCAAGGGAACACACTCCTCATAATCCTCATAAATACAGACACTTGAATGCTTTCACACTCACACACACACACACACACACACACATATATACACACACACAGCTCTGACATGTCTCTCCTTGTCCTTCCTCCACTGCCTGCTCCCCTTGGTGTCCTCACAGCTTTCTAAAATAAGTCCAGTGTCATCTTCCCTCTGTCTGCTTCAACACACATATCAGCTCTGATCAACACTACACTCCTCTAACACATCTGTAGCTGTAGTTGTTCACCAATTTTTGTAATTCTGTTTCAATTGTAGTCATAGTGAAGGTTTTAGGATTTTCTCCTAAATACTCTATAGAAAAATAAATTCTCAATGTCACTTTGTGCACTTATTTGCACTTTGGAAAGAGACAACAACATAATGTTTGTATTGGCTGACCAGCTCTGAATGATTGTTGGAAAACAGAGCTTCACTATCCTCCCCTCAGCTGATTATTTATCAAAGGCACTTATGCCCTGACCTGCTTCTCCAATGCATTTCCTCACAGTTCTGTCACGTCAACTCCTGTGGTGTTTATAATTGCTCAAGTAACCCAGGGCTGAAAATGAATGAGTCATTGATCTATGGCATTTTGTGTTTGCGAGAGAGGGAGAGACAGAAAGATAAGGAGAATAGACTGAGACAGAAGTGATGGTGCGCCAGAGAGAGGGAGAGAGAGAGAGAGAGGATAAAAGAGCTGTGCAGTGTCCTCAGGCATATATGTGACCCAGCAGCGTCCTACAGTAGAAAGTCACATCTCATCTACCTCAGCGCTCTTACTATGCTCCTTGTGTTTTAACCCACCAATATTCCTTTACATTTTTGAGGTTTTTCTGGCAACAAACAACAACATTTTATTCCCTGCAACCCAAACTCAAGCATGAAACTTTACTCTTGTGGGAAACCATGTCCCTATAGTCTGCCTTTGAGTGTACTCATGTAGATTGCACATTTTTTCAACAAAGATAAGCAATCGTCCAATCAGGCATTCCACTTCCAGCATGTTATTGTCGGCCAGATTTGTTGCAGAAAGAGATAAATGCATAGATGTTATTTTCAGGAATTTAAATAGTCATATGAAAGTTGAGGTTATCTTTTGAAGTTAGTAGCTGCAAATCACAAGTTTGTCCCAAAGAGTTTTAGTGTCTGTGGAGAAATCAACACCTTCTATTCTTGAACCCTTGAAATCAGGCTTGAAATTAACAGGCCTTAACATGGTATGAAAATTAATTGTGATAGGCTACAGTTGTATCAGATTAGATTTGGTCGTGTTTAGATGTTAAATTGTTGCTAAAGCATTATTATAATCAAAATATTACTGTATAGGATCAGTAATTTCATTGGTTCAGTCTTCCGATCTAGTTTGTTTTTCAGTCTATGGACATACCATGCTTGCATGCTCTAGTCAGTCAAAATGTAGTGGAAGTAGCTTTAAGTAGCTTTTAACTTTAAATTGTGTCAGCTGTTTAATTGGGATCTAAAAAGTTAGTTTTGAGAGCTGGTTATATGTAGAGACGATAGACGATAGGCAGTGTAACTTTAAACTATTTGATGATGTTCAAGAGGATGAGGACAAACGTTAGCAGTGATGTTCAGCAGATGGGATATCTGGAGCAGCTTGAAACTGCTTTCTGTCATCTGTCCAATCTTTGTGCATCAACTATTCCCTTCCTGGCCAATTAGGTCTGGGTTCTGGATCACTCCCTTTCTGTGTAAACTGTAGTTTCCTTTTGCCTCAGTCTATAAACAATGCTGGAACTGCTTCCATTCTCCACAATAATCCTCCTGTGAGATGTACTCGTGCTTGTTGATTCTCACAACACAGTCATAGGGGTGTAATTCTTTTTCTTTCTTTTTTTTTACTTTTGGTTGCTCGTCAGAGGCAACTCCTTTGTGTCAGAGTAGGGAAAAAAACGCTAGACATTCCCTCTGTGATGTCAATGCTGGTGTAATACTCTCAGTCATTCCCAAAGAGGGCGTGCCTGTAAAGTCACACTATACAAACAAGGACACACGCACACACAATGTGAGTTACGTGTCAAAGGTTTGGATGCGAACCTGTGTGGGCTGTGACGTCAAAGTGTTATAATGAATCAGTTGTTAAGCATATGCTGGGTGTTATGTTTTTGCACTTGCGCTATCTTTCTATCTGTCATCTTTGTCTTGTTCACAAACTTGATACACTCACCCATGTACACTTATCTCAGAATACAACGTATCCAGAACAGCTGGAGAACGGACTGACCTGTGCCTTGAAATAACTTAGAAGTAATTTATGAGACTTTGTGGTTTCACACCTGTAGTAAAGAAAACAGATGGATCACTTGTGTATGTGGGAAGATCAAAGTTAAGCTAGTCCTGGTTTAGATTGACATCGTTTTGATCTAATACTACATATAGAAAGCGAGGGTGAGAGGACTCAGGGACAGAGACTGAGGTGATGTGTGTAAGATTAGACAAACACAACTGTGAAGAAAAGTTACTGGAGTCATTGCAACTCACATATTACCTCTCTGTCTGTCTAAGAGATAGTTAGAGACGGGGACGAGGACAATACGATTGCCCTTCCCTCAGTGATTAGGCAGACAGCCAAACTATCCGCTTCCACAACCAAAGCTCACACTCACTTAACTCCTGCCACTCAGAGAGATCACAGAGAGATAGCTCAGCATTTAGCCATTTAGTTGCTGTGGAAAATATGCTTGGCATGTCCTGCGTACCCTTATGGCTGTGTTGAGCATTTCAGATACACAGAGATAAGCTTTTGTTTCAGAGGTGAAGTAGTACCTGCACTTTAGAAAGTTTTCCAGATATTAGTAAAAAAAAACAAAAAAAAACTGTCATTCTTTCGGGCACTTGTGTAAAAAAGTAGTCATTGTCAAGTGATTGACATAAGTGACTGAAGTCATTGACACGAGTCACTGAATAAGGTTTTTCTTGTATGGACTGTTCATGTTACAATTTATCAGGAGATATAAAGTTTAGCTACTCTCATGATAGGGTGCAGCATTCTGGCTTTAATTTGGTTCTTGCATAATGCTAGCTAAACTGTGCATACTATTGACATATTGACTATAACAGATGGATGGGAGCTACTATAGACCCCATCCATAATACATGTCCGTAGCTCTGGGTGTGTAAGACTGATCTTTGGACTGTGTCAGCGATATGGCCCTGGGGACGAACAGTCAGCATAATAACTTCTTCCTTTTAAAATCTCTCTCACAAGCATTCATAAACCAAGCTCGTAGTGGAAGAAGAGGTGCACTGAACTGATAGCAATATTAGTCATTTCTCATTGAGTTTAGCTGGATGTTTTAGTTCAGCATGGTCCCTACACCTTGTGCAAACAACAGAAACGTACACATATGCACAGCACTGTTCACTCTGTCCATCCTTTCATCATTCACGTGCACTATGCATACATACACATAGAGGCACACCGACATGAGCAGGGTGTCCCATACTGGTTAAAGTGCAGATCATACTGCAATGTTTCCCCTAGGTTGAGTGGTTTGGCCTGGCGGCGGGGGAGGGGACGGGGTTAGCAACAATGAGGTTAGCAACCCATTGTTGCTAATTTTGGAGCTAACCCCCTTCACTTTTTACAGCAGTTGGGGAAACAGACATTTGACACACACAGCATTTGTTAACTGACACACTGTAGTCCGTACCGTACACTTACTGTCAGATTGACAACTTAATAACTAACGACAACTAATGTTAAAAGTAAAGTTAGGCTTTGATGTGTGCTTCCTGGCTCGTTTTAAAAAAGATGAGAGACAGAGAGAGAGAGCACCAGCGAAAGAGAGTGAGGGAGAGAGAGAGCAAAAGTAATTGAGCAAGCTAGGGAGTGAATGAAGAGAGGGAGCAGGGGTAGCAAGAATGCCGGTGACTCAGATCAATAAAACATTATTTACTGATTGTTCCACAGTGGTTGCATTTCGGAGGAAAAATAATCAAGCCCACACACTCACACACCTCTGCTCGGACCTGCAGCTGAAAGCCGCACCCCCTCCCCCTCATTTGGTCTGAATACGGCCTTACTGCTAACCTATTCCTCTGCTCTGCTCGCATTCACCGTCACTTTTCTGATGCTTGCTCATAGACTGTGCGCTTGCTCTCTCACTTAACCACTCACTCGCTTACGCACTGCCCTATTCCTTAAAAGGAGTTATGCTACCAAGAGTTTCCCAGGCAATGACACAGACGTTGTCTCGAGTTTCGACAACACTGCTCAGAGGCTCCCAAACCCTATTGATTTCCGAATGAATGGATATTTGGCGTTATTTTTGGCATTTAAAAAAATATTTTTTGGCCTGGCAGGGGTTCTTGTTGGCCTGGCAGCCCACCAGGCTTGTACTATTATAAGGGAAAAGTACAGATCATACTGGATTAAAAGGCTTTTTCCATAGTGAGGGCGATGATGATGGCAAAGGGGACGTCATCCCTGTGCGTATTACGCATAATGCTGAGGGAATCCCCCCTGACCTTACCATCTACAGCAGACAGGATTATGGGATTGCTTGGTAACCCTAGCGAAGAAGCAGATATCCCTGGTGATAGGCGTTAGTCATCACCTGGGTGAACCATCACCTAGGAGACTAAGGAGCTCATCGTGATATCGCAGTGGGAAATGGTGTCTCTGGTTTAGAGACGCCTTTCAACTGTGAGTCAGTGGCATTGTTAGAGCAGAGGTATTCCCTGTGGCCCTTTCTCTGTGTTTCAACAAAGCATATCACTTGAGTTTGTTAAGTCTGCTGCTGATCATAATCTTCCAATAATCAGCCGGATGATGAGTAACTGGCTGATTATAATTTTTAATTGGCCCACATGCGTACTATAAGCACATCATGTGTAGTGTAGTGTTAATGACCATGAAGTGAGTTTACAGCAACATATTGAGAAACAGGCAGAACCTATGCTGCTGCAATGGAAAAAAATATTCATGTGGGTTTAGTCAATATGTGAGTAATGTTTGCATAAATTGTGTAATTTTTTTAGAGATGGATAGCTCAACTATGCCATGAAGTACAATCTGTTGCACACAGTGCTTTTTTAGAATTTTACAGGAAATGGTTTGTGAAAAGTCTGTGTAATTTGCATCATTTCAGGCAAACATTGAGCATTGGACATGCTGTACCATGATTCTGAACTTTTATTATATTCCTATTTATTATCCTGAAATGTTACTGGGGACATTAACATGATCACAAATGCTGTTTGACCTGTCAATTATCATCAAAATAATGTTTAGATTCTGCAAGACAATTATTTCTCTTTTCAACGCCAATTAATATCACCTGTACATTTTTACATTCTAATCAATGTCTTATTCTCCCTTTGTCTCTGTCTCTTCATGCACAGTTTCGATGTGGACAATGGCACATCATCAGGTCGCAGCCCCCTGGACCCAATGGCCAGCCCAGGCTCAGGCCTCATCCTGCAGGCCAATTTTGTCCACAGCCAACGGAGAGAGTCATTTCTCTACCGCTCCGACAGTGACTATGACCTCTCGCCCAAGTCTATGTCCCGAAACTCCTCCATTGCCAGTGACATGTAAGTGCATTATGTCTTTCGATTGCACTCAAACCTTCCTAAAATGTATCCCAGTGTTCCCTGTTGTGCTGAATGTGTTTATCTCCACTTTTCTTTCTGCCTCTCTGAATCTGTGTCATGCCTGGATGTGTATTAGAGCAGGTCTTAAAGCTCCCGCACCGGTGGGAAGTGTGCATGACCAACAGCTGATTGTGTGGTGTCACATCTATTCCTAGCCATATCTCATAACATAAACAAGGTGATCAGTAAACAAAGTATCCACAACCATAGTGACTATTTTGGAAATTGTTCATTATATCTGCAGAGCTTATGGGGATAATAGAAGGGATTTATTCACTATATTTAACCTGTTAACATCCCAGATGCCTTTGATCATTTGTATTTTATATTATTAACTCCCCATTGCCTTGCAACTGCAGAAGAACACATTTCATACATGATGATAACACACACAAACAAGCTGATATCTTGTGACTCAGTGTATGTTGATAGCATTTTCCTCATTTCCCACACAGTGGTAGCTATCCAGTTACATGTACTGTACACTTAGTGCTACTGCACAGGAAATAAAAATATTGACTGAAAACGTAGCATTTCGATCCAGCCTGAAAGAAAGACAAATAGACAAAAGGATGAAAAATAAGGTGTGCGGTAACCTTACACTTCCTCCCTACTGCTGCTTTTTACTCTGTAGTATTAAACCAATGACCCTGCCTTGACCTCCACCCACTATCCAGTTACCAAGTAAAAACCATTATTACAAGTTTTTATTAATCCCTCTATGGCTCATTCATTAACATCTTTCTTTCTTGCTCAATGGTCACACACAAGGAAACTTGAGTCAGCGAGCTCGAGGCAACTAGTCTCAACAGCTCTTATTATAAAATTCCTAATAAAACAGCTTCACAATTAAGTTAAACTTGTTAAATTACAGTTTCATATTTCTATTTCCTAAACTAACATCGTGTCTACACAGAAAGCATTTCAGCCATGTTTTTCAGTCGTCCATGTCACATGCGTCTGAAGGAACAGTATGCTTCTATGTTTATCAATACAGCTGTCTACACAGCCTGCGTATCGCCTCGTTATACATACGTAACCGTGACCCAAGACTTATTTTTAGGCTTCAAGTCTATTTTCCTCAGTTTTACACATGTATCTACAGTCATTGTGTATATTGGGCTCTGAGCGCTTCCACAACACAGGTGACCTACGCTCCACACTGTACCTGAACACCTCTAGTGTAGACACACAGACGGAGCATTCGCTGCTGCTGCTCTGCTAAATGTGCTGCTCATGCTACGCTTTATTTTCTCCAAAGAACAAGCCTCTCAAAAGCTTTAAAGTTGAGTGAAAGGTGAACAGCCATCATCTAACCCCTTTGCTTGCCCCTCTCCTTATCTCTCTCTCTGCGTCTCTCTCAGAGAATGTGTAGCTGGTCATCTTTACTCTGAATACCTTCTATTTGTCTTGTGATATGAGCAGATGTCAAGCTTGCGTCTCCTTTGACTTTCACACCAGGCATGTCAGCTCACGTGCCAGTGGGTGTGTGCGTGACGCGACTGTGGTATCGTAGAACTGAGCAGTCGGCTGAGCGCTCCGTGACACTAACACCACTCTGTCACCTGAACAAATGTTGACAGTGTTCACAGTCATAACAGGGCTCGGAAGTCAGCAGGATTTTGGCTCACAGATTACCGGTTAAAATTCCTTGAGCTGGAATTGAGTGAGTGATCCCTCAACAATGCCTGCTGATGTGCCCTTTAGCAAGGCTCTCAACTCTTGATCTACTTCAGTAGCCATATGTGCAAGGGCTTTCACATAATCACAAAATCACAAATATGCTTACCTGATGTTCTCCTGAATTAATAAAAGTTGAAATAAGGATTGTATAGTTCAGGGGAGAGTAGGGGACAAATTGAAAGAGAGGGAAAGGATATGAAGAAATGGTGACATTTTCTGTACAGAAAGTGCAAAGTCGACTTGCAGGTTTTACAGTGTCAGTGGTGTGAGACTTTTTTTTACTTTATGTGTTCAACAGAGACATGACCAGCAATGAAGCCCCTCAGTCCTCTTACTGAAACTATCCTGAAACTATTATACGTTGTGATGTAGGGCCTCAGCTGGTAGCCGATGTGTAGAGTTAACATGTCACTTTGATTGAATGCATCAGAGACGCTGAAACTAATCTGATGTGATGACCCCCGCTCCTCCCCCCCTTGACCTTTTCAGAACAGAACATAAACACACTCCTCTGTTGTCAAATGTCAATACACTGAAGACGTTTATTTAACATTAAAGCCGCTCTCTTTGTGTCTTCCAGCCATGGTGACGATATGATTGTAACGCCATTTGCACAGGTGAGCGCTTTTGCTAAGCTTTTCTTCATGTTTTATATTGTCATAAATTGATAAATACAATATGAGTCAGTCCTAATCTAACCTCTTACCTTCAGGTTCTTGCCAGCTTGAGAACTGTACGGAACAACTTTGGTGCATTAACCAATCTACAGCAAGACAGAGCATCCAATAAGTAAGTTGCCAAGCTCTTCTGTTTTTATGAAACAGAATGAAATCTGTTTTTGTGGGAGGAGTGATTGTATAAGAGCAAACAATGATCAACTGTGGCCAAAATCTCACAATATTTGATGGCAGTGACTTAATGACTAAGACGTGACAGTGACTTGAAGCCAACATTCTTCATGCTGCACCTGCTTGTGCTGCCTGAAGAGTTCATTCACATTCTGGCTTTGTTCGCCCTCTGCTGTTTGTTATTTGTACTACAACAACAGCAACAATAGTTTATAAAGGTACCCTCTCCCATCATGTTACCTACATGTACTGTAACCAATGTAATAAGTGAAGGGGGATCCTTACTGCTAACAGTCATATAGAGAGTTATGAGTAAAATTAATTGTAGTTAACTGTTGAATCTCCGTTTCTGGGAAGGAAATGTGTCAGCTTGTGTCTTTGTTTCGCCCACAACAGGAGATCACCCATGTGTAACCCACCACCCATCACCAAGACCACCTTTACAGGTATGTGGACAGCCTGAATAGCTTGATGATGTGTGTCCTCTGTGTGTGTGTGTGTGTGTGTGTGTGTAGTAATGGTATGCGCTGTTTTACTTAGAACTGGCAGGAAGCAAAATTAATCTTAACCATCAGAAGGAACACTGGTGTTGTTATAGTGATTTTTTTTTAAAAAAAAGTTTGCTTTTATTTTGCATTTAAAACATCTATCGTGTGTGGACCAAAAGTGACAGTTAGTGAGCTCTAACTGTGGCTCTTTAGTGGCTAAAACTGAACACAAACTGAACTGGCACCTAGTCTGAAATACAAGGTGCCAGTTCAGTGCCAGGACTCTGTCATGTCTCAGCACTTCATCCACAAGCGTAGACTTATTAATATTTAGATAATTAATTGTTAGACTCTATATAGTCATACCTGATGATATCTGTAACGACTAGACAGACAGTGTCTACTGCACAGCCTGTCTGACCCACTTTAAGAGTTTTTGTTGTGAAGAAGATGTTGTGCAGACAGTCTAAGACGGCCAGAATAGACTTGTCCTTGACAGCCACTCTGCTTTTTTAGCTGTATTAGTGCCTGTAACCTAGCTGGTGTTTGCAGGAGATACCATATAACCTCCACCGTTAATAAATAATTTCTGTGTGTTTTGTTTAGTAAAATGATCCCTAAGGCATTTGCACAGACACCCATAGAGTCATACAAACACACACATTAATGCACATGATAACAAGGGGTCCTCGCAGAAAACATTTATGCTTTTTTACAGGTGCAAAAATGGTGAAAATACCTAAATATCATGGGGAGCCAAATTTTCTCTCTTTCACCTTGAGTGGTATCCATCCAGACATTCTTCCCAGGAATCACATGCCTGATACGTAACCTGCTTATATATGAGGAACTGGTGACATTGTGCTATATTTAGAACACAATCATACTGGTGCTCAGCCATTATGGGCCCTGCCATAAACTGGTGACAGCTGTGAGTCATAGTCATGATTGTTTGAGAGTATTGACTACTTGTAATGCAAAGGCTTGCTGAAGCGGTGACTAAGTCATCTTGCAGAGAGACAGGTAATAAAGGAAGCGTAATTAATGTTAACTTAGTAAATCAATCAAGGAGAGGATACTGGTGAATTAAAGAAGGATTACATTTAGGTTTCTTTGCTCTTCCTTAGCTTCCCTATTCATCCGTAGTGCCCCTGCCTCTGCCCTGCTTGTCATGCATTTTTCTGCCATCTGTCATTGACTTACTCTTGAGATAAGGAAAGTAATTCTTAGGATGAAGTAAGATCTAAAAGTCCAGTGACCTTTTACCTATTTTAGATGAGAATAGATGTTTGTTAAAGCTAAAGAGAGAGGCACTAACTCATAAGTGTTCAGCCTGAGCCCTAACAGAGTGAATGGGGTCACAACTCATGTTATAACCGAAATTAATTAACATTATTTCATTCACATTTAATGTCCTATATACTCAATCCAACATGTTTTGAGAGTGATTGAAACATCCGGCTCATTTTCTGGCTGTGAGGTCAATTTTAGAAGAAAGAAGCCACTCCTCTAAATAATTTTACCTTTCTTTCTCACCTTGATATTGCATCTTATATATGGAAACAACATGGAATGAGGCTCTTAAGTATGTATATCAGGTCCCCATTACATGGGATGTTTGATTTAAATGGCCCAGCCAAATGTATAAAGAAGGATATCAAAATATGAACAGTTCTTCCTTTATGCTTATGGAGCAGAGTGGAGTTATTAAAGATGAATATTTTGCCATTTTATTCCTCTTTATAACCATTTTATTTAAATGGTTTAGGGGCATCAACAGTTTATTTTCAAGCTTCATATGGAGAAACAAAAATCTCTTGTATAAAGTGTATAAAGTTTTTTGAAACTAGATGAACGAATCAGAAAAGTAGACAGAAAATAGGAAATGACACATGCAGTGCAATGCATCCTATTGGAAGGAATATATAGGATCTTACAGGTTAATTTTGCTAAATTAGTGTAATTAAGTGATTGCTATATCTTAAAATGTAACTAAATTCAAGTTGCTTAACATCAAAGGGTTCCAAACGATGCATGATAAAATAACATACATGAATAATCAAAACAATTGATATCACATCAATATTATTTCCTAGTAGTTCAGGCTCTCCTCTCTCCTTGTCTCAGGATTTTCCCTTTTTTTCCCCTTCCTTCTCCTCCTCCTCTCTCACCCTCTCCCTCTCACAGTCCGACTTCACTGTCGAGCTGTTCCGGTACATAGTTTGGCTGCAGCCCTGCGTCTGTGCAGCAGAGTGGCCTCTCCGAGCGCCGGTGTCTGATGTCGCACTAAGCATGAGAAGAATGTCATTGACGTCAGTGCAGTTGCTGTCAGAAAGAGTAGCACCCCAGCCACTGACACCACACCAGGGAGAGAGACAGAGAGAGAAAGGGATACCGAGAGAAAGGAAGAGGAGAGAGACACAGAGAGGAGACAAAAGAGGGAGGAGGAAGGATGTTCAGAGATCAGCGGAGGAAACGAAGAGTGTGGGAGAGGAAGGGGGACTAATGGAAGGAGGGAGGGAGAGATTTGTCAAAGACAATGAAGCAGGAGAGGGGGGATATTGTAGAGAACAGGAGGTGACAAAAGAGGTTTCGAGATGGTCAGTTGTCATGCTTGTGTTATTCACTAGAAACACCTGCATTGACAAAAACAGGGTAGGGTAGTATTATATTATAATTCATTATTACAAATCATAATAGCCCTTAGAAATATTCCGGGGCTAAAAATCTATACATGCAATCCAGAGCTGTCAACATTACACCTTTAAAATCAATTGAAAATGCAGTGTTTTTTATCATTATAGCCCAAACGAGGACAGCACAATATAAGACTTAAAGCTAAATGCTAACTGAAATGTTAAGCTGATACGGCATCCTGTGATTAAATTTGGTCCTCGTGTATTTTAATCTTCCACTGTTTTCTCTGTCTGTGTAATTGAATTACAGCTAAAGTGACCCCCTCCCTCCCCCCCTCCCTGATCACATAGCATTAAAAGCCTCTGCTTTCCCAAATTAGTCAAGGCATCAATATTAATTGGCTTCTGACAAGGTGACATTTTCTGTTAACATAGGCTGACTTTGAGAGAGGCATGTCTTCAATTTCAGATCAAAAGAAAGTGAAGGATACTTAAATGTAGGGCTTATGACTCTAACGTCTTACTATCTTTACAGTCTTGTCAGCCATCTATTTGTTTACCTCTCTGTTTTGGTGTATTTGTATGCTGAACATATATTAGCATGCATGCACACACAACATAGGGAGCTCCCAGCTCTGGCTCCACTCCTTTATCAATCCAGTCCATGTTTTGTCACTCTCCCTTCCCCATCCACAGTGCAGTCCTCTCAGGCTTTAGGTACAGCTTGGGGAGAGCAGCACGTTTGGCTACCAGGGACGCCGAAGCAACAGCAGCCCACCCCCTATACACACACAGCATCTATAGGAAACACTATCCAGCACACACACAGTACCGGATTATACCCTTTGCTTTCCTGGATACCATGGATGTTTTTATTGGCAGACAGGCTAAGGAGACAAAATCATGATGTGTTATGGTTAGCATTTCGTCTGGTGTGAGTGTGTGCGTGTATGCATGTGTGTGTGTCTGTTTGCATCTATGTATGTGTGTGTGTGTGTATGTGTGAGATGTGTTTGTATTTGTTAACTATGTCAGGATGCTATGAACAATCTTGTGTTTGTTCCGTGCTGGACAGCATTGACATGGATATAAACTGGTTCTGAGCATCTTACTGGATCTTCTTTTCCACCATCCCTGTCTTCCCTCCATCCCTCCTATGGCAGACATGGGCCTGCTAAACAGACTGCTCTTCATCCTGCTACATGACTGGAATTACACCTCTCTTATGAATGATAAAGTAAACCTTATACACCTAGATCACTGAGTGTGATATGTGTGCTGTGTATGGGAGATAGTGAGTGAGTCTGTCTGTCTGTGTGTGTGTGTGTGTGTGTGTGTTTGTGTGATTTCTGTTTCTTGCTGTTGATCCGTTTGCTTTGTGGGTTACATTTATTCTCTGCTTTCTTGCTGTTAACATTCATTTGGACACCCATTACTGACTCGGGTGACTTTTTGCCATCCATCAACTGCCACTGTACACCTTGGAATTATATCTGACTTGCTCATACAAGGAAGAAACCAGGATTTGAACTGTAGGACTGCACTGGAGTTTTTTTTCTCCAAGGGGAATCAGTGAGCTTTGCTACAGCTGACCTTTGACTGCTCATCTGTGGGTTAGGATACAGGACAACAAGGCCCTACTCCCAGGCCCCACATCTGGCTCACTTGTCCAGTATGAAGAGTCACCCATGTGTCTACTCGGGGTATCCCAGCTTAGCTGTATGTGGGGTGGGAGACCCCGGGCCTGGACCGTCCACTAGCCCTCTGAAGCGGGTGCTTACTGACCCCTTGCCCTCCTGTCTTGCTCCTGCAGAGGAGGCCTACCAGAAACTGGCCACTGAGACCCTGGAGGAGCTGGACTGGTGCCTGGACCAGCTGGAGACGCTGCAGACAAGACACTCAGTCAGTGAGATGGCCTCCAACAAGGTAAGAATAATAAAAAAGTTTACACTAACTTGTTGAAACAGTGCTTTCATCTTGTATCAGTTTCTCTCTGATGGAAGTACTGAAACAGTTTTTGGTAATTTTTCAGACTTCACATGCATTACTATATGAATGCAACATGTATAGAAGCTGCTACCCAGGATTCACTCTGGTGTGTTTTTTGTGGCTGATGTGGACATGATGTGCTATTAAACTTGGGTTTGAGTGTGACAAATACACAATATAGTGCAGTGCCAAAGGTATATTTGTTGTTAAGTATATCCAATCCAAAGTTACAATATTACTTATATCATTATATACAGTGTTTACCACAGGTAACAGATTTTTTTGTGGTCTAAGATCATACAGCTGATATTAAAGTAGGTTCATTTCTGATAATGGAAAGCTTTTTTTAATACAATTGCTAATAAATGCAAAATTTCTGCAGACTTTTTAATCAATCCACACCTTTAACTGCATTTCCATACATCCTTGTTAATGAAACAAATCTTTTTTAGAATGATTCATTCTACATTAGGGGAAGTCTGATGTACTATACAGTGGATATTCATTCAGCAGCAGTGAGGCATTGTTTATTGCACAATGACAAGCCAAGCTGATGTGCAACATGGCTGTATTAAATATTACAAGGTGCTGCTTGATCCAGCACATTACAGGTTGTTATTTGATTTGTATCGTTTTTGGTGTAATATTAACTAAACATGACCTCTTCTGTGTGTGACCTGTTCCTTTGCCACCAAGCCTCTCCTTGTTCGTTTGTCACATGCTTATCAACCCATAGTAGTTATCATGCAGACTTGAGGATATTGTACAATCCCTGCTTGGTTGTTATATGGGTTATATGACAACCATATGAATATATTACGTGCTTTAATGCTTTTCCAGCATTCAGCCATCAAAGCACACATTGGACTGTTTGTGTTGTATTGTCTATGAGTGTTAGTGATAGCATCGTCATGCAGACAGGGAGTTGTGCTTTGAGCATGCTCAGTCGCCTCCAGTGTGTGTGTATGGGTGTGTGTGTGTGTGTGTGTGTGTGTGTGTGGAGGAAGGCTGCTGCGCCGCTCTGAATGCTGATCAGCTTTAGGCTCTGGTGATGTCACACACTGTGATGTCACATGAGGAGGGATGGACCAAGAGGAGAGGCAGGGAGGACGGACAGACAAAGGAATTACACAAATGCTCAGTGCTGATGTTACCATGATCACAACACATGACCGGGACATCTAGCTGATTTGAAAGTGAAAAGATTTGTTTAAAAAAAAACATGTAACGTGCACCGCCTCACCAATGCTCACCAGCACAGCTATCTCTGGTTGTCATGGCAACAGCCACAGGCCCAACCAGCCTGTTATCTCACTCCAGCAACACACATCATAGGTAATGTAGTCACTACATCTCCCACACATAGCCATTACTGTGTGTCTACATCCTGCAGACTTTCATTTATCAGTACTCTACATAAGCCTAATTCATCAATGAAGGGAAGTCTAAGTTTAAAAAGAAACAATACGATGGAATTCCCTTCAAGTAAATTGAATTAAAATTACAGCAAAGCATTCACATCCATTTCCTGTGTCCTGTGACATTCCTGTGAAAATCATTTACTCCAGTGCGTTTGTAATGTCCTTTAGCAGTCATCTTGTTTAGTAGCTGTTAAATAATTGTGTTGTATTTGATTTGTGGAGACAGTGCAGTCACCTCTACTGCTTCCCCCACCCCACACTAATGACCCCAATCAGATTTTGACATAACCTAGGAAAATAACGCAAGTCACCTCTGATTTCAGCATTCTCAATGTTACTCTATTAAGTCCAGGGGCTGCTGTAACTGTAGGTCAAACAAGGTGACATACCTGTTTGATATTGAATGTTTCACACCAGGGAGATGACATGTTCACTCTTATTATTGCTGTAGAATTCACAAAGCAGTTGAAATACATAATGCACAAACCAATGTTTATTTTCAGTTCACTATACTATTCGCCTCCATCTCGAAGATCAACTTTTTACAACACTTTGTTCAGAGTGTAATGGTGCACCCAAACTAATGAAATTCATAGAGAGAGATGAGTTAATCTGTTAAATTAATCTGGAGGTACTTGTTTCGGATGCTCCTGTGGTTGCATTTCCACTCTTGGTGTGGATGTTGGTGTCTAGCTAGCTTTGCTTTGAGAACAGTGTGTGCCAGTCAAGCTTGCTCAGATAACATATTAGAGTAAAGGATTTGAGATAATCCTGATGACCATTTTGGGGTTGGAAGAGTAGCTTTTAGTGAAAACAAGATCTCCTAGAGCAAAATTTCTTAGTGTTTTTGGTTGTGTCATGATCCACTTTGACTGCCTCTGTTGGCTCTGCTATCAGACAGTAACCGGTCAGATGTAGTAATGATTCAAAACATCTTACCAGAGAAAGATCCTGCTGTTATGATGGATCCTTGACCTATGGTAATTTCCATGGTTGAAGTGGTGTCGTAGGTGGACACTTGCAGTGTTTTCTATAATCAACGCATGTCTGGATCCTCTCTCTGATCACCACACTTCCAGTCTGGCTAAAACCTTAATTGTGGAGATGCCTTAGCGGGTCAGTGGTGCAACAATTTTAATTATTTGATTCTCCCGTTGGTGTACAAAAACTCTAGATCCCCACAACACAGCCATCTCTTACAATAATTTCCAACATTTGTTGATTGTATGGACTGAATTCGAGTTTTATTAAGCCATCCCATAAGGACATAACAGTAAACACTTTGCTGCTCATTGTCTAATCTGCATTGCATCCACTTGTGAGTCATCCAGGACATCCCTCATCAATACTTGGTTATTTCCTTTTCTCTGACTTTTTCAGGTACAAGCAGTCTGCTAATTGCATCTCCCTTTTCACTTGGGGAATCCGCTTTTTTTGTGAAAAGAGTATGAATTATAAATGGACATCCATACAAATACTGGAATTTTGTAATTCCAAACATAAGCAGCCATTCCAAACCTTCTTAAGCTGCTATTGAAGTTAAGCAAACCATTCTCCATTGTTCTGATGCCATACAGTGAGGCATAACATGACAGAGTGAGATGACATCACCTCAGCTGACTGTAGCAGTACTTTTGATTTCTGAAATGCCTGTCCATGATGTTCCATATTTCCAGCAAACATTGTGTCATAGTAACTCATTTTTAGGGGGGGGGGGGGGCAACAGGTTGACTAGGGATTTGTTGTTGTAATTCAACAATCCCAGATTTGTGTCACATTTGTTGGAGAATGGCTTGCATGTTGTCAGTAAGGTTTTAGCATTTCAGCATCCAATCTGTGTCCAGAATATTTCACTTTATCTTGGATAAAGGTGAGCGTTGTTCTTTTGTGCTGCAGCCTGACCCCTTCTCATCTTATCATCTTTACTATTCATTAATATAACATCCAGATAAAATACTACTGTTAACATGCTTTGCAGGAGGCTTTCATGATCCTTTGGAATATCAGATCTCCAACAAGCAAAAACACTTCATAGTCACACTCAGGCTCTGTAGGGTTAGGGTTAGTTCATGTTTGAACTCAGGTTTTGTTGATCCCTTTTTACTTGAAACTCAACCTCGATTCTGCTACATACTGCTATGATCTCAAAAGTTCAGTCTTTATTCAGTAATGACAAAATTCAGAGATTTATCCTTTTACTGACTCGTTGGTCTTACTTGTACAGGAGTCAAACTTTAATATCTACAAATTTTTCATGTTGTTTCAGGTTTTCAGTTGCTGGTGGGTTTTGTCTCTTGCATTTTTGGGCTGAGAAAGCGTCTCATTAGGCTGTTGATCAGTGCTTTGCTGCACACATGAGAATGACTCTTTGGCTATTCTCAATTTGATCAGTTGTATCTCTCCACTTCTCTGGTCTTTGTCTGTTATTTATTTTATCATAGTGGTCATCAGAGGTTTAAAATGATAACTGTCCACATATGTGTTTCTATCACTACATTTTGTTCAGATCAAGAATGGACAGCAGATTTACTTCTCACAGTCAGTGGTACATTCATTGAAAACAGTAGCGGCAATTATAGTGTTTCTGCTCTCTCTGTATTCTGGAGAGAGGGGGTGTCTGCCACCAGAATAAATATGAGAATGTGAGAAAAGAAACAAATGCAACAGAGATCTGCAGGTGTCATGGGCTATATACAGCAGGGAGTGGATATTTTTGGTCACTCTGTCGAAGAACAAATTACACACTAGTCACAGCTGAGCTTGGTGTGACACTTTCCAATTTTTACCCAATAGTTTGTGTTCACACCTCACGGCTAAGCTATCAATACATGTGTGTATTTGCGTGACAGAGAAAGGGAGTTTGTGTGGATGGGAGGAGTGTCTGTGGGTGTATATTTGTGGATATGCTTTAGTAGGGAATAAACTGTCTGAGTGTATGTGTGTGTGTGTGTGTGTGTGTGTGTGTGTGTGTGTGTGTGTGTGGGCGTGTGCTGGCCTGCTTGGCTCTGAGTCAATCAAAGCCGCTGGATCTCAGTTAGCCAGTGGTCTCATCTGCTCCAGCGTAGCTGTAAATTACTCACAGTGCCAGGCTGGCTGTAGCAGTGGGGTGTAAAGTAAGCAGAGACAGGTTTGGTCCCTTTTCAATCCATGTAACCACTGGACCATCACAGACACACAGCACACGCATGTATGCACACGCACGCACACACACACACACACTGAGGATGAAGAGAGAACAGACATCCTCTTGTCAGAAAGGTTCATAGACTGTAGAGGCTGCTTGTCATCAACAAGATTCAAGATTAAACTATATTTTCTTTACAGACTTAAAGGCTGTCTGTCTTTTTTACATCGTAAATCTATTTTTCAGTCAACTTTTATACCAGTACCTAATTCTATATTCTATATTATTATGCCACCCAATCAGCCTCAACACAGTGTGCATTGCTGTATTGACTAGGAGGGATCATCTCATGTTATGGATGTAAAAATACATATGATATTAAAAATTGCCTTGTAATTCATGCTGGGCATCATTTGAAATATTTTGCTATTAGTGTTGCTATTATACCTGAGTTTCAGTAAAACAAAACACTCTTATCAACACTTTGGAAACCCCTTTTTCATTTGACAAAAGAATCCAAAGTCATCAAATGTTGAACAGCAAAACAAGAACTTTGCCTAATAAAAGTAGTCTAAAACTGGCAAAATGTTGATATAAATTAGGAACTGTCTGATCATAGAATAAGCAAACAAGATCATGAATCTGACCAGACCTCTGATGTCAACTGTCAGTACTCAACAGTTTTTGAGGTTTAATACCTGTCTGCACTGAAAACTACAGGACGGTAATTCCTAAGACATTACATATGTATGGCAGGATTCAGGTACTGTGCACCTTTTTACATAGAATGAACTGCAAAGAGCTCTCAAGCTAGATTATTTCATTCCCCTTTAATTTATTTGTATCTGACTACATATTTTCTTAACCATGGCCATGGTTTTGAGCGCTGGTTGTGTGGTTGAATGTTAGATCTGACTGTTATCAGACAATGTTTTTTGTTCTCAAGTCTCTCTTGAAAAGTAGATCTTGGCCTCTATGGGACTACTTGATTAAATAAAATAACAGTAAAACAATTATTAATTATATAATTATTATAGTTATTGACTGCTATTGAATCAGTAGCAATAGATGGTTTCAGTTTATTTTATAAGGGAACAGTTTGTACTACTAATGATTCGGAAAATTTCATTAAAACTATCGCTTCGATAAAGTTTGACCCATTTTCATATAAAGCGGCAACCTCTTGACCTCTGTGACACCCACAGCCGCCTGTGTGGACACGTTGCTTTCAGTCTCTGTCCTAAAGAACCCACTTCATATAACTGTGACGCTCATTCTCTTTGCAACATTAATGGGTTTTCATGTATTTACATCATCTCATCAGTGATGTTACTGTGACTCACCTCCCATGAATACAGTTTTACTGGCATGAAACCTCAGTTTTTCAATATTGTATCATGATGGGTGAGATAACCTGTGCTTACACATCAAACTGTACAGAAGGTTAGGTCACGTACACACATACTGTTGCGTGTTATGTGAATAAGTCTTGCATAAACACAAACAAGCACGTACTCACATGCAAAAACACACACAAAATCCCCCCTCTGCCCCCCCACCACACTGCAGGAATTGAAGGAAAAAGGAAGGGGTAGATTTTCCACTGACTTCAGTCCCAGCCAATCACACAGCAGGTGACCTCAAGTCTGTTCCAATCCAAGCCAATCAGAGGTGATGATGAGCTCACACTTCTTTCATATCTGGGCCCTGATTTGCTGCCACTGTGTGACACTGTGAGAGAAGCAGCCTGTGCTCTTCACATGGGAGCTTGTGTCATAGACACTGAAGCAAGCAGTCAGGCAGCCAGCCCTGTTTGGGAGCTGTTGACTGGAAAATTTTGCTGTCCTGGTGCTTTGGCATCTACCAAGCATCCGCACCATCATCAATTATTCACGACCTCAGCAGTGTGTTCCTGTATCCAAGTGTATATGTGTGTGTGTGTGTGTGTGCGCGTGCACATGTCAGTGTGTATCACAGTGTGTGTGGTCACGATATGCTCTCATTGGATCTTTGGGGAGCCACCTTTTATCCGCTCCTCTCTCAGAATCTGCTTTTCCTCTCTGCTTCCTGGAACATGGGCTTGTTTCTGTGGAAATTCTCAGGACATAAACATGATGCTTCATTTATGGATTCTGTACAGCTGATTTACACTAAACCGAGCTCTGAAGGCTCTTCAGGTTGAGAATTTTTAGTAGCCAGAGCTGTGGACTGTTTTTGTTTTGCTAGCTGTCTAGTGCTTTCATCACCCGAACTGTATTTTGGGCTATAAACCTATACCTTTCCGTTTCTGGATCTTTTTTGTTGATTTGTCAAAATGCCTGAAGCAAATTATTTGCTCTCTGTGTCCTGGGGATATATAAAGGTAAGATGTGGTCTTGAATGCGTTTATTTTAAATCATTAGTCAGGTATGTTTTTTTTTCCCTACACCTATTTTAATGTGATGTGTTGAATTTCATTTCCAGAGAATGGAAGTAATTTTGTCACTGAGATTTATCCTTGACAAAGATTTGGATGCATGATACCACAATTAGAAAGTACAGACTGTATATAACTTGCCAACATGTCACCCATGGAATGATGCTTCATAGGTGTGACATTTCTGGATCCATTATCCATTTTGATGGATAGCTGATGGTGCACAGAAAAACATATGTAGTTACATTTTGAAGTGAGTTGGGATTTAAAATCATGGATCTTTTGATGCATTTATACACCTTATAATCATTATTTAGTCATTTCATGATTTTAATGACACAAGTGTGCTCTGATGTGGGCTAAACCAGTAACTCTAAGAGCTCTGTGAACACCTTTTTAGGTCAGTAATCCTCTGGGTAGCTGGTTGCTCCATATTGTTTGATGTAATGAGGGATGTAGGGAGGGAAAAGTAGTAATCTCTAGCATTCAATTTATTTGTTTTATTAATTTAGTTTGATCTAAATACAGCTTTACTGACATGTATCTGTTGTTTTGCTACTGTGCTGGCTCTTACTACCTGACATTACACTACAGATGGTCCTTTACCTCTTGTGTCTCCATTTTAAAAAGGCACCCAGTGAATACCCATGGGTGTTATTCAATAGGATGTCAGTACACAATTGCGCAGTAAGCACTCTGCAGTATTGTAATGGTCTATTTTAAGTGATCAATATTAATCAATATACGTACCATTATGCATTTAGACCAAAGCCAGAATAATTCAGACAATGCAGAGGCTTTGTTCGAGAGGTTTTGTTTTTTGCGAGTCGTTTCGTAACTCTGTTGTTTTGCATCTACTTTGGAAAATCCCTGATTTCAAGCATTGTCCTCCACATCAATTAGTTTGGTCTTCAAATGAAAAGCCAGAGCTAAATTTAGGTCTTCCACTCCAATTAGGCACAGGAGAGGAAGAGAGAATGATGTGGGGGAGAGAGGGATAAACAGGTGGTGCGGCAGAGGAGGAAAATGCAATTGAAAGAAAAAAACTGTGAAAATGGGTTACTGATTATTAGGCAGTAGCCCTCTGACCTGTGTGTGTGTGTGTGTGTGTGTGTGTGTGTGTGTGTATGTGTGCATATGTTCATCAGAGATGGTGACAATCCTGGGTACAGCTTCTGTGATTCTGTGATGTGAAGTCTTCCAGTAAAATTCCAAGCTGACAAAATAATTAGATTTTTCCACTGACATCATGAAACTATATTTTCATCACAGTGAAAGTTGTGAGTCAAAATTGTGAAGTCAAATGAGCACTGTTTATTTGTCTTTTGAACTGTTACCTGATGTATTTAGATGTGTATATGATGACTCTATTAAAAAATGTACTGTAATTGTGATTTTTTTTTCTGCCCTGTATTACACACTGTCAAACTCCTTATCCCTGTGTGTGTGTGTGTGTGTGTGTGTGTGTGTGTGTGTGTGTGTGTGCATTTCAGTTCAAGAGGATGTTGAACAGGGAGCTGACTCACCTATCAGAGATGAGCCGTTCTGGGAACCAGGTGTCTGAGTTCATCTCCAGCACCTTCCTGGGTGAGTGATGACACAGGAAGATAGACTCACTGGTTCGAAATAAAAAAAAAAATCTCTGTTCCGCCTGAACAATGAGAATTAATATGGTGAAATCTTCAGAATGTGTCCCTTGTTGTACTTAGCTACAGACGAGCAGTATTCATACTGTTTATATTCACATAAACAAGATAAACCAGTTTCTACTTACAGCAGAATATAGAAGTGTCATCGTATGAAATTCGCACACTCTTTCTAGAAGCAAGCTGTTTAGATTTTGGTGGTCAAAGGTCAAGGTCACTGTGACCTCCAGTCAGTCCCATTCTTATGAATGAGATAGGATAAAAGGATGAAGTGTTGACATTTTATATCCAAAAGGTCAAAGGTCAACTTCACTCTGATATCATAATGTTCTGCAAAAACGCATATCTGGCCATTATTCAACATCATAACTTAGGAACAGAAGGGGAGATTGTGACCATATTTCACATTTGGTCGGATACTGAATCGGTGACACTAATCTAGGGTGCCCACCGTGAAACTGTGGTGATTGTATAGATCTTCTGTGCTGCTGGGTTGAAGATGTGTATGAAGCATCCACATTTTAGAATTTATAGCTTCTTTGCAGCAACATCCATATCTGAAGCTTTGTCTACTGTCATGGCTACAACGGCTATCAGAATCAGCTTTATTGGCCAAGCATGTGAATGCACTTTATACCTTTTAATAAATTCCTTCAAAGTCTTCACTACAAATATTATATGAGTGTAGACAAAATGTAAACTACAATTTTAAGGGTTGGCGGGGTCATACAACTGTAAGGCGATATTTCTAGTTTTATCTGATTTAACCACTACAACACAAACCCAAAGCATATTTCTATTGAGACTTCAATCAACCTCATATGTCATATCCATGTATGTTTCAGACAAGCAACATGAAGTGGAGATGCCATCCCCTCAGACGCAGAAGGAGAAGGAGAAGAAGAACAAGCCAATGTCTCAGATCAGCGGGGTGAAAAAGCTGCAACACTCCTCCAGCCTCACAAACTCCAATATCCCTCGCTTCGGGGTCAAGACCGAGACCGAGGATGAACTCGCTAAGGTGCGTTTGTGTGTCCTGGCAAACGCTGTGCTGTTTGTCACGTTCACATAAATACACACTCTCAGAAATGTATTTTGGATAGCGATGAAGGAAAAGAAGGATGGAGAAGGAGATGGGGTTAGAATAAGGAACAAAAGAAGGAAAAGATTAAAAATGTTTTGTTTTTTTCTGAATGTCTCTTTATATTCCTTCATCAGGAGCTGGAGCATGTGAATAAATGGGGCCTTAACGTTTTTAAAATCTCAGAGTTCTCTGGGAATCGGCCACTGACAGTCATGATGTATACAATATTCCAGGTAACGACCATCACTTTTTCTTTTTGTCTTGATTTGATTTTTCACTGCTGAGGAAGTGTTCGTTTTGACGGTAAACTCCTTTTTGTGTTTTTGGGTTTGTAGGAGCGAGACTTGTTAAAAACTTTTAAAATTCCACTTGACACCTTTATAACATACCTGATGACCTTAGAAGACCATTATCATGGCGATGTGGCCTACCATAACAACATCCATGCTGCTGACGTCACCCAGTCAACTCACGTGCTGCTATCCACCCCCGCCCTCGAGGTGAGGTGTACGCCCACACACACACACATCACACACACATATACACACACAAACCAATTGAACATGCTCACACACATTCACAGACATATACACGTATGCTCAACCACACAGCCCACACCTCCACAGTCAGCTTCAATCAAACTCTAGCTCACAGTCCAATCAGTGGCTTTTACTTGCAAGGATATTTTTGTCCAATGATTTGATTCTCTCATCAATGCCCTCCTCCCCTCTTTGCTCGGTTCTTTCTTCCAGGCTGTGTTCACAGATCTTGAGATCCTAGCTGCCATCTTTGCCAGTGCTATTCACGATGTGGACCATCCTGGAGTTTCCAACCAGTTCCTCATCAACACCAGTGAGTCTAAATACAGCGCTGTCTTAGCAGCTACGTCAGTGGCTTAGCAGCGTCATTAGTGCGCATTTACATACACACGCACACACACACGCACGCGCTCAAAGTCTCATACCCAGGTGGGAACATGCACACTGTAGCCTCTGCCTCACTAGCACACACACGCTAGCAATGAACCTTTCTTTCATCAATGAAATTTCATATGTAAACCAAACTAGGATACATGATTAGAGGGCAGAAATATTCAAAACAGAACACACGCGCACACATATTAACATAATGTTCATGCATATGTGCATGTCTTCACTAGCATGTTTTTCTTTTTTGTCACGTGTGATGGCTTTGACATGTGATTCCAAGGCAGAGGAGTTCAAAGAGGAGATCAATAGTGCCTTTTCCCTGTAACACAACATCATTCTCTGCTCAGGCTAACATCTTTTCTGGGAAAGAAAAAAAAAACATCCACCTAAAACACATGTATGCAGATGTAGTAGGCCACATTGTGTGGATGAATGGATATGGATCAAAGAGTCCACATGGTTGATTCACCCAAATTAAAAAAATCACAAAGATTTCTCAGCCAGTTGCAGTTAGCATGTAAATTTTTCCATTTTGGAAGGGGTGTTATTTTGCCCTAACCAATTAGCAGTGACAGGAATCATTTTCAGTTGACACAAACACGTCGACTGCTAGAATCTCATGCCAATCAAAGAAATATGTCCTTTTAAAACTTTTTATTTCTGCAGTTGACTAACAAAAGCCTGCATAGCTGCGTCAATGTCATCAACACTTCACGCCACTGTTTCTGTTGCATTTTATATGTCACCATTTTTAAGTCTCTAACCCAGAAAGATGACATTCTCACTCTTAATCCTAACTATAAAGCTCACAGTTGGCCTAGTTGTTTTCTCAACTACGGAAACACTGAGCATGACATCAGAGCTATTTGAATTGCTGGAAAAAATCTTACTCTGGGACCAAGTTACAATACAACGGAGGCAAATGGAATTTCATCTGGGGTTTTCCTTGCAATAAAAAAAATATTTTTAAAAAGATTCAGCTGCGACATCTCTTTCCACAATTGATATCCCAGTTTCTAATAGTCCTAAAGGAAACTCCTGACAGTGAGCCCTGTGAACTTTCCAGAGTAATGGGGACTGTGGAAAGAGATGTTGCTGTTAATTTTTTTTTTTTTTTTGGTGTAATTTTTATTGCTATGAGCATTCATGTGAGAGACAGAAATCTGAGCTGGATATATGTAATTAGTATTTGCAATTTGGGTGAAGTAACCATTTAACCACATTAACAGGGTTCAGGGTGTTGTGTTTGGTTGGAGTGTCCTAAAGCAAGACACTGAGCCCCTGATATCTCTCTGCTTTAACTGACTCACTCACTCCTAGCTGGAGGTGCCACAAACATCGCCTTCATTTGGCAATTTAGAGGAAAACACAAACAAATAGAGTTTATATCTATTGGGTATTACCTTAAACAACCCTTGTAGAGACCATTACAAATGTGAGTGTTGCATAAATGCCTTATCAGACAAAACACACTCCGCAGTCTCACGCACTTTACACACAATATGTGTTGTGCTTCCCATAAGCCCAAATGGGGAATCCCTGCAGTAAAGGCAGTGTGAGTCATCCTAGTTACGAGCCACCAGACTGATCCTCTGTCAGCCACAGAGCAACAGAGCAGGATCCCCTTTCTCCTTTTTGCTGCTGTGTTCCACTGTGGCCAAGACTAATGCATCTTAATGGAAAATCTAAATACAGCGAGAGGACCTTCAAATGACCCAGAGTGGGGAAACCTCTCAGTGGAAAACATGCTGGTGCTTTCCACCGCTCAGTGAGAAAGATATGTATAATACATGTGTATATGTAACAGTTTGGATGTGCGATCAGTAGCGTAATTTGTAGCTCTGTTTAGTTAAATTAGTTTAAAACATGTAACTTGTATATGCATTGCCAAAAGAGATGTCTTGTTTTTTAAAATTTATATTAATTCTCATCTGTTTCAAGTTAGGTTTTCATAGAATTTTGTTTTTTTCAGAGCCTGAAAAGCCTGAAATGTCAAACTAAAATTGTAAATTGTGTCTTCCATGCAGATTCAGAGCTCGCGCTGATGTACAATGACTCGTCAGTGTTGGAGAATCACCATCTAGCAGTGGGTTTCAAACTGCTACAAGAAGAGAACTGTGACATCTTCCAAAACTTGACCAAAAAACAACGACAATCACTGCGAAAGATGGTCATTGACATCGTAAGTTAATAGTCAGATTAGTTGCCTCTCTTACATGTCAATACAAAGTGAATAGTTTGTATTGTAATAGTAATAGTGGAAAGTGTGGAATATATTTTACATCATACATTATATAGTGCACATTACAAGCAGTTATATAATATTTCCATTTATCCTGCAGTCACTGCTACCTGTACATTATATGTTAGGCTGAATATTCTACTATAATAATGATAAATAATGTATATTGTACATAATATATATATCCCGTTTGTTCTGGGTTTTCCAAGGTGCTAGCAACAGACATGTCCAAGCACATGAATCTACTGGCTGATCTGAAAACCATGGTGGAAACCAAAAAGGTGACCAGCTCTGGTGTCTTGCTGCTGGACAACTACTCAGACAGGATACAGGTCAGACTCAAGCTGCACACAAAGATCCATTTTTACTGTACTTTCGGTCAGTCTCATGCATTAACACCGTTCAGAGAAAAACTTGGTTATTCTGCAACACTTCTACTTATGTTTTTTTTTTTTTTTCTACATTGGATCAGCAGAAAACAGTAACATTAGTGCTCGGTCACCCCAGCATCTGTCACAGTGCTGAAAGCTTGGTGACATACTGACTACTTGTGGGTCGAGCAACACAGCTGATATAATAGCTTGCTTTATTTTAGACTCTCCAGTTCTTTCATTTCTCATAAAGGTCACCACTGTCAAGATGGGTTGTAGTTGGTCTCAGGCAGGAGTATTTTGCAGCAAAGTTCACCAAAGTTGAACTCTGCATGAAACCACTGCCTGACTTTACTCAGCCTCTTCTTGTTTTAAATTAACCATTTTCAGTCCAAAATTTCATAAATGTGTGACCTTATGCTTCAGCCTATCCTTTATTGTTGGACATATTGCTTGTTTTTGTTATATTCAGGTTCTCCAGAACATGGTGCACTGTGCAGACCTTAGCAACCCCACCAAGCCTCTGCAGCTGTACCGGCAGTGGACGGACCGCATCATGGAGGAGTTCTTCAGCCAGGGTGACCGAGAGAGGGAGAGGGGCATGGAGATCAGCCCCATGTGTGACAAACACAACGCCTCAGTAGAAAAAAGCCAGGTAATGCACTCAATCACACAAATGTACAAGCACATGCATACCATACATAGACACTCACTGAAAGACCATTTCTTTCTCCCCATGTATCCTGTAGGTCGGTTTCATAGACTACATCGTTCACCCTTTGTGGGAGACGTGGGCTGACCTGGTCCACCCAGATGCCCAGGACATCCTGGACACATTGGAAGATAACAGGGAGTGGTACCAAAGCACCATCCCCCAAAGCCCCTCTCCTGCCTTGGATGAGCCTGAGGACGGCAGTCGGCCCCCAGGAGGGGACAAGTTCCAGTTTGAGCTCACCCTGGAGGAGGACGGGGAGTCGGACACAGAGAAGGACAGCGGCAGCCAGCCGGAGGAGGAGGAAGAAGAGGAGGAGGAGGAAGAGGAGGAAAACAGCTGTACTGACTCTAAAACACTCTGTACGCAGGACTCTGAATCGACAGAGATTCCCTTGGACGAACAGGTGGGGGAGGATGAAGAAGAGGAGGAGGTAGCAGTAGAGGGGGAGACTCCCTCCTCACAACCTTGTGTTGTGGAGGAAGAGGTAGCAGAGGAGGAGGAGGAGGAGGAGGAAAAGGAGAAAGAGAAATCCCCCGACACATAGCAGTTTATGGACAGCATCTAACTGTTCTTCTTAGTAATGACAGATGATTATTTATAGAATATTTTTTGGGTTTTGTGGAGTCTCTCTGTGTTTTTTATACATCTATGTTTATGGTTCCAAAGCGTGCGCTGCTTTCCACCTTGGCCACTCCTCCTGTCAGCTTTGTTCAGACACGCCCACTGGTACTTCTTCAAGTTTTTTTGCACTCAGGAAAACTCCTTTCCATTCCCGTTCGTACTGACGTGGTGTGTCTTTATTTCTTTCTTTTACAACCTCCCCTTTACAAGCTTAATTTTAGGACATGGGCAAGCAGTTCACAGTCTGCTCAGTGCTGTTCGTAACGACACATAATATCACATTTTCCTTCCCTCCGCTTTGTCTCAGCCTTGCCTGAAAGTTTAGCAGTGTTTCTGTGTTTTATCAAGTGCCCATATTCTACAGAGAAAGTTATCAGTGTGTTCAAGGAGAATCTCTCTCTCTGTTAGGTCATCTCCTCCCCACTACGAATTAGGAGGCTTGTTATGCTGCCGTTCCGCTGAAAACCTGACAGGATGGCGCAGAGATGAAAGCTGCAGCACACTGGGGAGCCTTTTGAGACACATTTCTGACGCGGAAGTCTTCCTTGAAAACCTGACTGACACAAAGCTCAAATCTAAACAGCAATGCTGCTGTCCTAGACCTCTTTAATTTTTGTATCGTACTGTATGTAAAATTCAGATATTTTCTAGAATTTACTTTTGCAATCCTAGGCTTTCTTTTGTTAGCAAAGACGATGAGAGAACTTTTTGGAAATTGTGGAAACCAACGGGGAGAAATGTGTCACAAATTTTCAGTGTTTGAAAGGGGTATTTTTACAGCTGGATTACATGAGGAGTGTTCTGAGGTGTTTGCACTTGCTCCAATAGCATTTATACTACTATTCCCATGCCACTATACTCATATTTGGTTAGTCCTGTGAGTTGAAATTGGAATTTATTCATAATAATATAATTTTGATTACTTTTAAGTTTTCACTAAAGAGGAAGCAGACACCTGAAGTCTTTGCTCTCATTGAATTTGTTTGTGACGTGGATGAAGCCTTTAAATTTTATTATTGTTGCCTGCAGTTCTTTTGAACACATCCTGAGACAATGCAATGCTTTGTAGTTGATACAAAAAGCACCTTTTTTTAGAAGCTTGATTAGTGCTCCGAGTATACAGAAATAGTACTGGTGTTAAAAATTACTGGGGTGATTTTATACCAATGTTATGAAAGCTTTTTTTGTCCTTTTTAAAAAAAGAAAAAAGAAAAAAAAGAAAATTTTGCCCATTTTTGTTTGATGCTTGTCGTCAGTCATGCCAGTTCGTTTTTGGTTATGCTACATGAATTTATTTTTCATCAGAATAGTAATTAATTTTGCCATAACAACATAAAACTCTGTTGCTGTCTTTGTTTTTCGACAAGACAATCAGCTCCGTTGCGTAGTCATCAGATGAGACTATCCTCTACGTAGATAATCTAATGCACTGATATATTCATATATCACCACTTTATTATTTTTCATGTTTAATGCGCCAAAACACTCACTGATGCAGGCTTAGGCTTGAACAATGCTGTCTTACACCTCAGCCAAGAGTCTCTTCCTTTTCCATGTTTCTTTCATTTTTCACTTTACACCTAATGCTATTATTTATTGGTATATGTTTCTATTTGTTGAGTCATTTTGCAATATAAAGGTGGTACAGTAAATATTTCACTGTAGCATAGACCACAGGCTTGCCAGTTACAATACCCAAATATACTTTTTTTTCTTCTCTGTGTACATAAAATATAAAAAAATCAACAAATGTACAAAAAAGGAAAAAAAAATTCACTTGAATACTGCACACTGCTTTTTTTTTAAGAGTGCTTGCTTTAATTATGTGTCATTTCAAAACTTTTAATTTAATCTTTCAGTTTGTGCCAAGATTTTATTTTTCTCTTCTTTTTTTTCCATCCTCACCCGATGCCCTTACCTGTAATAAAATTTTCTGGTTTTATCGCTGTTTACAAACATATATTTATTGTGCTGTATATAATATATAATTATTAATGTTATTACTATCATAATGCCGTTTGTTGTAAATGGTTGATTCTTATCATCCCTTTTGGTGATGGTGTGGCTGTATTACGTACCTCTTGTTGAGAGAATGTTTATTACACATGAGCTTCAGTGTAAAAATGATCCATCGACATGTTGCTTATCTGAGAACTAGCTCAGTGAAGAGAGGGGGAAAGCCAAATTGTTTTTTAAAAAGAAACTGTTCCTTGGCCCATGGGCTGTGCCTTAAATTCAACACACGTCATTTACTTTAGCCTTTTTTTTCCTCTTTAATTTTCTAGTTTTCTTTTGCTGCATTAGTGAATCTTTTGGCTTGGGTTGTCCTGATCTCCTGTCCTGAATTTGAAAACGTTGCCTTTTTACTTTTACAGCCAAACACAAATTGCTCTATCAAAAAATATGGCACTGCTTAGAAAATATGTTGTCAGTGCAGAAGCTTGTAGAGATTCAGGTCAACCACAAGTCATAGATTAACTACTTGAGTGGTGTGTGGCCTATAGCCGGATGTCCAAGAGTCGTATTTGCTGTAGACCTGGTCTGAACCACTCGCACCTTCCTCAGGCCCAGCCACTACACTCAAAGATGTGATTCAACCTGTTGGATGTAGACGATATGAGAGTAACTTTGTGTTACTGCAGCGTCCTCTACATCCCTCTGGTTGTATTACAGCTACAAACACTGAATGGGGTGCAACAGGAGTGTGTAGTTGCTGCTCGACCACGGCCTACGAAGCACACAGGCTTCGAGACACATCTGCATGTTCAGCCACTGCTGCATTAATTATGGCTGAAACACTGACAGTGTGTTGCTTATCTATGCTCGGCCCACACTTCCACTCACATTACTTGCAATATCCAAAACCACTGACATCTTTGTGCGTGGACAAGAGGAGGGTTCAGTATATTTCTGTAGTGAAGGGGGGGTTGGGGGGGTGGGATGAAGGGTTTTGGGGAAGTGCATCATTGTCCCGTGACAGGGACTCTTGTTTTGACACACATACTGTAGATTCTAAACAGCCCTGGACCAATGGAAACAGTGTGTTCTTTTCTCATTATGTGTTCTATTTTTTTATGGTATGAAAGGAAAAACACAAACTGTAACTTAAAAAAAAGGTCTTCAGGACAATTATTTTTTGGGTTATGTCTTTAGAATGCCAACTTGTCTGGAAGTTTCACAGGACAATTAAAATGTTATTTTAATGGATTCCTTGTTAATTGCAGTCTATTGGATAGCACTGTAGATCATACAACTTTATGTAAAAAACAAATAAAAAGAATGAAAAAAAAGTTTTTATATGCAATGGATAAATAAAAGCATGGGTTGATTCTGCCTAATCTGGGTTCTTGTTTCTCGTTCTTTCATTGTTGCAGAGGGCAGTCAAGTGTGGGATGGAAGCACAGAACATTTACTTTATTGATAATGAAAAAGATGACAGACTGACCGCATCCTTTCTGAACTCATGTCTATATTTGGCATTTTAGTGACTCCCTACAGACTGGTTTAGGTGTGAGACTTGTCTCACACTTACACCAGGTGGGTGTGATTTGTAGTTTTTTCTGCTCCTAATATGCCTGGCCCATTTGGATTCTCAATTGCTTCATGCATATTATTGTGTAGTACTCATTTTTTCATGAATGAATTCTTTGTGTGTATTCTCTGTCACCATCTTTCTATCACCACAATGACGGAAGGACATTGGCAGTAATTCAGCTCTGTCTTTCATTCCAAATGAACAGCGTTACCTGCTGACCTGCTGTTTATCTTGTTGGGCCTCAAACGACGAGGTCACACAGAGAAGGCCTATATGTAACCTGTGAGGCCTGACCACAAGGTGCGTTTTCCTTTGTTTCCCCAGAGACAAAGGAATAGCGCCAAAATGCTGCTTACAGACAATGGGAGCCCATTGCAAACTCCATTTTCAAGGATGTTTTGCAATTTTCACACCTCAGCAGGGAACAGTCAACATACAGTCTCTCATTGGCGGAGACGCTCCTGCATAGCGGAGCGTCCTGATGACGCAGCCATGACATCACTGCCCCTTTAAAAACTGAACATGCCCTGAAGCACATGCCTTTCCCATGTCGCTGAGCTAGGGGTAACCTTTGTTCCTCTGTGAGTCAGCTCGACTAAAGGGGGTACCCCACGCACGTGTTTTCCCCTCATCGAAGACTCCCCTTGCCGGACGAGACGAGACTTCGCCCGTGTTCACCTGAACACATTCCTGGATCCAAGAGAGACCGCTGCTGCAACCAGCGTCCTCAAATTCTCTCGAGAAGGAAGAAACAAAGTTTCTTCAGAAAGACGTGGAACTTCTCTGCCCCGCTTTTCTTCACCAAGTTGACTCTGCTATTCTCTCTGCCACACCTTGAAAACCAGCTGCTGTGATTTTCGCCGACCGTGCGAGAACGGCCACCGTCTGCATATGAGCCAAGGACAAAGTTGGACAGAAAGACGGACTACACACACACCCTGCTCACTTTCTGGAGCGACTAAGAGGCATAAGTCTGGGTAGAGGCAGTTTTAGTTGTGCGTTCTTTTCAGCATCAGTTGCTGTTGTTTAGCATTTAGCTTTTTAGCTTTATTGCTATTGTTCTTGTTGTGTGAGTTGACGGACCGCAGAGTCAATTTTTCTCTGCTTTACTCTGAGGAGTATTTTACGTTTGCTGCCTGTTTAGTTGTGTTCACCACGCTAGACTGTTTTGTGTTTGTCCCGCTCGAGACTACTGCTGTGTTTGTGCCACCGTGAGTGAGAAAGTAAGTTGCTTTGTCGATCAGAAACCAGACAACGTGCGTCACAGACTGCCGTCCGACCACACGCTGTCTGTGGACAAAGGAACCACTTCTCTTCCCCTCACGATCGCTTTCTTTCCTTCTTCTCCCTCTCTTGCGACTAACACACACACGCACGCACGCACACAGATACACGCACCGACATCGTTTTGCACATCTGATGGTCAGATAACGTTGAACAAAGCTTTGCTTTGTTTTTCCTTATCCGCCATCAGACTAGTGTGTTTTTCACGGAATTGGGTGAGTGCAAGACGCCGACCACCAGGTGGCGCCATCTTGCTTCAGTTTAACCAAGACACCGCCATACTTCCGCCATCCAGTTCTTGCGCGACGTGACTTCCTCCCATAGTCACGTCCGCGTCGTAGACCGACGACATCATCACGTCAGGCCAAGTCACCATCTTGGTACATACATACACACACACATTCCCCTGCATGTGTCCAACCCTGTACATAGCTGTTTGGTAGAATTAGATTTTAGAATAGTTGTTTATTGAATGAAGCATTTGTTAACTTTGTTAATTTTGCTAAGTTTAATAAACACTGTTATATCTTTAAAGAAGTTCTTTTGTCATTATTGTGTGTAACATATTGTGAAAAGTGGCTGATTGAAGGAGTCAGAGCTCGAATTCATCCTTCTTTGTTCACCCTCGAATGTTGATATCTCAGATATTAACATTCTAGGTGAACTCCCATTTATGAGACTACCTTGTTTGGTTATTGGTCCCGGTTTCGGGGTGGTGCCCCGTATTTGTTAATACATATTAATAATTCTATTAATTTTATAATTAAATAATTATCACTGATAATTGTTAATTATTGTTAAAAACCAACCGTGCTCCCCACAGATCCAACAGTTGGTGCCAGAATTATTGATTAATGTTAACAATATCTTGATTTCATAATTATCTGATTATCTGATAATTATGAATGATTGCTAATAACCAAACGCACTACTGCCCGTCCCAACAATCTCAAGGAACAGTTTGTCATTGCAACCCTGTTAAGTAGAAACAGCATATAAATGTTATATATGATAATAACACCAGTTATGAATGCATCCATTTTTGCCAAGATGTTGTTGCAGGCTGTATTTCAGGTTTATACACTTTGGTGTATAAATCAGATACATTTGACCAGTGTTGAAGGAAGTATTCAGATCCTTTACTTAAGTAAAAGTAGTAATACCATGATGTTAAAATACTGTACTCCATTATAAAAAAGGTCTTGAATTTAAAATGTTACTTAAGCAAAAGTACAGAAGTATTAGCAGGAATTTATACTTAAAGCAACAAAAGTTTAAGTACTTGTGCAGCAGAATAGTGTTATATTGTTGATTGATTGACTTTATTGTCCATCTCAGTGGAAATTTGTCTTTTGCTTCCTCCAAAGTAGAGCAAAAGTATATACGCTACGCATAGCACAACGCACCATAAAACATACAAAATATACAACATGCAATAGTGCAAATGGGCAGGTGGCAGCAGATGCCAATCACCTTCCCTTATATTGTTGGATTATTATTACTGATGCAGTACTGTGTAAGCAGTATTTTCATGTTGTAGCTGGCGGAGGTGAATCTACTATTAACTACTTTACTACTGTCACTACTGTTGTTTAATCTACTGTATAACTGCATTACGTGTTTTGTTTGTAAAATCCAGAATTTTATAAGAACTAGTAACTATTGCTTTCAGTATATTCAAGTATAGTTCTCTAAGAGTGTAAAGTAACATAAAATTTAAATGCTCAAGTAAAGTGCAAGTACCTTAAAATTATAATTAAAGACAGTATTTGAGTAAATGTACTTAATTTGATTCTATTGCTGGTGTTATATTATTAAATATTAGATTATAATTACAAAACATAAACATGTAATTAGCATTTAATGTTATTGTTGGCTGAACCTATTTGTAACTATGTTGTGTACTGTTCTCCAGTTTCATCTACAGCATTGCATCATAGTCTTTTGGGATGAAAACAGGAGTAAATGTTTAATTTTTGTCTCTGAAATTATAATTATATTTATTATAGTTATTCAAATACAGTACTTGAGAAGATGCACTTTCTATCACTGGCTCTGACTCACCGGAAATGTAAATGTAATGCCAAATGTTTAACATACAGTAAAATCACCAGCCATAACACTGCATGTTATGCGCAGTCACAGCATTGCAACACTAGGTGGTGGACATCCCCTAGAAATGGAAGAAGGCATGTAGATGCAGGTCTGTGTTGGAGGCCAGTAGCCTGTGAATCCCTTCTTCCATCTCGTCAGCAGAGAGCGAATGAGACTACAGAAACCCACTGATAGAATTTGTTTTATTTCCTATGATCGCAAAAACAAACTTCTTAATTTGCTTGCACTCTGAGAAACAATTATATTCAGTTATATGTAAAGTCATAGAGTTCTAAAATGAGATTTGACCAGAGTTTGGGCATCAGAACAGCCACATTACTTATTCCTCTATTAAATGGATCTTGACTTGAGATCAATACAATAATTTATTTCATGGCTATTAGCATAAAATTATAATATCACACACATACACAGATACACACGCGCAAAGCACGTGTACACATATGCGCAAAGGTCTTTGAAATAGTTAATGTGTATCCCTTTACTTGGAATTACAACAGTATGGCATAATGGCATGGACTTAGTTATCTCCCTGACTATCTTTCACAACAACACTTCATTTTGACATGATAATACAACCGTTAGCAGGAACAGCATATAGTACGTGAATACATTTGTACAAAAGGTATACACAAACAATACACTATATTATGTAATTTGTCTCTTCAATATGGCAAGTTCACACACATACACACACACACACACACACACACACACACACACACACACACACACACACACACACACACACACACCCAGTCACACGTTCAGTGACTGCAGTTACTGAATGAAGCACACACTCCTTTTTAGAGATTGTACATCAGTTTCAGAGCCATTCTGACCAAACTGTCACTCACATACTGCAGATAGGGTCACTGTAGTCGAGGACAGGAGAAACTATGTACAGGGTTTAATTAATAAAATATTGCACTTATTGGCCCATTGCATCTCACAGCAAGTGCTATGAAAATGCTTCTAAATCTGTAACATAGAGTGATATATACACTATCTTAGAATATAAATCTACATAGATAAGTCAGGACTGACTTCATGCAATTTTTTGGAACTTTTATTCAACTATGCAACAAACAACTGACAATGCTAAAGGAACAGTAATGTTTTGGCACACTGATATTATGGATTGCGTGTGTTCTACAGAACCAAAAGGCTTTCTGGATTTTAAAACAAGATACAGCTTTTACACTATATGGACTTAAAGTTATCATTAAGACCACAACAGCACTGTATATGACTGCTAGGGGATACTTCCTAAACAGCTTACTGAGATTTTTTTTTTCCAAAGAGGGACTAAATTTTATAGCACAAACATGAACTTTAAGCATGCCAACTCAAAAATTAAACATTATTTTTTGTATATATATGGCTGTTTATTCCATGCCGGAGCTGATCAACAGTTGTATATCATACACTGTACTGTGCCTTGTAAGTGTGAGATTTTTATTGAATGGAAATGCTAGATCATTGCTATCATGTGGAGGTGGGGATGGTTAGGTTTGGGTAAGGCCTATCTTCAGAAAAAACAGCACATATGATTGACTTTTTGGCTGCATGCTTGTCGCATCAAACTATAAAGGGTCTTCTTAGAGACTAAGCACATAGAAAGATTTGCTTTTAAGATTTAGATTTTTTTTTTTAAAGATACTTATCAGAGGAATCACACATCTACAGACAACAAAATGTGGAATAGTACTCACACCAACAATACACATACTGGATTCAATCCAAATGTAAGCATGACAGAGGAACTTACGGAGGCCATGTTGGAGATGCTAAAAGGCCACTTATTTTTTTATCCAAGGTAGATGATTTTTAGATGACAAGTTGCACTCATTTGTGACTCAAACATAATACTCACACTCATGCAAATCCACACTTACTACACTGTACATTCACGCAACGGCCACCCATTCATACACAGACACACTGCACAAAAAATAAAACAAAAAAAAGCCGCTACATCCTATAGTGCCCTAATTCAAAGATTTGGCAGCTTTACGAGATAAAATAAATCTATAAAAGGAAAATACATACTGTACAAAAAATAAAAACCAAATAATTATTAAAGCACTCACTGACTCTATCTCCCATTGTATAATTACTCTAGGTCTTAAAAGATTTTAAAGGTCTTTAGGATTAACTGTACAGCCTGACTATGGACTACTTTCAGCATTATCAAACATACTTGGTTCATAACTGTACTAACTAGCCAAAGAATGAGATTATGATGTCTCTAAGAGTATATCCTTGATATCCTGTAACATTACACATTTTACAGTAGACATGTCTGTTTGTCTGGTTATTCGCTCTTGATATAAGGTGATAAAGGTTGAGAGATAATACGACTGCATTTTGTAATTCTACCACTAAACAAGGTTTGAATTGTAGTCCAGAGAAAGCAGCACTAGCAGGAGTGATTATGCTGAGGGAGAACAAAACTCTGCACACTCTATCACCTTACAAGATCTGCGCTGCCCTCCATTTGCCCTCCTGACCCTGGTCACTAACAGTTGCACCCGGGCTGCTGGAGGGGCGGAGCGCTGTCTGTGAGTTTGGCAGTGGGAGCTCCTGTGGTGACAGCCGGATCTGTGTCCAAGCTCTCGGACATCTTGTCACAAATAAGGTCAACGAGACGTTCAAAGGTCTGTTTCACATTGATGTTGTCCTTGGCGCTGGTCTCAAAGAATTCAAATCCTTTGGCAAGAAGAAGAACAAGTAGCATAAAAACATGGGGACAGAGGAAAAGGTCACAAGATAAATATATTCTCTGTAATTTTTTAGCAAAAGCGTTGACAGTTATTACTGCAGCTGAACAGGTTTTGCAAACAAAGCTCCTTCTACATAGCAGAATTTCTGCTAAAATTCAAAATGACAACATATTGTAAGAACTGGGAAGTGAAAAAGAACCAAACATGTCATGCTTTTATGTAATGACACTAATACAATAATAGTGCCACCCTATCTGAAATACATAAAGTGGTGAATGTTTCTTACCCAACTGTTCTGCCAGCAGTCTGCCACTATCCACTGAGACCACTCTCTCCTCTTCCATATCACATTTATTCCCAGCCAGCACCACCTGTGCATTATCCCACGAATATGTTTTTATCTGGGTTGACCTGCACATAATCAGAAACAAATACACAAAAAGATACATCACACTCAAATAAATGCTGTTGCTGTGTTTTATAAAAACTTGCTGGGATTGTTTTTGTGCCAATTTTTGTTGGATAGGATCCTTTACAAATTGACATGAAAGATGGCAGAGACATGGACAAGATGTTAAGTCTGTTTGCCATTTTGACCAGTCATGAACAGCGATTACATCAGGTTTTGGATGGCATTCATGTAATACTTGAGTCATCGATGGTACCAGCGGAAAAGTGGGTCAACTGCCACAATGTACTGAAAATATGTAATCTCTATCACTCAGACATAGAGTATTATTTGCTATGTTGCAGCTATATTATGTTTTTCATACCCACCCGGACTCTGTCCTGCAAACATACAGGCTACTTTCTTTCTTTCTTTATATTTGTTTTTAGCTACTCTTGCTAACTTGTGTATTAGACATTAAACAATGGTTTGTCAGCTAATACTAAATGATGAATAACTATACAGAGGATGAATACACCTTGCAAATGGGAACCAGTGGATTATTATTTGAGCCCTGTGTCTTTAACTCTTAAGCTGTCAGTTAAGAGCGATAGTGTTAAAGCATTATGGTTATGACAAAAAAATCACCAAATTATTATATTTAAAATGTACCATTGCCTGTACCACATGTACTGTATATATTTTAAAGAAATATTTTGAATTGTGAGCCATGTCATATGCCCCTGCATGATAACCCACTTGTACTGCTCTAACCTCCACACACATTTTGAGAGGAATTTAAGGAACATATATCTCCTGTGGTGTTGCAGTTTGTCTAAAAGTAGGGCAGCGAATACACTACAGGCTGGAAACAGGAGAGAAAGAGCCAGCAAGAAAGGAAGAAACAACGACTCAGAGAGAGAGAGAGAGAGCAGCAGGATGTTGACTCTCCTCCTCTCTCTGTCCAGTTCTGACTTGTTATAGTGGTTCAGATGTGGGTCACTTTGAATCCATCTGCAGATAATATTCACCAGCAGAAAGCCACTTGTGTTTGTTTTACATCCAGCAGAGCTACATATGCCGGCTATAATGGGTCTGTAGCTGTGTTTTTAATACAATTTGGCCTCTGGAGAAGAGAGGACAAAAAAAAAGAAAGTAAATGACATTGAGCTTTGTGGTTGTAATAAACTCAATTGTTTGTGCATGACACAATTTTGCATCATTTTTTAATGCTACATTTGATGTCAGCATTACAATATTTCCCAGTTTTATCTCTGTCACAGGCAGGAAATGAGCACGTCACAGGCTTAATTCAGGCACAGTTGAGGAAGGAGCTGTTGCCAGGGCAACCTCTTTTTTTCTGCAATGTTGTCACAAGCAACAAGGGGAAAGTGAAAGTGGAATTCAAGCCTGTAGCAAAGGCAAAAAAGGGGTTCTGGTTATATGAAGGGTAAAAAAAAACGCCTCTTCCCTTGTATACAGCTGGTTGATTTGTGCGCTGTTGGGTAAGTAAGCTCACAGGGAACTTGTGAGGATTGTCGCTGCTAGTGACACACTTGGCTCTATTATTAAGATACCCATTACAGACACTGCTCAGACTGCAGTATTCCATCAAAATGTCAGACAGGCCTTAAAAGAATAATAAGTGTGTCTGGCTCCAACCTCTCTTTACAAGAACACCTCATTTTCATTGCATATAAGAAATGCACTTTAATGCAATATCACCCGAGAATTTTAATACGATTCGTGCTAATAAGTTGTACAGATGTACATTTAATCCCCCAGTTAAAGTCAAATCAATCAAATATACGTTCCGTTAAGTCATATGCAGCTGCTTTTGCCATGACAGGTGCTTCCTAAAGCAGCTGTCAAGTGCTGCAAGCTAAGTGACGACGGCCGAGTAGACACTGGCCTTAATAGTGATTGTCACAGTCCAACAATGGGTGGAAGCCACATGGCATGAACCTAAACTGTCAACTGCAAATATCACAATCCATATCAGGTGCACATGATTCATATCAGTATTTCGTTGCAGCTGATGTAACAGTAAGTAAGTGAGTAACTAAGTAAATAGGTAAGTAAAATTTTATTCATATAGCACCTTTCAAAACCGAGGTTACAAAGTACTTTACAAAAGGATACAAGGTTAAAAGAACAAAAGATAAGTAAAAGAAATTACAACAGAATACATAGCACAATAAAAACAAAAACAGTTAAAGGCATCACAATTCAAAATCATGTATATGATAACTCAAGCACAAAAACACTTCGAAAAAAGATCGGTCTTCAGCTGTGACTTAAAACACCCATGAGATTTTGCTAACCTGACTCCCAGGGGGAGACTGCTCCACAACCTGGGACCCAGAACAGCAAACGCACAGTCCCCTTGTGTTGGCAGGCCAAGCTCAGAGGACCTGAGGGGCCTAGCAGAGATATAAGGCATCTGTAGTTCACTAATAGACTCTGGAGCAAGACCATTTAAAGCCTTATGGATGAGGAGGAAGATATTGAATTGAATCCTAAATTTAATTGGAAGCCAGAGTAGTGAAATCAGAACCAGACTGATGTCAGAGCGACATGAAGTCTTAGTGAGTAATCTTGCTACAGAATTTTAGACTAACTGTAACTGGGAAACAGCATCTTGGCTTAGGCAGGAATAAAGAGCATTACAGTAAGCGGGAGAACACAAAAGCGTGAATAACCATTTCCAACTGGTGGATAACAGTGGGTGTATTTTGTGAAATGTGAAAGGAGGAGGACTGAATAACTGTTTTGATGTGTTTATCAAATTTCAGCTGGTAGTCAAAATGACAACTAGGTTTTTGGAAAAAGATTTCCTTTTAATAGCCAGTGAACCAAAGTGTTTGAGGTGTAACATCATGAGAATATTACCATGATGATCCAGAAAAATGTTTTTTGAGAAATGCTCATTCTGTGCTCCTATAATCTCTTTGGGCTGGCAGAGAGAGATAAATGTAGAACAGCAGGGTGTAAATAAAATGGAAAATGACAGTTTCTCACCATGTCACCTGTGGAGAATTAGCCACAAGGAGAAAGATCAGCAAAATGTAAATCGCAACAAGCATTTATCTCTACTGGCAGAGCTGAAATTCCTCTGTGTTTCACCTCATTTGTGACTTCCTAGCTGTGATGTACATGTGAGAATGTGTTGTTTCTGGAGCAAGAATACTAACCCAGAAACCTGGTTTCTGCAGCTGATCGGATGTAGCCTTCCAAGTCCTGTTTTAGACATGAATGCATAATCATAAATCACCGACATTTGGGCTTGGCTCAGAGTTAGTGTTCAGCCTGCAGACGCTTGTGTGACTCATGAATGGACAAGATGTGACCTTAACAAGTTTCCCCAGATCCCCAAGATGTGCACGTACAAGCCTGCCAAATATTAGAGAGAAAGAATTGTACTGTCGCTGTGAGCAGGAGATAGGGGTGGATGGATGGATAGGGATATTTGATTTGTAGATATTTCTCTTCAAAAGAAAAAAACTGTAGTGCCAACTGATAGCATTATGGCAACAAACAGGAAGTTCTGTTGATATAAAAGGGGCTAAGAGAGGATATCTACATCCAAAACTGTCAAAAACAGACCAACATTAAACCAGATGCTACTCACCAGTCCTGCACAGCACCGAAAGACTCCTCGTTGGTGATGTCATACATGAGGATGAAGCCCATGGCCCCGCGGTAGTAGGCAGTGGTGATGGTCCTGTAGCGCTCCTGGCCTGCTGTGTCCTACACACAGACAACATGATTAAGCATGACTGACACTCACACTACCAGGCACAGCGACACTGACATGACCCTGCGGAGCACATATATGCACTGTCCATAACAGTAAATGAGCAGACATGTACATTATTAATCTGCAGCTATTTATACATGTCTGAGCACAATTTAGAATGCTATATATATACACATTAACTTCATTTGCTTCATTTATTGTGTTCATGATGTGGAAATAATCATTATGCTAATTGCCTCGCTGGCTTTGCATTGATGAGATGCCAAAAACAGCGATTCAGCTTTGGCTGATGTGATCGATTTTTTTTTTCCTCTCCTCAATAAAACAATCACTCAGCTGTGTTAAAGACTCAGTGGTGCAGCATTCAGAGCTCAGCTTATGCCATGCATTTCTTAGGGGAAAAAAGGGATAAAAATAGAAGTAAAATCATTCAAATATTGGGGAAAATGTCTGCAGTTCATGATCAGGCTGAACAAATTGCTCAAAGGCAAAGCAAGTGAATGATTACACAGCATTCGAGGAGTCGTACATTGTACACAGATTACCCTGGAAACAAGCGCTCACTGCAGCCTTTGCTACAAGATGTCAATGAAAATGCTAATGGATCAAAATACAGACAGTGAGTGTGTCCATGAGAACGGCAGAGACATGCATTCGGACAATTTTGAGTTTGGGAATATTTTTGTTTGATCTTCATCCTGCTCACTATGTATCTATAAACCTGCCTGTGGATGTGGTTCTACATTTGTTGTTTTATGATATTTAGTTATATAATGATAAAATCCCAGTGTTGTCCCTCCTATTTATACTGTATGTTTACTGCACTGTTGTTCCTCCCACAACAAGTGTGTTTGCAGGCCCCTGTGAATCATGATAGAGGACTTCTGGCTGCTCCACTTGGCTCTTGTTAAACAGAAGCCTGACAGGCAGGACTGGATTGTATTTGCTACTGTGGTTTGCTCTCTGTCAGTCTGCACATGGCTGCAGCAACACTGTGCCTGTTATAGCCAGAGGACAGCTCTGACCTTCACTCCACAGAGACAGAGCTCGCGGCCTGCCGAGCTTCCACCCACCACGGCTAGGACCTTTTGTCAGTTTACAATAACACATAGAAATGCATGTGAATGTGTGCATTTTTAATGTTCTGTGTTGTCTTGATAGTATCTTTTGTGGATTGACAGTCTGAACAATATAAAAGGGAATGATGAAGATGTTTCATTGAAGTGCTTGTGATTTTTTTAAATTCAAACTAGATGTACTAAGTCACGATGCAGCAGTCATATATCTTTTTTCTTGTCTGAAATTGTCAGACTTAGGTGTTTCAGTAGCCTATTGATTCTCAGCTGAGTGCTTGATAATGACCTTTGCATTTCCGTGCTATTTTAGTGAGCCGGTTCGCTTGTTCTCAGTTAAAAAGACAGCGACATGAGAAAAAAAGAAATGCTGAGTCCCGTGAATTGGAGCTCCTTGAAAAGCTTCGCTTGTAGTCTGCATCTCATCAGAAATCAATCCAAGAAGCTGACTACTCCAAGTGGAGAGGTAGTGAGTGGACGCTGACTCTCGCCTGAACTCTGCTTCATTCAGTAAAGTGAGTTTCAGTTTTTCATGAGGGTTCATCTTGGCAAAGCTTTGTGCTGTGTTCACTTCAGCCAAACATGACAACAGGAACAATTCTATGATGCACCGTGATGCTTTTATCTCTCAGCAGATTAATTGCGCGACTACCACGATGACATTAGCCAATAGCCATCACCTTAAACAGCCACATACCGTAAGTCTCAGCTCTTTCTGAGCCCAATTAAAGAAGACAGGCCAATTAGCTGGATGCTAGGCCAGTCCTTTTTCTCCCTGAATATGCTTGTCTTTGCTAATGATGAAAACACATTACCCCGATTAGCCCGTCATGTAACTGTTCAAACCCAGCTTTCACTTCGTGCTGGAGCGTTTCTTCTTTGTCTCTTTCTTATGCGATTAGCAAACATGAAATGTCGGGGGATGGTTAATTGCTGCAAAAGACAACTATTATGACAAGAGAACAAAACCTCTATAGGAAAGTTGGCATTTCGTGTAAAAACGAAAGAAGGACGAGAGAGACAGACTGACAGGAAAGAAAGAAATAGAGAAAGAGAGAACAATTACATCTATCCCCTCACTATCTCAGAGGTATTGCGGGAAAATCTGCTTCAACAGCTCAGATGAACTCCTAATTAAACAGCCTCAGACATTCTTCAGTTTCCCACACATCCTCAGGAAGGTGTTGCTTCTGTGTTCTTCCCCGCTGTGTGGCAAACTAACACTTACTAGCATGCTGTCAGAAATGTTGAGACTTCCATCTGTCTCCGCACTTATTTTGTAGAATGTCAAACCACGAAAACACAACACACCATCTCTTGAAGCTTTCCTCAATTAATTAAGAATGTGCCATGTGGTTTTTAGACTAAGGAACAAGAAACTGAACCTTTTTTTTTTGTTTGTTTGTTTTTGTTAAACGTGAATGAAATTTAAACACTAACATTATAGTAAGGATGGTTAAAAATGTCACATCATGAGAGAAAATTGCCCTATTGTCTAAATTGATCTTTCAAAAGATCACTTGTGCTGACATCAATGTCCTTTATTATTGTTTGAAATGATGAAAGAAGTAGGACTAGCTTCAAATATATATTCTACTTTGACATAGAGATAGAAACAGCATAATGCAAAGGCTTTTTTAAATAGGAGATGAAAAGGGAAATGTGTTCTAAGCATACTAAGCACACCTGATCTGTCCTCTAAGAGCCGAAACAAGACTAAAATTGAATTAATGCACAGGTGATCCTGTGTGTGCTGGACTTTTTTTTTTCTATGTCCAAGCATAAAGCCATCAAGTCACAACCTGTCACAGTCCTTGAAATATATTGATCAACAGAGAAAGATATGGGCAGAGGTCAGGAGAAAGTGGGCTCTGGGCATAGATTGACAGCCTTTTACAGACAGGAGTCACTCTGCAGAAACACAAAGACGGAGAGAACAAGAGAAACGAGGGGGCAGGGCGTCACTGAAGAGCCCCTTCCCCCTTAAAGCTTAGGTAGTCCTCCAGAAGACCTTGGAGGACAACAGAAAACAGATTTCTCCCAGACATTAACTGTGTTTCAACATGCAAATGTTCTCTATTTAAGTGAATTAAATGGAAATTTGTGCAAGATTGGCATAACAAAGAAGAGGTAGTGACACGGAAGGAAGACTTGCTGGGGCTTGCTGTACACTGCTGCTTTGTAGTCTCGAAATGTGTTTTTCTTGCTTCTATAAATTACCATGAGTAGAGCATTTTGCAAATCTTCAAGGGTTTTATGGAAAAACTGGCTCTTCGAGAGTTAACAGCAAGTAAGTAAGTTATAATCTGGCATTGAACAGCCAAGGAGTGCAGAAATGAATGAATCGAACATTTTGTGGCTCACTTGTTAATGTTTAATGCTTGGATGTTAATATTTCATACCCAGATCTGCAGTTTAATCCTCTTGTCATTCTTGTACACGGTTTTCACTTTGAAGTCGATGCCCACTGTGCTGACGAAGGCCGAGGTGAAGGCGTCATCGGCGTAGCGGAACAGGAAAGACGTTTTGCCCACACTGCTGTTGCCGATGATCAGCAGCTTGAACATGTAGTCGAAGTTTTGGTCCCCTCCCTCCCCTTTCCCTTTCACATCTTGAGTGGCAGCCATCTGCAAAAAAAACAAAAAACAAAAAACAAAAAAAAAAGAGACTGAAAAGAATGCATTAAGAGCTTCACCTTGAGTTAACGTGAAGCACAGAAGATGTTTTTCATTTATTCTACAAACCAACTTCTAGTTTATGTGCACAGGCTGGGAATGAGAGAGAGAGAAAGAGCTCAATGCTGTACAGACGGTGCAGTACAAGCTTGTCGTACATGCCACAGACCAGAGGTGACAGAAGGTTGTGTCAGGCAAACCAGCATGACCAACACAGCAAGCTGTTGTATTGATGAGTATTAGATAACCAGGATTTTTTTTTTTTTTTTTAAAGCTGAGTTTGTCTTCTCTAAAGCCATTACTTTGGAAATTACTGCATACATTAAGTTGTTATACATTATTCTCATACATTATGGTATACAATAGTTGTTATTGGTGCAATTACTTCTTTGAATGATATAATCCGATGTAATTTTCATTAACAGAGCAAAATCCTGCTTTTTAATGTTCAAACATCACTCTTTTGTTTCAACCAAGGTGCAACGATTTCATACATAGTAACCCCAACCTTTCATCTGAACAACGCCTGTCCTACACATTTCTATGCAAGCCTGTCAGCAGTCAGCGACCGTACAGGACAACAGTACTATGACCAAGATGACAAGAGCACCTTTGCTCCAAGGTGCTCCAAGGTGAATGTTTAAGACAAAAACCACTGCGATCATATGTCAAACATGTGCAGCCTTAGCTCTCCTTTTAGCCTATCCAGCTATAAAAGATGCCGGACCTCCATTCTGCACATCCTGCCCTGGGCTTCTGTTCGCTTCCGTGTATGGAAAAAAAGAAACACCTTTGAGGCATTATTTGCAAGGACATCACTTTCAAAATATCAGTGTCAGGCTGGCGTTTACACACACCACGATAGAATCAGTAGATCTGATATGAGATTAACACGATATAGTTGAGCAGGGAGCTGCATGCCAGCTAATGTTAGACAAGCAATTCTGTGCGTGAGGTCATTTGATGTATTAATGAAATTCTTCCACATAACTATTAATAAATGAAACTAGCACAATGCGTTGAGGACATTGTGTGAACAAACCTGTTTTGAAGGCCTTGGTTCTATCTGTGTCTGCCCCTGTTTTGCAGAATACGGTTTTTATATTTGTGTCTAATGCAGGCGTTGATTTTTCTTCCCTCCTCCGTGTCTCTCTTTCTCTCTTTGGAGCGCCGAACAATTTCAGCACCCGGGAGCTGTCCCCTGCGCGTTGGATCTGGCACGCGCTCCTGAGCTGACGAAGCTGGCTCGCATGACATGAGCACGAGCAAAGGGTAGTGCGTTTCGTGCGTGGGTCTGACGCCACACGAGAGGTAGAAGATGGGGGTTGTAGTTTTTCCGCAGCACGGGCGCAGAAGAAAGGTACGGCAGCATGGACGGCAGCAAAAGAAGAGATTCGACTACATTACTCAGCATGCAGCGCGTCACAACTGTCAGCAGCTGTATGATATAGTGTGGAAGCGCAGCAAAAAACCTTTGTAGTTCGTTTTTTTGAAAAAAAATAAGCATTAGAAATATCGCCTACAGGCTTTTCCCATCATGCAAGAGCAAGACTAAAATAGCAATAAAGCTGGAAACCTTTGTTCAGTGTCAATGTTCAGCCTCTCTAAAACATAATGACCGTATATGACGATTTAAAGCGTTTCATGCTCTCTGTTCAAGCTTTAGAGTAAAATTATGCTTCTTACCTTCCCATACAAGTCCATATTGTCCACTGTAATATTTCAGTTGTAAGTTTTAAATTTGACTCCAGCAGCTATAATAAACTCCCAGCTGAACAGAATATATATGTATGTATATATATTTTTTTTTTTCAGGAAGCAAATATAATGGCCTCTCCTTTTGCGTCACTCTCGGTCTGGCTCTGGCTCCCGTCCTCCGCCCATGCAGCCAGCTCCGCTTCAGAGAACAAGCGGCTGAGCAAATAAGAGAGGCCTGAGTGGTGATGAATATTATTATTATGGGCCTTTCAATAGGAGCAAGTGCGGGATGAGGCCGTGGCAGAAGTTAAAATATGGACATCTTTGCAATTGTAATCCCATCGGCCCTCTCTTAAGACCTTTATGTGCATAATTAATTGGAGAGGTGGAAAAAAAGAAACTGTACCTAATATTGTCATGTGGGTGTTGACCAATAGGCTCATATCAGCAATTATATTGTGCATTTTCCTGTGAGTGTGCTTGTAGTCTTTAATCAGCTGGCTTTCTCCTGTTCCTCATCTCACACCTGAAGCAAAGCCGACAATTAGGACTATAATCAACCATGCGCTAAGAAGCACAGCAGACACAACAGACATTACATAAGCGTGGACTACAACTAAAATGCAGTTCTTTGCTTTGGCTGTCAGACGTGAGGCGTTTTATATCAGGCAGGCATGTAATCTGCAGACATTTGATAGAGCCTGTATGAATTAATAGGGCGGGATATGCAGCTGACTGACTGCCCTTTGACTGGAGGATCTGAGAGTGCAGGTTGGAGAGTGCGCAGCAGACGAGGGGGCGGGTCAGGTAGGCTGCACAAACGTGTGTCTCAATAAATACTTAGATTTTGTGCTAATACCTTCACAAATATACTGAAGTTACACTGCATCTGTATATTTGTCCCATTTGGTAAGTTAACTACCATTCATTCGTCTCCTCTTCAGTAGTTTGCACCGTTTTCGTCGAGAATGCAGAAAGCCTTAAAATCTGTCAGTGTTATTTGAAAACAGTTTGGGAATAATTTGTAGTGGTGGAGCTCCTTTACGTGAATACAACCAAAATCATTTGGCCCGAAATACAACTGTTATCTCAGATAGTTTCAGTATATGTCTAAAAGCGTTGTAAACAGAACTTTTCTAGAAGGTCTTGTCATGAGAAAAGGGCACTGTGGCGCCATCTGCTGTTGGAAATGCTGCCCTGGAAATGTTTTTTCTTGGCAGCGCTCATAGGCCGACTTCTAGTGACGATAGACAGAGCAACAGTGTCAGAAATCAAATAACTGTGGCCTTATACTGCAAGCTCACTGATATCTTGATGCTGAGGGTAATTAGTAAATGATAGAATGTTTAAAAAGACAAATTCATAGTTTACAAAAATTACAGTAAAATTACAGACTGGTTTCTTTTAAGACCTTCAGGTACATTACACAATTAAATACAAAATACAATTACAACTCTTCAAACCTTAAAGGTGATTGGTTTCTTTACAAAAAGGATCTATCCACAAACATGATAGTTTGTCCTCCGGTATAAATGGAACATTTTACAGCCTTGGCGATTTATCAGCCAGGTTGATATTAGCTCACAGCAGGGAGGCCTATTTCTGTACATGTGTATATACTAGACAACAAGTAACAAAAAATGTCATTACAGAAATGGCAAAGATATGTTACTTTAGAAACAGTGTCTCCATTACATACTTTGTCCATCAGAGAGCACTGACAAGTTTATTTTTTAACTCTCCTGATCCATATGTATCTTGGTCTAAAGGCTTTAAAAAAACAAATATAAGTAATCCCTCAAAAATGTTTCTGTATGTTATGTGTGTTAAAACAACAAATATCTGCTGATATATTCATATCTGTCTTGGCCTAAAAAATCCGGTATCAGTTGAGACATTTCAGACATTTCATTACATTAGTTGTAACGTTTTACAGGCTTTCATAATATCTCCCGTCATTTGCTGTATTTTTATCCACATTAGTGACAATTTGCAATGGAGGACTCGATTGAGATGGTTCTGCAGGAGTATGGCAGGGTCCTTCCTACAACCAGACCCCATCCCGTACTGTCGGCCGGCACAGGCGTTCTGCTCACAGGCCTGTATGGAGTGTGGAGCCTGTTTGCCATGCCTGGCTTTCGCAAAGTCCCATTGAACCTTAAGGTGCCCTGAGGTTTCCTTTTTATAATTATGTATATATATATTTAACCTGACTGCTTTGCTCCCTGTCCAACATTTCAGATATCAAATACTGCATGTTTGTGTGAAATCAAAGGAAATAAGCCAAGGCAGAAGATAACTTGCATATTAACAATAATTTGCTTGTTTTGGAGCATAGTGCTCCATGCTATGTGGGAAAAGAAGAAAGTCACAAGTACTGTCAGAGCAAGATGGACAAGAAAATATGATGATCAGGAGCAGATTATCAGCAGTTTGGTAATAATGAAGACAATTGTTGTTTCATTGAGAATCTATATCTGTTCTGACTTAAATGTTGAAGCAAAAAAGCTAATGCTTAAAAATGTGATCAAAATGTATTCACTTTTGAGTTTATGTATTTTATATCATCTCATTTTGTGCAGCTAAACCATACAAACAGTATTTTATGATAGAAAAACTGGAATTTTACATGAGCAAAGATTAAATCCACTTTACCATAGCTAGCAACAAGAGAGACAAGCCCTGCTGATTTTTTTCATTCATACAGATATTGTGGAAAAATTCCAGTGAAAATGAGTGGGAGATCAGATTCAAGGTTATAGTCACAGCACTCTGGAGACTTGACTGAGTGCAGAAGCAGAGAGAAATTTAATTTGAAGCGTATCCAGATTTTTTTTATATGAAAAAGAATAAATTCATGCTGCTGTAGTGTTTGGTAAGAGTGTCTTGAATAATATTTTAATAACTTGTAAATTTTATTTTAGGCTGTAAGTAGCAGTAGAAGTAGTAGAAAAACAGATAAAATAGATGTATCTTCCATTTCCATGTTTAAGCTCCAATGTGCCAAAGTTATAGCAAGCAATAATTTGTATATTAAATATCGCATATATGGACTTGTGTTTGTACTGTGGTCCAGGTTCCTTATTTGCCTTCCAGTAAAGATCAGACACTGAACACTATGAAGCTGCTTGAGGGACGAACCGGTCGCTTAGCAGATCTGGGATCAGGAGATGGAAGACTGGTTAGTGAGCTCCATCTATCCTACAAAATATGTATCCAAGTGTAAACTATAATGCAGTTAATGCAAAACTGAGTGTGTCATGATTTTAATCTCTGCTTGAGATGAATTGTAAGTGTATTGTGTGTGCTTGTGTGTTCTGTTGTTGCTTCAAGCAGGCTACATATACAGTACAATTGTTTTATTTTACAGCAATTGTATTTCACATCAGCAGTTTTAATTTCCCAGGTGTTTGCAGCCTCTTCTGCTGGTTTCCAGTGCACAGGCTTTGAGATCAACTCCATCTTACTGGCATATGCCAGGAGGAAGGCCCAGTGGGCAGGTGTACCTTCCAGTCAGGCAACATTTGTTAAAAAAGACTTTTGGAAGGTAGGATATCAATTGACATCATTGCTTTGCATGAGGCTGATTAACATTTTATTTTACTATATTTGTTTCTTTTTTTTCTCATAGACTGATTTATCAAAGTACAACAATGTGACAGCTTTTCTTGCCCCAGGAGTGGTGAGTTTAAGGATTATTTCCCCTCTGTAGATCTTCTGATGCTGTATAAGTCACATAGCCTTTATAGAATATAATTGGTTGGTGATTCGTGCATCCTTTTCTGATTGGTTAACAGATGGAGGCACTCGGTGAGAAGCTGATGAAAGAGCTTCCTGATGATGCGCGTGTCGTCGCTTGTCGTTTTCCATTCCCCGACTGGCCACACCAATCGTCTGCCGGCTCCGGTCTTGACCAGACTTGGGCCTATGACATGAGCACTGTTCGCTCAAGCCTGAGAAATATGTCGAGCACAATGGTGTAGTGGTGTAGCAAATATCTCTGGGTTATTTTGTTCCACAGATGTTTCATTCTCAACAGCATTAAACACTCCAGACACAGATCTGAACAAAATAGTATGTAAACTGTAAAATGCACATTTTTAAAGATAATCATGAGAACAGTGGGGAAATAAATGTTATCAGGACTGAAGCTTCTGAAAGATGTCTTCGAAGATTGCAAGGATGAGAAGGACTCTGACTAAGCAAGATGTCGGAGTGATTTCGACATCTCTTAGCCCCTGCAGTATTTGTACAATCTTTACACTGTCAGTACAGATATTGCACTGAGCCTTTTCCATATTGCTGACAATCTTCTTGTAAATAAAATGCACCACTATCGTGAATATGGCTGTTTGTGTAATACTTTTTTAAACCACTGTTAGACTACAAATTATTTTATTTTGACATCAGCACTTAACATGCTACAGTAAATATTCTCAGTTCAATGTATTTTATGTATTTTTTGTCTTTTAGTTTGTTAGCAGTAAATCTTAAGAGATTTCAATGCGTTTTGCCAGAAATGTGGGCCATTTGACATTGAACACATCAACAGTTTTTGATTCAAGGATTTTTGAAAGGATTTATCAACATAGTGAGATATGGTACCTGAAACTTTATTTCATTTTCTCATTAACTGTTGTGTCCCACACTTGTATTTTGATACATATCCAGATGCTGACAAAAAAGTTGTTATAATTTGCTATTATTTAAATAAAATATGTGTGGTTGTGCAGCCTTGGCAGACTAATGCTCTCACTGAGTGGTTTCTAGTTATGAGTTATGTCTTGTGCATATCCCTAAATCTGAGAGTAGGATGATACTGTAATCATGCTAAAACAGTAGTTTAAAATGCCATTACTTGATGCAGTATGTCTGCCTCTGCAATCAACAACAACACAAACCTTGCAATGTACTGCAACCTTTCCAGTAACACAGGTGCTCACACACTAAACAAACAAAATAAACTGTCTAACTGTAATATAATTAGAGGATGACACTATATAACATTTAAGTTTATGACAAATATACTAATTCAATGGCAGAACTGATGGAGAATACTGAATTTCCACCTGAGGGTGCTAGTGCTCCAAATTGAGTTTGCTGTAAAAACACTGGAGAGGTGGAAACCTGAATGGAATACAGAGTATGTTTATCCTCTGCATGGTGGATATGTTAATAATGATGTAAATGCATCAGACCTCCAACACTGTGAGTGATATTGTGCATCAAAATGTTAAAGGTCCATTCATCTACCTATGAAGAACATGTATACAGACAGTGTTTGTTATTATTATGGTGGATGACGACTGGTGATGCAAAGAAATAGACTTTAGAATGTAGGGATTATATTAGATAGTTATATTAGATAATGTAAAATCTCGCTCTGACCCTTTCGATTTCATGTCTCTGCCATCATCAACACCAATGTACATGCAAGGTAATCAATATCAGTCGGACTTCATGCTCTCATTTCACAACGTGACGTCAGAGAGAGGGCGGCAGACAGCGGGTGGGGTGGTTGCCAGACTATAAAGGCGCACAGACGGGCTCTCCGGGTTGCATTCTGAGTGCGGGACGACAAACCACCTCTATGGAAGTACAGAGAAATATCGGGCCCCAACAGACCAACAGCAGCAGCATGTGTGAATCGACGCAGAGGTCCTGCGAGCCTCGTAGGAAGAGAATGGATGAACGCAGTGCGCCCTCGGAGATGGCCAGGATAATCACTGATCCTGTCACGGGGAAGTGCTACTGCCGTGGGAAAGTTTTGGGCAAGGTAGCGCAAACATTGAATTTGTTGTCGTCTTTTTGGATTTACCACGTTACTCGGAGACACATCATGTTAACAGTGTGTTTCCTCTTTTCAGGGAGGATTTGCTAAATGCTATGAGATGACCGACCTCTCCACCAGCAAAGTTTACGCAGCCAAAATCATCCCACATGCGCGCGTCTCCAAACCTCACCAACGTGAGAAGGTAAGTGCGCGGCTCCGGTGCCGGTGAGAGCCGGCCTTATTAGACAACAAATATCTCAAAATTTCCTAAAGTTACAATCGTGAACATTTTGTCTTCTCTCCCCGCTAGATTGACAGAGAAATTGAGCTACATAGATTGCTGCATCACAAACACATTGTGCACTTTTATCACCATTTTGAGGACAAAGAGAACATCTACATCCTGTTGGAGTACTGCAGTAGAAAAGTAAGTGATAAGTTTTTAATCACTCTAATATATGCTTGCCACTGCTGTTTGACGTTTGGTTGACACCTGCATTGCACCCAAAGCCACTGAGGCAGCACATTTGCAGTATTCAGAGACTTAGCCCAGGAAAAAAGGACTCTGATATTTTAGTAAACCTATAACTCTACAGTTTTATGATATTAAAGAAATGTTCAAGTATGATAAGGATTTTTCACAGAGGAAAAGTTGTCTCAATGTTATAGTTACACTTCTAATCATTCTTTTTCCAATGTTTTGTGTTTTTGCAGTCATTAGCTCATATCTTGAAGGCTCGCAAAGTGCTTACTGAGCCAGAGGTGCGGTATTACCTAAGACAGATTGTCTCCGGACTGAAGTACCTTCATGAACAAGAGATCCTTCACAGAGACCTGAAACTTGGTAAGGATTTTTTTTTTGTACTTTAATGCAATGCTGAGCCACTTTGTGCACAAATTGTAAAGATGCATTCTGTGCTTTTTTTTTGTAATATCCCAGTCCATCAATTCATCAGAGGATCTGTGCTCTACTCAGCCTTTGATCCCGGGTTGAGTATCAAGCACTCATCGTCTCATTTCCTTTCTTCCCTACAGGTAACTTCTTTGTGAGTGAGTCGATGGAGCTGAAGGTTGGTGACTTTGGTTTGGCTGCCAAGTTGGAGCCGGCGGGAAACAGGAGGAAGACGATCTGCGGGACTCCCAACTACCTGTCCCCTGAGGTGCTCAACAAGCAGGGCCACGGTTGTGAATCAGACATCTGGGCCCTAGGCTGTGTAATGTGAGTAGGCTTACTGTAAATTCACTATTAAGGACATCAAAAGATTTAGTAATAATAATAATAATTAATTAATTAATTATTAGCCAATCAGTTGTGTGATCAAGTGTAAATATATTTTTACTGACAGAAATGAGCTCACTTGTGTCTTTAATCCTGCAACAGGTACACCATGCTGTTGGGCAGACCACCATTTGAAACCACCAACCTGAAGGAGACCTACAGGTGTATTAGGGAGGCGCGCTACTCTCTGCCCTCCTCCCTTTCACTACAGGCTAAGCAGTTAATCGCCAGCCTGCTAGCCAAAACCCCAGAGGACAGACCCAACCTCGACCTCATTGTGAGGCATGAATTCTTCACACAGGTTAGACACCATTTTAACCTCTCTATCTGTTTGTCCCTCTCTAAATGTCACTGTGTAGGAGTATAACAGCAACCCCTTCCCACAAACCGCGTATTGACCTACTTTCTTTCTTCACAGGGCTTCAGTCCAGAGCGTCTGCCTGCTAGCTGTTGCCATTCAGCACCAGATTTCCATGTCTCTAGTCCCGCCAAGAGCTTCTTCAAGAAAGCTGCTGCTGCACTGTTTGGTGGGAAGAGAGACAAGGTCAAATACTACGAGACTCTGAGTGAGTATTACATCAACCACTGAGCACTCATGCACCACTAAAACAGGCTATTGTCAGACCAGCTAGTTATCTCAGTTTGTAAAATTATGATTGCAGCAAGAGGTAGAGTTAAATCTAGTTTTTAAAATGACCGCAAGCACATTTTGTCCTATTCTACTCTGATATCAGATTATGTAGCTGTAGGTTAAAGAGATCAAGCTCTGATTTTTGTTTGCTTTCATTGCCTTCGACAGATAAGTTAACCAAAGAGGAAGAGGAAATCTACAAACTGCAGCATGACCTGGAGAGAACCGTCATCAGCCAACAACAGAGCAAAAAGATTGCTGAGGTAAGATTAAATTATTCAACACAAATCAAGATATGGACAGGAGTGTAGGTGATATTGCAGGTGCATTATTCATACAGCTACTAAATAAATATGTAGATTTGAGATATCATGTTGAGGATAATCCACTGAGTCATTCTGTTTCAGTACTAAACTTTATAACAAGCACAGTTTTAGAGCAAACTAAAAACACTTATTTTCAACCTTTAAGCCAACCACTTTGCATCTGTGGGTGACCACTGAGTCATAGTAGGACAAGATGATCTAAACTCGCAGATTCTAAACCCTGTCGTCACTGATTCCCACCTCAGAATGGAAGTCTACTTCCGCCATCTGCCGAAAGCCCCGTTGCCCTGGCAACAGAGAGCCAGTCCCCGACGACGCGAGATACCATCCGTCTGATCGTCAGGGGGAGTCTGGGGAGCTGCAGCAGCAGCAGCGAATGTAAGTTCACAAATACAACCAAGAGAGAACAGAATGGCCTTCAATGCGAATTGAAAATTGTAAGAGTGTGTGTTATACAGTGAAGAGATTTGATGTGACAGCTAGAGTGCAAAGTAATTTCTTGTGCTTACTGGTATGACGTCAAGCTAAAGGACCCCTTTTGTTGTTCCTATAAAGGCTTGGAAGACAACACAACAGGAAGCGTGGCTGAGACTGTTGCTAGTGTGCTGAGGGGATGCCTGGAGAATATGCCCAAAGGTGAGTCTACTTGCAAAGTCATTACATGTAGTTATTAAATTAGATAAATCAGAGATAAATACAGATTTTTTGTTATCTGTATTTGACCTTGAAATGTCTAAAATTTAGATTTAAATGGAGCTTTTGGGTGCTTTTACAGTCAAGGATAGCACTAGGTAGAAGAGTTAAAGTTGTCATTCCTTATGAACTTCATTGTAATTGTATTCTAATCCTCCTCCTCTGTGTTCTCACTCTACAGCGGACGACATTCCACAGGGCTCAAACAGCTGCAGTCTTCAATGGGTGACTAAATGGGTGGACTACTCCAACAAGTATGGCTTTGGCTACCAGTTGTCTGATCACACCGTGGGAGTTCTCTTCAACAATGGCACTCACATGAGCCTCTTGCCAGACAGAAAGTACGCACTATTCTATTCTTTCACAACCCTCCACCTTAAGTTTGAAAGTTTTTAGTCATTACATACGATTAACATGGCTTGTTTAAGCATGCTCTGGGATAGAACTGACCTGGAGAACCTGTTAGTGGTTTGAAATAAGTCTCAAATACAAGGCGTAGTTCATTCTTTTCTGTGCCAGAATGTTAGGAAACAGTTTTTAGGCATGCCAACAGAGTTTAAAATGTTAAGAAAATCCATTTGTGTTTAGTTTCTTGTTGTTTAAGTATTTGTCTACCTGAATGGTTGTGTAACTCTTTGTTTATTTCCTTCTTACTATCTTTTCAGGACTATCCATTACTATGCAGAGTTGGGTCAGCGCTCTGTCTTCCCCACCTGCGAGGTTCCTGAACACTTCGTGGGCCAAGTGACTGTGCTGAAGTACTTTTCCCACTACATGGAGGAGAACCTCATGGACGTAAGTAAATATCTATATTCCCCCACTCCTCTATTCATTCCCGTAATATATATCTCCCTTCCTTTTATGTTTCTTTTGTTTTTCCGCCCCCTAAAGCACTTCAAATGGTATTTTTCATGTTGCAGCCTGTCTAATCCTAACATGGTTCTTCTGTTGTTTTCTCAGGGTGGGGATCTTGGTAGTATGACAGATGCACACATGCCCAGACTCTACCTGCTGCAGTGGCTTAAATCCGACCGCGCCCTCATGATGCTCTTTAACGACGGCACTTTCCAGGTAAACACACACTCTGTCACAGGAAACACAGCTGTTGCTGGGCACACTCAGAGGAGCACAGTTTAGATGCAGTGCATGACAGTATTCAGATCAGCGGCAGAGGAGGAGGGTTAGACCACAAATCAAAAAAGAAAACTTGGAATTATCTTATTCCCAAATATTGATTTACTGAATTTTCTTTTTTAACTCCAAAGGTCAACTTTTACCACGACCACACCAAGATCATCCTGTGTTGCCAGAGGGATGAATACATGCTGACCTACATCAACGAGGACCGCGTCTCCAAAACCTTCAAACTCAGCACCCTGCTGACGTCCGGCTGCCCCACTGACTTGCGTGAACGCATGGTGTACTCCCTCAATATGCTGCTGCAGAGATGCAGCTAAACCCCTTCTAATGTGTTTTGGACATTGTTATACAGACAAATCTACCCATTGTGCTACTGCAGCGTTGCAGTGGAGGCATGATTCAGAAGGATCTGTGAGATGGATGGATTTCAAGGGTGGACCTTTGCAAAGTAATTTAGCATTCCTACAACACTGCACCATCGTGACTCAGCAGATGTGCAGGTGAAAAAAGAATACGGACAGACTCTGTGGATGAGGAAGATGAAATGTAGCACAATGACAGTGGATGGAAAAGGGCTGATTTGTATGTCGATTGTTGGAGGAGAGAAAAGACTGAGTGTGATAGAGCAAGTGTGTTGGTACGATTGTGAACTCCAGATGTTTGGGGCAGAGAGAGGATGTTTTGGGAAGTAAAGACCAACGCTGGGCTGGCACCAGCTTAAATGTGTACAGTATAGCTGATGCTGTTGATAGAAGCAATCGATAAACTGATGCTCTGAGTGTAACCAGAGCTAGACTGTGGAATATTGTAAATTATGTACAGTGTATGTCACAGCCAACTCAGCAGTGCAGAGAAACGATGTGCTAATGTGTGTGGATGGGACAGGGTTCAGCTGTTTATACGCGTATGTGTGAGTGTGTGTGTGAGTGAGTGGGAGGGGTGTAATATCACACTAACTTTTAAAAACTGTGATTTGTTCTCTTAACTGAAAGATGGACTCAGCACATTGAGCTGGGAAACAGTGGGGTGATGTGAGGGGGGGGAAAGGTGGAGCAGGAAAGAGAGAGAATGACATTTAAAAAAAAATACAGCATCAGAGATCCTCTAAGGATCCTTTAAGAGCCATTATCACCATGGTAGAAAATGTCCTAAATAACTTATTGTGTAAAAAAGTGCAGTATTTATTTATTTAATAATAAAGAGCATTTTCTAAAAAACAAACAAACATCGGAGTACTTGTCCTTCTCATTGAGTGTTTTTATCCTTTTTTTAGTTTCAAAAACAGCACAGTGCTGACCCTTAACATGTTTTTCCTTACTGTATTAAGATGTTAACTGCTGGTACATCTGTTTTCATAATAGATGCCTTGTGTTAAGACAACCCAGTTTTCAAAAAATCTTTTGGCAACATACCAACAATTGAAAGGATCCTTACACTAAGTAGATATACGGTGTGGTAAGACCTAGATGAAACTTAATTACCCTCATATCTTTGCACTCGTCCATGTCAAAGCAAGTATTTTATCTTCAAACTTGTGTTTGCAGCAGGAAATGGGCACATATGATAAGACGGATAAAGGGCCTGTTTACAGTGAAGTGTTTATATTCTGGTTCAAGGCCACGCCTTGGCTGAGTTTTCTTCCACAGTGATAAATGGAGGATGGCAAATACAAGTGACTTGGCAATGGGACTGACACACACATGCACACACACATTACTTCGCATACAAACAAGGGCACTAATCAACAGATAGGCCAGCTGGGTGGTTCAAAAATATGATAGGAAAGGCAGACAAACAGTGACATGCATCTAGAAGGAGAGACAGTCTAATAAAATGACAGACTTGGTCACACTAAGTCAGCGATTGCATCAGAGCTTTTGAGGCAAACTGGCTACAATCTTTCTTGGACATCCTTTCACATTCACAGACGGTAACCATGGAAACAAGCAACTACTGACCAATTTAGTGAGGATCGGAAATCAATGAAAGGCTGCGTAAAAGACATCTGGCACGGCTTGTCCTTGCTGAAAGTCAGCACATACTTAGGTTAACATCTTAACTTATATCTTTTGCTGCTGATTGGCTTTTCTGCTGCACTCTCTATTCTCTACATGAGTGTTTGATCCGGCTGTCTAGTGAACACCTCTTCACCTTATGAGCTTATGTAATGATGGAAGCTGAACATGGATGTTTGAGTCATCCCTTTGGATGTTCGCTCAGAATATCTGTGCTCTTCAGAGTTTAATAATGAATGCCTCATGCATAAACATACCCACACAGACAGAAGCAGAACAGGAAGTAGCCTACAAGAGGAAGGAGCAGGAATTATTCATAACGACACCTCCAGGTCTGAGTGCGTGTGTTTTGACAGTAATGGCCCCCGGAGTGGATGCTCCGGTCAGACAGAAATAGATGTTGTTGTTGACATGAAGTTTTCTGGCCTTCAAGGGCATATTTACCCCTGGTCCAAACATCTGAACAGTGGAGTGCAGCATCTCCATCAGATGGACGCACTGGGGTAAATCAAATCTCTCTTTCCAAGCAAACATAAGTAAAAGTGGTAGTTTTTTGAGGTTATGTGAAGAAAACATTTCTCATGCCAATGTAGATTAAGCTCCTGTTAGGGTTGCTGTAAGCAGAAAACTCAGGTCAGACCAGGATCTCTTCTATGAGTCAGCAAATGTTAGCTGATCAACTTTATAGGCCCCATGAGACATGACTGTGAGCATTAAACGTAGATAAACTAATTAGAAAACCCTGTGGAGTTGAAAAAGCTAAGTGCGGGTTCACTTGATGTTCTTAGTGTCACTGTCATATAGAAAAAAATGTTTATCACACAGCTAGTTTTCAGTATCACCCACACAAAGCTGCTCCTCTGTTAGTCACGTTGACAGTGGGAAAAGTCTTGTGCATGCAGGCAGGCTTAGCTCTGGAATGAGTCTAAGCTGAAGTGACAAAGGGGATCTTTATACCTCAGCTTCTACCATAAAGTTCTCTGCAGGCAGAAGAGTGAGTCAGTTTGGCATTAAAAGTGATAGTAGGCACATTCTGCCAGAAAGAAAATACGCTTTGATATGTGCACACACTAGGATGCACTTGGGGGATTAGAAGGCCTTTGCATATCAAATGTCAGTGCTCCTCCTCCTACTATGTAGACAAAAACAGATGTACTGTAGAGGGAGCAGGGATGACCGATTCTCTCTTGTAGCATACAGTATTGACCATCTTAAAGATGAGCAATGTACAGCAGTCAAACTTGCAAAGTTGCCAGCACAAGCTTACTCAATTTCTGTTTTACCAAGAAAAAATCCTGGGTTTGTGCATGCAAGCATGTGAGGAGGTGTACTTTTCTCTGAATGTGTGTTTCCTTCTCAACGTGTTTGGTTTTCTTCCAGGTGTTCAAATACGTATAATGTTGAGAATGAGTCACCGTCTAAGATGCAGTGGCCACTTTCTCTCAGTAGTGTGACGTTGATGCTCCCACGTCTGATTCCTGTAATTTTCTACAATCAGCTCTCCTAAAAAGGTCTTTTATTTCTGGCTGAAAATAGAACTTTTTGGAGTGTTACTATATTCTTTGGTTTATTCATGGATCAAAGTGTACTAGCAAGCCTGCATCCAACTCAGCAACAAGGAATAAAGGAGGAATAAAGACAGTGAGGGCTCTTAAATTTAAACTAAACTCCTCTGTTATTCATTATTTTCACTCTTCTATCTCAATTTTCTTTTTAAAATTCTGTCAACTTAAGGTAATCACATATTGCTTATGAAGCTCCCTTCAGTATGTATTCATCTTCTGCGAATGTATATCTCAGGGGGTTGTGAGCTCAGGGGCATTCTTTGCTCAGATTGCTCAGATTTGTTTCACAGTATCACACGAGCATAGCCACACTGCCAAACAAAAATGCACTGTACTATTCTTGTACTACACGTGTTAGCGTCCTGACTGAAATACCACAGTGCAATTACTATATAAAATTTTCACAAAGCTCTAATCATTACCTTACTGTTCGGACTTCATATTTAATTGAATGTGTATAATTACCACCTAATTGCATGGAGGTTTTCTTTATTCAGACATTAATCACGTGTCAGACTAACTCAGCTGGAATGAACTGAGATGAACCGCTGCCTACGACGGCCTACGTCACATTGCCGTTGGACTGTCGCAAATGCATCACAGGCCGATCATTACGGCCTATCTGAATGACTGATATTTTTTTGTTCAGTTTCTACAATAGCAGATTGTGCTTTGTCTCCTCCAACTGCACCAGCAACCGTCCTCCGTGATGCCAGTTGAAAATGTGACTTTCCTCGAAATGGGGTAACAACCTGCTGACTTCTTTAATAAAAACATCACATGGTCATGTGTGGGCAGCCATCTGACACAGTGAAGATAAGACTGAAGAGAGGAAAATGAGAAAAACTCTGAGGGAGCCTCCACAGCAATGAAAATGGAAAAACCAACGCATTGAGCTTTTTCTGAGCTCCTCATTAACTTCCTACTACTCATGAGTAGGAAATATTACTACATTTCATGATATAATGACTATACTGTACTATTACAGTACACAGTATTACAGGAATGAAAAACTTCAGCTTGGACGGATAATCTCAATTTAGTGATTCATGGACCCTCTGCGGCACAGTTGTAAAAAAGGAAAAGAAAGTTGCATTTACATCTCTCAATCAGTCCAGGATTTAGGCTCTCTAAACAATAAACATAATAAAATACAGTTTTTGTACATAAATGCATAGTTCAACTTCAAGCAGTCAACAGCAAATAAAAGTTCAACCTGTCTCTGCTCTCAGCGTTTTGGTTACAATTCCTGTGGGAACCAAAGCTTGTCCAAAAAGTACCACAACATCAACCTCCCTATCCTGTCATTATAGCATAGTAGTTTTACAGATGATCATTGAAATGCACCGGGTTTGGAGATAATTACTGTTTGAGCTCCACTTTGGAATAGCTGCAACAAAGTAAAAATTGCATTCCACCCATACCAGCAAATGAGAGGGTGTGCTACAGTGACTTTCTGAAGTTCCCGTTCTCATACTCAGATTCCTTTTTGCAAAGTTTCAACATGTCTCAGAGTTATTTGCTGATAATATCTGTTCCAACTTGAAGCTGTAGAGAAGGTGTCTATATTTTTTAACTGTAAAGATTTTAATTTAAGTGTTGGTTTCTCCATAAGATCCCTACATTTTTTAGATTGCAAACCTACCAATAGTTAATAATTGGAACATTGTATGAAATAAATGCTCACTATACCAAATAACTAAAAATACATATAAACTAGAAGAGTGCACTCAGTAGAGTGCAGATCTCCGCCGGGTGTTTACAGTCAAGATGGCAGCGAAGATAACAAAAACAAGGATTTATTCCTTGTCCTTATGCCTAACTTTAGTGGATCATAACATATCGGGTATGGAATTAATCTTAAGATGCTCCAGTTCAAGATGAGACCAAACCTTTCTATGGATGTCAGTTTTTGAGCCCTGACAAAGGCCAAAATGTGGCCTGCAACAGACTAGGTAAGCCTTGTTTTTAGCTTAGCCGATTGCTGGCATTGCCATCTGCTATGTCATAACGCATATCGTAAAACAGACTGCTGAAAAGTCTAAGCTTTACAATAGGCTCATAAGGAATCTTATCAATATTTATTTGAATTAACAACACAACCTGCTCTCAAGGTACTGAAATTTGGCACAGACTGATCTAACGTGGCAACTAGACATGATTGGTTGTCCCTAGCAGAAACAAGATTCCAAACTGAAGCAGTCTTTGATCACTTGCGGCCCCTACCTGCTGGTTCAGAGGAATGAGGAGTCAGCAGCCAATGGTGGTATAAAACAGAGCAGTCAATGGCATTATAAAAGGTTTTTCAAAAATTCTGAATCACCGGAACCACAAGAGGTCCTTGAGCATACGGTCATAAATGTGCACAAAAAAATATTAAACTAATGGGTCCAGTAGTGTGCGAGATGAGCTGCAGACAGATACACACACGACCAAACGCATGATCCCCTTCAGGCTTACACCTGGCGGAGATAATAAGTTAATGCTTGATGCTTCCCATGATTCCTCTTCCCATGATTCCATCACACTAACCATTGCAGGTATGTGGTTTAAAGAACATTTAAGCAGAACAGTGTTGGTATCACTAGATGTGGAAAGCAAGGCATTTAGCAAAGATCCCGAAAGTGTGGCAAGTGTTTAAATACAGCCCTGCCTTGTGGAGGGAGGAAACTCCAGAGGCTTCAAAGCAGCATTTCAATCCTGTGACTCACAGTAGAGATAGGAGGACAAAGCAAATCCTACACACCACACACAGACACTCATGCACACACATCATGTCCGTTTGGATTTAGGCGGGGCTGCGTTGCTCAACAAGTTAACAGTTGAATGTTTGTTAATGATCACAAGTAGATACAGACGTAGGTTCATATGTACACAATGAGACATAATATAAATCATGGTTTTTTTTGCATTTTTTAACTCAGCAGAAGTTATTGTCATTTAATAATAATGCATTTGTGCAAGAATGTCCATTTATTACAACAAATCACTTATTTAATCTGCACATTTTTAGAGTTTGATAAGTTGAGTCAGTAAGAAAGTTTGACCACAAATTGTAACTGAAAGGTTGGTGACACAACCCGTGCACCCTTGGCATTTCCCCCGGGCCACAGAAACAAGCCTTCATCCGGTAAATGCCAAAGGTAATGTTATCCAAATTGCCGTGCTCCCAGCATGCACAGGACAGATGCAGGGGCGGACAAATGGACTGTGCTGCCAGATGGAGGTGGATCTGCTTCATGATGTCGGCTGGGGGAAGATGAATCTCTACAGGGCTGACTCTGAAACTTTGATGACACTGTAGAGCGCTGGCATTTCAGAGCACAAACATTTTCAAAGAAGCTAAAGTTGAGGAGAAGAAAAGAGCCTTGTGACTTTTTTTTTTTTCTGTGAGGAGCAATTTATGTTCAACAGAAAGTTATGTATGCCTCACAGACAAACCCATATATCTGTCTTCTCTGTCTGATGTAACCATCAGCACATACAAAGGAAGCATAAACCCCTATTTATTCACATGTTGCTACATGCTGAATAACAGCTGAATGTATTCACCGAAAGCAAGGATAAAGAGAACCACCTCTCATTACGCAGCTGAAACTGCTTTAAGAACAACCGAGTGAATGAAAAGGGGTTTCAGGTTAATGCAGACAGTGGTTTCACAGCAATCATGGCTGTCTGTTCTGCCACAAAACATATTCCTGCCCTCTCTCTGTGTCTAGGTGCCCTCCTTCATGAAAAATCTCTGCCTGCTCCTGCGTGAAAAAAGAAAAGAAAATGCCAGGACAAAGAGGAAGTGAGAGTCTGGCACGAGGTTAGTGTGGTCGAGGGCAATGTTTCCGGGGATTCGTCTGACAGCTCCATCAATGAGCCAATCAATGCATCATCTCTGATAATAGATCGGCAGTCTCCACTTGCTCTGCCATTGAGCTGAGTGGGAGACACTACTGTTTCTATGGCAACTGGTGTTCTCATCCTCGCCCGCATGAAAACATCCAGCTGCAATTCATTTGGCTGCTCTATGTTAGTCATCCTGTATTGCGTGCACACTTCCTCGCTTAAACATTATGATCATATTATTTCATCAAATTGGTGAACACTTTTGACAGTGTACATTCGTAACACGTTTTTTAAATTCAGAACTGAATGGTTTTCCTACTTACACGCATACCTTTTCAATCAACAAACACCTGTTATTACAAATGTTTGCTGGCAGACAAGAAAAATACATTATAAAATACAGTAGCAACCTTGAACCATAATGATAATAGCTTGATTTTAGAAGATGGTGACATCTGTATATTGGAAACCTTGAAACTTTGCTCTCCTTTGCACACAGTCACTATAGTTGGGTGTCAGGGCTCATGTCCAACTCCCAGATTGCTGTCATTAATCTGTCATTAAAGTATTTACCAACTTTTTTTTTTTTTTTACCAAGGTTTATCTGCTGCAGTACTATCATTTCATTTTTGCACCAGCATTATTCTCTCCTTGTTGTTCTTCTCCTGGTACTCCTGGTGATACCTCCTGGTGATAACCACAGGAAGTGTCCACCCAGATAAAACCCTTCCAAAACATGTCGCTATACAAACATTATTATCAAATCTATGTCCTTTTTTGACCATTTGTTTCAAACCAGCACATGACATGACAACAATTAATTTCAAAAACTTAAGAAATAACTACAAATATGTTACTATCAATAGTAATGATATACTGTAAGTGTGATAGAAATATATATTAAACTTCCGTAATAAATCTTGTAAACAGATTTTCTGTTTTTTTTCCAGCTGCTACATTTTATAAAGAATGCTAGAGTGGAAATGGGCTGCTGGAGACATACAAGCTTTGTATTTGTACTTTCTACTGCATTTCTACTGGCTGTGAAATAATGGGCTCTAGCAGCAGCCAGGGAACTAATGAATGATTAAGAAGGACTGACGCAGGACTGACATACAATGACATCCACTGTGGTACATACGTATGTATATGAATAACCCTTCAACTAGCCAAATGTGACACAATAACTTCTGATGAACTGTCAAGCCTTTTACTGTTAAGCAACATGTGACCGGACAATAGCTGTTGTCACTATTTGTATTCCTCTCAGGGGAAGTGAACAGGAACACATCCTACTGGATATCCTCTGTTTGGCCTGGCGGATGAGATGAGAACAATAAGCCCACCGAATTTAGGAGGTGGTGGACAACAATCTTTAGAAGAATCCTAGGATAAATAGAAAGATAAGAATACAAATGTTTGAAAGTGGAGAAGAAAAGACAAGCTAATAAGCAGCCATACAACTCCTTTTAGTCAAATATGATCTGTGTGACCAATGGAAGGAAAGATAATTTATTAAGTCTGTCCTAAAACAACGGTCAAGTGCCCAAATGGATGCTGACACATGATTATCTTGCCGTAATCATTCCTCCTGTTCATACTGGTCATTAACAGATACCTTCATAATGATACCTTCATAATGTATTTTAAATGTGATGTGTGTGAAGTGATGACGTACAAAATACGCAGCCCTCCTCCCTCCAAATTCCCTCTTTTTATTAGTATCCTTCCACTGCAGTTGAACAGGAAAACACTGTCCATCGAGACACAAAGGGGAAATTCTTTACTAAAAAGACTGTTGCTGTGGAAAATACCCACTTTTTAAATTATTTTATTATTTTATTTTTTCACATTGTAATACAACATTGACATTGTAATAAAACATTATAAGAACATTTGGAGGGGAACAGGAGGAATGATTACAGCAATAAAAGCCTGTTTTGGTGTTCATATTGGCACCTGACAATTGTTTTAAATACATTTAATGCAGGTATCAGGAGAAAACAACATGATAGTATAATGCTGGTGCAAAATGAGATGATAGCAAAATGCAGGTGGTATTGCTGATGCTGTACAGATGATGTCACACAGGTGATGTCAGGTGAGGTCATGACAGTGGTTCCCTCAAGGAGTCACAAGATGATTAATGGGGGGTAAAAAAAAGAATATTTCTCATCTTCTTTATCTTTTTTGTCCTCAAAGAACAGTTTGGTTAGCAGTCATTCTATTTTTCTTTTTATCTTTTCTTGTGAAGGATACTGACTTAAATCCTTCAAATGACACAATCACTCTTTGGTTGAACTCAACTCATGTCCACACTAAGGTGATGAGGGGTCACAGTAGACATTGCTTCATTTTAAAGGGTCACAAGCCAGAAAAGGCAGGAAACCACTGGCCCCTACAAAGAAGCTACATCAAACATCTTTTTCTCCTGTCATAGTTAAACAAGTACACAGTAAATTACAATACATTTCAACATTTTACTGTTGCGGATATTTCAAGTTTCAACCAGAAAAGACACTAACATTTCAAAATGACAGATCAAGGACGAGCTACCACCTCCAAACATACCGAATATGCTGTTTTAAAAGCCCAACTTACCATGGAAACCTTTTCATACAGAATAACCACAAAATTGAGACAAAAATCATCCAGAATCATGACCTACTTTGAATGAAGACAGCATTTTTTTCCTGTTCTATATTAAAATATATGTATGTGTATAAGGAAGTTAAAGAGCCATAAAATAGAGGCACGACCATATGTTTTGGTTTTGCAGGGTCTGTTTTAACATCCATATAAGGACTTGCTGTCTGCTGTCCAGATGAGTTTGCTTTCCGTGCCGAGGAGCAGGTGTTATCATACACTGTGAGAGTTCACCTGGGTGACTACCCCAGCTAAGTGCAGCAACACAGACAAACAACTTTACTCACCCTCAGTTCAGAGTGATATGATGACTGTCTGTAATTGTAAGTTGTGTCTGAGCATCTGTGTGTGTGTCAGCTAAAAGCCCACCTGTAGACCCATATCTAGGCTTGACTAACACCTTTTAAATGTATCATCAGTGTCATGTGTGTTGACAGGGATTTGCACAAACAGGTTCACTGCAGCAGAGTGGCAGAGTTGACATGTTTTTCTGTATGTATGTATGTATGTATCTGCGTGTTTTTCTAAAGGTCAAAGACACATATCTCATGTGGATTAAAGACTAAACTTAACGAAGATGTAGATGTAAATTTGTCTATGCGTTAGGTCTAACTTAATGATCAATCAAACTTTATTTGTATAGCACTTTTTGTACAGGTTAGTGCATGTGTTTTACAGATGACTGACAAACTGATAAGAGGACGGCACAAATGTAAACAGTAAAACAATTTGAGATAAATGCACATGAGAAATCATAATGAAAAAACAAATGAAATAAATGTAATAAAACCAGTCAAATAGATAAAAAACAATAAAAAATTAAATGGATATGAGGGAATAAAACATTTTAAAACATGAATGCAATCAAATTAATGATTCAAAAGCCAGGCTAAAGCCAGGTAAGTTTCCTTGTGCAGTTTTGAGGTATTTATACATCACTTGAGTACACTGGCAGACCCTTGAGGGGGCAGGGGGCGCAACCACCTTTACATATAGAGAGATTGTCTCTCTGTATGTGACAATCTGGAATGAAGTGCCCTCATGGGTGCCCTTTCTGTGGAAGAAAGTGTGATAGTGCCCTGTGAAGTACCCCCACAAGCGAGAAAACACGACGTGCCCTATAAATGAAGAGGCTGTGTAATGGGGTGAGAGAAAAAAAAAAGGGAAAAAGTGCCATTTAGGGTTCCCCAAAGTCTAACATACTGAAGTGCACAATTGAATGCCTTTTCAATCAAGGATTAAGTGCCCTCTAGGGTGCCCCCACATGTGAAAAAACATGATGCAATGACAAGTACCCTTTTAACGAACAAAAATCAGTGCCCAAAAGGTCCTCTATAGGGTGCACTGCTTAGGGAGAAAACATTGTGCCCCAAGTGTCCTTCCGGTGAAGAACATGAGATATTTTACTCTATAAGATGCCCTTGTGATGGAGTAAACTGGCCATTATGTATCCTTTATGTAGGCTGACCATTAGGAAAATAAAGCACCTGTAAAAACGTTTTGAGGTTGTTGTGGCTGACATCACCGTTAAATTGATTTGGGCACAGTACTACTAACTAGTTTGCTCAGCCACACCATCTTTAGACTGTTCTATTGTGTTTGGATCAGTGCAGTCTAAGCTGTGACCTTGATCCTATTATAATTTGTCAAGTAGGTCATAAATCAAGGCTTATTTGCAATTAAAAAGAGTGTATGGATTAAATATTATTAAGGATGCATTACCAATGTATGTTGCCTGTATTTTCTAAGTTAGTTTTATGTGTAGGCCCGTCCAAAGCTGTATAACATGCTAAACAATATGCTAGATGGATTGTAGCTGGCTATGTAGATACGTGCCATCTGTATACTAAATATTAGGTACAAATTGGAAATCAACTTTGTGGTGCAGTAAAATCTTTAAGGAAATCATTACAGTATTCTTTTCTCAAAATGCATTTACAACCCTTTAGCTTGGATTAACTTGCACTTGTAGAGAGGCATTACACTTGTGGAGTTGTGGAAGGATGTCAGATCTTCTGTTGTCCATTAAGAGGAGCATCCCAGCTGACCATAATGAGGTCATTAACATTTACCACTTCATGACTAAAAGATGGATTCTCCTTTGATTTCACCGATCTTGCTTCTCGCTTTCCCAACACTTCTGGCTTCCCTGATAAGACTGCTCAAAAAAGTACAGAACAGTAATTCTCAAAATGTTAATAGTTAAATGTTTTTTTTACTACAGATGTGTCTGAGGAATAAACATTTAAAATGTTACCCATTCCCTGTATTTTATTACAGAGATGTTTGCGAAATAAATGTTTAAAAAGTATATCCTTTTTAATAGAGAGGTGTTGCTTCTTTATATTCTGAATCACCTCATGAAATGTTAATCTTAATTAGGAATGTAGTCTGGTTTCTTTTTTTCACCAAACATGCATTGTTGTTCTCTGCTGATGGGGGCCCATTGAATGTATCAAGTGCCCTTTATATTTTTTCGCCCCTGCCCCTCAGACAGCTTGAGTCCACCACTGCTTGAATATTTCCATTTTCTGCTGCTTTATATCCTGTTCCTCTACAGTTCTGAGAGAAATCTTGTACTTTTAACTCCAATTAATTTATTTGACAAATATAGTTAATTTGCAGATTATGATTTTACATAGAAAATGTATTTTGATCTTATAAAATATGACGGATCAATGTAGATTACCAACAGGTTAGAATGCTAAAATTAACTCCACCCCCAGCAGCTACAACATAAAAAAGAAGGTTTTACTGTTTGTTAACAAATTAATAATAATAATTATCCAATAACATAATATACTGTGTATAATAATATGAAACATTCAGCATAATGAGTACTTTTACTTTTGATACTTTTTGTACATTTTGCTGATAATACTTGTATGTACTATACTTGGAATTTTACTGTGGTAAAATTGTGGACATGACAGTTACTTGTAATGCGTGGTATCACTACTTTTATCTAAGTTAATGATTTGAATACTTCTTCCACCACTGAGTATAGGAAAACTACAGAAACTACTGCATATCTACACAGGAATGATTGTGCTGACAGTAGTGGGTGTTTCTGGAGAACTGGGTGTGTTGCAAAATAGTTTCAGAGGAGACAACTCACCTCTCTTCTTTCATTATACACACATGCTGTGATGGACCGATAGTAGGAATAAATAACTGTGAAAAATGTATTTTTGTTCATTATCAGCCTGTGGAGATCAGGAAATAAAGTGTATAGGATCTTGCAGGAATAATTTCAGTTTTTTCAGCTATCAATAATGACAGTGGTAGAAAACATTCTCCTTGACTACCCATCAAAAGCACAAATAAGTGCTAGTAGGCAAACTATTTCCATAAGCAAGCCTTAGCTTGAACACATTCAGACATGCCTCAGAATCCAACCCTCCCATATCAAGAATGAGGAAGATACTTTATGCCAGTTGGGTAATCCCTGTGCCTTGCAGTGTTTTTATCTGCAATCTGTCTCTGCAGTCTCTGAACAGAATAAGCTCTTGTTCATAGTTTCTTATATTTCTTACTGTGAGGATCCATTGTCCAAAACCACAGGAAGATAATCATACTCAGATACCATGTGGATACCATGAGTGTGTGTCTGACATCGTGAGGTGGGCGCCAGCTATCTTTCTTGAGATGTGAACATTAGATATCTATCAGCCAAATGCATTTGTCTCAAAATCCAGAGATCTCCTTTGGGAACACACACAAAGAAAGATATGCACACTTAAAACACATGCACACATACATCATGGCCTTTCCAAACTCTACACAAGTATTTTCAGCAGCCAGGAAGTGCCACAAAAAGCAATGTAATGAGCACCATAATTATCGTCATTTTATTTTTGTCACTGTCAGTGAAATTCAAGCAGAACACCAAGAATAGAGTGTAATTCAAGCAGTGGATTCTCAATTATGTTATCAGTGATTCAACACCTGGGAATGAAGGCTGTAAGAACGTACATTTCCGTTCGTTCACTAAAAGGTACTGCCAGGTATTTTTATTTTTATTCTCTCCTTTTGTGGGTTGACTCAGCCCTAATGCACTTGTCTCTGAAAATTTGATGCCATGATAAAGCTGGCGGAACGGTATCTCCTGTCTGGGCTCCTACATAGAGATGACTTCATTTCTCGCCAGTCATAGGACAACACAGAATGAGATCACATGTTTATGCGTCCACTCATAGCGGGAAGACAAAATTAAGTCACATGTTTCATCATCAACAAATACATATTGTATGTATTGTGCTTGGTTTCCAGTTGGTAATCCTCAAACTCTGTGTCACAGCCTCAGCCGGAGACATTTTACCGCCTAGGGCCTCGGCAGACTGGTGTCGTTAAAAATACATTCGGCTTTTAGTCCTCGATGATTATGTAACACGGAGACATGCTGTGTTTAGTAACTGTATTGTACTGTGTTGTCTAAGCCTACAAGCAGTAATGCTACACCACCAGCATTTGAGCCACTTTGACGAAAAGTGAGACGGACAGTACAGTATCTCAGTGTATTCACAGTAGTTTGCATGATTCATAATATGTCAGCATGTGTTCCATTACAATAAACAGGTTTTCTCTCAACTTTGTTAGATTTACTCTCAAAAGATCTTCCTCTCAAGTCCAGTAATCAACAGAAGTTAAGCCCTAAGTATTCTTATTGTTGTGGAAATGTAGCATGTTGACATAGATATCTTTCTGCAAAACAAATGCATATGGTATCAGCAGGATAAGCTGCTATTTACAGACATCACTATGTAGAGTTTGCTGGTAATGAATCTGGAGTCCCACAGCGGTCAGTATTGGGCCCCATACTTTTTTATTTTATATATTAATGATATTTATGAAGTATCAAAAATATTATATTTTGTTCTGTTTTCAGATGGTGCAAATGTCTTTTGTTCCATACTTGATTTCAAATACTACAAATATCTAAGAGATACATTAAGTATTAGATTTGTTTTTTTAAAGAATTGATTGTTTTTCGCTCATTTAAAAAGCCTGATCAAGTCATAATATCAGTTGATGGACTTCATATTCAAAGACAATTGTAAACCATATTTTTGGGTGTAATAATTTACCTTCTTTGAAATACTGTAGGTCACATGAAGATAAAATTGTCTAAAAGCATTGCAGTTTTGAGCAAAGCAAAGTACATGTTATGTCTAAGGCAAAGGCATCCACTTATTCTTCAAGGTTTCAGTAATTGCATGGCAGTGTAGAGCAACATTTGTTATGTATAACCACTATACATACATTACATGAAAGAACAATAAGATTAATGTCTTTCAAAAATGATTCAGTTTAAGGTATATTAAAAAATAAATAATTGGTTCATATGAACTTAATGAGTAAAAGTGCATTTTTTGTTGTGAAAGGTTATCAAAAATCTGAAGACCATATAAATCTGGGTTATTTATTTACTCTCAAGAAAGGGATAGATAAGATAGGATTCTTGTTCCAACTGCTTTGTTTTGGTATTTAAATGTGCATAAGTAAGTTATGTTACAGTGTGTATTTTCTGTGAGTTTTGACTTTGGGATCATATACTATTATACATATAATAAAAAATAATGTATTCAGGGAAAGTTGAATGAGTGCACCAAGCATCATATATATGTAGCAACTCCTCTACAGTGTGAAGCCATGCTTTTGTTTGATTTGCGTCAGAGTAATTATCTCCCTACAGACCATGCCAGTGTGTTGAAAAAAGAGAGAAAAAAAGTACAATTTAGCCACGAGAGCGGACTGAGTTCATAGTGAGGTTTTGTTCACTGTCAGTAGCTGAAAAAAAATGTATGACTGTGGTGGAATTAGGACATTATATGCTTGGTAGAGGAGGCGAGTGATTGCTGCGACAGGGTAGGGGACTGGAATGACGAGGAGGTGACGCAGGAGCCTCACAGCAGGACCTGTGGTTTCAGTCTACTAGCAATCAACTGTCAGAGCACTGGGGGAAACTGCAAGCCAATTAGAGCAATGTGTATGTATGTTGGGGTGTGTCTACTTGCATATGTGTGTGTGTGTGTGTCACTCTGTTCATGAATGTGTTTCTCTCAGGACAGGAGAGAAAGGAAATAAACAGCTGCAAGACATTGAACAATCTCTTTCCAGATTATTTAGAATTTAGTAAATAAAATTTACATTGATTTCATTTGACATCTGAAACTCTATATGAAAAAATACGACATAACTGTGCAAATACACTATAATGGTACAGGAAAACTGCCATTTGCTTACCAAATTTTCACTGTAGTGGGACATATTACATAATGAAGTGTTTGAATCAGAGGGGACCTTGTGAATATTAACTAAAGGGATAAAGACGGTTTACAAAATGTGCAGCTCTGAGCAGCTTCTGCTTCTGCTCTGAAAGACTTCAGCAGAAATGAAAGAACATTATTCAGATGTGGGACCGCTGTTAAACTCTTCTTCACAACTCCAATAGCATTTGCAATGGGATGAGAGCTGAATAAACAGTTGACTGATATGCCCATTTTCTGCATTGCTGTATGTACGAGGAACCACTTAACAATAAAGCAAAATCTGAAATACACAGATATCCTTTTAAGTTGTCAGCAATTACTTTATCATTGGTTAATAAATCACTGAGCAATGCTTTACAAATAAATAATGTACCTGGGTTGCTAGGTAATCATTAAAGAAAAGCATCTCTTTGGCTGTCAAGAATCCAAGCTGAAAAGTATTTATTAGCAACTTCCAAATGCCAAGCACCTACTAGACCATTGAATTGCCGTGCCCTCTCATGCTCAATCCTGGAGGTGTGGGGCATGCCAATCCCTCAAACATGCTTCATATTTGCTTATTGTCTTCTATAAATGCTCGAATGAGAGTTGTAAAACTGTCACTTGGGCCAGCATCAAGATGAATATTATAGTAAGGTAATAAAAGGCATTTTTCAACAAAAGGCACATGACTTAACATCACAACATACCTGAGAAATTCCATGGAAGAATATGTTGATTCTTACTGGCACCCCAGTCTCAGCTGACCATCGGTATGCTGCTGTTGTGCACCACTTAGAAAAAGCCTGCTATTCATGTTCCACTGACAGATACTGGTAGCTTATATCATAACATTTACTGGGAGATAACCACTCCTTTTAGGCATGCCACACATGAACTTTTGTGGTAGCTAGCATGCTAGCCATAGCTATATTAACTGTGTAAACTGGCATACTAGCAAGCGTAGCGTTTTGGAACATTGACAATATGCCAGTTGGCAGTATTTCATTAAGTTCATTAGGCATACCATTCCCACAGCAGGGGCATATGCCACTAGGAATTGATATATGCTGGTTGAACACAAGTGAAACAGCTAAGTCAAACAGCAGCGGCACACAAATAGTTTAAGTGGTGTACAGCAAAGAATTAGCATATGCCATTGATTGAAACATGTCATGGTATGGATATGTGCTGTTAAAATGTTTTTTGCCTGGGGAGCACAAATAAAAAGGAGTTCATAAGCGTCACACAGTAGTGGCACATGATAATCAGCTGCGTCTGTCATATGCCAATGAGATTCTGTGCATGCCAATGAACCAAGAGTGGTATACTATTAGCAACTTCCTCAGTCACTTGGACTCACAACATGGCATCTCAAAATGATTTATATTCATACATTGTCTTATTGTGTCTATGTATTATTTCTAATCTTTAAAGCATTGATCAAACAATTATTAACCATTAAGAAAGTCTTAACTGACAGTTTTCCTTTATAATGTATGCATTATAAATATAATGTATAATGTATGCGAGATAAAGGTTATTAGCAAAAACCCTTCCTCCACTTACACTAATATCTGTAACTGGGGATTGTTGGTGGTACAAAGGGAGCCCTGCAGCTGCAGATCAGTGAGTGTGCAAGTGATCACACCTTTCCTTCCAGCAGGAAAGAGTTGGCTGTCTAAGCACAAGGCTTCCTGCAGCCTAAATTAACCCAATAGTTCCTGCCAGATTGTTTCCTGAGCTAATGAGCCATTGCAAGCCTCTTACAATGGAAATGTGCAGCTGTAGAGAATTTGTCTTGTGTGTTTTGTTCAGCAAAACTGAGGTTTTTGATGCACAGATTTTTACTCACTCACTCACTCACTCACTCACTATCTCTCTGTCCCACGCACTGTTTACCCTCCGACCAGTGGGTGGAGCGGATTTAGCTACACTTCCTGCACAACAGGAAACAGAGAGCAGCGCAAGAGAGCTGGGAAGGGCTCACAGGAGTTGATGGATGAGCTTGTTTTACCCCATTGTCTCTGCTTTCCTCGACAGGTGCACTAGAGCCTTTAGCAGCATAACAAAAACAGTGAAGTAGCTTTTCTGTTTGTTTTCAGAAGATTGGACATTATTTTGCTGTGGAAAGGTTGTACTGAAGGCTATGTGCAGGGATATATCATGTCTATTTATGTGAGATTGTATATTAATAAGTATCTCTGCAACAAAACGGAAATGTTCCTTTAACAATTAAATATAACAGGGACCAAAAATACTAGGTACTGCTACTACTGTTACCAGTTTTTCACAGTTTAAAAGCAATCCTCAGTAACTTGTGCAACCCATACCATTATCTCAATTATATAAACTGAGGCAGAAAATCTGTAAGGCAAGTCTTGTTAGTCTAACCAGATTACATTGGTCTCAGCGAAACTGTATCCCCCTTACATGCCACTAACCAACAGTTAGCAATGTGTACTGAGAAATTAGGCTATTTTTTTTTCGCACAGCTGAAAGCAGTCACTCAGTCATACTGACAACTACAGCTCACAGGTGCAAATTGCGATATACCACAAGGTTGCCAGTGAATTGTTTTGCACTTTTGAAAAAGGCTTGTTTATATTATCATGTACACTGAAAGAACGCACTGTGAAATCTCAGGATTGAAATGTTCTGTATGTTGTATATAATGTGTTTGGTGGGTGGAATAATGTGTGTGCAGATTATTCAGAATTTTTATATGGAAGTGAATCATATATTGGCTGCACTACTATATCCTATAAAGACCATCACCAATGTGGTAAAATATGTTTATTGTACTTTTCAAGAGCAGACGTCACAAAGTGCTTCACAATAAAAGAAAAATACTGTGCTTTGAAGGTTGTGGAGAGTTTGATGCATTCAAGTTGAAAATGTCATTTTATGATATTTAGCATTTTGTCTTCCTTGTGCATTGAGAAACAGAGACTTCTATTTGATGATGCAGCTGTAGACATTTAATTTTTCATACAGACCTTAAGGGCAATAAGAGTTGTACAGTCTGTTTTATTTTAATTTTTTGGACCGCTAGGGTATTAATAGGGTAATTAGGGTATTAATAGTTCACAGCCACATAAAAATATAGATCAGTGATTGGCTCTCTGTTTTGTAGGTGTAAGAGTGAATCATTCATGTTCATTTGACCTATTCTAACCCGGCGGTTGGGCATAAAAATTACATATAAAATATAAGTTCTGCAATTAAATGGGACAAAAGTCAAATTTGCTATATGATTAAGTGCATTAAGTGAATTAAAATCAGATCAACATAAACCATGGTTGTTTGTTTGTCTTAGGAATGCAGGTGTCTATTACTGCTTGTCCTGTACCAACACATCAGAAGCTATCTGGTTGGTTGTGATATGATAGTTACATCTGTAAAGCTCATGTTTGTTCCTGTGTTGTAACAGGATCGGTTGGCAGCTCTGCAAAGGTTTAATTTAATGAGCTGCAGCGAGAAGCTACAGAAAATGCTCAGGCATGTTTGACATGCCATGCAAGAATAAAATAAGCCTCAATGTAAACAAGAAGGAATTCCAAAACTGCTTCCAAAAGACAGCTTATAAGTTTTATATCTTCTCTTGCACATCACCTCTTCTGTTAGAGTTATTTTCATTTTAAACTGACTGACAAATCTGCAGTTGTTTCCAAACTGGAACAATAGACCAGCTGCAGATTTATATTAGAAGCATAACCCAGAAAAAGAAAGGCAAAACACATCCACACACAAAACATTTCATTGTGTTTCCTGTAGCATCACTGTTGCCTTCAGCACCTTTAGCTTGTCCATACCAGTCATCAGTTGCTTAGTGGCATACCAACAATGCCAAGGCTGAGTCATTTCTTTATAGCAGGCAGAGAAATTAGAATTAAGGTGAGGCTGCACCAACCTTTACTTGTAGTATGTTAGCTTCTCAAATATTTTTTATTGTGTTAGATATCTGCTGAACTGCTTCTACCAACAACACAAAGTCACACAAAGAAACACTCCACCATCCTACTGTCTGCATTTATTCCTACAAATGACAAGTTAATTTTACATGCCAGAAGTTCTGCTTACACCCCAGGCTGCGTGTAGAGGACAATTTGGGTATCTGATTTGTCCTAGAATGTACGCTCTCACAGGACTGCTGCTTGAAATGATTTTGTCACGGTGCTTGCAAGGCTTTGTGGGAATACAATGACTTTCATATGGGTAAGGAAGTGACACAGAGGGAGAGAGCAAGAGCTCTCTCTATCTGAAGAGGCGGTTTGATTGCTTTGCACTCTATCAAATAGGTTGCTATACAGGACCTGAAAAGAAAATCTCAAATAGGAAATGTTGGGGTTGTACAGTCCACAGAAGCAGATGAGTGATTCTGCTTATGACGTGAGCTCAGTTTTATTTGTGTGATGGATCAACCTTTCCAACCAGACAACTTAATAATCAAGGAGCACAACACCAAATACAGATACAGAAGCACCACTTGAACTCATTGACAGGTACTGAAAGCAGGGGAACGGAAACATTACTGGGTAGCTAAACAGTAAAGTTTATTTGATTTATAGTATTGATTCATCTGGGTAGCAGAGAAGGACAAAACTGAAATCCTACTAGTTGGATTAAATATTAGTGTAATCTTAGATTAACAGAATTAACAAGATGACAAAAACATCATTTTTCCACCTTAGAAACATAGAAAAAGTTCAACCATTTATAAATAAAAAAGATGCTGAAAAACTGATTCATGCCTTCATTTCAAACCAACTTGATTACTTTAATGCACTTTTTACTGGCCTCCCGAAAAAAAACACTGAAAGATTTCAGCTCATTCAATACGCTGCAGCTCGGCTATTAACCAAGAGGAGAGAGCACATTAGTCCAGTTTTAGCTGCTCTGCACTGGCTTCCTGCAACATTGTGATCATCTGCGGCTGGTTTATTGGAGATTCCCAGCTGAAAGAAAATCAGAGATGCAGCCTTTGTCACTTATGCCCCAAAACTATGGAACACATTACTGATAGATATCTGGGAAGCCAGCTCGCTAAATATTTTTAAAAGAAAGCTAAAAACTTATATCTTCACTTTAGCCTTTAACTAGCTTTTCTCTCAGTCTGCTTCACTATTATTATTATTATTATTATTATTATTATTATTATTATTATTATTATTACATAAGATGAAAATTGAAACTGATATTCCCCTAATTTATTGTGAAAAGATATGTAAACTACAATGATACTGCAGCTATTGTGCAGATTTTCCATCTATCAAAGTAAGATAAAATTATTTTTGGACATATTTGTGAAAACAGGATCTGAGCTTCAAGCATCTGGGTGGGCGGCTCCCATAGCATCAGATGACTGATATTTTAGGACCAGCTTTGCCAGGAGATGTGCTATCAACTTGGTGTTCTAATGAGCACAACGTGTCATAGCCTACGAACATTGATACAAGATGGGTTTTTTTCTCCTTCTTTTAACAAGCCCATATAACGTTGGTTATGCACCATTAGCAGTACAAGACGTGTGTTTCTGTATGACATTGGACTTTTTGGAGGACACATTGTGCTGTTAAGTTTGTATTCCACTCGGAAAGTGGAAGCTAGTTGACCTAAAAGTTACTTTTCGTTCATGTTTTTACAGCACTTGCTGAATCAGTGGCAGCTCCCACGTGCTCAGTGCGGTGTTCGTCCCACATTTTAGAACATATGTGTCAAACTCAAGGCCTGCGGGCCAAATGTGGCCCACCACGTCATTTTATGTGGCCCGCAAGAGAAAAAGGTCTGATTGTAAAAAAAAAAGAAAGTCAAAAGCGGGCATTGACCGAAAACTACATTTCCCACAATGCATGCCAATTATGTTACCCACAAAGTGACGGTATCCCGCCACTAGACTGCAATGTATCCACATCAATGCAATTTTCCCAACAAGTGGAATTTAGAAATATAAATAATGACCCCAGACGGAAGGCAGTTTCAAGAAAGATGGGAAGGAGAATACATGTTTGTTCTTCAAGGAGAAAAACCGGTATGTCTTTTGTATTATGAGGCGGTGTCTGTGGTCAAAGAGTACAATCTATGTCAGCATTTTGACACCAAACACGGAGCTAAGTATGCCAAAAATAGCCTTCAAGAAAAACAACAAATTGTCCAAGGACTAAAAGGCAAACTGCGATCGCAGCAGAATTTGTTCATGAAAGCCACAACCAAAAACAATGCAGCAGTGAAAGCTAGCTTTATTGTGGCTGAAGAAATCGCCTGCGCTTTAAAGTCTTTTTCTTTTTTTTGCTTGATGTTATTTTTCTTTATTCTCTGGGATAGTTTGATCGTTGATTGATGGAGTAATGTGGGTTTCATAACCTGACAAATTAAAAAGATTTATGTTATAATTACAAAGCAACAAGCAAACATATTTTTTTACATCTATGCAAACATATATATAATATTTGTAACTTGAATAAGTAATACATTCAGAGTTATTTAACATTAAGGAGTAGTTACATCTATTTTACATAACATTTAAAAGTTATATCTGGCCCTTTGAGGGCAACGATTATGCTGATGTGGCCCTCGGTGAAAATGAGTTTGACACCCCCGTTTTAGAAAGATGTCCAGGCCAGGTGTAGCAATAGTGACTGATGTCAAAATTCATGGCAATGGGTAGAATCTCGTAACCTCTGTACTCGAATCATTGAGTAACATGGAGTACTTAAATCACAAATGGGACTAAGTTACAACTGAAAACATTGTCCCCTCTAGTGTGCCCTACTCTTGTGAATTAATTGCCTGTGTGAATTGAAGGGATATAACAAACCTACTGAGATATTATACCAATCAAATACAGTCCCAACATCGTCAGTTGGTCAGAACAAAACCAAGGATAACCTGTATATACTGATTTCTTAGAAAGTTTTAATTACACTTGAGTGCTAAAGTCTTCCAAAGTTAAAATTATTTGCTTGACAATACTTGTCTGCACAGCAGGCAACTTACGAGTTACATACGAGGACTGTACCGAAAGTGATACATAGCTTAACTGAGATCACACAGTTTGCATGGTGACAGATCTGACATCTGAAAAATCGAGCCTTGGGCTGTGAACTGGTGCCTCATGGGACCACAGGGACAGAAAACAGTGCTGTGTGTGTGTGTGTTCCAAGTTTGTCCTGCATGTCCACACATTGACAAGACCTACAACAGATCACAGTGACAACATCAAACCTTTGATACTCTTCATAGTGATGGCTTGAGGGTCTGAGCTCTCCTTTGATTTCTCTGAGCTTGTTGAGGCTGGGCTCCTGCAACAGCAGTGAAATTATCATGTTTCCCAAGTAGGAGCTGAAACATCCTGCTTTGCTTGAGTTGGCATTGAAGTGAGAATTAGCATATTCTGCTCCACTGAACATTTGAATGTCTTTACAAATGCCATCTGGGTTACCAAGATACAGCAGGTATTAAAAAAACAATGTTAAAGTACAGTCCAATCCTGTAGGATGCAATGTTTATAGTATATGTGGATTCCACATCTTCCATCACACATATTCATCTTCTTTTTTTTGGTAAAGCTGTTATGAATGGCTATATTGTCATTTGAAGGTGATTGTTAACATGATGAGTTGTGTTGTGCTCTGTTACACCTTTTTTCCTTCTTTATTTATTTATTACTTTTTGCTTCGTCATGCTGGGTTGTGTCGTGCTGCTGAATGCTGTGTTGTGTGTTGTGCTGCGTCGTGATGTCTTGGGTCTGTGGTCTCATGAAGGACTTATCAAGGCAGACACTGAGACAGGCTGCATTACAGCTCTAATGAAATCTGTCAGCACTGACTGCACTCAAGGGCAGCTCGCAGTGCAGCAGCACCACTTACCACAAACACAGGACAGGGAGAGAGATAGTGGCATTGGGGGGGGGAGGTGGGGGCATGATCAGGTACAGAGATAGGCAGAGATTTAGCAAAGAGTTTATATATGAGGTTGTGTGTGTGTGTGTCTGTTTGAGTAATTACACACTGATGAATAAAGCGTTCTGCCGTGCTGGGGTGCCTCACTCCAGTGGCTTCAAAACAGAGGAGCAGACAGCCACAGCCTCCCTGCTTAGACTGACTGGGACTGAACAGAATACTAATGTGCACAGAAGGCAGAGAGAGTGTGAGATAGAAGACAGAGTGATGGAGGGAGTGGAGAGAGAGGAAGAAGAAGCTAGTGTGAGAGGAAAAACACAAGGAGGGGCATTAAAGAAATGGTGCAAAAGGAAATCCTTAAAAGCAGACTTTTAAGACTATGAAGGGATTGTGGAGAGGAAAGTGCTGAAGTGTAGGGCTCATGGAGGTGAAGCATGAATCATAAAAGGGATAAAATTCCAAATATGAGTGAGTACAGGAACCATCAGAGCATCATGCCATGATGTGACACAGTTGTGAGACGTGCTCACAAAGGCCATGTGTTTTCAACAACATCAGTGGCACATTACAGCATTACAGTCAGTTAATGTAACAATTATGGAGTTTGTGAGCAAGGAACTGCTGCTGCTGTGGAGCAGATGTGGGTGGGTGACATTGGTTCTGTCTTCGTTTTGGTTCAGATTCCGCAGATAAATAGATGTTGAGTTTTTAAAATATTTTAATAACTATGAATCATGAAACTAGCTTAAATATAACAACATATAACAATGAAAGGCAGTCTGAGAACAGAGGGGAAGAAACAGCCTGGGGTAATGTGCTGAATACAAATTCTGAAGCCATCTCTCTTTTCACTGTCTACTCTATTTACTGTCTGTCTACAGATGACCACAAAATGCAATCAAGTTCACGATTCAGTAATAAAACAAAGTGATGGATTGTTAAAGTCATTTCCAGTAGAGTACTTTGCATAGTGAAGGAGAGAATATGACATCATGCTCGATGCTCATGCCACATGGTACTTAAGGAACATCAGCATGCCATTCCTTTTCAGGGTGACAAGAAAGCACTGATCATTATAGTGTGAAGTTGTTAAGTTGCATTCCCCGAATACCGAAACAGAGATGTTCTGTTGTTCACTGATTCCTAACATTACCATTGTTCTCATGGTTTACATGGTTGTGACATTTTCACGTCAGGGATGGGTATGTTACATTTTTGGTGATTCATTCTCAGGCTGCCCTGACATTTTATGCCCTATTACTGAATGCAGTCCTTCATTTTTCATTAATATATCTGTGATTGGATTTGTGCTGCTGGATACACCTTTCGTCCTTGCTTTCCGGCCTTTGTCTGAGTTGCGTAGCAACTCCTTTGATGATCTGTGCCCCCCAGGTTACTGGGCTGTGACATACATTATGCAACCCCAAAGGAGCACAGTAAAAAAAAGCTTCCCTTTTCCTCTTGATCTATTTGTTGTTTATTTCCCCAAGGTCCAGCTGAAGCTTTGATATTCAAATTCATTATAACAACTGACACTCTTGAACTACAAGGGTTCCATCTTTAGTTAGTCATTAATGGAGGCCAGCATCACTATAGCATTTCCATTCTCTTTTAAGTTTTGATAAAAGATTCCATATGAAAATACAACTCAATCAAAAATGATGGTGTGGGGAAAATGTTCATCAGGTGCTTCCTGTGAATATTTGCACAAACACAGCTGAAACACACACATCAATGTATGCCAAAAGGCATGGATGGATAATGAAACAATGAATCCTTTGACCTAGTGCAGCAACTACAGAACTATTCTGCATCCTGTATCCAAAGCCTGATATATTGTATTCCTCTGTGTCGTAGACCTCTGTTGTTCAAAAACTTTTAAAAACACGTCAATGTCAATGAGCCGTGCTGTTGCTACATATCACAATTTCTTGACTTTGTACTATACTGCAAATTTCTCAGAAAACTTCAGCACAAAGTCAAGAGGTTGTGATACACAACAAGCTAGCAAAGCACTGTAAACGTAAGTGCGTTCCCGCATATGTGGAGTGGTGTCTGCCTTACACAGAACTACTCTCTTGGGACTGAAAATGTGTTTGCTGTTATTAGTGTTTGGAGCTGTTTCTAAACCAACTACAGTAGCCATTGCCTTTGGGGCAACCAGGGAACATATCAACCAGTGCAATGGTGTGACTCATTGACGTGCTGTTAATAGTTTTTGGACAACAACAGAGGTCTTTGGCACAGAGGAATATAAAATATCACACTTTGGATACACACAATACTTGTAAGTAGGCTGAGTTCATGGTTGGTTTGGCTCTGCACCTGAAATTTGTTGACTATCAGAAAAATATAGAAAATTGCCAGCCTTATCAGTTAAGGTGGAGTAACTGTAGTACTCGGTTTCAGCAGGTGCTCAATATTAAAGGATCAAAAGGAAAAAAAGTGAAAAAGAAGTGTTAATAACAGACACTTATGACAGACACTCTGGCTTAGGGGCCCACTGAGCCTTTGGGCCTCTGGGCCTCTGGGGCTGTGTCTGGTAGGCCTGTTCAGTAATCCATGCTAAAAGGGCATTCTGGTCGATTGAAGCTAGTCAGAGGGGAAACTTGTATTTCTGTTTCTGGTATGATGGATCTCTTCTGATATGGTTGCTGAATCAGTTTGAAGGTGAGAAACAAACATAGCTTTTTGATACTGAGTAGCTGTAGTTGTGCTTCAAATATCTGACCACTACTATAAGTTGCAGTCTATGTGTAGACAGTTATCCAGAGAAATGAAAAGCACCAGTCTCAAAAATGGCCAAATCTGTTGTTTTCCACTTTGACTGAGTGAATTTATAATGGTCCTGAAATAAATTATCAGTAAAGAAAAAACTCTCAGCACTCAGAGGGCAACCTTACCTTACCTTGAGATCCTCATTCACTTCACACAGCTTCCTCATTCACAATTTCACAATCCCAACTTTCTTTTAAAACTTTATCAAACAATGCCGTCTAGTCTCACCATGCTTTGTTGCGAAGCCTGTTACCATGACGAACATCACCAATGTAAGTTGCATCAGAGTGTGTCTACTTAAGATCATCACAACTTAGGTTTGGGTTGGTTCCTGTCGCTGTATCCATGGTGACATACAGAGAAGATGCATCAAGGAGCCGTTTATTCTTAAGGTCACCTCTGTCACCAGTCTCCCCTGCTTTATGAGTCACTGCCAGTGCTGGCACAGCAGCATCTCAACTTTGAAATAAAATTAAATTAAATAGTTAATTGGTAGCAACAATGCTAGGGAAATGTCACATGATAAAGAGAGTGACAGACTCACAATGTGCTGTGAGGACAAGGATGATGACAATGTAATAAGTTTGTGTAATTTAATAATGATCTGAAAATGTCAAAAATGATTAAAGTAATAGCACCAATGCTGATGGTGATAATAGGACAATATTTTTGTATGCTGATTTCCCTTTATATTCTAAGCTGCTAGAATATAAAGGGAAATCTTTATATTCTAAACAAGAAATATATGAGCAGAACATTGTGTGTATTACCATACATTTGGGTCTACTGTGTACTGGATGCTGTAAACAAATCACAATTCGAAACAACAGACAATATTTCTCCTACATCAACGCTGAACATAAAGTGAACATTTTAGTGTGTTTAAGTGATTGTCAGTTTTTACATGTGGCCATGTCTGTGCAAAGCCTCCATTAATGCTTGGGGTGAAGAAGTTCAGACTAAGAAACTTGCAATTATTGTCTGCTCCACTGTAGCTTTGGTCATCAACCACACACACAAACACTTTGTCAAGAGTCATCATGTCCAACCACCAAGCAACACTAGCCACCCTTGCCCCATGTGGCCGTTACTTAACACCTTTACCAAACACACACGCACGCACGCACGCACACATACACATACACACACACACAAACATACACATACACATGCACACGTACACACACACAAACACACACATACACACACACACACACTGAGCACTTGAACCATTGGTACCTTGAAATACATTTTACTGTCAAAAATTTGATTGCAGACTTGCATACGCACAGACACACAGTGCCAGTCACTCCCGCTCCCCTACCCTTGCTGACTGCTCTGTCCTCTCAACAAAATGGAGTGACATGTAATTACAACCAGTTAAGCTGCCCAGAATCCTCTCTGACTCTTTAGAGAGCTTGAAAAGATTGTCCTGCTCTTTCTAATCTACAGTCTGTCTACTAAAGGTCACACGCTCTGTGACGTTCTGTGTGTGTTCTCTCGTCCGTCTTTGTTTTTTCCTGTCTTCTGCACATCACTTCCTGGATAGTAAAAACACTGTAGTGTGTTTGAAGACTGACCTTTTTTATGGGTAGATTCGTATAATGTTTTCTCAAATACAACATCCAACTGGACTTTTTTCCTGCATCATAGGTGGAAAGCTACCACAGCCAAATGAATATTGTGTACGAAACAACTTGTACAACGTGTCTTTGCTGGCAAACTGGTGTGTGGTTGACCGTCAGTGATCAGTGACCTAACCAAACCAGGGACTTTCTGATGTGGTGAACTTTCCTCCACTAACCACAGAGTTCAGAACAACAAGCCCCTGTGTGTTGTCTAGCCAGCTGCACTCTGTGTTTTAATGAGGACACGTGTAGCTTTGTAAACAGAGGTGGGAGCCAGATGATAGGGTTGAGGGTACAGAGGCAGCTCTTCCTCTCTAGTGTGTAGGTAAACACGATGCTGAGCAGGTCTGGATAATGCAGGCTCCATCAGGCATAGTAGGGGACAAATATTTACAAACCTGAGCTGACTAATTAATCAAAGAAATGAGCTTGCACCAGCAAAGTAAAATTATAGAGCTATGTATAATCCATTGTAGAGATGTCTTTTTCTTTTCATTTTTCATTTTACAATCTTTGAGTGTTGGAGTAGACATGCAACTGCTTACAGACATCTGAATAGATAATGCAAAATGTATGGTTTTTTTTAACGATTTTAAATAATATAATATCCTGCTATATTAAGTTTTCTATATCCCTTCTCCATGCCAAAATCTCTGGCTCTCACAAAGGTGATCCCATATTTCATCCAGGGTTGGAGAGCCGTGTTTTTTTATACTGACATTCTACATGCTGTGCACAAAATGAAATTAATCGGCAATAATAAAAAAGGCTTTTTTTAATGACAGTTTGAACCAGTTACAGGTTATGACTAAGCATGATAGACTGCGGAGACAAAGGTTGTGACAGAGTGAAAATAACAGCACACTTCAGTGTTGATCGCCAAGAACACTGCACCCTCCCCTCTCCATCTCTCTCTCCACAATAGTTATCCCTGATGACTCAGAGCGCACCGGAAGCTCAACTGGATACTGAGGGATAATAACAAGAACAGTGACTGCTAATAAGCTTAACTTTAGCTGCTGGTGATTTCACTTACATGTGTGGCTGGCAATGTCAGGGAAAGGACCTCAGAGAAATATCTCTGGAATACGTAGGTTGTTGGATCATTATTACACATAAGCAATCATTATTATAAGACAGGATTTTCTTCAATGACATAAAAACACACAGAAATTGCAGATATATAGAATAGTGAGTTCACACCATAATGTAACATTGATCCTCTCTGATCATTTATTTACAATTCATACAATGCAACGTGTGCATGATGTCAAGAGCAGCCATGCTAACAGCTCTGTGAGGCTGTAATTGCACACAGCAGTGTTTTGTGACCTTCATGTTAAAATCAGAATGCTCTTCGCGACAATGCTAAAATGCTGATGTTTAGCAGGTAATATTAACCATGATCACCATTTTAGTTCACTGTGTTAGCATACTAAAAGTACAGCTGAGGCTTATAGGCATTAGTCATTAGTTTTGCAGTTATTTGGTAAAAAAACCCCCAACAACAAACAAGGTCACCAAAGTTATTACAATTCAGTCTGAGGGGGGCATGACTGTCTGTACACATTTCATGGCAAACCATCCATTATTTGTTGAGGCTAATCACTTAAAACCACAAAATTAACCTCATGGTGGCATTAGAAGAAAAATTAGGGGATCAGCAAGGACAGTATTGTAGACTTCTTGTTCTTTTGGGGATCATGTATGTCTGTATCAAATTTTATGGCAATCTATCCAGTAGTTGTTGAGATATTACTTTTTTGACCTGGAGCCATGCCACTAGCATGGCTAAAAATGTAGGCTACAGCTTTCCTATTGCTCTTTAAAAGAGATAGATCTTGAAATTTGTGATATCATGACAATTTCAGGTGATGGTTCTTTGTAAACACAGACTGTCATATCATCCTACAGGTACTACAGGGAATTTTCCCGAGGGAGTGGTCATGTTTAGTCCTTTCACTGTTTGTTTCTCATTATTGTTTCGTTCCTCCAGCTGCACACAGTCAGTGGGAACCAAGGCCTGGAAGGTCCTCCCCTTCCTCTCCTCCCTCTCCATTTTTTAAAACCCCCATCTCAACCCTCTTCCTCTTTGTTCAAAACATCCCTAGAAGAAAGGCCTCTTGCCTCTAAGAGTTACCTCATCCATTGTTTTCCGGGCTTAATGCTACAGCTCTATAAAACATTGACACATTGGATGACGTCTACCTTTTGCTGTAGCTTGTAAACAGCTAGAGAGGAAACCAGTTGTGTTTGTTTGTATGAAACACTGCACTGAATAACAGTATGAGGTCTTGGATACTATGTTGGGTCAAGTTGTGTTCGAATACATACACAGAAATTCAAAAATATTTACAGGAAGGATTTGTCTTGAATGACCTGGAATTGAATGCAGGTGATCCACAGCAATATAAAAAAAGTTGGCAGGTCAACAGCTGGATTAGCTGTTTGCAATTTTATTTTCCAAAATAGCTTTCATGAGAAAAACAATTTCCAAAAACAAAGTCAATTCACCAAATTCTCTTTCCTGTTTTGTTGCAGGAGGTTATGACTTTCGTTATTACAGAGAATCATGAATCAGACCCTGGAGAGCCTGAGGGAAATGAGGGTCACAGAAGGATTCATAATTCAGCAACTGTCCTGACATGCCACCATTTTATATTTTGTGGTAAGAGCTGTACTCAGGGATTGACTGATATATCATGACAACAGCTACAGCTGTGAAATGTAGTAGTTTGACTAGAATTTGCATGCTTTCTCCATGTAAAAAAAATAAAAAACAAAAATATGGGTTACAGACTCTGGAGTTTGTTTGACAGAGGCTATCTGTTTATTTGAGATAGGCTAATCACATCCCAGGCCACTTTCTGTGCTGCGCACAAACAGATGAAACTGATATCTTATCTGACTGTGTGTTTGATGGCCAAAATAGTGCATTTCCTAAGATTCCTTTAACTACACAAAATAATCATAGCTGAACTCCTGTGAACTCCAAGCAGTGTCCTGCTTGTTTTTGGATTAAAGAAGGATGGATCAGTGTTATCATATAAGTGCTCACTGGCAGATGCCCTCATTTTCTCATATCCTGAAAGGTAACTAAGTCTTGCAGGAATGAAAACAAATACATGTAAGATGTTTACTAAACAGTCTCATCTGTAATGCAGCATAATGTGTCAACAATGACAAAGTAAAAATAAATTTAAATTTGATTTGAGTCATATTTCGGATGTTGTGTATTGAACTTTTGATGATTTGATGGGACTGTCAACACTATATAGGTTCTGATTAAAACTGTGAGGCTGCGCTTGGAATTCATGTCACTAACTCACTATTTCCTAAGATTAACATTCACTAGGTTATTTTGTAGAGTGCATTATGGGATTTGTAGCTAAAAATGTTGTGGGGAAATACATTTTCTATTTCATTGTGGCTAGTTTGAGGGTTCTACATGGTCCATAATTTTACAAATTTACACACCAAGTGAGTTTAGTTGGCAACTTAGGAATTTATTTTGGACAAGGAATCAGAGGAAAGAGCACGCTTCCGGTTTAAACAGGCAACACTACATTCTGCAGCCCTTAAGAATGTGACACCATTGTATTAATGCAATTTGAGTGACACAGTCTTCATGCCATGCAAAGGTGGCTCTCCCTTCACTCATTCAATGATGGAATGTAATTCTGGTTAACCAGTAACACCTAACACTCATTCATAAAGCAGAATGGCATTCTCTGTTTGGACTAGTTGCCACATTGCATTTACTGCTACATGTTCCTGTTTAAACTCTTTTAGGATGTCCTCTGCTGTCATGTTTAGCTAATGCTGGTAATGACATCAGAGAGTTTGGCTTGCCACTACACAGGCTTACACAGGTGTTGGAAAACTACGCATTCACACATATGGTGGTTTCAAGCCAAGGCACATTCACAGGGACATTCCCACACATGTGTGAAAAAGCAACATAAGTCTTACAGGAAATATGTAAAGTAATGCCCAAAATATGCCATGAATTTAGTCATGTAGCTATTGAGAGATGTGTGAAATGCAGGTATGCATTGGTTTTCTTTGCAGAAAACAGCACATGCTTGAATGGGGGATTTAACAGTAGTGTTTTTCTTCCACTAAAATACACATCTTTTCACTGGTGAGCCAGTGCTCTGAGCAGACAAAGCTCCCTGCATTCATTTTTAATGAAGATAACTCTGAAACTGGCAATGAGCCACTTGCTTCAGGTGATTTTCAGCAAGTAGGGATTCTGGCGCTGCTTGACATGTGTGACCCCAACTTCATCCACACATTTCAAACCCAGATTTCCTGACCTCCTACCTTGGAGGTGAATCTTCCCTTGGAGGAGGAAGTTCCCTGGCTCTCACCTATTCACACTGTGGGAGAGGCTTCCTCTGGAGATGTTAAGGGGGAGGCCTCACCACCCCGTGTTCATGGGATCCCAACGATGATTCACTGAACTTGCTTGCTCTCGAGCAAGTTATCCTCTCCTCTGTTCTCTCTTCCTGAGCCGACCAACATTTCACACTCCACCTCCTCTTTCCCCTTAGTCAGAGAGCCGCTTTTTTTCTCAGTGAGTCACAAGCGAATCCACAGATATAGCTGGCCTGTGTGGGAGGATGGTGCCCCCCGTGCTCAACTGCTGTTATTGCAACTATGAGGCTCATCCAGCCTCCTTTAGCTACCGTGAAGAAAGAAAGCTCACCCACATTGTCCTCAACCTAACTGAAATATATTTAATGTGAATTGTGTGCGATATGACATTTTGAGGTTCTCGATGACTCTGTAAACAAATGAGATATTGTTTCACAGGCGGAACCACCACAGACCAATGCACAAGTTCAGTCTCTTAATAAAATGGTCTGATCCCTGGACTATTACGGATAAGAGGTACGGCATAAAATTCAAGCTACATTGCATAAGTTTAAACCCACAGGAGAATTTGATATAGCTGGAAGCAATATTGAAACGCCACTTTGTCTCAGAAGTCATTTGTTTTTAATAATTCTGAGGATTTAGGATTAAGGGCTCCATTTCTCTTTCTGTAGTCTCTTGTATGCACAAACACACATGTCCAAGCTCACGTACAAAAAATGTATAGGCGTACACCTTTTGTACTTCACGCTGAGATGTGATGAGGACTTAATGTACAAAACAGTGCATTAATACTGCACACCCAAACCGGACTTCACTGTTGAACTTGACTGTGCCATGGGTTTAAAGTGAGGAAAGGGTGGAACCTCCAGAGTGGAGGAGGTGTGATGGCATCCTTCCTTAAAGGAAGCATATGGATGGTGTTCGAGAGGAAACCAGCTCCTCCAGAGGGTAAAGCAAAGAATATGGAGAGGAAGTCTAATTAATTACTGGAATGTGAGAGATTTATTTACATTCTTTGAGTAAGCAAGTATCTCAAAGACACAATATGAGCCTCTTTTTGGAGGGTGTGTTTGAGGAATGTAAAACGCCCTCAGGCAAGTTTTCTTTTGACACGAAACAGAAAAGTGAAGAGTACATTTGATTATATTAGTCACTGGTATTGCTCATCATCTTATACTGCCAGTAAAGGCTGGTTGATTTAGAAAATTTACTTAACCATTATGTTCTTTGCTTAGGAAAGCGTGTCTTTGTTGCTTTTTAAAAATTAATTCTGAGGGAGAAGGGCATTTTTCCAGCCATAACACTTTCTGTTTAATTAGCTCAATTGTATTTTATCAGCTTTTGGAAAAATGAATGTGGGCAGGAAACAGGAAGGAAGTGATCATTATAATCAGAGTTAAATCCCACATACCAATGTTCAGTTCAGTATTCTACATATAGTTACATGGTGCATCATATATCCAATTGCCAACATAGAAAATATGGTGAATTTCCTATTCAAAATGCACTTTCTACAGCTTTTTCTCTTCAATTAGTAATCAAACATTATTGTCAAGGACAGACTAATGCCAGTGTTAATTAACATCAAAACTCCTATTGAAATGTCCAATGAGGATCATTAAAATTATGTCAAATTCGAATGTCAAAATCTATCTAATGCTACTTGTGTTTCACTTGGGTTTTCTCCAAATCTCTCAGTTTCCTCCCATACTCCAAATCAGATGGATCATCTAAATTGTCCATAGGTAAATGAGAGGGAGTGTGTTCAGTGTGATGGACTGGCAAAATGTCTAAGGTATTTTCCTGCCTCCTACCCAAAGCATTCAGGGATGGGCTCCGGCCACCTGTGGCCTTAGGAAAAGTGGAACAAGAGTGGACCAATTGCAGTGCAATTATCATATATGACATTCAGTCATGGAAATTTGTTCTACTAGGCTCCAGCAAACTGTGAAACTGTGAGCATTTCCAAATGATTTGTTTCTGGAGGATGTGTTACATGAGTGATAATATGCAGCAGATTGGTAACAGGGTGGTGTATGAAGCATTTGGCCTGCTCAAGTGTCCGGAAACCTTTTCAGTTCCAGCTGCTCTAGCACTCATTGGTATTGTTTACAGACTATCTCTGAAGGACTCTCTTTTTTGTGATCAGTGAACATTTATTTGTCAAATCTATCTATCTATCTATCTATCTTACAAACTGCATGGTTATTAAGTTGACTTCGGATATGCTAAATGGCCATGAGATTATCAAGATCACTGTACAGAAACAATAACCGGTGCAGATAAGACGATGTCTTACAACTTATCTATGATGTAATTGTTAATGTCCAAATAATATCAACATCCATTGTTTAGGACTTTTTCAACATGCAGACGTAAGGGCATCAGTCCACTGGTAGTGACGAGGTCATAGGTGTTTTCCCACACTGGTATTATGTCCTACACTCTCCCTTTTACTATGGAAGAAAAATCATGGGTTGAGACATGAAGGTGTCTGCATGACAAATAGAAAGTTATTCATTTTTTTGAGAAAAAGGTGCTGGATAAATTAGGGGTAGATGCAACTTGAAACAACCTATCAGTATATATCCTACAGATATGGAAAATATTTTAACTCCTTTAGTCAGCAGAATGAATGTGTTTTATGTTACACTTATTCTGGTAAATTAACCACAGGTATTTCTCCTGTTTGTGCCTGTAAAAAAATGCATCTACTTTATCCGTATGTTGCAATATCCTATCAAAAATGTGTGTGTACACGTGCAGTTTTCATACAGGCAAGGGGGTTGTCTTGCTAAGGAAAGGAGACGTGCTCTTGGCTTCATCCTATCATCCCTTGGGGTCATCTTCACATCACAGAGGGGCATCCTGAACTCAGGCTGAGGGGAAGCATGAAGGAAGAGGATGTGTGTATACTGTTGTGTGTTTGTGTGTGTGTGTGTGTATGTGTGTGTGCCTGCAAAAGCTCTTTAGTTCACAGTGCTGGGAACAGCTGCAGCCAGGACTTCCCGTTCTGCACAGGAAACAAAATGGCGGAGTATGGGAGGTCTGGAACAATGCTGTGAAAATCAGCCACCACCCAGGTTAGGGAGCGAGGTGCTTGTGAATCAGAGGCCAGAGAGGTGAGCAGAGCACGTCCCACTAATGCTACAGGAACCATGTGATGGAACACCTTCATTCCTATGGCCTTTGTGTAGAATTCAAAGCTGCCTATTTCCATGGCAAGTATGCATGAAAGTAGAACTATTCAGATAATCACTTTCAAACATGTGCTAAAGTCTTTGTCACATCCATTTCTAGAGAATTTCTTGTCAAGGGATATGTTCACAATTTTTCAAGCTTGTCTTAAAACAACAGTCGGGTGCCCATATGAATATTGAAAGAGGTTTTGCTTTCTGTAATCATTCCTCCTGTTCATACTGACTATTAAAAGATCCCCTTCAAGTGTGCTTTGTGAGTGAGTGATGGGGGACAAAATCCACAGTGTGTCCACACAGTCATTTTGGGCAAAAATGTATTTAAAAGTTTATCTGAAGCTTATATGAGACATCAGCAGTCTGAGTTAGTCATATCCAATGGATATCTGCCACATTTACAGTCTTTTTAGCAACAAATTCCCTCTTTGTGTTTCCCTGTTGAGCTGCAGTGGAATTACAGTAACAAAAAGGGACTTTGGCACCAAAAAGACTGTGACGTTGAACAATATCTACGTTATTTGACTCATTTCGATCTGAAGCTTCATGTTAGCTTCAGATAAACTTTTAAATATATTTTTGCACGGAAAAAGGCTTGTGGATTTTGCCCCTCATCACTAACATTGTAAGTTCATTATGAAGGGATCTTCTAATGGTCAGTATGAACAGGAGGAATGATTATAGCAAGAAAAAACTATTTCAATGTTCATTTGGGTACCTGACTATTGTTTTAAGAAAGACTTGAAAAATTGTGACCCATCCTTTAAAGGACCAGTATGTAAGATTTAGGGGCTCGATTGGCAGAAATATTGAAATGAAATTTAATATTCATAAATATGTTTTCATTAGTGTATAATCACCTGAAAATAAGAATCATTGTGTTTTTGTTACCTTAGAATGAGCCCTTAATATCAACATAGGGAGCGGGTCCTCTTCCATGGAGCCTGACATGTTGCACCACCATGTTTCTACAGTAGCCCAGAACGGACAAACCAAACACTGGCTCTGGAGAGGACTTTTTACATTTTTCACAAGTTTTGCAGCCACCACCTACACGCTTGGAAGGGGAGGGGTTATCAATTGGTTGCAATCTGCAATCTTATTGCTAGATGCCACTAAATCCTACACACTGGTCCTTTAAATGTTGAAAAAACATATTGGAAAATAATAACAGCATCATATGTTCAGTGAATGACAAAATGTATTGATACATATTATTTAGGTCCTCATCTGTCATTGCTAATATGGCAGCTGTTCTTTGTGAGGTGCCAAAAACACCCAGTGAAAATCATATTTTGATATGAAAATCAAGTATAGTAGCAAATTGCACACATCCTCATATAATGCAGGAATCATAGTTTACATGAAGTCACAATCACGCAAAAAAACCATGATTGAAAAACTATAAAAACTAATTACAGCAAAGCACTGAAGCAAACAAATAACAACAAAAACACATCAAACACGTCCACACATATTTTCCTTTCACAGCCACTTTATGTGGCCAAGAACTCAAGCCTTGTGCCAAAAAATCTTCTGTCATGAGCATTCTCACGTTTCTAAACTGAGCAGAATAGCAAGGAGGATGGAAGTTTACAGCTACGTCTTTGTTTTCAGGATGTTACACAGGCACTATATTTAGCCTGTTAGAGATATAATAATCTTCTTTGTGCCTGTTTTGTATCCTTTGTGGAAAAGGAACTGTCTTTCCTATCTGCCACTTTTCTATCGCTGGAGACTTGTTCTCAAATAATTGACATTTATAGGGCTGGAACAAGAGTTACAAGGTTTGAGAGCTGAATTTGAAGCATAATTATACCTCGTTATTTCAAGTGGTGCGTTAGAGATGGAGTCGAGGAAGGGATGGAGGCAGTGAGGAATTTTAGACAATGGAAAAATGTAGGCCAAGTTACTGCACAGCTTAGAAAACTGAGCTATTACGTAATGTATCACTCATTGCTACTCCACCAGAGATTTCCCTACACTATTTTTCTTTTCCAATCTAACCACCTACGGTCTCCTGATAATGCCCTCGAAAATAGAGTTGTGATAAAGACAGGATTAGAAAACTCAGGGGGAGTATACACATTATATCTAACTTCAAAGACTTCATTCATTAGAGTTATCAATGAGTTGCCACTTATAGAGTGGAAATAGAACTAAAATGTTGTCCACTTGGACGTATTTTCCGGTAGACTTTTTATCAGTTTCTCTTTGTTCTCAGAGAGTTCAGAGATAATCAATTGGTTGTATATGCTCAAACATTTGGAGCCATTGTCCTGGGATTCAGTGTTGCAAAAAACATCTTCGCAGTTTTACTGTTTTCAAAACACAATCTCAAACACCTTTAAAAAGTGACAGTATAGCAGAGATATTTTGTTACATATCAGTCTGATATCTGCACAGCAAAATCGTCCCTCATCATTCCTCTTTGTGAGTGAAATAATGAAAGAGGCTGTCAAAAGACTTGCTGCACTGTCTCCCTTGGTTGAGAAGCCCGGGGGATACATTTTTACAGGTGAAGAAATAGTTATAGACACTTCCTTGTGCGCTAAATCGCGGCTCACAGATGACTCATACTTCCAGGTACACCTGTGGCTGCATCTGAGTTTTCTCCTTACATAACTGGCCCCCTATTAAGCACAAAAAAAGAAAGATGAAAGGCAGTGCTCTCAGTATAGATAAGTTTGATTTGAATGTTGAATGTAATAGAATGTGTCACTGTGAAGATAAAATTATTAGTAAAATTATTGCTGGTTCCTTTAAGGTCAAATTCAAAATCTATTTAAAAGCAACGCAATACTTTGACGTCAGTTCAACTGCCAGCAATGAGACATTATTAGTTTTAGTGAACCATAATGACAATATTCTAAGTTTATTTTTAAATAAAAGCTCCCTCACAGTTTGGCTTTCATCATTTAATCATAAGTTTACTGACACAGACAGCCAAAAGGCCATACATAAAATGTTAGTCAACCAGAACTAATTATTGGGCTAAACTTAGGCCCTAATGTTCTCTTCCACTTTTCAATTTGCATAACTCCATCCTAGATTCATTTCATGGTGTTTTTAACAAGAATTATAGAAGATCACAGTAGTTTCATATCAATATCCAATGGATATTATTCTGATATCTTTGAAATGTCAAGCATGCACATAGTGTACAGTACAAACTTAAAGAAGCTTTATGTGGAACCATTTTTATTTCATGCACAGTTATGGCGATAAGTTTATCCTGATCATGAACATTAATTAATATGTTTATTTATCTATCCTTCTAGTTTCATTTTTGTGGTCAATGCAGCTGAACTGACAACATGTCCCATAGAGAGATTAGGATAAGATTGAGAACACTCTGAGCATGACTGAATAATAAATAATAAAGAGCAACAAACTAATGAAAGCATTTGAAGATTCCAGATTCCAATATTTATATTAGCTGAAGCAGCACGAACAACAAACTTTTCTGTACTAAACCATTTAAGTATGAAAAGTATGATAATGTGTGCATGCAGGGAAGAATACATGATGAAAGGGCAGCGACAGAATAGGAGGGGCAAAGGAGAGAGAGCATGCACAGCTTTCCATATTCTGCACTTTTGTACAGCTTTTCATTCAATAGTGGTTTTTTGACTACAGCCTCTCAGAGAAGTGTCATATCATGCGAGGTGTATCCCGCAATCCTGCAAATGAATATAAGGATAAGAACCAGTCTGGGTGGGCTCTGGGGGGCCAGGCCCATCCATCCAGGAATTTTGCCCTCCCAGGAGAAATCAGCATTTTAATACACGGGCTCACTGGGGGCTCTTCTCATTTCTCTATTTTGTGCCTCCTCATCTCCTTTCTCCTCTGTCCTCCTGCCTGTGACCCGGATATCAATCTCAGTGTGTCATGTTTTAGGATGTCTCAGTTCCTAAAATGCAACCCAAGGAGAGAGGAGAGAGGAGGCTTGCTGGAGGAGCTAGTAGTGAGGATACACAGGTGTATCCATTGTGGAAGTCTTTTTGGCACCCGTGCCGTGACGTATGAAAGAGGTGTGACACATAGCTGGAATATACAACCAAATGTAGTGGGTGTAAGTGTGTGTTAAATAAAAAATCTTGTCACATTATGCCACGTTGTGATTTGAATTAAAAGTAAATATATAAGTTGTTGTGAACACTGTTATGCTAATTTGACAGAGATCATAAAATACAGCGGTAGGATATAACAAAACAATGGACAGATGATACAGCTGTGCCACATGTCATATTTAATTGACATGATGGTGCTGAACCAAAGATGTCTAATTTTGTTAAATGCCTGTTGTCTCGGCTCCTCTGTCCTCTTGTCTCTTCCTTGCCTCCTCCACTCTCATCTCAGGTAGGAGGGACTAAGATGCAAGGGGAGGAGGCAAGGAAAATAATCGAGAACGTACAAACTGAGAAATGAGAAGAGGGGCGGGGCTCAAGCCCATGCTATATACGAGATGGTGGTATGCACCTATAAATTGGTATTGCAATCCGCCAATAAATGCAAAGGAGAAGATAAACATCTGGTGTTTAATATCTCTGCTGCTCCTAAGCGGAAACAAGAGGTGCGGTGTTTGTTTTGGCAGCAATACATTTTTACTTTCACTCTTATTAATCTTTCTGTTGTCTCTTTCTCTTTCTAAGAAGCTTGTTTAGCCGTCTGAACTTCAATTGGCAGCAGTTACTGTTATTCAGAGTTTTTGTCGGCGTGTGAAGCCAGAGTGAGAAGTGTATGTTCAACACAGTATATATTCGTCTGGTCCTTTTTGTGTTACATTATGTAAATTAAATGGTGTCGCCAACAAGAAGCATTCACATTTCTTGGGCCCATCCATAAAAACCAAATGCCCAGCCAGATACTTTCCTCTGGCGCCAGGACTGATAAGAACTTAGATCAGCGTCCTATGAGGATTCTCATGTGATTGTGCAAATCCTGCTGCCGCGCAAGGTACGATTGGTGATAGACAGTGATAGACTGTTCATCCAATCATCTGCCAAGTATTTTTTTGAAAGTGCCTTCCCTTTTCCAAACAGTTTCCAAGGGCACAGCATGATAAGCTGCAAGCATAACATTGACATATAAATCACCTGGCAGAGTCCACAGATGCTTATTTACACATTCAGCAGATACAGAGCAACATTAGAATTCATTTGGAGTGGTGTTTGTATTCACCTGGCAAGTGTAAGTTCAATATAATGTCTTTTTGCACTCCACCAACTCCTGGAGGAAATATGTAGCTCTGTAGCTTGCTACATGCTTCACTATGTTCATCAGCTAAAAGCTAACCTTGTCATTCTGCTGTTTGATGCTGGGCAGACAGTGTACAGTGGGTTTATCAGAGCTTTTTTGCTGCTGGAATACTGATGAGGGAAGTGAGCATGAATCAAACAAAATTGCAGTCCTTAAAACCAAGACAAGGGGCTGAAGGATACTTAAATGCTCCTCAGAGCTGAGGGGAACTGCAGAATCGGATAATTCTCTGTTGGTTTGTCACAATGAGCTACCTCTTTCACATTACACATAGTAAGTTTAGAAAAATACTGGTTAGTGCAGCTGTCAGTGTTTAAGTGTTTTTAAAAGAGGAGTGCACAGAGTTTTATTTTTGTCCTCTTCTTCTTCACAACTTTACAACTTTCAGGATAAAAACAGGACTAAAAATGAATGAAAATGTCTTTGATGTGTATTCATCTAAAGAGGATGTCTTGATGGCTTGCATTTTGATGAATCCAAATAAACAGTAGTGATATTGTTGACTTGTGACTTAAATTACTACACCAAGATTCCTTGGATTTGGTTTGCTGGTAATTTAAAGGACCAGTGTGTAAGATTTAGTGGCATCTAACAGAATGGACTTGGCAGAAATGGAATATAATATTCATAAATATGTTTTTATTAGTGTGCAGTCAGCTGAAAATAAGAATTGTTGTGTGTCATGTTTTTATCATATTAGAAATATGTCAAAAATCTGATCATTTTAACTTTTAAAGACACAGAGACCATTTTACATGCCTTCATCTCATCACGCCAGTGTTATTGCAACAGCTTATTTACTAGCCTGAAGCAAAACTCTATTGATCGACTCCAGACTGTACAGAACTCAGCTACCAGGCTTCTAACCGGAGCCAAGAAACGTGATCACATCACTCCTGTTTTAGCCTCTTTACACTGGCTCACAGTATGTTTTAGAGTTGATTTTAAGATGTTACTAATTACTTTTAAGGCTCTTTATGGCCTGTCTTCCTGCTATATCTCTGACCTCTTAGTAGGCTACCATATAAGCTGGTACATACTTTCATACTTTCTTTTATCTATTCCAGAGGCCCGGCTGAAAACTAGAGGAGACAGAGCATTTGCAATCAGGGCCCCGAGGCTCTGGAACGATCTGCCCGAGGATATCAGGTTGGCTGAGTCAGTGATGTCTTTTAAGTCTCTTCTTAAATCATACTTTTATCGGAGAGCCTTTCCTGAATTTTTATTTCTTTGAAACGTCTTTTATTTTTATTTTTATTTCTTTTACATTAATCTTTTTTTTTTATCATAAATAAAAATAAAATAAAATGGTTTTATCTGTTTTTTAAAACGTAGTGATTTTATGATTTGTCTGTTTTATTTTGCTGACTTTGTGAAGCACTTTGTAATGAAGATTTTGAGAAGTGCTCTATAAATCAAGATCATTATTATTATTATTATTATTATTATTATTATTATTATTATTATTATTATTATTATTTTATTTATGTTTATTTATTTTTTATTATTATCATTATTATTATTATCATTATTATTGGTTTTGTAGGTGGTTTTCACAAAGATATTGTTTTGCCATGACAGTTAATGATTCATAGGATTTCACTTGTCACTTCTTCGAGAAAAATGAACTGGCAACATCATAAAACAAGAGAGGCAACTGTCTAATTTTTGATGGCCTATCTATTGTATGAACTCATTGAATGCCACAGTCTCTTTTTCTTTAATAGTTTTGGAAGCCGATGTGTAGGTGGCCAAGAGCGAGAGCAATTCTTTGTTTTTTGGCAACTATAAGAATGTGTCTTTAAGAATGGGAGTCGGATGTGTGACATCTGAATTCATGTGTACTCAAAAAAAAAAAAAAAAGTGAGAATTTCCCAAGTTTTCAGCCTCTACATCTTCTGTTCTCTATCTTCACAAACTGTTCTTGTGGTCACCATGGAGACAGAATCACCCACATGTCTCGTCATGAGGAGCCTCTTATTCATGACAACACAGCTGTTTCCTCTATCCTTCACATTTGGTACGTTGCTCATCACTTTTCATTTTCTGTTTAGTACTTGAATCAAAGGAGCTTTAGAGCTGTGCATCCTGCCTAAACTGCTAAAGACCTTCTCCATCACTGCTGTGATAAGTGGTTCTGAGTACTGTCATTGGTGTTAAGTAATTTGTGAGCGATACAACAAAATGCTAACAGGCCTTTTTTGGTAGTGGCTGAAATTTGGGAGATATGCAAATGTTAGAATATTTTTAAAAGGAGCAGTAAGACATACAAACCTCTTTGGAGGTTGTTAGGTTTATGTTTTATGCTTATTTTATTTAAGAAGGGATAATGCACATTAATTGACATGAGCACTTAGGTCCATCATGTAAATGTGCCAGATTTAGCCATACAGGCTAATTTTCATCTACAGTCCCTGGCAGGTTGATGGCATGTAAAGAACATTAAAAGAAAACATACAAAAGCACATAAGCACAGACAAAAAGTAACCACTACTCCAGATTATGACAGCATGATTGATTGTCCAGTAACCACTATTTTATAGATTTGGAGAAAGAGTTGAAAGACGTGATGTTCCTTAGCTCTGTGGGTATAGTTTTCCAGGTTTGTGCTGCTCGATACGAGAAGACTGACTGCTTAAAGGTACTTTTTCTTTGTGGTATTTTAGAATCCCATCTTGTAGTAGCTCTGGTAGATATGTTTTGATTTTGTTTAATGAATTCATTGAGCAGAAAATGTTATACACAAGTAAAATATCTACAAATGTGATAATGTTTTCCCAGTTTAAGAAACCATATTTAGTTAAAATTTTACAATGATGTTATGAATTTGACTTTTTATCCAATGTTTTCAAAGCCTGCTTATAAAGTGTTTCTACTGATTATAATGTGGTCCTACCTGTCCGTGTCCAGCTGGTAAGACAGTAGTTCATGTGTGAGAGAATCATGGCATTGATGTACAACTTTGAGGCCTCAGTAGTTTAATTGTTCCTAATGTGTCTAAAATTCGCTAAATTGAATTTGATTCTGTTCACAACTTTTTAAACTTGTGTTTTGAATGTGAGTTGTGAATCTATTGTTATGCCTAAATATTTAAACTAATGTACTACTGATAGTCTTCTCCCTGCTACTTTAACATGAGTGAGGTTTTATGGTCTACACGAACACATTGTTTTCTGTCTCTAAGGTATGATTTTATCCATATAATTATATTAGGTGAAAAATTAAACTTTGATAACTTGGTAACTAGAACCTTATGATAAACTGTGTCAAAAGCTTTCTTTAAATCAAGGAAGATGAAGATGTCCCCTACCACACCTCCCTTGTCCAATTTAACCTTAATATTTTCCAGAAGAAAACAACTTGAGTTTCAGTGGAATTATTTCAAAACCCAAATTGCACAGGATGTAATGAGAAAGAGGTAGTATTCAAATGTGATATTATATGTTCAGAGGTCCATTTTTATACAATTGTTGACACTGCCAGAAGGATACTGATGGGTCTGTAGTTACTAATGAAGGTGTGTTCACCTGATTTGAACACTGGTGTTTGCAGTTTTCCAGGCACTTGGAAACACTCCTTCATCAATAGACCAATTAAGTATTTCTGAGTCCCTCCTTATGGGTTTTGATTAATACTGTGTCCATCCCATATACATCCTTCGGAGTTGGTGACTTCTTCTCTAAAAGTCAGAATAGGAGCATCAGTATTCAGAGGAGTGATGGAATAATTCCATCGAGGGAAATTCTGAGTAAGAGTTTTTGTAGAATCAATAAAATAAGTATTAAATGCTGTTGCCACCTTACTTGAATCATGGGTCATATTTAACTAAATATTTAGTTATATAGTTTTATTAATGGTAATAGATTTCCATGTTAATTTCTTTAAATTCTGCCAGATTTCCTTGGCATTTCCCTTTGCTTCACTAATAGCATTAATGAAAAATGTTTTGCCTTTCTGAACTCTTTTACAACCTTATTTTTCAGTGTGGTTAATAAACCCCTCTCGTGTTCCGCCCTAGAGCCATCTTAAGAGCATGGCCCCTTTGTTTCATGAGTAACCATATTTTTTCATTTAACCATGGTAGATAGTCTCTTTGGCCTGGTTTGCATTTCACTTTCTTCATAAAACTGTTTATAGTTGTTTGATGTTCAGCCATGAAAGAATTACAGTTATCATCCATAGTTTTATGTACAAGGCATTCATTTAGATCATTAAGTCATTTACCTAAACAGTACAAAATTAGTTTATGTGAAAAAAATTGATCGAAGTTTTATTTATCAAGGTTGGGATTTCCTCATAAACACATTTTAAGTTTTTATTTAGCGTCATTTTCACAAATATTCCACAGCTACAGTCATTCAAAGACGTAATCTCACATAAAAACATGTGAGTGCACAGCATGACGCAAGCTACGGATATATACAAACACCTACACAAGTAGATACTGCGTCTGACTACAGAAAGAGAGGAAATTGCAGTGCCCACTCACTGTTACTCCGCCTTGAAGTGAGCTCTTGCTGCTCGGTGTTCCAAGCATTTAAAAAAATTAACCGAGCACTGGCTGAACTGCCAAGTTTTACTACAGGATTTATACAACATTTCTAACCTCTTATACTGGCAGTGCACTGATAAACAGTGTAGTAGGATGGATTAAAACACATTTGTCAATCATTTAGTGTTTGTAGACAAATAAATGCTATCTATCTATCTATCTATCTATCTATCTATCTATCTATCTATCTATCTATCTATCTATCTATCTATCTATCTATCTATCTATCTATCTATCTATCTGTCAGATAGTGAAAGGTGAACTGTGCTGTGATGTATGAGGCCAGGAAGAAAGGAGCACTCCAAATCTGCCCTCAGATCACAGTATCACCTGAGGACACATGAATGATCCCCAGTGGGCCAGAGAAGCTTGTGTGCCAGATAATAATGGCTGCATTAGAGTAAAGATGATGCTTTATGGGCTGCTGGTCTCACAGATAAATAAAAAAGAAGGAGCAGTGGTGACCTGATCTCTCTGAAGGCCTCCTGTTGGCCTGGCTACTTCAGGAAAGGATATTTTAGGAACACCACTTTTCATTTGAAAATCAATATAAAAATACGCATGTTTTTAAAAATGGCTATTTTGAGCAAAATTGTAGCATCTCTCACAGACATCTGTAGAGATGGGCTGTTAAATGTACTTCAAAATCTATTTTCATAGAGAATTGCACTTTCATTGCAGCTGTTACAGTGAAAGCCTGCATGTATGTAGTGACTGCTTCTCTTCACAGGCTGAATGGGTGTATTTAAATTTAGACAGTCTTTTTGAGGATCTCACATAGCATTTCTATTGTGACAGCAAACCATCTTATGTTGTTTTGGAGAATAATGTGACATTAAGGAAAATGATGAGCCAAAACACACACATATATATGTATTTTAACAAGCTGATTCTTGCTGCTACACGTCACATTTTTAAATATGGTTTTGACCCCAAGGAAAACTGGTATATGGTCAAAATGGGTCGGTTGTTTTTATCATGTAGTCACTAAGGAAACAGTTTGCCTTGACTTTTTGGGAATTTATTCCCCTATTTTGTGTTTACCCATGCATCAAGAACACCTGTTTTGTGTCACATTGTTATCAAATCTTCGCATCTTGAAGAGACTGCTACATGTTATTTCTGGCTTACTGCAGCACTGACTCACTTTTATGCCTAATAATAATTCACCAAACATTCAAGGACCCAAAAGAGGAGCAAGACATGTTTGTGCCTCTTACAGTAAACATGTAAATATCTGAATTGGAGGTGAGGAGTGAGCAACAAAAAGCTAACTTTAACTGAGCCATTACTGACCTTCTTTTCTAACACACTGTTTCACTGTAATGTCCTGTAACTTGCATTGTCAAAGATCTGCTAATGATTTATTGACGTGATTTAATGCTTAGTTGCAAGGACTTTTTGCGCAAAACCCCCTCCTTCATTGTTCCTTATAGAAGAGATTTATAGATGCATTGTAAAATCACAAGCATTTACTGAAATTCCCATTAACCATAGCAGCTTGTATTTGTTGCTCATCAAGCATGTAAACCTAAAACTGGATTTATTATCTCCAGAAAGGAGCCATATTTGCTTCACAGCTGCCAATTGTTTACTTTCATTCCATTTTCAGTGTAATATAAACATAGATGTGTGCAAACACCTTATGATGCAAATTGCTTTATTCTACAGAACAGCTTGTTTATATTGCTCATCAGTAATACAAACTTCAAAATGGCTTAGTCCTCCAGATAGGTTTATTATCATATACGACTTACTCTGCAGCTGTTGCCTGTTTAGAGACCCTTATGCAAGAACACTGTACTTGTAAACACATACAAATCTGTGGTACTGCACATGTTGGAGTTTTACATGATTCACCCGAGAATATCAACACAACGGGCAGTTGACGTTCACACAGCCATTGTTGCAAGCTGAGTAAGGGTGGTGTTTAGAGCACAGAGGAAATGGAAAATGCTAAAGCTGAGTCATGAAGAACTCAAAGCTATCACATATTGCCACCTGGTGGCTTTTATACTCTTTATGAAGTAACTGTCTTGTCTATGTAAAGTAAACAGTGTTTTCAACCTGCCTCAATAATGGGACAGTATAATAATACTAAAATACAATGCAAGTATGCATTATAATTTCACATAATAACAATAAATCAAAGATTAGATATAAATGAATTCCCTGATAAAACTGTACGATGGAAATGAAGCTGCTTCATAGCTGCCACCAGTATTTAATTAGATTAGACACCTTAATTATTTAGTCCTATAATTTTGTTTTAAATTCAAATAACTTTACCAATGCATTTGTTGTTCATTCTGTTCATTGGGATTTGAATTAGATGTCCAGCTTGAGGCATTATAAAAATCTCAGCATGACATAAGTACAATTAATTGCTTTCTTCATCCACTCTTAACGTGCACAAAGACAGCAAATGCCCTCATGCAGAAAAGTGTTTTCCAACAAGAGTCTGTATAACACTGTGACTCAGTTTCCACATCCTAGTCTGTGCAGGGATGCTGGTTTAAATAATGTTTTATTCATGTTCTGATACCATCAACAACAAATATCCAAAACAAATACTAAAATGTTTTAAAGATTTCCAATTCATTCCATAGCCTCCAGTGACACATCACATGAATTATGATCAATAAATATGCAGCTGATGTGTCCATTTGGCCTGAAATATAATTGGAAAATTATGAGGACGTTATTAGGAGTTCATTGTGTTTCCTGCCCCTTCAGTTTCTCTAATGGTGCAACAGCTGAGTGGGCAGTTGCTGGACAATCACAGAACTAGTGTAGGTGTGTGCAGGCCAGTGTTAATCAGCCACATCCGTTTTACACTGTAACAATGGACTGTGACCCTTTGTCACCCGCCTCTCCATAATCTACGTCAGAGGATAACTTGTTGACCTGAAAATTTCACTCATTAGGTGAGGGCCCACATCTTCCTGACTACATTGTTAAGTAAAAGTAGGTTTCAAATGGGCTTTCAAATGATTATGGTCATCATAAATTAACCATGGAGAAAAGAAGGATGAGAGAGATAAATTGTAATGGCTGCCCTTACACTGATTGTACACGCAAACAGGGAAACCTCTACACAGGGAAACACAAGCAATATATGTGTATATATAAGCAAGAGAACCAATACTTTTGTTGTAACTTAGATATTACAAGTGTACAGTGTATGCTTGAAAATACTTAATCTGGTCTAATTTATGGTCCTTATTTGGGTCCAGCTAAGCTCAGGTAAGAAGTTAGCAGATGTGGCCTGTAGAGGGATGTGCTTCTGAACTGAAGTGACTCATTTGTTTGGAGTGTCCTCCAAACAAAGCCCACGCAGCCTTTCCTACGCCTTATGGAGGACTGTTTTCCAAACACAGAAGTGTTTACTTGCTGCAACAAGTTTAAAAAAAATAGGATTCTAGTGAAAAATTAAATGGGACCAATATGTAAACAACAATAGCCTGTGACTCTTTGCTGCACTCTGCCACCACTTATAAATCATGAATCAGCATTGCTGATAATTATTATATATTCTGTCTGGTCTACATCACAAGATGAAGATGTGTTTACATAAGAAGAGGCTACAGAATCAACAGTACCACTTGCAATGTCTGTATATATGTTTTTGGATGTGAATCTATACATGTTTGTGTGAGTATGAGCATTTTGGTCAAACAATACAAAATTGCCATTACAGACTCAGCATCTGTGATATCCAATACAATTCTGTCTATCACCTTGTTCCTGTTTGTCAGTTAAATCTTTTAAAGGAACCAGAATGATGCTCCCTAAACAAAAAAAGCCCTCACCAACTTATTGAATATACACATTCACAGCACAAGTTTAAAACAAATATATTGTGTTAACACAGCAGTAACACATGGATAACAGTTTTTTCAGTTATGCTGCAGGAAGGATACTCACCTCTTGCCCTGGATAAGGCCAGGAAGCAGTTTATTGCCAGTGCCCTGTGCACAGACATCTGCAAATCCTCTGACATTACAGTAGCTAGTGTAGGACTCACCGTGAACTGGTAGTAACCTTTAAGTGTCTTTAACATCTGCTGTCCACTGTATATCACTGTAGAACTATTTCAAGAACTTAACACACAAAACCAAGTGATGAAACAGCAACAGAAGATTAGGGAAATGTTTTCTATTGCTAATGTTTAAGAGTGAAGAGTGAAGTCTTTTTGAATATTTGGATTTTGCAGTTACTGAAGCTGGGTCTCACTTCCTTTACCCCTGCCTGCCCAAACTGTCAACCTGTTTCTACATGTGACTATATGACAAGAGGTCTCACAGTCATCCAAAACAGGAATGGTGGAAGGAGAAGGGAGTAAGGATCTCAGTGGTGTGAGTAGTGTGGCTGGGCATTCTTTATTACATAAAGGGTACTTTTGCCCCCTGCTGGCCTGTATACTAAAACAATCCCACAACTGTGAATTTAAAAAAAATCATACTTTCTGAACAAGATTACTGTACATATTTGTTTTAGTATTTAGTGAAAGTGAACATTTTGCTTAAATTCTCATTATTTATTTTTATAGTATTTTCAACCTTTGCCTTAAAGGGATAGTTTTTATTTTTTAGATGAAGTACTTTGAGTAACTCACTGTTATTGGTGGACAGTAATTAGCTGAAGCCATGGACCCTGTGGATGGAGATTTTTTTTTCTCAAACATTAAGCAAGTTAGTCAACACATCAGTCTTTGAAAGTTGTAACCAACCACAGCACAATGCAACATACAGTATCTCCCATGCTTAATTCCCCTTGCAGACCTCTCTGTATTCCAAAGCTAGTACACAACCTAATATGTTCATCAAATATTTGAATAACCAATACTGTTTTGGTCATTTGACCAACCAATTCAGACATAGCTCAAACGTGTGTTTACATTTAAATAGGATAGACAATTTAATGTGACAAGAATTTGAGACTCAGGCAATGGGTGTTCAAGAAAGACACCAAGACATACTGTGTTTAAAATTTCATTGGTGCACTTTTAAGATCTAACACTTTGATTTGTGTCAGATCTGAATACTTTACACTTGGTAGAAATATGTGTATTTTGATAAATTAGTGAGTAGTTTATTTATAAAGTACCATATTCTGGAAGTCACAAATGGCAAGTCAATATATAAAACATACATGCACACAGTCAAAACATCAATGAAAAAATATGAGAAAGATGGTTCTTGGTGGACAGTGACATCTTCACTGTGTAGATGAACTGTCATTAGCACTCTTGCTGAAAATGAAACATGAGACGTACAGTTTTTTTTTATTTTTATTTTTTATGTTTTAAACAAATTACTGTAGGAAAATATGAAAATTGACAGCCAAATAAATTGATTATGAAAAAAAGCCTTTGGAACTGTACAACTGAAAACAGATCTCCCTAGTTCCATTTGAAGGCATTTTTCCACCACCGTGAGAAGCTCTAACAGCAATATAAATAATAGAAACATTAATGTTGGTAACACCGAGCTTTAAATGCCGTAAAGGTATCTACTGTACTGAGGACAACAGGAAATCAGCTGAGATGTGCCGAGAACATTCTAGGAATGTTCTGGCGAAATGTCATTGTGTGAAGTGTCAACAAGGTCTCCGTGATGTTGGTGGTACATGTTGAATATTTATTCGTGATTATGATCTCTATATGGTTGTTTCTTTTATGTTCATACCGTAGATTTACCGTTTATAAATGGTTACCGTTAGTCCGATCAGTGGTTGGTTTGAATGGCGTCACGACTAGAACGGTCACCTGGATCTCTGATTGGCTCAGAGCGCTGATCCGGGTACTGCGCTAGAACGAGCCCATTAGCTAAAGGTACCAATATGGCGGAGGTAAGAGGGAAAACAGGGGAGAAGCAATCGATCTTAAATCGATATTTTTAAATGTTGTATGTTGTATTTTTTATTTTTATGTTATCGATTGGGGAGATCGTGGTTTTTTCCTTCTATATAGCGTGTTTCGTGCAATAATTGTCATTTTTATTCCTCTAAAATATCCTTGAATGTCTGGACCGATCCTTCACTACAAGGCCGCTGCGCCTTCGCTCTCTCAGCTGCTTTGGTGTAGCGGCTGTGTAAATTGATACGTAAATTTAACGTTAGCTTGCTGGTTAAAGGAAATAACAGATTAAACAGTGTTTGTAGTGAATGAAAAAAAAAATTTCTCCCCTTAGGCTCAATTCGCGACGCCTGTGTTGTAACTGTTAAATATCTCCCAGCTGTAACGATTGTAATACCGCGCAAACGAAATTAGTGTTTACATTTTTCGATGGATAACGTTAACATCAGGCTTTGGGGTTAGCTTACTGGCTAGCTAACTGTTACAGAAGCCGACACTGCTTAAAATGTACTCTCTCCCTCAGTTTTCCTTAGTTTTCACTTCGATGTTTTCCTGCGATAGGACCAGGTTTTAAAACTACAGTTCGCTCACATCCCCAGTGTGTAGCTTTCTTTTGCGGTTAATGTATTAGCCACCTACTGTATTTAAGGTAACATTAGCGGTACATGTAATTTTCCTGCCTATGTATTTTCGCTGGTCATAACACAGATCATTAATGACATTTTTTTCCTAACTCTGCTCAACTATACTTACCGCTAAAGTGTCGTAGTAATATCTGAGAACACTATTCAAGTATTGGAATAATGTATGCTCTGTTTTTAATATTTTACAGGCTTCCCTAGGGAGTTCAAGTCCAGGTAAGAAATCTTAAATTGAGAAATTATAAATTTATGTAGGATACACAATTAATTACACGTTTATACTGTACTTAATAAACTTCATGTGTTTTTAATTAAATATTTTTACATGACACAACCATTAGGATAAAGTCACATACATTGCGTACTGTGTAATTATGTTAGAGGAAACTGCTTTGAAATTACTGAAATATAATGCTCCTTTAACTGAAACTTATCAGTATTAATATGAATGTATCTTTTGAAATTGGAATCATTCATGTAAGTTGGAAAAAAAGCTTATTTGTTTGGTAAGATTAAGACATTTATGGTTCTTTTTTTTTCTCTCACTCAGTTGGCTCTTTATCATCAGAGGACCATGACTTTGACCCAACTGCAGAAATGTTAGTTCATGAGTATGATGATGAGAGGACTCTGGAGGAGGAAGAGTCTCTGGATGGAGGCAGGAATTTCAGCTCTGAGATTGCAGATCTGGAGAAGGTAAATTAATAAGAGTAGAAAATGTCCTAAAACAGTACTTACACAAGTTGTTATGGTTTCAGGTAGTCAAATGTGAACTTGTGTATGTTAAAATGTGATTTTATTCTCAATGTTAAATCAAAGTCTGCTGTCTTAGTAATGCAGTTGAGCAAAAAATATTGGAGCTGTGTTGCCAGTAAAACAAAAACGTAATATTGTAACACATTGACATTTGTTGACATGCCCTTTATGATAACATTGCTGCACAGGTTACAATTAATGAAAGTCGACGAGGTACAACTGCACATACATTTTGTTGACGTCATTCAGAAGTTGTCTCTTGATGTCGGTGGAGCAGAGTGTATTACCAGGCTCACAAATTGGCTCCAAACTATGTGACTTTTTTCATTTTGAAAAAGATTTGGATGTTAGGCTAAAAAATAAAATAACAAGAGAAACCTCATGATGTCACAGCCACCCTGTACAGCTAAATTGAATAGGTATGGTTTTTCATAGCTCTTTTCCTCTTTTTTTATATCAGGAAGGTAATATGCCTTTGGAAGAACTGTTGGCCATCTATCGCTATGAGGGCTCAGCAGGTTCCAGTATAGACAGCTCCTCTGGAGACCTGACAGATGAGCTGCCTGACATGACTTTGGACAAGGTAAATGTCTGCTGTTATGTGGTGATGTTACATTGGTAATGAAAAGATTTGGGAAAAATTAATAATTTAAAGAATTAATTCATTGGTCACCCTTATTCATTCTTTCTAGGAGGAAATAGCTAAAGACCTGTTGTCTGGGGACTACGAGGAGGAGACCCAGTCTTCAGCTGATGATCTCACCCCTTCAGTCACATCCCATGAGGCCACCGATTTCTTCCCAAGAACACTTCGATGTAAGTGACAGGTTACACATTCTAAAAAAAAATACTTCTACTCTGTAGCTTTGTGGGATTAAGGCTTACTATTGCAATAGTAAACAAATAAAGTACCACATTTTAGACAAAATATAAAATCGTCTAGTCAGACAGCTTTTTTTAAATATTCTTTTTATTGGTTTTCAAAAAATAATAACAACAACTCAGTACCATACGCAGAGTATTTGCATTTGATCCAGGAAACTACACACAGTATTCTCGAGTCACCAGGGCACAGAAATACTAATACAAGTGGTGTTGTACATGAACAAAACAATCCCTCAGCTCAGACAGTTATCTTCATGCCAAACTGCACTTAATTCCTAGAAGATTCAGTGGTTTCTCTTATTTTCTTACAAAAAGATGAGTTCTCCCACCAATACAGTATCTCCTCTAAAGTGACAGCGTCAGATATCAGAGATTTCCACAATTGAACAGAAGGAGAATCATCCCTAAACCACGTAGTCATTATAGCCTTTCTAGCCAACATGAAGAGAAATTGAACTGTTTCTTTGTGTACCTTCAATTCAATGTTCTTCCTAGTAGGTAACAGTGGGCTGGGGGCAGTTGTTTCCTTATCACCATACATATTTCTTTACATATTGCCTTCTAGAATAATTAAATTCTTTTGCACTCACAAAGACAATTTAGTCTGGTTCCAGTAATTATTTTTGCATTTGGGACAATTTGAGGAGGCTCCTGTTGTATATTTACTATAAATATATGGAGATATGTTGACATTTTGTAAAGTATTATATTGCATCTCCCTATATCCAATGCATATTAATATTCTGGAAGGCAATATCAGAATTTCTTCCCATGAGTTTCTTTATCTATTCCCACCTTAAGTAGTGTACGCCAAGATGTTCTTAATAGTTCAAGTTTCTCCAAGTTCAATTTTTTTTAACTCGGAATAAAATTTTAATAAAAAATGTTCATGCTTTTGATGGTCCAGAAAAAAAATCATCCTAATAAGTGAGAAATTGAGAGTATTCGTTTTCTTGTACACACAGTGTCTGACTTGTAAATTTTTGAAAAAAATCCTTGGTAGGTATATTGTACTGAGTTCTTAACGAATCAAATGTTCTAAAGTTCCCATTACCATAGAGATCATACATCATTTTTATACCTGCTTCTTGCCATGTCTTGAAATTTTGTCCTGCACCCACTACTTCAACTCAACTTCAAGTTTATTTAAAGTGCACATCAGCCAGAGAGTCTCTGTACACTGTACTGTTCAACAAAAACAACAACAGAAAAAAGAAGCGCACAACATTACATGTAAAGGTCCACACACATATACACACTCACACATATATACAGGTACAGTTAATTTAATTATTCCACTGATAAATCTTGGTTATCCACCAATGTTTTAACGGCATTTAATAGATGGGTTTTCTTAAAAAATTTCCTTAAACTACTCTGTCTATTATGTTAGTTATTAATAGATTGACCTTAGCAATAATTGGCAATTTGCTCACTTGCTTGTCTTACAAATTAACATGGGAAAAGGGTTTACTGAGCATTGCCTCTATTTCAAACTAAAGCAATCCAGTTTTTTCAACCACCCGCAAAGACATAATTCTGGCATGTATTGACAATACATAATTTTCCATCTTTGGTAAACCTCACCCACCTTGTTCTTTTGGGAGCTGTAAAATCTCCAATTTAATTCGGGGTTTCCTGCCTTCCCAAATAAAGTCTGACATTGCTTTATTAATGTCTCCAATATCAGTTGGTTTTAAAATCACAAAAAGCATAGATATAGCATAAATTATGTTAGAAAATAATTTAATTAATAAGATGAATTCTGCCAAGAAAAGATGTAGGAGGAAACCTCCATCTTATCATATTTTCTTTAAGATGTCTTATCAAAGGCCATATTATTTCCAGCATAGAGCTGATTAAATATTGGCATGACTTTTATTCTCAGATAATTGAACCCTGCAGGAGCCCATTGAAACGGCTCAACAAAATCAGGTTCAACATGTCCACAGCTCACAAAGGGCATAATTTCTGATTTTTTTAAAATTAACGTTGTACCCACATATCAGCCCAAATTCTTGAACATATTCTATCCGAGCTGGTACTAAATTCATTGGGTCTGTTAAAGTCAAGCTACAGTTCAATCCCCAGACCAGCAGGATAAATCTGGGTGGGCAAAGTGAAAAAGCAGTGCTTGCCCTTCCCTCATTATCACCATTGAGGTGCTGTTGAGCAAGGCCCTTAACTCCAACCGCTCCAGTGGAGCTGCTCAGTGGCGTGGGCAGCTTCCAGTTGTGAATATGTGTAACTGTGTGAATGTGATCAGGACATTCTTGCAAAAAAAGAGGCTGCCTCTCAGTGAAACTTCCCAAAATGAATAAAGGTATAATACAATTTTATGTTTTATCCCTAATATTGCTCCTATAATATTTTGAGTTTGATTAATAGCTATTGCTAACGGCTTTGTAGCCAGGGCAAACAGGAGCGGGGACAGTGGACTTCTTGGGCTGTACCTCTTGTTAGTTTAAAGGGTGCTGACACAAGACCATTTGTAGGCATCTTATACAAAAGTTTAACCCAACCTTAAAAATTTGATCGAAAGCCAAATCTCTTCAGTATTTCAAATAGATATTCCCATTCAGTTCGATCAAGCACTTTTTCATCGTCCATAGATTCAATGGCTCCAGGAGTTTGACAGTGATTGAGATAATAAAAAATGTTAAATAAACGTCTTGTATTGTGATAGGACATTCAACCCTTTATAAATCCAGTCTGATCTGCATCCATAATCTAAGTCATCACATGTTCTAACCTATGAGCCAATACCTTGGATAATATTATACTTCAAGCAGACTGATTGGCCCATGTGCAGAACATAATTCTGGGTTTTTATTTTTCTTCAGCATTAGCATTATATTAGCTATATGCATTTATTCTGGGAGAACATAGAACCTTTTAAATCTATCATTAATCTGACCGTTATTCATTTGGCATTAATTATTCTCATCCTGTATAAATAAAATAAAAGATTTTACAGGGGCATTCCTTGCCAAGTGTGCCAACAGGTGATTAGGTTTGTTGCCAAATTCAAACAGTCTTTATTTAGCAGATACAGTGTCCCTTTCTGCTTTTACCTTTAGTTCAGTTAAAACATCATCTAATTTTGTTATGTAGTTTTTTTTCTAATGGGTTTTATTTTCTTTCAATTTGTTCAGCTACACGCTCTTTTTTTCTTTTGACTAGTATATGAAATAATCATGCCTGCAGTATAAGCTTAATATGCATCCCGCACAATATCTGGGGCAACCTCATCTTTGTCATTATATTTTAAACATAGGTCTGTTTGTTCTCCCAAGAATTTAATAAAGTTGTTATCTAAGAATAATAGTGTATTCATCTTCCAACAGAATGAGCGTTAAATAGGTCTAAGAGGTTGCACTAACATAGTAACAGGGGCATGGTCTGAAAGAGCAAATATGGCCTATATCTGAATGCTCGGTTAAATGGGTTGAACATCTTGATACAAATATATAGTTGATACGTGACGCTGATGAATTAGACTGAGAATGAAATATGTAGCTTTTTGACGTAGATTAAATGCCTCCAAACATCCAGAAGATCAAATTCCTTGGTAATGTTTGTGACTGCCCTTACATTTTTGGATTGAATATTTTGGGGTGGAAATCTGTCCAATATAGGACATAAACTACAATTAAAATCGCTTACTATTATCATATTGGAGCAGTCCATTTCAGCAAGTTGACTAAAAAGTATAGCAAAAAACTCCTCATCTTGGACATTAGGAACATAAACATTTCCCAATAAAACATTACCATATAAAACCCCTTTAACAAAAACAACTCTTCCTTCAGTATCTTTGTGTGAGGCTGTAGCAGCAAATGGCAGATTTATGTATTAATATAATCACACCCTTCTTGTTTGCTGAAAAAGATGAAATGTAAAACTGACCAACCCACGCGTTAATATACTTCTTGTGTTCCTCATCATTTTGTCATTTCGTGTTTCCTGTAAAATTATTGGAGCCACGGTTGTTCCATGTACAAACTTTGATACTCATTCACAACTAATTAAGATACGCACTGTATATTGTATGCTGTATTATAATAATTACTTTCATTTGATCTGGACCAATCTATGACTTTGAACCTTTAGACAAGTTTTTTAAAGTATATGTTAACCACACTTTACACTTAGAACTATCTCAGCAATATTAAACTTTTTTTTAAGCAATATTATTATATTTAAAGACATTTTAGATTTACAGACTGCTACATAAGTGTTAATGTGCTGAAGAACATGGCCGTTTTGTCCGACTAGCAATCCAAAAACCAAAGATAATTTGCAATGATGTAAAACTGAGAACCAGCAAATCTTCACATTTGATAAGATGGTGCCACAGAATATTTGCCATTTGTGCTTGACAAAGGAGTTATACAATTCGTTGATAATCAAAATTGTTGGTGATTAAGTTTCAGCACTGTCCACAGTGACAGTGTATCTTACTTTGAGCATTTCATGAGATTTAGGTAAAGTCTTGCATCCAGTATGACGATAGGAGCAGAGGCATTGCAAGATCACCTATTACAGCACCTAATTTGACACCAAGTTTGGCAGTTAAAACATCAAGCCTTAGCACTGAAGCTGAGATGTGCCAATGGAAGCAAATTGATGTTAAAGGTATTTATCTGTTGTTTTTTTATTTTGTCAGCCAACACTATCTCTGACGGTGATAAAGAGTCAGAGTGTGATGACGATGGCCCAAGCCCAGAGGACTCCAGAAAGGTAAATGACACATTTCATTTTGGAACACGTTAAGATACGAACTCAATACTAGTTTGCTCTTGGATTTAAATATGTTGTGTTTTTGTTTGACTTTTTTATCATCATAGGAAATAATGGTGGGAACACAGTACCAAGCAGATGTTCCTTCTTGCCTCTGTCACTACAAAGATGGGGAGAAAGGTGACTGTTGTTTCTTTTTTTGCACATGCGCAGATATGTTCTTTAATGTGATTGTTTACAACGTTACAGTCCATACAATTAAAGACAAGATCACAAGGTGACTGATCTCACTGTGATGTGCTTTCCATACAGTGTATGAAGATGAAGATGAGTTATTATGGAGCCCAGGTACATTACCAGAAAACAAGGTCAGGAGTTTTCTGTCTGAAGTGTTGTCACGGACAACAGATGAAAAGACAGGATGTGACAAACCAGGGATGCACGTCCGAGACAATGAGCAGGTCAGTTATTTATTCAGGCACGTCTTTATTCATCAGTTCTTTCATGTTGTAACACAGTGATGAGCATGTTATTGGCAATGTATGTGAGCATATGCAGTCTGCTTAATATGCCACTGAATTTCACATTCACACATCCTATTGCAGCTGCGCTTTGAAGATTAAGATTATTTGTTTCTGTGGTACAAATAATTTATTTCGGCTAATACTCCAGTCTTGACCAATTCCTTTTTCTCCACATAGGCTTTGCATGAGCTTGTCAAATGCAACTACAACACCCGTGAAGCACTAGAGAGATACTGCAGCCGCATAAAATCCTCAAAAGGTAAGCAAAGGAAACAACTTATGAATGCCTGCAGAAGGAAATGCATCATTCCTGACATTAGGCAAATGTCATTGGTACTTTGGATAGCAGTGAATACATTGTGGGCATTCTGTCAAACTTAACTTGTAGATTTGACAGAGAAAATGATTGCATTACAGCATAAATCACCAAACAAGAGTCTCTGGTGGTATAATAGGTGTAGGGTAGATTTGTCATCCCAACCAGATTATCCAAAAATAATTTAAAAAAAACTTCTACCCAGGCATAACAATCTGCTTAGTTAGCAGTTAGTTTGACAGTCAACAGAGTAGTTACATCAAGGTAGATGTAGGGCGAAGTTTATGGGGGTTTTCTTTCTATTGGATCATGAATTTGAAAAATTGTATTATAATGTATATTTTTAACTTTAAAAGCATCTTATTGAAGAACATCTTAAGGAGAACAGAGGGGACAGGGACGATGCTCATTAATCAACAGGGGGGGAAAACAAGTAAATGTAAATGAGCCAGTTGTTGGCCTAGAAGACCAATTTTCCTGGCCAGATGTTGAAGAGGCAACCTAAAAAAGAGAATAAAATGCCATACACTCTAAAATACATTTAGAAAGAAATATTTAAGTTCAGAACAAAAGTTAAATGTGACGTTTATGTGACATCAATCCCATTTTGTACTGTAGCGTAACGTGGAATCCACTCTATTTCTAAATTGGACCACATAAATATGCCTCCCTAAGTCTGATGCATAATTTGTCCTTTCTAATGTGATGGCAGACTAAACTGTAATATCAGCACTGTAGAGTTTTTACATCAAAATTTAATACCCCCCTCCCCCCTCCCATTTAAAGCTTGAATCATCCCCCTTTTAACAATCCTACAGTAATTTGTGAAAGAGTCTGAGCACATTCTCTCACATCACTCATTCTTTGTTTCATTTTGATGTGAGAAGAGCTTCCTTCCCTCTGGCTCAACATTGACAGAAAACTGTATTCTGCTCAACATTTTACTTTTTACTGTCTTACTATTAGTGAATCTCTAGTTCTTGATGTAGCGTGAAAGGGAAGCACAAACTCGCTGGTTAGTATGCAGTAAACTGCAATGATGCTCATAGTGAATTTTATGTCACGTGGCAATTAAAAATCATTCTGTACAGGAACAAACAGTAAAGACAAAGCCATATGTTGTGTATATCCGTACCTGTGTGCTTTGTACATACAATGTGCCGACAGAAAAGATCTTGGATCCAGTTGTTGTCTTCATTTGTTCCAGTCCTGTGTTCTCAGTTTACTATATGAAGCTACCCTTTTTTAACATCTGGATCACTTGATTTCGCACCAATACTATATTTCTAAATTGGTTTCATTTCAGAAAAATCGCCCCAGTGGTCTGAGGAGGAATGCAAGAACTTTGAACACGCACTACAGATGTATGACAAGAACTTTCACCTCATACAGAAACACAAAGTGAGTCTTCCTTCATGATATGAGAACATACTGTACACATATAAAGCTCTGAAAGTTTCTCACCCCTTTTTGAATAATTCCTTTTCCTCAGGTCACAACGCGAACTGTAGCAGAATGTGTGGCTTTTTACTACATGTGGAAAAAGTCGGAGCGCTTTGACTTCTTCGTGCAGCAGAATCGGTTCGGGAAGAAAAAGTACAGCAGCTATCCTGGTGTAACGTAAGTGGCAGAAGATGCAGTGAATCTGTTTGCATTCCTGTGCTTTTGTTTTGACACAACGAACTCTGGTTAAAATGGTGAAAGTGCACATAATTTGGAAAAACAAACCCCTTTACAATGAAACACGTTTCATTGTATGTAGTGACCTGATGGACAGGCTGGTGGATGAAGCAGAGGGACTGGCAGTGGACAGTTCTTCCTCTGTGTGCTCAGGAGCAGGTGGAGGAGGACGGCTGGAGACCACCACAGACCAACAGCTCAGCCTGCTTAACTCCATCACTGCCAGCGATCTCACAGGTCAGTAATGGGAATTAATTCTGCAGTCATGGAAAAGGAATACTAAGTAACATCATGGAAATTGATTATTTTATTTGTTTTTCCTCATTTTTTTAATGTCACGCTGTTTTTTCCCCTCAGTCATCACGTGTTCCCGAGTCTCATTTTGCTCGAAGTTATCAAATGTTAATTCAGTGTCCTGTCTCCATTTCAGCTTTGAGTAACAGCGTAGCTACGGTGTGCAGCCCTGCAGAGGTCAGTTGCCTGGACTCCTACAGCTTTCCTCCCCTGGAAAGCCTCCATCGCGGGTCCTTGAATCACGAGGAATCCCTCGGGTTCCCTTCCAACGGTGCAGACCCTGACTGCCTAAACATGCTCGACGCAGGCTTCTACCACTCGGACCTGGGCCAGCTAGGAGGAGTCTGTGTCAACAAGGACTGCGAGCGGCCTTCAAAGAGACTCAAGATGGCGCTGCCTGACTCCTTTATCAACGACGTCTCCGTAGGTAACCTCGGAGTGGACTTTGAAGCGCGGCGGAAAACGACGCATCACCACCGAATCACCGGCGCCAAAATGGCAGTGTCTGTCACAGACTTTGGGAGCTTGGCTGGCAGCGGTGAGCCCAACGGCTTTCTGGGAGGACATGCACGGCACCACACACAACACACTGCAGCACTTCAGTCAGAGTGATCTTCCTCATCTTCTTCTTCTTCCCTTTTGAAACCCCTTTTCCTGCTTGTACATAAGACTGACCTCACTGGAGAATCCAATTTGTTTAAATTCTATTATATATATATATATATCTATCTATATATATATATATATATATATATATATATGTATATGAATATACTTTTTTGTTTTCATTTTTTGTGTAATATGACATCAGTGATGTCTATCATATAAAACTAAAATCTTGATTTCTCTCAAGAGTTTATATAGCCATTTATTTTATTTTTGTTTTGCGGTCTTGAGATGTGTAACGTCCATGTACAGTGGGGCCCAGAGGCTGCAGTAGGAGAGTTGTGTATCTTCCTCCCTCACATCTACACATAACATCGTCATAGCTACAGTATGTTATCCTGCCATTCTTTTCAGCTGCCAAAATCATCTTACAGTAGTTTTCCTCCTCTAGCGTGTAGTTGCTTTGTTGTTTGAAGTGGTACTTTTTTTTTTTTTTTTTTAAATTTAGTGTTTGGTTTACAGGTACTTTTTAGTAACCAGGCTGGTGAAAATGGTTTCTATGTGTCCCCAATTAAACCTGGTTACATATTGTATGAAGAGCAACACTAGCATGAAGATGAGCTTGGAGACCAGGAAGTGTCGCAGGAGGCCATCAGCTGCTTTGGCCTTCCAGTTTGGTTTTGCTTTTTTTTTTTTTTTTTTTTTTTTCTCTCCTGTGGAAGCTTGTCAGTAGTTTGTCTGCTTGTTTACTTTTAAAGTGCTAAAAGTGGCCAAACTGGAACATGTGAATGTTTATAACAGTTCATTTTTATCCCATGTAGTCAAATTCAAATTATAGTCCCAGATTTTATACTTATTCTTTTTTTTTTTCTCTCACATTTTTTTAAAGAGGTAATCAAGAATACCTGAGTAACATAATCAGAGCATTTTATAGTTGGATATCAAGTTATTGATATCCTACTTCTTGTAAGGAGGATATCAGACTAGCAAACCATGTCACAGCAATATTGCAATGTAAAATATATAAGTTGGGTTAATAGCCATTGAAACACAGACATCAGGCACAGTGAAGTATTGCATATTTTTACCTTTTTGAGATTTTGTTCAATCCTTTGATGGTTTCTCTCTTGCTACTCTTAGGAAAGATTAGTTGAAAATGTCAAGTTTATTGTAGTAAAAATTTTGTTTAAAAATGTTTCTAAACCACATAGCCCCATTTTCAGACCACTTAGCAAGCTTGCGTAAACCTAAGCTAGCAGTATTATGTTTATTTAAAAGCCACTCTGATATTGTATCCAACGTCTGCCTAACCTAGTCTGACTAGAGGATGACTTGTTTAATCTGGTCGACAATTTCTTGGAGTCTAGTAGCAGAAATGGAACCGTTTCTCTTGACTGAAGTCCATATTTGTGAATTGTAAAATGTTTAGCGGGTCATCGTCAGTTGATTGGATGCAGTAGTAGTGTTTACTTAATTTATCTATGCATTGTGATATGAATACGTAGTTTGTTTCAGGGTTACATCGTTTGTCATGTCCATAGTTCTCACCATTGTGTGTGTGCGTGTGTGTGTACAGACAGGATTCATGCCGATAAACCATAATTAAGTTTGATCAAGTAATTCAGTTTCCAAGCCCAGCGTCAGAGAAGATGATTCACTTCTGCGTTTCATGTAAATAATTAGCAAATAGCCTTTAAAAAGTCTATTAACTGACCTCTTACACTTGTGAATCTGTGTTGATACAAAGGTTTTAATTTTTTTTCCCCCTCCCTTGTCAAATGGCAATAATTTGTAGATATGTACAGATATTTTGGGTTTTGCATTTTACTGGTTGACTTGGTATTTGAATTTTTTTATTCTTTTTTTTTTTTTCTTTGGAAAGACATGACACCCAGACACGGGGACACAGCTGAAACCACGCATGCCAGCTGTGTCTGTTTCAAGTGTACCACTGAAAACGGCTTTACCTGGAGACGTATTGATATTAATCAATGTTGCAAATTTTTTGCATTCGAAACTTGCAGCCATTTGTAAAAGACGCTCATCTTTCTTTCTTCAAAAAAAAAAAAAATCTTTTTACATGTCGTCGTCTATATTTGTCTTGATGGTAAAGGGATGGCTGCTGCTCTAAGTATGTGGAGAGCTAGTTTCTCTTTTAATGCAATGTGCATAATGCAGTAGGTCCTCCAAGCTCTTCTAGCTTTAGCAGTGCAGTGATATTTATTTCACCTGTGGTTTGTACAAAGACTCAGAAAAACTGTCAGAATGTAAAGGCCATTAAGTAGTAGAAGTAGGTTTTTCACCACCCTGTGAACTCTCGAAAATGTGATATTTTATTGATATCTCTGGTATGAGACTTGTGTGTGCAAGCAAGCACTAAACAAATTTATTTTATATTTTGTATTGTGTTTTGAAGTTTAAAAAGGAGAAGAAAAAAAGTATAGCAGTTGTGGTTTTGAAAAAGATAACGAGTTCTTTGATGAAAACAAAAACACCTTTGTGAATAAAAAAACCTACAAAACTTAAAAATGTATATCCAGAAATATAGACAATCAAAAACTTCACTATGAGAAATGTTCAAGAAGCTATCTTTATTGTTTATAAGAATTGTACATAAACATTGAGTTGTTTTTTTTTTCCTTTTGTTAAACATTATTTTGTATTTTCTGTTGTACTTTAATACCTTGTGTACAGATCCAGAAATAAAGCTCTGGAAAAGGTTCGGAGATGATCGCATGTTCTTTACTCGTCATCACACAGCAAAAATCCTCTTTTAATTCATTCATATTCATTTTTGTTTGTAGTATTTAGTAAATGATTGACATAAAGTGGAAGAAACCACCATTAAGACTGAAATTTCTTTTGAATTAATAAGACTAAAAATTTGGTCCAAATTCTGTTTTGGGGCCTCATTTGGAGAATCACCAATTACTGCATTGTGGGATGATTATTCAAGCCTGCTTGACTGTTCATTCTAGACCACTGAAAACAGCATTTGACAAAACAATCTCGGCTCAAAGCGCACTTGCTTTTTCTGGAGCTTTTGACCGTTTTCTCAGTCACAATGGAAGTGTAGATGTTCAAACTTTCCATTTTTTTTCTGAGCACTTTTAGGAGTTCTCATCCATGTTAGCTTAAAACTTGAGCTTTACAGTACATCTGCTGATGAAGACAGTATGATGTGATCAAAAGCTCCAGAAAAGTGAATCCTCATCTTAATCTTTTGGCAATACACTTGTAATGTTCGACTAATTCAGTGACAACAAACGTTCAACTGGATAAAGTGCATCTTAAAAAAAACGGAGAGAAGCTAATGTTAGCAGTATACGTACTTTCCAAATCACAAGATAGTAAAACAGGTACGTTTGTAATGGCTAAGAAGTTAACAACTGCCAAAAGTAGTTAACAATTATGATAATAAAATAAGATAAATAATTGACAAACAAACAGCTGTTGTGTTTTAATCAGATCTATTACCAGCAATATAAAAACTAGGCTAAATCAGTTTTTCATTACCTCGGTCTTCTGAGAGGAATAGGTAGAGTCAGAAAGTCCTCAGCCAGAATCACTTCTACATCACTGTCCTGTAGAGCTTCTTCAGCCTGTCTCTTGAGCTCTGAGATATCGTCCTCGTCTCCTTCCTTCTGCAGGGAGCAGGGTTTGTACCTCTGACTGAAATGGTACAGCACCAGCCTCCGTGCACAGCAGGCCCGAGCCACCGCCGCTGCCATCTCAGGTGTGCTGTGTCCGTGGTCCACTGCTTTTTCTCTGTGCTCATTTCCCAGGGTGGCCTCGTGAACCAGTATGTCCGCCCCCTTGCAAAACCTCGGCGGTCCCTCCCAGAGCACTGAGCTGCAGTCCCCTAAAATGCAGACTTTCCTCCCTGGAATGGCTTCTTCCAGCACATCGCGACACAAGACGACACCACATGTCCGTTCTCCAAAGTCACCGACTCCCCCGCTTTCAGTCGTCCGTAGAGCGGACCTGGTTTCACACCTGAGGAATAAAAGAAATAAGATGAATCAGAGTCATCCACAGGTTGGAGGACACCTTTTTCCTGCCACAGTACTGGGTGACCTCTGTCTAAATCAGACTCATAGATTTGGGCATGTTAGTAGCGCATTCTGGCCAACAAATACACGTCCTATAAATAATTTCCCAATAAAATTAGCATAGAAGAGCAAGTAAGTAAATGCAAAATTTTCCATGCAATAATACTTGGTACTACTATACAATAAATACCAAAACTATTCAAAATGTTGTGTCTTTCCCTACTTTTACCCACAGGAAAAGTGTGTTTTTAATAGTAAAACTATCAGCCTATAATTTTATCAATTATTTTTGACCTGCTTCTCACACTATAAACTGCATTTTCTTAACAGAACATTTTCTTAACAGAACATTTTATGCCTATATTCACATGTCCAATAATATCACTGGACATGAGACACTTAAAGAACCACCTACAATATGCAACTGGTATTAACCGGTATACTTTTTTGGTCTCTCTTCACATTTGTATGTTAACAACAACAACTGTCCACATAAAGAAACAAGAGATATAAAAGAGGCATAAAGCACATTTACCGAGTTCTTTCAGTAGTTCAGTCTTAAGTCTTCCAGGTCGATCATGCTCCTGAATGCAAAAACCAAAAGAGGGGATGCGGTGGAACAACCTGAAGGCCTTAACCACAAACTTCTTGTCTTCAAAGAGGGTGTAACAGTCACTGGAGACATCCAGGGAGATTGTCCTTCCTGGCCGCTCCTGTGGGTGCAGAGGACCACACTCTGCTGTCATCTGAAGAAAGAGAGAGAGAGAGAGAGAGAAAACATGTTTCAGTAAAAACAACAAACAACAGCTGACATTTTGGACATAGAAACAAACAAACACAAAACAACATGGCAAAATCGATGTAAATAAAATACAGCGTTAACATTTTCTGAACAGAAGGGAAAGTCTGTGATATGCCACTAGTGACAAGATATGCAAATATTTTATTAAAGTTTGTAAGTGTGAAATCTGCCATATAGATCAAAACTACAGGCCCTATAGACCATAGAGAATCAGCTTTTTCATATCGTAGATAAAAAAATGGAAACCGGATACAGATTTGATATTTGAAAACAGCCTCTTGCATGACAAATAAATACTGTAGTGTTTAGCACTGTACTGATAGGTAAGGTGGGATTATTCTTTACATAGAAATAACCAAAAACCATCACACACCTCCAGACTGAGCTGCCCCTCTTCTGGACTCTGGTCAGATGTGGGCTCCAGCTCGTGTACTACAGCAACATACACAGTGTGGATGAGATCAGTGAAGAGTAGATTAGAATGAAGTACAATAACAGTGACACAATATAACTAGAGTTTGTTGAATTTACACAAATCTATATCTGGGTGAACTGTAATATTCACACAGTCACCGTCTGAACAACTGATAACCTTTGTGGGAGGTTTCAGACACACAGTAACAACCTACCAGCATAAGGGAAGAGCAGCTGTGACCCCGTGAGGCCCAGAGTCACCCTGAGAAAGTGCCTGAGGCCCCGGGGCCCATAGATGTCCACACAGTTCAGGTTCTGCTGGGGGTCGGGGTTGGAGTTTAGGCTCACAGTACAGAGGAGACCAGGCAGACCAAAAAGGTGATCTCCATGCAAATGGGAGATAAAAACCTTGGTGATTCGACCTGAGTGGAAAACATGACACGTTATTGACGGAATGGCCACTCGACATGTTTTATAGTTTGTTTCATACACTGTGAAACTGTGATACAGCTAGAATACGACATGCTGGTCAGAGACTTTATTCACATGATATTAGCTGCTATTTCAGGCTATTTCATTGGCAGGTTAGAGGTGAAAAGGACTAGGGCTGAAACTATCGATTATTTTCCATTATTGATTAATCTGTTGATTATTTTGCTGGATTAATTGATTAGTTGTTTGGTCCATAAAATTTCAGAAAATGGTGAAAAATGTCGATCACTGTTTTGTCCACAACCCAAAGATATTCAATTTATTATCATAGAGCACTAAAGAAACCAGAAAATATTCACATTTGAGAAGCTGGATCAGAGAATTTGGAGATTTTCTTCTTAAAATGACTCAAAACAATTAGCCTAATCAATTATCAGAATAGTTGGCGAGTTGGCAACTAATTGATAGTCATTGCAGCTACAATAAGGACCTAACATTATTGTGGTTTTGTGTCTTTTTCTTGTACTTAAACATATTTTAAGTGCCTTCTAAAATGATCAAGTCTACTTTCAATTTTCGATGAACTTTTGTACTCTACTTTTGGACAGACAAGAATAACTTAACTGGGTAGTCGTAAGAGGTTTTTTCAGACAGGATGGAGAAAGTAAGTGTTTGGCTGCACCAATAAGTAAAAGTTTATTCAAGATTTGTTTTAAGGGACTTTAAAATGCAGTCAAGTCAGCCTCCACTTCTACAAACAAGGTCAAACTAGCCCCCACATTGTTTTGTGGTACTTGTATATACTAAGCATTATGGTAAGGGCGTGCCAGTCAGTCAATAATGAATGAATATATAAATAATGAAAAATTTCATTTTATTTCAATTGTGTAAATAATTAGTCAAACTTAATAACAAAGAATTAATTTCCACAGATCAATCTCACTTCAGAATGATGGCAGACCACCTCAGAGAGTCACTCAGACAATATCAGGACAGTCTGATGTTGAATCTCAAGATTAAAGCCCTCTGAAATGTCATATATGAGCTGTGTGTCCTCTGAATTCAGATTAGAATTAAAAGGAAACTTCCTGTTTCCACAGACTTTATTTGCATGTGGAAACAGACTCATTCACGTTATATTAGCATGACAGGATACATTTTCCTGTTATATATCCTGCTGAAATAGATTCCAGAGCTGTTACACTAGTATCCCAGACAAAGTTATGACTGTAACTACTTTGACAGATTTAAAGAAGGGACATAATTTGACATATTTTGTGTGTGTTGGGCTTATCTGTATGTAGGCTTCATATCTACATATTAAGGTCAACCAGAGCCATCAATTTATATTCCAAATAACTGAAACAATGAGCTGTCTTAGGCTGGATCTCCTGATAATGACACAGCCTGCATTTGTAATGTTAACAAAAAATTCCAGAGGTGTCTTAGATCAAGGACCTTATAAATTGTCAAAAGTGTGCTCACCCTCTCTCTTTCTTCGACATCCTTTCAAGTCTGTCTTCAGTATTGTTGTATCAGGTTACAACAGGTTGGTAACAGGTACAAGTCTTGGATTTGACTTTTGGGGGTCTCAGCCCCCACTGAGAATGTGAGAATGTTTAATTCTAATCTGAATTCGGAGGACACACAGTTCATATATGACATTTCAGAGTACTTTAATCTTGAGATTCAACATCAGACTGTCCTGATATTGTCTGAGTGACTCTCGTGGTCAGCTGTCATCGGATTGGTCTGTGGAAACAGGAAGTTTCTCAATGACAGTGTGAGGTGGTGTACTGTCATTTTGAATTCATATTGATCCTTGGAAATTCATTCTTTATTATCAAGTTTGACTTAACTTAATTATTCACACAATTGAAATGACAAAGCCTCAATTTTTCTCTAAAATAGTTTGCAATTCATTTTATTTATTACTTAATATTTATTCGTTTTTTATCATTCAGTTATTTATGTATTTTTACTATTATTTATTTTTGTATTTATTAATTGATCATTGACATACTCTTACCGTAATGCTTGTTATATACACGTACGGCAAAACAACGTGGGGGCTAGTTCGACTATGTTTTTCGAAGTGGAGGCTGGCTCGATTGCAGTAACTTTAAGGACATGGTTTTAGTTTCTTATACACTAGTTGAATGTCTTCACCAGGATTTACGAGGAGCAACAATGAGTGGCTCACCGGCTCTGAGCTGGCTCCTCATCAGCTGGGTCTGGATTCCCTCTCCGCAGTTAAACAGCCAGCACTCCCCCTCTGTCCGCAGCACCAGAGCCGAGGCGCCGCGGTGAGGAGACGGGTAGGCCTAGCCGGTCCCGAGGAAAGTCATGTCCATGGTCATTTTCACAAAAGTTACAAGAAAACTGCACAAAAACCAGCTCACACTAAAGCAACATGCTCTGCTGCCCGTAAACAGTCACACGAAGATGACGAAAGAAAAGCGACGGTGCGGCGTTCAGGTCAGGTCGGATTTCTTTTTTTCCTCTTAGGACTTGTTTAACTTTAATTTATTGTTTCATTTAAAACCTGCTTTGATTTGATTTAAAAATCCGTTTAAAATTTCTCTGCTTATCTTTACATCTCATTTATAACTGGGATACCAATTTAGTAAACAGGAGCACAAAAAAACTCCCTATAACTTAACAGACACATTTCCTGTCTTTATACTGTTTAATTACATTTATGAGTCTAAATATGTGTCATATAAGATTTGTACTGGATTACATCAATTAACAAATAACAGTGATTATTCAACAGCAGAGAAAAAAAACTTCTGCTCTGAATGCTTTCTTCTGTCTCATAAAACAATAAAATCAGCAGACAAAGGTGCATGTGTAAACATTTTTATTCTGCACTTTAATCAGCACGAAAGTATTATTCAGCAGTACAAACATGCTGCTCTCTGCATACAAACATAAGGCAATTCTACTGTGTAACAAAAATAAATTTTAGAAACACAGACACAAAGTACTTAGCACACTTATGGAGAAATATGGAGGAAATGTGGACACAGCAACAATAACATGAGCAAACCAAGCAACAATTTCTTATTTGATACAGTAAAAACTCTCACTGGGTGATTACAGTCAGTTACAACAACTGGATGAACGATTAATGGAGTTAAAAAAAGAACTGTCTCTAAATTGTTTCTTTAAGATAAAACTATTTTAAAAGTTATGAGAAAACTTTGTTGAAGGCAAAGTTGAAGCTGCACAGTTTATCAGGGCAAAAGCTGCACGTTGGATACTACACACTTACTTGATTTCGTACAATACACACTGACAGCAATTTGTATAATAGCAGTGCTTCTATGTTTTTCTTCAGCTCTGCCTGCAGCATTTTGTGAGCTCTACATCAAGGAGCATGGAGCAATTATGAACAGATATCAAATGTTGTGCAAACACTTCAATGCAGGTGGTTAGAATCTCATTCAAACCTATCTGAGAATTAATGCATGGCTGGAAAAAAAAAATCCTGGCAATACTGCCAATGCCCATGACATCAGTGTGTAAGGTAAATTTAAAGTAACTGACTAACTTTTTAAGAGAGAGAGAGAGAAAAAAAAAAACATTTCATCAGTGGAGGTTGTGCGTTTGTGTTGAGTTTATGAGGTGAAAGTTACTCAATTCTCACATTTTACACCAAATTACAGTAGCCTGTTAGAACATGAAGCAAAAATAAAGATCTTATGGACATTCATGGCATGGTTAAAAAAAACAAACAAACAAAAAATGGCAGTAAATCAAACAGACATGGATGTGAAATATAACTGGAAAATAGTTAAGAGGATCTTTGACTTTAAGAAATGGATGTTATGACCTTGTGAAACTTATGTGCTATAATGATCTCAATAATACAAAATAGAGAAATCTGCATTGATACTTCAGATGGTTCAGACTGACTTGTTAACATTACTTCTTGTTGTCATTATAACTATGTGTTGCTAGACACAATCTATCTGCTTGTAACCACCATTACCCTTTAGCATCAAGTGCGTTAATAATGTCAGTACAAATTGTTGAGACATTCGTCGTGTATGAGGATGAAAACCGTACTAAACTGTCAAGATATCCATTTTAAGATGTTTCTGCAATATAACTCAAATTTTGAATAGTCCAGTGTTAATTATGAGTCAACTTCTCATACTACCTTAACCCCTTTCGATTCCTAGATGAAAAATAAAAAAGATTAATCTGATTGTTATAACTTATTATGAATAACTGAATAATATGAATAATTACGGAAGATTGGAACAGAGAATAGAAGCCGAGCCTGTAACTTTGATATCTGGTTGAATATGATCTAAGGAACAAGACTTGACACACGAACCTACCAACACACATGGACATACTTAACACAACTTTATAAATACTCTTTCAGCGGACAGTTTCCACAAAGGTGCATGTACAGTTAACAAAATATAATTCATGTCAAAAATAATGTTTATCCAATCATTTGATACGACACTGTGAATATTCCTGCTCACCAGAAGATGAACCCTTTAGATTTTAATGACCCCATGACCTTTCTGCTAGTGGCACCCTCAGGACAAGCTTAACTAGCTCCACTAAGGCTCTAAGAATAGCTAAATCAGATTTGGAAACAGCAGTTGACAAAAGAGTCTCAACACAAGATTAATTTACCGGCTGGCTTGTTCTGAAGCTTTTGGCTGTATTACAGTTTACAAATCAAGCAGAAAGTGGAGCTTGAGTTTCATATTATGGCTGTAATGAACACTGTAGGGGATGCTAGCAGGACTTAACACTTTTGGGTGCAACGCACTGGAGGAATCAGAATTGATGCACTTCAACTTGTCAGGATATGACAATGTACAGTTTCACAACATTTCTACATTTTCTGTTCATCTTACTAGAAGGCAAACTAGGAAGTCATTTTTAATTAGTCAAGCTTGCTGTTTTTTATTGTTCTGAGTGTTGTGGGCCTTTTATCAGAGAGATTTTAAGATCTGCCCAGCCCTGTGTATTTGTGGTTTTGATGGTGTTTATGTAATGAAATACTTTAGGGAATAGTAACATTTTTTAAGCATCTGCTCAGAGTTGTATCGTTCTGATGGTATGAGTGTGCTTTATCATTCAAAGTGGATTCACTGATTAAACTAATAAAATACAAGTAAATGGCTTACTCCTTTACTGTACCACTTCTTCTGTCTGCATGATGCACTCCATTTGTATTATAGGAATCTAGGAACTTCAGACTGGTTTTTTAAAAACATACAAAGTCATGTTCCTTTTCATCCTTATCATGTAAGTGTCAAACAAACTATTAGAACCATCAATATTCAAGTACTCATTTAGAAAAGCAGATGAAACACACACAAAAAAAACACAACACAGTTAATATCCAAATAAAATAATATTGCAGTAGGTTACAGTGCCAGCAACTGTAATGCCCTGAATGGTCAGGGGGAGAGAAAGGGGGAGGGGATAGGGGGTGGGGGAGAGAAAGTAAGGGAGGGGTTGGGGGGAGGGAAAGAGGGGGAGGGGATGGGGGTGGGGGAGAGAAATAAGGGGAGGGGATGGGGGAGGGAAAGAGGGGGAGGGGATGGGGGTGGGGGAGAAAAATAAGGGGAGGGGAAGGGGGGAGGGAAAGAGGGGATGGGGGGTGGGGGAGAGAAGGAGGGTGAAAGGGGGGGAAAGGGGAGAGAAAAAAGGGAGAAGTAGACAGAAAGAGTAAAGTAAAAGTAAAATAGAAGGGGAGAGAAGGAGGGTGAAAGGGGGGGAAAGGGGAGAGAAAAAAGGGAGAAGTAGACAGAAAGAGTAAAGTAAAAGTAAAATATAAGGGGAGAGAAGGAGGGTGACAAGGGGGGAAAGGGGAGAGAAAAAAGGGAGAAGTAGACAGAAAGAGTAAAGTAAAAGTAAAATAGAAGGGGAGAGAAGGAGGGTGAAAGGGGGGGAAAGGGGAGAGAAAAAAGGGAGAAGTAGACAGAAAGAGTAAAGTAAAAGTAAAATAGAAGGGGAGAGAAGGAGGGTGAAAGGGGGGGAAAGGGGAGAGAAAAAAGGGAGAAGTAGACAGAAAGAGTAAAGTAAAAGTAAAATAGAAGGGGAGAGAAGGAGGGGGTTGATCAGGCCAGCTGATCCTGATTCTGGTCTTTAATCTGTAAGGCAATGGCTGCTTGTTGAACTGGAGTGCAACAGCCGCATCAACACAGGACGCTGTTTAGTTTGTTTCTCAGTAGAAGCCCTCTTGTTCTGCTCCTCGTTCTTTATCTTCTTCTTCTTTTGGGGAAGAAATAAAAAGAACAAACCAGGTCAGTACAGAAGTACAAATAAATGCCTACAGTTCAACAAAAAGATGACAATCAGGTAATTTTTTTCCAGTATAGGTCCAGAAGAGGTTTCATGGCTTCAAAACTCATGAAGAAGTGTAAAATGTTATCTGGTTGGATCTGGTCTATTCTGGTGTACTTTTAAAGTGTCACTCATTAGAACTTTCATGTAAATGCATCCTCACCTTTGAGAAGATGCTGCGGAAGAGGCTGAAGAGCCCTTTGCTCTTACTAGCCTTGGTCTCCGCCACATAATCTTGGTTGTTGCTCAGACACTTGGACGCAGGCTGAGACTGGTCCACAGAGATCTGGCTAAAGGTTTCCTCTTCCTCATCTTCATCGCCAAAGTCACTGGACTGAGAAGAAGTTCTCGTCTCATCTGTGGACTCGTCAGTCGTAATTTCAACCACCTGATGATCTGGTTTAATAAAGCTAGTAGAAGACAGAGATGAAACAATGTCTTCTGGTGCCACGTCCTTGTCCTCCACATAGTCCTCCAACTCTAGCGGACCGGACAACCATCCTCCTATGCCTCTAGGTGTCAAGTCAGTGCTGCCTGACATGCCTGCCTTAACCAAATGTTCCTCTGGAGCTGGGTGAATCCTCTTCTTCCGCCATAGTGACCTCTTCATCTTGTGGTTAAATTGTCTTGCCAGTGCCTCCTCTTTATTGTGAGAATGGAAACCATTCTGTGTCTGAATCCTTCTCTTCACTGTAGTGCCTCGTCCTGTGATGAAAGATTTCATGGTTACCATGGCTCCCTCCAAAGCCTTCTTGGCTGTTTTGTCGTCTGACACCTGGCAGCTGTCAGCAGTAGTGACGCTGAAGGATCCTCCATCCATAGAGGGTTGTATGGTCATGGATAGGACAGAGTTGACCTGATCAATGACCTCTCCAGCTAGTTGCAAGTTTGCTGCTGCTGCTTTTTTGTCGTCCTGTGTGAATACAGGATATCCATCATGTCCTGCAGGTCCTGAAGGCAAAGCCCTCAGAACCTCATAATGAGAGTCTCTGGCCTGGCGACTTGAGACAGCGCTGGAGACAGGCCTTGTGCTCTCTTCTGACCTGATGGACAGTCTGGAGCTTGACTCTATCTCAGTCTCATCTTCCTCATCTTCATAAGATGGTGTGATCACTTCTGAGATTTCAGAGTCAGTGTGGGAACCCCAAGTGGTATATGTTGATATGCTCTCCCCACTGAGTGAACACCATGAGGAGGCGTATGATGTTGCACTCTCCTCACTGATGGCTGACGGGGGACGAGGGAGGGTGAACTCTTCGTCCTCCCAAATGTCGTCACAATTCATCAGATCATCAAGATTTTCAACATCCATGTTCTCTGCTTCTTTGTCCTTTATATTTGAATCAGGAATCTAGTGGAGAAACACAAACTTTGAACTACAAGCAGTGGTGGAAGATGTATTCAAACCCTTTCCTTCAAAAGAGGTATAATTTTAAATTTCTTCATAACAATAAAAACAATGCCAACTACAATGAAAAATCTCTTCAAATTATGAAAATGTAAATGAAAACCAAATTTACTCTGATTTCAATTAGATACAATTTCAACTATCTAAGCAGTCCAATAAATTAACAGATCTAAATCCACTAAACTAAGATGGGTTTATACAACATGCAATTTTTAGTCAAGATAACTTTTGGTGTTTTTTTTTTTTTTTTTGGTAACTTTTGTAATTGTTGACTTAACCTAAAAAAAAAATGAGGCAGCATTTTAGTCTTAAATTTTATGCTGAAACTACTAAGTTACATTTTACAGTGCATTGTTGTCTATTGTAATATGTTCTATAGTACTGCAAAGAATGCATACTGTATGATAATTTGTCAGCTCTTTCTATATTGATGTAAACTTACTCAAATTAAAGCTGAGACTTGGCACTTTAATGTAGTATCCATTACTTTATTTCAAATTGAATGTGCTGAAGCACAGGGCTTGTAGAACAAAAATGGGCAACTATCCAAACACTTACTGTCTGGACTGTATGTACATAATTGTGTAATATTAATGCTTTCATCGAGGCACCAGCATTGGCACAACATTATGAAGCTGGGCATAAAAAACTTATCACCAAAAAGCATTTTTATTGATACTGATTTGAAGATTTTTTAGGTAATTATGCAATTAAATATGTAGCTTTACTGTTGTTCTTTTGGATTAATTTATCTGTGATGTAGTTTGTTCAGGTATTATGGCTGAACATTTTTCATCTTGTCTCTTTGTAAAGCAGGATGAACAGAAACTCCCTGTCCTCCAGCTCCCACTGAGAAAATTCACTCTCTGCTGCTGCTTCACAGAATTTTCTTAGTTAAAAACCTCTTCATCACCTTATTTTACATTTTCAAATCGTGCAAATGAATATCTAAACGTTTACTAACTTACTTACCAGTCTGTCTTCAGAAATCTTCAGTAGAACTGAGTGTACTTTTTGTCTTTGTCTTTCTTTCCTCCTCCTCTTAATGACTTTTCTTTCTTGCAGTTTTCCTCACTTTGAGTGGTGTGTTTTGCTCTTTCAGTTAACTGTTTGTAGTTTCGTGCAGATAAATAACTCACTGGTGTTCACTGTGGAGAATAGGTCTGAAATGAACTGAACTGTGAATGTCTTCTGTGTCACTGTGAAGGATAGAACACTTACACTGTGAGGTCATAGAATGCTCTAATAGAATGTAGGAATAGTTATGCACAGTAATGTGTGTGTGTGTGTGCGTGTGTGTGTGTGTGTGTGTGTGTGTGTGTGTGTGTGTGTGTGTGTACCAAGAGATATAGAGCAGAGAGAGACCACTGGTTTGTCAATGTCACAGAGAAACTATGAATTTTGCAGGACATGCAAAAACTTATTATCAATTGAAAGCAATAAGCCACAGATGCAGTGCCACCCCCTCCCAAGAACATGTAATAATAATAATAATAATAATAATAATAATAATAATAATAATAATTCAATAATCAGAAAATGTATTTTGTAATGTATAGCCTTTAATAAATTTGATTTGAGTTCAAACAAGTGAGAGTGAAACATTTGTTATACTGTCTAAGAGAAAAAAGTAGCATAGAATATGTATAATTTTAAAAATATTATTATTCAACATCATTATTATTATTCAACAATGTACAAACAGTACCAAAATACATGAAACATGAAAAAAATATAATTTCAAAGCCAGATGAGTTTTTAGAAGTGATTTGGAGCCTGAACTTCTAGTATATTCTAAAGCTTGGCGCTAGGGCCCCATAGAGCCAAAGGCATGGACTTTAGGCTTTAGGTTTGTTTATTTGTTTGTTCTATTTAAATCACTGATTGTTGCTTCTGCCAAATATATTGTGGAATCATCGGCAAACGATGAAGCACGTCCCTCTTTTTAATACTAGAGGAAGATCATTAGTGAAAATTGTGAACAGGAGCGGCCTAAGACAACTTCCTTGAGACACTCCATGTTTCACATATTTGACCTCTCAGTAACGTCCATTGAAGTACACCATTTGCCTTCAATATTCCTTTAATAACAATATAATAATACGTTTGAATAATAATAAATTTGAACATTTTGTAGGATTGTGTAAATTGTGTCGACGCAAATAAGGATGAAAATTAACATTTTATCAAGACCAACAAAATTATACTGTAAAATGTAAAAAATACTCAGTGGTTATAATGTCTTTAAACATTTCAACCCCCCACATAAATCACAGGATTGAGCAAATCTCATGTTAACTTAACTCTAAACCTAACCTAAAGTATACTGAGAATTACTGAGAATCTCTTGCTCTTCCTCCATATATGCTCTATTTAGGAACAATGAATCAACCTGTCTGAGCAAAGCACCATTAAACAGGTTATCCTGACATTTTCTTTGGGTCTGGGAGTTTCTGAAGTACAAGTACACTGGAAGACTTTGACAACGATGCACCAGCAGAAACTGAAAATCAGGCATTTCATAAAGGAAATTTAAGAGGAACTATATTTTTTGTGACAGCTACATGCACACACATAACCACTCACTCTGTGCTCTGCCTATCAACCCGAGAGTGAAAAAAGCTGACACCATGGTAGTAGATGTGAGAAAAAAAGGTGGCTCTGGTTTTTTCACCTTATTTTTGTGTGTTCAGTGGTTGCATAGCAATGTGTTTTCTACACACAGAACAATAGTGAGGCCATGAACAGTGCACCTATTGTAATGGGGCTCACCAGGGGGACTTTGTCTTTGTCAACAGTGTGGAATGTCCCAGGGGGCTAACAGGGGCAGGATAGGCCAGACCAGAGGACTGCACTGCTCACCTCCTCTACACTGGAACAGTCCCTCTAACTCTTGGAAAAATAGCGTAAATCTATACATCAAGAAGGAGTGGGAGGCAGAGAGAAGACTGAGGGAAGGATGATAGGGGAAAGACCAGGCTAGCTGGTTGAAATTACATCAGATGTGCTCCAGTGGTCACTGAGGGGCTTAAAAGCGCTGTCATGAGCTCCCGTGTGGGAGCCACTGGTGTATATGGCTCGAGCAGAGTTGGGGAAAATGGAACTGACGATGCCGGTGAAGAGGACAGTAACCGTGAGACTGACACCCTACACTTGAGGATAGGGAAGCCTCGGCGGAGGAATGCAAATCCAGTGGGAGAAGGAAGGACGATCAGTGTGGAGCAGCTGGTGAGACCTGCCCTACCTGGGAGGAAAGCACACAGAAAGACCTGCAGTGAGGACAACAGAAGAAGATGGACAGAGGGAAACCAAGACAGAGATGAAGAAAGACAGAGAGTTGAACATGTAGGAGGCAGGGAGAACGGCAGGGAAAGAGGAAAACATAGACCCAGAAAGACTGAGAGAACTGAGACACATGGAGATGGAGCCCGGGACAGAGAGGGAGGAGGCAGTATGGACAGTTTGTCTAGCAGTAATTCTGATAACCATTTAAATAGTACAGTGGAAACTGCAGGGGGATCAAACAACTTGCAGAGAGGACATTTGTGTCCTAGACCTCACAGCACTGTCTGCTCCCGGATCAGTGCTGCCAATTTAAATCCCCAGCCCCCTCGACCAGCTGTGAGAACTGTATCTCCTTCTCTCCCCCAGCCTGCCATCCAAACCAGATACACACCTCTATCACCTCAGAGACTTTCATCCAGGACAGCTGCAGGGGACCTACGTCATTCCGCACCTAGCTCATCCAGAGATCCAGATCCATTCTGGGTAGAAGTGAGGTATTTATCTGTTGTTTTTTTATTTTGTCAGCCAACACTATCTCTGACGGTGATAAAGAGTCAGAGTGTGATGACGATGGCCTGAGCCCAGAGGACTCCAGAAAGGTAAATGACACATTTCATTTTGGAACACGTTAAGACATGGACTCAATACTAGTTTGCTCTTGGATTTAAATATGTTGTGTTTTTATTCGACTTTTTTATCATAGGAAATAATGGTGGGAACACAGTACCAAGCAGATGTTCCTTCTTGCCTCTGTCACTACAAAGATGGGGAGAAAGGTGACTGTTGTTTCTTTTTTTGCACATGCGCAGATATATTCTTTAATGTGATTGTTTACAACGTTACAGTCCATACAATTAAAGACAAGATCACAAGGTGACTGATCTCACTGTGATGTGCTTTCCATGCAGTGTATGAAGATGAAGATGAGTTATTATGGAGCCCAGGTACATTACCAGAAAACAAGGTCAGGAGTTTTCTGTCTGAAGTGTTGTCACGGACAACAGATGAAAAGACAGGATGTGACAAACCAGGGATGCACGTCCGAGACAATGAGCAGGTCAGTTATTTATTCAGGCACGTCTTTATTCATCAGTTCTTTCATGTTGTAACACAGTGATGAGCATGTTATTGGCAATGTATGTGAGCATATGCAGTCTGCTTAATATGCCACTGAATTTCACATTCACACATCCTATTGCAGCTGCGCTTTGAAGATTAAGATTATTTGTTTCTGTGGTACAAATAATTTATTTCGGCTAATACTCCAGTCTTGACCAATTCCTTTTTCTCCACATAGGCTTTGCATGAGCTTGTCAAATGCAACTACAACACCCGTGAAGCACTAGAGAGATACTGCAGCCGCATAAAATCCTCAAAAGGTAAGCAAAGGAAACAACTTATAAATGCCTGCAGTAGGAAACGCATCATTCCTGACATGAGGCAAATGTCATTGGTACTTTGGACAGCAGTGAATACACTGTGGGCATTCTGTCAAACTTAACTTGTTGTTTTGACAGAGAAAATGATTGCATTACAGCATAAATCGCCAAACAAGATTCTCTGGTGGTATAATAGGTGTAGGGTAGATTTGTCATCCCAACCAGATTATCCAAAAATAATTATAAAAAACTTCTAGCCAGGCATAACAATCTGCTTAGTTAGCAGTTAGTTTGACAGTCAACAGAGTAGTTACATCAAGGTAGATGTAGGGCGAAGTTTATGGGGGTTTTCTTTCTATTGGATCATGAATTTGAAAAATTGTATTATTATGTATATTTTTAATTTTAAAAGCATCTTAAGGAGAACGGAGGGGACAGGGACGATGCTCATTAATCAACAGGGGGGGAAAACAAGTAAATGTAAATGAGCCAGTTGTTGGCCTAGAAGACCAATTTTCCTGGCCAGATGTTGAAGAGGCAACCTAAAAAAGAGAATAAAATGCAATACACTCTAAAATACATTTAGAAAGAAATATTTAAGTTCAGAACAAAAGTTAAATGTGACGTTTATGTGACATCAATCCCATTTTGTACTGTAGTGTAACGTGGAATCCACTCTATTTCTAAATTGGACCACATAAATATGCCTCCCTAAGTCTGATGCATAATTTGTCCTTTCTAATGTGATGGCAGACTAAACTGTAATATCAGCACTGTAGAGTTTTTACATCAAAATTTAATACCCCCCCTCCCATTTAAAGCTTGAATCATCCCCCTTTTAACAATCCTACAGTAATTTGTGAAAGAGTCTGAGCACATTCTCTCACATCACTCATTCTTTGTTTCATTTTGATGTGAGAAGAGCTTCCTTCCCTCTGGCTCACCATTGACAGAAAACTGTATTCTGCTCAGCATTTTACTTTTTACTGCCATACTATTAGTGAATCTCTAGTTCTTGATGTAGCGTGAATGGGAAGCACAAACTCGCTGGTTAGTATGCAGTGAGCTGCAATGATGCTCATAGTGAATTTTAAGTCACGTGGCAATTAAAAATCATTCTGTACAGGAGCAAACAGTAAAGACAAAGCCATATGTTGTGTATATCTGTAGCTGTGTGCTTTGTACACTCAACGTGCCTACAGAAAAGATCTTGGATCCAGTTGTTGTTTTCATTTGTTCCGGTCCTGTGTTCTCAGTTTACTATATGAAGCTACCCTTTTTTAACATCTGGATCACTTGATTTCGCACCAATACTATATTTCTAAATTGGTTTCATTTCAGAAAAATCGCCCCAGTGGTCCGAGGAGGAATGCAAGAACTTTGAACACGCACTACAGATGTATGACAAGAACTTTCACCTCATACAGAAACACAAGGTGAGTCTTACTTCATGATATGAGAACATACTGTACACATAGAAAGCTCTGAAAGTTTCTCACCCCTTTTTGAATAATTCCTTTTCCTCAGGTCACAACGCGAACTGTAGCAGAATGTGTGGCTTTTTACTACATGTGGAAAAAGTCGGAGCGCTTTGACTTCTTCGTGCAGCAGAATCGGTTCGGGAAGAAAAAGTACAGCAGCTATCCTGGTGTAACGTAAGTGGCAGAAGATGCAGTGAATCTGTTTGCATTCCTGTGCTTTTGTTTTAACACAATGAACTCTGGTTAAAATGGTGAAAGTGCACATAATTTGGAAAAACAAACCCCTTTTACAATGAAACACGTTTCATTGTATGCAGTGACCTGATGGACAGGCTGGTGGATGAAGCAGAGGGACTGGCAGTGGACAGTTCTTCCTCTGTGTGCTCAGGAGCAGGTGGAGGAGGACGGCTGGAGACCACCACAGACCAACAGCTCAGCCTGCTTAACTCCATCACTGCCAGCGATCTCACAGGTCAGTAATGGGAATTAATTCTGCAGTCATGGAAAAGGAATACCAAGTAACATCATGGAAATTGATTATTTTATTTGTTTTTCCTCATTTTTTTAATGTCACGCTGTGTTTTCCCCTCAGTCATCACGTGTTCCCGAGTCTCATTTTGCTCGAAGTTATCAAATGTTAATTCAGTGTCCTGTCTCCATTTCAGCTTTGAGTAACAGCGTAGCTACGGTGTGCAGCCCTGCAGAGGTCAGTTGCCTGGACTCCTACAGCTTTCCTCCCCTGGAAAGCCTCCATCGCGGGTCCTTGAATCACGAGGAATCCCTCGGGTTCCCTTCCAACGGTGCGGACCCTGACTGCCTAAACATGCTCGACGCAGGCTTCTACCACTCGGACCTGGGCCAGCTAGGAGGAGTCTGTGTCAACAAGGACTGTGAGCGGCCTTCAAAGAGACTCAAGATGGCACTGCCTGACTCCTTTATCAACGACGTCTCCGTAGGTAACCTCGGAGTGGACTTTGAAGCGCGGCGGAAAACGACGCACCACCACCGAATCACCGGCGCCAAAATGGCAGTGTCTGTCACAGACTTTGGGAGCTTGGCTGGCAGCGGTGAGCCCAACGGGTTTCTGGGAGGACATGCGCGGCACCACACACAGCACACTGCAGCACTTCAGTCAGAGTGATCTTCCTCATCTTCTTCTTCTTCCCTTTTGAAACCCCTTTTCCTGCTTGTACATAAGACTGACCTCACTGGAGAATCCAATTTGTTTAAATTCTATTATATATATATATATATCTATCTCTCTCTCTCTATATATATATATATATATATATATATATATATATATATATATATATATATATGTATATGAATATACTTTTTTGTTTTCATTTTTTGTGTAATATGACATCAGTGATGTCTATCATATAAAACTAAAATCTTGATTTCTCTCAAGAGTTTATATAGCCATTTATTTTATTTTTGTTTTGCGGTCTTGAGATGTGTAACGTCCATGTACAGTGGGGCCCAGAGGCTGCAGTAGGAGAGTTGTGTATCTTCCTCCCTCACATCTACACATAACATCGTCATAGCTACAGTATGTTATCCTGCCATTCTTTTCAGCTGCCAAAATCATCTTACAGTAGTTTTCCTCCTCTAGCGTGTAGTTGCTTTGTTGTTTGAAGTGGTACTTTTTTTTTTTTTTCTTTTTTTTTTTTTTTTAAATTTAGTGTTTGGTTTACAGGTACTTTTTAGTAACCAGGCTGGTGAAAATGGTTTCTATGTGTCCCCAATTAAACCTGGTTACATATTGTATGAAGAGCAACACTAGCATGAAGATGAGCTTGGAGACCAGGAATTGTCGCAGGAGGCCATCAGCTGCTTTGGCCTTCCAGTTTGGTTTTGCTTTTTTTTTTTTTTTTTTTTTCTCTCCTGTGGAAGCTTGTCAGTAGTTTGTCTGCTTGTTTACTTTTAAAGTGCTAAAAGTGGCCAAACTGGAACATGTGAATGTTTAAAAGTTCATTTTTATCCCATGTAGTCAAATTCAAATTATAGTCCCAGATTTTATACTTATTCTTTTTTTTTTTCTCTCACATTTTTTTAAAGAGGTAATCAAGAATACCTAAGTAACATAATCAGAGCATTTTATAGTTGGATATCAAGTTATTGATATCCTACTTCTTGTAAGGAGGATATCAGACTAGCAAACCATGTCACAGCAATATTGCAATGTAAAATATATTAGTTGGGTTAATAGCCATTGAAACACAGACATCAGGCACAGTGAAGTATTGCATATTTTTACCTTTTTGAGATTTTGTTCAATCCTTTGATGGTTTCTCTCTTGCTACTCTTAGGAAAGATTAGTTGAAAATGTCAAGTTTATTGTAGTAAAAATTTTGTTTAAAAATGTTTCTAAACCACATAGCCCCATTTTCAGACCACTTAGCAAGCTTGCGTAAACCTAAGCTAGCAGTATTATGTTTATTTAAAAGCCACTCTGATATTGTATCCAACGTCTGCCTAACCTAGTCTGACTAGAGGATGACTTGTTTAATCTGGTCGACAATTTCTTGGAGTCTAGTAGCAGAAATGGAACCGTTTCTCTTGACTGAAGTCCATATTTGTGAATTGTAAAATGTTTAGCCGGTCATCGTCAGTTGATTGGATGCAGTAGTACTGTTTACTTAATTTATCTATGCATTGTGATATGAATACGTAGTTTGTTTCAGGGTTACATCGTTTGTCATGTCCATAGTTCTCACCATTGTGTGTGTGCGTGTGTGTGTACAGACAGGATTCATGCCGATAAACCATAATTAAGTTTGATCAAGTAATTCAGTTTCCAAGCCCAGCGTCAGAGAAGATGATTCACTTCTGTGTTTCATGTAAATAATTAGCAAATAGCCTTTAAAAAGTCTATTAACTGACCTCTTACACTTGTGAATCTGTGTTGATACAAAGGTTTTAATTTTTTTTTCCCCTCCCTTGTCAAATGGCAATAATGTGTAGATATGTACAGATATTTTGGGTTTTGCATTTTACTGGTTGACTTGGTATTTGAATTTTTTTATTCTTTTTTTTTTTTTCTTTGGAAAGACATGATACCCAGACACAGGGACACAGCTGAAACCACGCATGCCAGCTGTGTCTGTTTCAAGTGTACCACTGAAAACGGCTTTACCTGGAGACGTATTGATATTAATCAATGTTGCAAATTTTTTGCATTCGAAACTTGCAGCCATTTGTAAAAGACGCTCATCTTTCTATCTTTCTTCAAAAAAAAAAATCTTTTTACATGTCGTCGTCTATATTTGTCTTGATGGTAAAGGGATGGCTGCTGCTCTAAGTATGTGGAGAGCTAGTTTCTCTTTTAATGCAATGTGCATAATGCAGTAGGTCCTCCAAGCTCTTCTAGCTTTAGCAGTGCAGTGATATTTATTTCACCTGTGGTTTGTACAAAGACTCAGAAAAACTGTCAGAATGTAAAGGCCATTAAGTAGTAGAAGTAGGTTTTTCACCACCCTGTGAACTCTCGAAAATGTGATATTTTATTGATATCTCTGGTATGAGACTTGTGTGTGCAAGAAAGCACTAAACAAATTTATTTTATATTTTGTATTGTGTTTTGAAGTTTAAAAAGGAGAAGAAAAAAAGTATAGCAGTTGTGGTTTTGAAAAAGATAACGAGTTCTTTGATGAAAACAAAAACACCTTTGTGAATAAAAAAACCTACAAAACTTAAAAATGTATATCCAGAAATATAGACAATCAAAAACTTCACTATGAGAAATGTTCAAGAAGCTATCTTTATTGTTTATAAGAATTGTACATAAACATTGAGTTGTTTTTTTTTTCCTTTTGTTAAACATTATTTTGTATTTTCTGTTGTACTTTAATACCTTGTGTACAGATCCAGAAATAAAGCTCTGGAAAAGGTTCGGAGATGATCGCATGTTCTTTACTCGTCATCACACAGCAAAAATCTTCTTCTTTAAAATCTTCTAATTCATTCATATTCATTTTTGTTTGTAGTATTTAGTAAATGATTGACATAAAGTGGAAGAAACCACCATTAAGACTGAAATTTCTTTTGAATTAATAAGACTAAAAATTTGGTCCAAATTCTGTTTTGGGGCCTCATTTGGAGAATCACCAATTACTGCATTGTGGGATGATTATTCAAGCCTGCTTCACTTGGCGTTCAGCTTGACTGTTCATTCTAGACCACTGTAAACAGCATTTGACAAAATAATCTCGACTCAAAGCGCACTTGCTTTTTCTGGAGCTTTTGACCGTTTTCTCAGTCACCATGGAAGTGTAGATGTTCAAACTTTCCATTTTTTTCTGAGCACTTTTAGGAGTTCTCATCCATGTTAGCTTAAAACTTGAGCTTTACAGTACATCTGCTGATGAAGACAGTATGATGTGATCAAAAGCTCCAGAAAAGTGAATCCTCATCTTAATCTTTTGGCAATACACTTGTAATGTTCGACTAATTCAGTGACAACAGACGTTCAACTGGATAAAGTGCATCTTAAAAAAAGGGAGAAAAGCTAATATTAGCAGTATACGTACTTTCCAAATCACAAGATGGTAAAACAGGTACGTTTGTAATGGCTAACAAGTTAACAACTGCCAAAAGTAGTTAACAATTATGATAATAAAATAAGATAAATAATTGACAAACAAACAGCTGTTGTGTTTTAATCAGATCTATTACCAGCAATATAAAAACTAGGCTAAATCAGTTTTTCATTACCTCGGTCTTCTGAGAGGAATAGGTAGAGTCAGAAAGTCCTCAGCCAGAATCACTTCTACATCACTGTCCTGTAGAGCTTCTTCAGCCTGTCTCTTGAGCTCTGAGATATCGTCCTCGTCTCCTTCCTTCTGCAGGGAGCAGGGTTTGTACCTCTGACTGAAATGGTACAGCACCAGCCTCCGTGCACAGCAGGCCCGAGCCACCGCCGCTGCCATCTCAGGTGTGCTGTGTCCGTGGTCCACTGCTTTTTCTCTGTGCTCGTTCCCCAGGGTGGCCTCGTGAACCAGAATGTCCGCCCCATTGCAAAACCTCGGCGGTCCCTCCCCGAGCACTGAGCTGCAGTCCCCTAAAATGCAGACTTTCCTCCCTGGAATGGCTTCTTCCAGCACCTCGCAAGACGACACCACATGTCCGTTCTCCAAAGTCACCGACTCCCCCGCTTTCAGGCGTCCGTAGAGCGGACCTGGTTTCACACCTGAGGAATAAAAAAATGAGATGAATCAGAGTAATCCACAGGTTGGAGGACACCTTTTTCCTGCCACAGTACTGGGTGACCTCTGTCTAAATCAGACTCATAGATTTGGGCATGTTAGTTCCGCATTCTGGCCAACAAATACACATCCTACAAATAATTTCCCAATAAAATTAGAGTAGAAGAGCAAGTAAGTAAATGCAAAAATGTCCATGCAATGATACTTGGTACTACTATACAATAAATACCAAAACTATTCAAAATGTTGTGTCTTTCCCTACTTTTACCTGCAGGAAAAGTGTGTTTTTAATAGTAAAACTTTCAGCCTATAATTTTATCAATAATTTTTGACCTGCTTCTCACACTATAAACTGCATTTCACTTGTTTTCTTAACAGAACATTTTATGCCTATATTCACATGTCCAATAATATCACTGGACATGGGACACTTAAAGAACCACCTACAATATGCAACTGGTATTAACAGGTATACTTTTTTGGTCTCTCTTCACATTTGTATGTTAACAACAACTGTCCACATAAAGAAACAAGAGATATAAAAGAGGCATAAAGCACATTTACCGAGTTCTTTCAGTAGTTCAGTCTTAAGTCTTCCAGGTCGATCATGCTCCTGAATGCAAAAACCAAAAGAGGGGATGCGGTGAAACAACCTGAAGGCCTTCACCACAAACTTCTTGTCTTCAAAGAGGGTGTAACAGTCACTGGAGACATCCAGGGAGATTGTCCTTCCTGGCCGCTCCTGTGGGTGCAGAGGACCACACTCTGCTGTCATCTGAAGAAAGAGAGAGAGAGAGAGAGAGAGAGAGAGAGAGAGAGAGAGAGAGAGAGAGAGAAAACATGTTTCACTAAAAACAACAAACAACAGCTGACATTTTGGACATAGAAACAAACAAACACAAAACAACATGGAAAAATTGATGTAAATAAAATACAGCTTTAACATTTTCTGCACAGAAGGGAAAGTCTGTGATAAGCCACTAGTGACAAGATATGCAAATATTTTATGAAAGGTTGTAAGTGTGAAATCTGCCATATAGATCAAAACTACAGGCCATATAGACCATAGAGAATGAGCTTTTTCATATCGTAGATCCAAAAAAATGGAAACCGGATACAGATTTGATATTTGAAAACAGCCTATTGCATGACAAATGAATACTGTAGTGTTTAGCACTGTACTGATAGGTAAGGTGTGATTATTCTTTACATAGAAATAACCAAAACCATCACACACCTCCAGACTGAGCTGCCCCTCTTCTGGACTCTGGTCAGATGTGGGCTCCAGCTCGTGTACTACAGCAACATACACAGTGTGGATGAGATCAGAGAAGAGTAGATTAGAATGAAGTACAATAACAGTGACACAATATAACTAGAGTTTGTTGAATTTACACAAATCTATATCTGGGTGAACTGTAATATTCACACAGTCACCGTCTGAACAACTGATTACCTTTGTGGGAGGTTTCAGACACACAGTAGCAACCTACCAGCATAAGGGAAGAGCAGCTGTGACCCCGTGAGGCCCAGAGTCACCCTGAGAAAGTGCCTGAGGCCCCGAGGCCCATAGATGTCCACACAGTTCAGGTTCTGCTGGGGGTCGGGGTTGGAGTTGAGGCTCACAGTACAGAGGAGACCAGGCAGACCAAAAAGGTGATCTCCATGCAAATGGGAGATAAAAACCTTGGTGATTCGACCTGAGTGGAAAACATGACACGTTATTGACGGAATGGCCACTCTACATGTTTTATAGTTTGTTTCATACACTGTGAGACTGTGATACAGTTAGAATACGACATGCTGGTCAGAGACTTTATTCACATGATATTAGCTGCTATTTCAGGCTATTTCATTGGCAGGTATGAGGTGAAAAGGACTAGGGCTGAAACTATAGATTATTTTCCATTTTTGATTAATCTGTTGATTGTTTTGCTGGATTAATTGATTAGTTGTTTGGTCCATAAAATTTCAGAAAATGGTGAAAAATGTCGATCACTGTTTTCCAAAGCCCAAGGTGATGTCCTCAAATGTCTTGTTTTGTCCACAACCCAAAGATATTCAATTTATTATCGTAGTGCACTAAAGAAACCACATTTGAGAAGCTGGATCAGAGAATTTGGAGATTTTCTTCTTAAAAATGACTCAAAACAATTAGCCTAATCAATTATCAGAATAGCTGGCGAGTTGGCAACTAATTGATAGTCATTGCAGCTACAATGAGGACCTAACATTATTGTGGTTTTGTGTCTTTTTCTTGTACTTTAACATATTTTAAGTGCCTTCTAAAATGATCAAGTCTACTTTCAATTTTTGATGAACTTTTGTACTCTACTTTACAGATCAATCTCACTTCAGAATGATGGCAGACCACCTCAGAGAGTCACTCAGACAATATCAGGACAGTCTGATGTTGAATCTCAAGATTAAAGCCCTCTGAAATGTCATATATGAGCTGTGTGTCCTCTGAATTCAGATTAGAATTAAAAGGAAACTTCCTGTTTCCACAGACTTTATTTGCATGTGGAAACAGACTCATTCACGTTATATTAGCATGACAGGATACATTTTCCTGTTATATATCCTGCTCAAATAGATTCCAGAGCTGTTACACTAGTATCCCAGACAAAGTTATTACTGTAACTACTTTGACAGATTTAAAGAAGGGACATAATTTGACATATTTTGTGTGTATTGGGCTTATCTGTATGTAGGCTTCATATCTACATATTAAGGTCAACCAGAGCCATCAATATATATTCCAAATAACTGAAACAATGAGCTGTCTTAGGCTGGATCTCCTGATAACGACACAACCAGCAAACATAATGTCATTGCTTGCATTTGTAATGTTAACAAAAAATTCCAGATGTCTTAGATCAAGGACCTTATAAATTGTCAAAAGTGTGCTCACCCTCTCTCTTTCTTCGACATCCTTTCAAGTCTGTCTTCAGTATTGTTGTATCAGGTTACAACAGGTTGGTAACGGGTGCAAGTCTAGGATTTGACTTTTGGGGGTCTCAGCCCCCACTGAGAATGTGAGAATGTTTAATTCTAATCTGAATTCAGAGGACACACAGTTCATATATGACATTTCAGAGTACTTTAATCTTGAGATTCAACATCAGACTGTCCTGATATTGTCTGAGTGACTCTCGTGGTCAGCTGTCATCGGATTGGTCTGTGGAAACAGGAAGTTTCTCAATGACAGTGTGAGGTGGTGTACTGTCATTTTGAATTCATATTCATATCCTTGGAAATTCATTCTTTATTATCAAGTTTGACTAATTATTCACACAATTGAAATGACAAAGCCTCAATTTTTCTCTGAAATAGTTTGCAGGAGGAAATTATTTTCTATTAGGCTATAATTGATTTTATTTATTACTTAATATTTATTCGTTTTTTATCATTCAGTTATTTATGTATTTTTATTTAATTCTTTATTTATTAATTCATCATTGACATACTCTTACCGTAATGCCTGTTATATACACGTACGGCAAAACAACGTGGGGCTAGTTCGACCATGTTTTTCGAAGTGGAGGCTGGCTCGATTGCAGTAACTTTAAGGACATGGTTTTAGTTTCTTATACACTAGTTGAATGTCTTCACCAGGATTTACGAGGAGCAACAACGAGTGGCTCACCGGCTCTGAGCTGGCTCCTCATCAGCTGGGTCTGGGTTCCCTCTCCGCAGTCAAACAACCAGCACTCCCCCTCTGTCCGCAGCACCAGAGCCGAGGCGCCGCGGTGAGGAGACGGGTAGGCCGAGCCGGTCCCGAGGAAAGTCATGTCCATGGTCATTTTCACAAAAGTTACAAGAAAACTGCACAACACCCAGCTCACACTAAAGCAACATGCCCCGCTGCCTGTAAACAGTCACACGAAGATGACGAAAGAAAAGCGACGGTGCGGCGTTCAGGTCAGGTCGGATTTCTTTTTTTCCTCTTAGGACTTGTTTAACTTTAATTTATTGTTTCATTTAAAACCTGCTTTGATTTGATTTAAAAATCCGTTTAAAATTTCTCTGCTTATCTTTACATCTCATTTATAACTGGGATACCAATTTAGTAAACAGGAGCACAAAAAAACTCCCTATAACTTAACAGACACATTTCCTGTCTTTATACTGTTTCATTACATTTATGAGTCTGAATTTGTGCCATATAAGATTAGTACTGGATTACATCAATTAACAAATAACAGTGATTATTTAACAGCAGAGAAAAAAACTTCTGCTCTGAATGCTTTGTTCTGTCTCATAAAACAATAAAATCAGCAGACAAGGTTGCATGTGTAAACGTTTTTATTCTGCACTTTAATCAGCACGTAAGTATTATTCAGCAGTACAAACATGCTGCTCTCTGCATACAAACATAAGGCAATTCTACTGTGTAACAAAAATAAATTTTAGAAACACAGACACAAAGTACTTAGCACACTTATGGAGAAATATGGAGGAAATGTGGGCACAGCAACAATAACATGAGCAAACCAAGCAACAATTTCTTATTTGATACAGTAAAAACTCTCACTGGGTGATTACAGTCAGTTACAACAACTGGATGAACGATTAATGGAGTTTAAAAAAAAACTCTCTAAATAGTTTCTTTAAGATAAAACTATTTTAAAAGTTATGAGTAGAAAACTTTGCCTTCAACATTATACAAATGTTGAAGGCAAAGTTGAAGCTGCACAGTTTATCAGGGCAAAAGCTGCACGTTGGATACTACACACTTACTTGATTTCGTACAATACACACTGACAGCAATTTGTATAATAGCAGTGCTTCTATGTTTTTCTTCAGCTCTGCCTGCAGCATTTTGTGAGCTCTACATCAAGGAGCATGGAGCAATTATGAACAGATATCAAATGTTGTGCAGGCACTTCAATGCAGGTGGTTAGAATCTCATTCAAACCTATCTGAGAATTAATGCATGACTGGAAAAAAAAATCCTGGCAATACTGCCAATGCCCATGACATCAGTGTGTAAGGTAAATTTAAAGTAACCGGCTAACTTTTTAAGAGAGAGAGAGAAAAAAAAAACATTTCATCAGTGGAGGTTGTGCGTTTGTGTTGAGTTTATGAGGTGAAAGTTACTCAATTCTCACATTTTACACCAAATTACAGTAGCCTGTTAGAACATGAAGCAAAAATAAAGATCTTATGGACATTCATGGCATGGTTAAAAAAAACAAACAAACAAAAAATGGCAGTAAATCAAACAGACATGGATGTGAAATATAACTGGAAAATAGTTAAGAGGATCTTTGACTTTAAGAAATGGATGTTATGACCTTGTGAAACTTATGTGCTGTAATGATCTCAATAATACAAAATAGAGAAATCTGCATTGATACTTCAGATGGTTCAGACTGACTTGTTAACATTACTTCTTGTTGTCATTGCAACTATGTGTTGCTAGACACAATCTATCTGCTTAGCTTGTAACCACCATTACCCTTTAGCATCAAGTGCGTTAATAATGCCAGTACAAATTGTTGAGACATTCGTCGTGTATGAGGATGAAAACCGTATTAAAATATCAAGATATCCATTTTAAGATGTTTCTGCAAAATAACTAAAATTTCGAATAGTCCTGTGTTAATTATGAGTCAACTTCTCGTACTACTTTAACCCCTTTCGATTCCTAGATGAAAAATAAAAAAGATGACTCTGATTGTTATAACTTACTATGAATAATTGAATAATATGAATAATTATGGAAGACTGGAACAGAGAATAGAAGCCGAGCCTGTAACTTTGATATCTGGTTGAATATGATCTAAGGAACAAGACTTGACACACGAACCTACCAACACACATGGACATACTTAACACAACTTTATAAATACTCTTTCAGCGGACAGTTTCCACAAAGGTGCATGTACAGTTAACAAAATATAATTCATGTCAAAAATAATGTTTATCCAATCATTTGATACGACACATTGTTTCTTTAAATATTCAGGGTATGGTTTATATTCAATTTGTAGTCACACTTAAGCAAAAGGGTTCATTTCTAGGGATGGATACTTCTACCACAACTCATTAAAAAGGAGTGTTGATGAATATACAGCACAATGGCAAAACATCTAAATACACCCTCCAAAAGTAAAATAAAATAAATTCAGAGAAATAAATACAGTATGACAAGGGCATTCGAACAAACAAAATGCCGGAGTGAATGTTGGTTTCTCAAGTGCTGTCTAGCTGCAAGATTCCTTCAATGTTTTTAGATATCATTTTCAATACGTTTCCCTTCATAAAATATCATTTTCCATTAAGAGATCTTAATGTTACTTCATTTGTCCCCTGAGTTACACTGTTCCCTCTCTTTCTCTCCTAGTTTGCACAAAAAAGGCCGAACTCTGTAACCCTCTGCACCACTGCACCCTCTGATAACCACTTAAAAGACGTTTTCAGCCACCAGAGACCCACCTGATGTGAGAAAAGGCAATGTAGAAACCCATTTGGAAATGTGTGCATGAAGATTGATAGTAAGTGAATTGGTTATTTAATTAAAGAACTTTCATTTTCTAATAGAAGTTCTGTTTAGGAGTGCACAGGAAAACAAACATATTATTGGAGTTATCTTAACATTAAACATGGAGTGAAAAACTAACTCTTAAAATTGCATGTGGCCTACTGCCAGGTAAACTCAAGGCTTAAACGATTATAGACAATAACTCACATGAAGCAGAAGCCATAGTCATCTCTACTGTTACATACAATGTAAGCAATCTTACGTAATATTAAGTAATATTAAATTGTCTGAGTTTCTGCTTGCCAGAGTACACTGTATAGCAATCACATAGAATTTCTAGTAGTAATTTACTATTATATATTTCATTTTGATGCTGTTTTTGAGAGGACTGGGAACAGAGAACTATCATGTATCTAAAAAGGAAATCCCGATTTCTGCACTGTTGTTTTCAACCACCAGGTGGCCCTCCAGGTGCTGTGCGGGTTTACATATGATGCAGAGGTGATACAGAGCTGCGATGTGAAGAGAAAAATTATAATTCCCATTCAAGTGCCACCTTCCACTCTCATCTTTTCACAGATCTTATAAAGACTGATCTAGTGCAAATGCACATGGCAGCAATTATGGGGCTAGTATTGCCTGTTTTCATGAGCTGATGTTTGCACTAAGATAACTATGGTCATTTTAGCGATTGTCACTAAGATTAAAGTGGAAAACAAAGGAAGAGAGTGACATTATGACTTGGGACATAGTGAGGGTTTGTTCTACTTCTACTTAGTTTTAGGACTGTAGCTGACACCTGGCCAGTCATAGGTGTCTGGCAGGAAGGAGTCATAGTTGGTGTTCCACACAGTTGCACGTACGAAGGCGTCTTTGTCCACAGGCTCAGGGTAGCGGAACGCCATACCTTTAGTATAGACATATTCCACCACCTACGGTAAGAAAGAGATTGTTTAGTATGGACTCACACTATGAAGCAGACGCAAACAGCAGAACACAAATACTACAGAGAAAAAATGAATATTAATAAATAAGTAATAAATAAATAAATAAACTGACTAAAAGTGACCAAAACTGAACTGGCAGCAAAGTCGGGTCATCAAAGTTTCACCTAGAGAAGTTGTTGAAATGTTACAGCTTACTTAGTTTGTCAGGCTGTTGTGGAACAATAAGATAATGATAGAAGAGGCTGAATTTAGGCAGGAATAGTTAAGGTTCGGACAAGTATTAACAGGTTCATCAAAAACCGAATCATCCAATTAAAGTTGAGGCTTTCGGTTTTGCTGAGAAGAGACGTTATTATCTCCAGACTTGCCTTGACAGCCATCTGGAGCGAAACCTCTCTGATGTTGGAGAGAGGAGGGTAGAGTCTGCCTTCTTCAAGTTCTTTAACTGTCACCTGCTCCGCGAGGGTCTGAAGGGAGTAAAAATACTGTTAGGGCTAACGATGAACTTCTAGGGTCCATCACACACAAACAAAGAGACTACTGCTATTATTTTCCTACAGCATGTTTCTTTGTTGTTTGGCACCCACACTAGTGTGAAATCATAAATATAATCTGTGCTTCAGAATGAGAAAAACATGACAAAATAATAAGAAATAAGAAAAGTGACAGAAATGACTGAACCACTACTACTATTATTACCACTATAATGACAGTGTCTTCATGCAAAAACGTTTCGATATTGAAAAAACACTGCTGGTGAGAAATTATATTGTGATTTTTGTGCCTTAGATTAATTTGCATTGTTATTGAGTCAAATGCAGCACAAAAGAACACAGATAGATAAAGTGCAAAGCAGGATCAGCCTTTTAAAACTCCTCATCTTGTTAGCTGTTATGGCAGAGTCTAGATAGAGAAGGAACAAGGAGACATCGAAGGGTTAAAGTGGGTTTTTAGATGAGAGTCAGCAAAGAAAGTGCAGGACGGGGCGAGAGCGAGGCAAAGATGAGCTTCAGCAAGTGTAAAGAACAGATGGAGAAATACTTAGTGAGGACTTCAAACCTTGGCAGCCTCTAAGAATACAGTATCGCTGATGTGTCTCACTCCACTCAGGATCACAGCCAGGGCCACACCTGCAATGCACATAGAGCACATGTTTTACAGACTGCGTTATGTTTATCATCTAATGAGCTTTACCACAGTTAAACACTACGGTTTTATTACTTTTTAACACTATAGACTACCAATGGTCATCATTTTGTTTCGTTTTTCTTTTCTCTTCACCTGGGAAGATGTAAGCATTGTTCCCTTGTCCAGGAGTGTAGACACGGCCGTCACTCAGAGTCACTGGACTAAATGGACTACCACTGGCAAAGAGACATCTACCCTATGGATCAAAAAACAAAGAGGAAGAGTGAAGAGGATAAAAAGAGGAATAATGATTTGACAGTACTTGAACTCTAAATGTTTAATTTACTAGTTATGCAAAGAAAAAGAGACAGAAAGAACTGTGTACATCAGTGAGTGTGTAGGCTTCCTCTGCTGTGCACTCTGCTTTATTGGTTGGGTTACTAAGGGCAAAGATGATTGGTCGTTCGTTCAGGGCTCCCATGGTCTTGATGACATCATGGGTGAACAGTCTTCCAGCTCCTGACACACCTGGAAGAGGGTGCGAGAGAGAGTAGTTACAGAGTACTTGTAATCTATCATTACAGCTCTAGCAGAAAAGCAAACGTTTTAAACCACCGAAATGTAAACTTGCACTCTATAATGAGGGATAACGAGCATGACATTACAGCAAGTGAGATGAAAAATGTGAAAAAAGTTGGGTTTTTTTACCAATGATTGCTGTGGGTTTGATGGTTTTAACAGCATCTAGGAAGCTCTCTACATTGCCTGGACTGTCGTGAACAAATGCCTCCTGGTTGGTGTCCGTTTCCTGCGCTCTGTTCTGGAGACAAATGCAGTAAATCAATAACAATGTAGTAAAAAACCTCTGTTCACCAATTATACAGGATACCAGACAGGAAGCCACACAGACAAATCCTGTATGTTCTGGTCCTTAATGTCTGTGTCGCGCGCACTGACCTTTACTAGTAGCCCATATTTGTCAAACATCCAGATCCTGTCTTGAGCCTCAGCTTGGGTCATCCCTGTCTCCATCATAGCCATGACAATAAGGTTGGCAATACCAAGAGCAGCCTATGGAGAAAAGAAAATTGACTTTAATCTAAAAAATACTTACACAGTATATGCATAGCAACTGAAACCCTCATTTACCAATAACAGGATGACTTAACAAATGCTCCATATTTTTCCAGAAAAGTTCTCACCAATGTTGAACATAGTTTTGATTTTCTTAAAAGATGGGTTCACAATTTTTCAAATCTGTTTTAAAACAATGGTCAGGTGCCCAAATTGAAATAGGCGTTTCTTGTCTTAATCATTCCTCCTGTTGATACTGGCAATGGGAATATCACTCTTTAATGCACTTACAGTGCAAGTAAATGGGGCCAAAATCCACAAGCCTCCTTCTGTGCAAAACTGTATTTGAAAGTTTATCTGAGGCTGGTTAAGGTGCGTACCACATAACTGCAACGCCCATGGTTCGACTCCCAGAATTTGCATGTCATGGGCCCCACATTTGCATGTCATACTCTTCTCTCTCCCCCTGTGCCTATTGTCTCTCTCCACTGACTCAAATAAAGGCTCGATAAATAATCTTTAAAAAGAAAAGTTTATCTGAAGCTAATATGGAGCTTCAGTCGTCCAAATTAGTAAAATCAAATAGATATCTTTTAACATTACGATTGTCATAGAGTATAGTTATAGTGTCAAAGTCCCTCTTTTTGTTACTATACTTACTATACAGGGAAACACTGTCCAAGGAAACACAAAGAGGGAATTGGATGCTAAAAAGACTGTGAATGATGTAAATGTGGCAGATATCCATTTGATATTACTAACTCAGACTGATGAAGCTTCATATAAGCTTCAGATAAACTTAAAATGCGTTTTTGCCCAAAATGAATGTTTGGACACATTGTGGATTTTGGCCCCCATCACTTACATTGAAAGTGCATTTGAAGGAGATCTTTTAATAGCCAATATGAACAGAAGGAATGATTACAACGAGGAAATCCTCTTTCAGTGTTCATATGGGCACCTGACTTTTGTATTAAGACATACTTGAAAAATTGAGAACTTAAATCCTTTAAGTTTTTTAGTAATATGGGACCACTTTTTTCATCTGTATTGTCATCTGTGGTCAGTAGGGGGCAGTATGACTCTTACTGTGGTCCAGTTTTCTTATTTTGATAAATGGGATTTTCACATATCAAATTGGGATGAAGAGAGAGAAAACAAACAAACAAAAAACAAGAGACCAGGACTGACTGATAAATATTAGCCTACCTCTCCAGCTCCCAGGAAAAGCACCCGGTGTTCAGTGATGGGCTTGCCAACAGCTCTCTGAGCTGCTAACAGACCAGCTAGGGCTACAGATGCAGTACCTAGAAACACAACACAACATTTAACAATGAAGTCTCTGCCTTGATGGCAACAAAATTATACTTATTTGTATCCTTATTAGTGTAGGTAAGGTAGGATGAATACCAACAGAGAATTAAAACTTGACTGAGATTAGAAATGCATGCACTTTATTTTTGTCAGTGCTTGTTGTTTTATAATGTGTTTAAGCACCCAATTCTCAAATTATAGCTGTTCCATGAACTCACCACAGGTGAATTTGTATAATCGTCCCTGCTCAGACTTGCATTACCTTGCAGCAGAAATGCCACTTAAAGGTCACAACATGTTCACTGTAATAGATTATTCATTTAAAGGAAGTTTTTTGGACTCTGCCCGGAAGGTAGATAATCTAAAATCTTATTTAAAAGTGGCCTCCAACAATAAACTATTACATGGAAAGGTAATTTGTAGGAACTGTGTGGGGAATATTTAGGTGGTGCCATTCTCCTCCGAAAATGGCAGGTAATCACTGAGACAGAATCATGTGTGCAATATACACATAATATAAGACAAAGGACAACTCCAAAGTGCTGTGTGAAGGGTTATATAAGAACCTTGGATATCGTCGTTGAAGGTGCAGTACTTCTCCCTGTACCTCCTGAGGAAGCGGAAGGCATTATGGTTCCCAAAGTCCTCAAACTGGATCAGTGTGTCCTGTCCGTACTTGTCAACCACAGCATCCATGAACTCATCAATCAGATCATCGTAGGCTTGAGAACGGTCTCGCTTCTGGTACAGGCCCATGTACAGTGGATCCTGGAGGAGAGTCTGGTTGGACAGCAAGAACAAACATGAAAAGGATGATAAGGTATCTTACTTTTCCTGAGGCATTTATACACACATAAACAGTATACACAGTGCATGCACATAGCCTTCCTACCTCATTGTCTGTGCCAACATCTATCACCACGGGCAGACATCTCTCAGGTCTAATGCCAGCACAGGCGGTGTACAGGCAGAGCTTTCCGACAGGGATACCCATGCCGTAAACACCCAGGTCCCCTAATCCTAAAATACGCTCTCCATCAGTTACTACTACAGCCTACAGAGAGAGAGAAAAGAGGGTGGAGAAAGAAGTACATCAGTCAGCAAAATTGCAGATTAGTATTTTAAAAGCACACAGCTAAGAGCAATTACTAAACAAAACCGTAGCTGGGTAAATGGGAGAAATGTGGACAGTAATGGGTCAATCGACGAGACTTCTCTAGACTCTGATTTACATTCATACTTCTATAGCCACAGGGTCCATAAGTAAATGTATTCATGATTCACCTCTAAGATCCTCAGTCTGTGGGTTTTGGAGGGATGAATGAGGAGTCTCTTCTACACTGAGATTTTAGCTGAAAAGGTGTTACAGTGGTGCAGTGTTAGCGTACTCACTGCAACGTTAGTCTCCGGCCAGTTATCCAGGATAGAGCGGATGTGTCCTCTGTCCCGAATGGAGATGAACAAGCCTCTGGAGAGAAAAAGAAGATAGTTTTCTAATTTAAGGATCATGTTAGCATTATAGCCCAACTGACGCTGGATCTTTGAGGAAGATACTGGGTGTTAAAAAAAAAAAAAAAAAAAAAAAAATCAGATAAAGATGTATCACCCACAGTAACTTTTTTTTTTTTTTTTACCATTAACACATAACGTAAACAAGCAATGTAAATCCTACATTAAGAGGCAGAGACAGTAGGCAATCCTTCCATCCTTACTTGGGTCTTCTAAAGATGTGCCCATACTGTGTGCAGGCAAGGCCTACAGTGGGAGTGTAGACTATTGGCATCAATTCCTCTATGTCTTCCATCAGCACTCTATAGAAGAGCCTCTCATTTCTCTCCTGGATGCCCATCAGGTAGACGTACCTGTAAGGAAAACAACAGGAAGGAGAGAGGAGAAGTTGATTAATTGAGTTGAGCAGGACTAGGGGAAAAAGAGGAAGGATGAGTAGGAAAACAAGAGGAAAACAATGAGTAAAATTACGAGGAGATCTTTAAATATCTAAAGTATTAATGGCAAAACAAATACCCAGCTTTGAGCAAAATATGTCCTTACTTTTGTAGGGGATCACTGATTTTCTTAAGATTATTCTGGAAGCGCATGGCCTGAATGTCTTGCGTTTCCACTTTGGGAGGCAACAGACCATGTATCCCCAATATCTGTCGCTCCTGTAAAGAAAAGGCCATTCCCTGTGGAGAGACAGAAGAGATGAGTGAGCATGGAGGGCCTGTTTGGATGTTACGTTTCCACACTAACATTTCTTGTAGAGAGACTAGGGTGTCATCTGTTTATTCCACATATTGTCTAAATTAAATAATGGTGGTGGGTGCGTAGATATCTCTGCTTACAGGACATGAAAAATCAAACCTTATGAGTAAAATACAAACTGTGGCAATAAAGTATTCCCTCTACTGAAAGTTGGTCTCACAAATGTTAAATATTTTGACCTTGCCTTTAGGGTGCTTCTCATACTAGTGTTGTGTGCAGTACATGGACATCATTTCACATGTTTCTGATATAGGTTCAAGTATTAGTACAGCTTTAACATTTTATACTTAGAATTATCAATACTCCTACTCAAAATAAAATATTCTGAATCACTGTACAAATTTTCACAAATGTTCACACTCTGTGATGTAATTTTGTCACTAGAGGGCACACTGCAATACTAATGAGCCTTTAGACCAGGTTGACCTATTGACTCTTAAAATGAGAAAATGTCAGCTGAGGAAAGTGAGGAGACCACATGAAAGCAATTTCTCAGGAGGGGGAAGGAAAGAAAGGAGGTAATAGAGGGGAGTCGCCGCCAAGAAGCCAATAAAGAACACTGAGGGCAGAAACACCCTTTCTAGGAAAGAGGGGATGAGGGAGGTGAGGGGTGTTTTCGTGTGTATGTGCATGGATGTGTATCTGGGATTACGAGCCCAGCCCTGAAAGAAATATGGACGTAACACATGGAAGCCATAATGTCTGGGGCTGGAGAAGGGGCTGATTATGTTGTGAGAGCATTGAATGCTGGGGGCTCCCCTGGCAAAATGCTGAGTAATGCTGATAGAGCATTTCACTTCACTCGGCTCTAGTGCTCAATTCCTCTTAACATAATGCAACATGCTGCAAACCTCTGAAATGTGATTTTGATTGTAATCTTGACTTGAACATTGAAATTGCAGTTGAAAAATTATTTGAAAATAGCATCTATTTTCATTATCCATTAATCTGCCATTACTTTAATCGATCAATTGTTTGGCCTCTAAAAATATCAGAAAATGGAGAAAAATGCCCCCCACAATTCCCTAAAGCCCAGGGTGATGTGTTCAGATGTCTTGTTATGTCTGACCAACAGACAAAAACCAAAAGACCCAAAGAGACACAAACATCCTACGAATTGAAAGCGATAACAAACGTATTTTTGGTATTTTTGCTAGAAAAAAAAAAAAAAATACTTTGACTAAAGGATTCTTTTTTTCAGCTCAACTAATCAGCATTCATTTTACGGGTTTTCAGTCATTCACACAGGTTTTGAAAAAAAGCCTAATCTATAAACTGCTAAATGATGCAATTGCTGAAAAACTCATATTTATACTGTTTGTTCATACGCATTTCTTAATGATATTTATCCCATCAAAACTAAATTTCAAAGTGTACTTTTGACATGAAATAATTGATTTACATCATCTTTCATCAGATACATGTTTTAAGATTTAGTGGCATCTAGCAGAATTGACTTGGCAGAACTGCAATATAATATTCACAAGTATGTTTTTGCCAAGTGTATAATTGAATGAAACTAATAATAGTTGTGTTTTCGTTACCTTAGAAGGAGCCGTTTATATCTACATAGGGAGCGGGTCCTCTTCCACAGAGCCATGTTGCACCGCCATGTTTCTACAGTAGCCCAGAATGAACAAACCAAACACTGGCTCTAGAAAGAGCCCTTTCTGTTTTTCATGAGTTTTGTGGCCATCATAGGTTCTCCTACACACTTGAAAGGGGAGGGAGAGGGGAGGGGTATTCAGTTTTTTGCAATTTGAAACCTCACTGCTAGATGCCACTAAATCTTACACACTGGTCCTTTAATGAAATTGTCCAAAACAGATCATCCATTATCTTGCCAACAAATTTTACCAAGAAGAATTTGTTTTGAGGTTAGATGGTGTAAATGCAGTGTCTCACTAATAAATAACATTAGAAATTTGGTTTAGGCTGACTGACAGTGTGATAAACAATAAACAAGGTGTGATGAATAATGTGAGTCATGACGATATGGTCTGCTAATGCAAGTCACATCTATTCTGGCCAGTATAAAAGTATCCCTATGAGTAACCAACACGCTGCTAATTTTTTTGTTGTTTTTTAATGCAAGACCGAATAAACCTAATGACTTTTAACAGGAGAAATTCAAGAGTTTAACTTCCATCTAAATACAAATCGCAAGAGCTACAACGATTAATGATTAGGCGCTTAATCAATTGACAGAAAATTAATCTGCAACTATTTTGATAATTGAATAATCGTTTTAGTCATTTATTAAGCAAAATGCCAAACATTTTCTGGTTGTAGCTTCTCAAACGTGAGGAATTGAGGCTTTTATGTCTCATACATGATCGAAAACTGAATTTCTTTGGATTTTTGGACTGCTGATTGGATAAAACAAGACATTTGATGATGTCAGACATTTTTCACAATTTTCTGACATTTTATAGACAAAATGATTAATCTAGAAAATAAATCGGCAGATTATTCGATAATGTAAACAATTAGTTGCAGCCCTACAATGTCACAACCAGACAGCAATACTGCTCACAGAAGTAGAGCATGAAAAAAGCCTGTGGCCTCAAATCTTCTTTCCCAATGCTTTTTCACACTTGAGTTAGTTTTGAGCGGCAAAGCTGGGGTGAGTTTCTAAACTAGATCCAAACAGTTGTAATCAGGTGCAGTGGGCATGTACTGTAGTTGCTGTGTGTACTCCTAGGATCATCAGTTAGTTAGACAGGGAACAGTTTACATATAGGTTGGAATGTCTATATTTAGCACAACGTTTCTCGTCCAAGTTAAGCATAACCTGCATCGTGAGGTCATGTCTCTTCAAGCAGCTCCGACCTCATATTACAAATGTCATTTGTCCAGTATTTAAAAATCTGACAGGAAACCACTACTAGCAAGAAAAAATTCACAGCATGAATCAACAATGTTAAATGCAAGGCACCAAACACTGTGATAGATGTCTGTAATGGGTTATAAATAGGTTTTAAAAAGCAACTTAACACCAGCTGAAAATCTTGTTTGTTTGGTCTCTTGAAGTCTCCACCTTACTGCAGTGTTGCAGAAAGAGCAGCACTGGTGGGTGCGGTTAGTGGTTAGTGAGTAGTAGCAAGTGAATGCCAAGGAAAGCAAAGTTTGTTTGTACAACACTTCCAAACACAAAAGCGGTTCAAAGTGCTTTACATGGGACAAAACACAGTATTTAAAAAGAAAATGAGAAGGACAATAAAAAAGTAGAATGACTTTAAATTAAAAAAAAGACACAAAATATTAAAAAACAAAAAATGTAAAGTTAAAAAGGACATTTTGATATTTTTGCAGTGCAGTAATAAACACCCTAAATTTAAAAAGAAATCACTGCAAATAGAAAGTTTGTTTGGTCAAGATTTAACACTTTTATGACTACATCCAACAATGATGTAGTGCAGTCAGAAATCCAACAGACTTGAAATATTCAGCCAATGTTTTGCAGCTTTATATTTAGTTACTCTTTAACAGCTAATCATTTCTCTATCAAAAATGTCAGACTGTTCACATCCGAGCTTCAGGAAGGAAATGATGTTGGGAAGTGTCAGCAATTCTAGTGTAAGACAAAGTGCCTGGTTAAAAAAAAAATTCATTTCCTCTAAATTAGTCGGGCAGCTGTGAAGAAATAGCAAAGCATGTTTTTAGTTTTAGTTACTCGTATGTTCATTGCTAACAATCCTGATTCCTGTATTTTAAAAAATGACAAGTTGAACACAGCTGATTTGAAAAGATTAAAATGACCTAGTTATTATTTCAACATCTTAAATACCTGAAATCCCCTTAAGGTCTCCGTTTAAGTGTTGGAAGCTAGCCTGAGTCAGACAGCAGAGGAATATTAACAGTGGCCACTAGCCAGCTGATGAAAAACGTTTGGCTCTGATGCCATTGGCAAGTTTTTCTAGTTCTTCAGTACTATCAATCACTGGCCTAGGGATATGAGTAAAGCCGGTGTTAATACTTTCCGTGTCAGCGAGTATGCTAGTGTCCACGTGATATAAATTTCATCATCAGAAGGTGTATACGTAGGCTTTGTGCGGACATCCATATCCATACCAGTTTGTTGTGACCGTACGTACTGCGCTACAATGCTGATCTACTGCACATGTGTGGAACACGTCCTCTAAGCAGACTCCAGAAAGTAGTATAAACGCGTCCGTGGTGACCACAGCTGTGTACATGTCCGCTTGGGAGTATATTAGGGGCTCGACTGATGCAGTTATTGCCTGCACTTTATAACACCACATTTTCATAACTGTAAAACAATGCACACTGTTCTGTGTAATTTGTTTCAATGTGCTGGAGAGGACCAGGTTATACCAAAGGACTGAACAGTAGGCTTAATTTTTTAAAGTTACATTTGGTAATTGTTACCTGTGAATGTTGGCTTAATCTACTTCTTGTTAAATAATATTGGGAATCAATTAAAATGGCTAAACTGCTGAATTATTTGTGTTCCTACAGATATGTAGTCTAATGAAATGTCAGAACCTTCACGTCAATCTCTTTCTGTCACATTACAACACAGCTCTCTTGCTATTCTTATCCTGGGATATAAACAGAAATATTGTCAGTTCCTAGGAGATAAAGGAGTGACAGCACTGGGAAAGGAGGGAAAAATTTAAGGAGGGAGGATGTGAGGAAAACTAAATTATTAACAGCCTAAACCTTGGTCAAAAGAACAACACTTTATATTCTATATAATCTAGTTATGAATTACAGTCAGTGTCCTCATATTCATTTCTCCATCATAACCAAATAATATTAAAAAATTCTGACATTCATCACAATTATTTTCCACCCTGGTACATGAAACACATATGCTAATTAACCTACTTCATAACAAGACATAATGGGCAAGGATCTCCAACAAATGGGCTGACATTGCTGCAAAACATATTCATAAAGCAGCCATCTGTTGGACTCTCATGTTTCAAATGTTCTCACACACACACACACAATTTAAAAGTGATCCACTCACTTTATTGGTGCGAGGGTTGAGCATGAGTGGCTTGCCCTTCTCTTTGGTGTGTGCCCATCTGCAAACAGAGACACAAGGCCGCAGGGATAAGGTTGTCCTCAACCTGGACAACATGTTGTACAGTAAACTGGTCTGGAAGGTGCACTGGTGAAAAGCTGTTGAAGGAAGGAAAGAGACAAAACATTGACTAGTCTGGTGTTTTCAAGGTTGGGATAATTACAATGGATTTACAAGCCAGCTGTAGTGAGAGCTGTTCTATTAGGACTCTTTGCAAAAAAAAGTGTATTTTTTAGATTTTTTACCTGTTTTTAATTCTAAAATGTTTCTGAGATACATAACCAACTCATATTCTATGAGTTTGGGGACATCATAACAAATGCTTATGGCCGTCTCTTACAGTTTGCTTGCCACAAGATTTAAAAAGATCAAAAATCAAAAATCCACTCATGTCAATTTGATGAAAATGAAACTATTCCTTGCTATCAACACGTTGTAATTTATTGCTTTGAGGTTAAGCTACTCTTGGCCTCTGACAATCAAGACCTAAGACCTTAAGTGCACTGCTACCACAACCTTTACACTTGTGACATCATCAGCACCCTTATCGCACCTTGATATGACGTCAAGCTATAATCAGCGAAGACTGCCGGCCCACTGAACACACAGAAGCCTATAAATGCACTTGAAGTGCATGGACAGTTGAACACTCAAAGATTACAAACGCTGACAGCAGTGGACAGTCATTAATCTGGATGTGGACACAAGCGATTTAGTGCGTGATCTGAAAACAAAGCTTTGAAAGATTGTCATAATCCTTGTCGCAATGAGCTCCACATGAAGAAACAAACTAAATCATGGTGACATCACAGACAGACAAATAAGATGGGAAAGACAGGCAGATGGCGTGTATCACATTCTGGTGGCAAAACTCCCAAGAAATCACATGTGGAATATCACTTAAGTATCTGCATCTACAGAGCAAACCTGACGGGAAAAAAAGTAAATAATTTCAAATATTTTGGGAGTGAAAAGTATACATAAAAATGTATATACAAAACCTAAAACGATACCACATCAACAATCATCACTGCATACTCACGTCACACGAGGGCCCCTACCCTTCTTTCAGCTTGCTGTTGGTGGCCTGGAATAGTATCATCATTGTAACTGGTATGTCATGCATGTGACCTGTGCTTCGCTGCTATATTGTGTTGTTCTGTGTTGTGGTGGGTGCAGAAAGAGGCCTGAAAAAGCTCCTCTGATATACCTTTGTAAGTTGTAGACAAAAAACAAAATACAGCTTTGTTCCCTCTGTTGATAGTTATTGTAGCAAAAAAAGGTCATCTCTCAACTATAAAAACCATTTATAAACTTGCAAGAGATTTAAAGAACAACTTTAAATCACCACATACCGTAGATATACCATCATGCTATCTTACACTATAGATATTAATGTCTATAATGCCACATTGTTCAAACATCACCGTGTTACATAAAGACCAAAGCGGACCACAAAGGATACACAGCCAAAGATAACTTCTCAACCCAAATACTAAGCTCACGTTTTCATCAACTTTATCATCTAGCTGATATTCTTTTGATAAAACAAGTGGTAGGTTTTGCCTGATGACAAGATCTGACATAAAGGAACTGCAACTGGACCTGTAAGCACATTATGTGGGGAATAGAAACACAAGCAATACTGAGTGCAGTTTCTATTTTAGTTCCTTGCAGGTTTGTGACGCAGGCTGGCAGAACTCTTAAAAGCAGTATTGCATTCAATTACAAGACATGCGGGTAAACTACGGTCAAATGCAGTCAGCTGTAAAGACAAGACAAAAACACCAGTAGGGCTCCAAGTAGGCTAACCATTATTTTCTTATCATTTAATCTGCTGATTATTTTCCTGACCAACAGTTCAACACCCAAACATGTTCAGTTTACTATAATGTAAAACATTTACAGAAGCATGAACCAACAAATAACTCCTCTGAATGATTTCGCAGCCTGGAACATTGTTCAGCTGAGCTCAGAGGGTGAAAGAACAAAGAGAACAAAGTCAGGAACAGTTAATGCGACAAACTGCGCTCATCTGCACTGCAAATACTTTCCTTCCTTCCTTCCCTCCTCCATTGCTGAAGACACTGTTCTTGCTTGTCCACCCATGTTATCATAGTAATAATCACCAACAGGAAACCACGAGATAGCATAAGTAGAGATAAGATAAGCAAATGTCGTTAAGATAAAACAAAGATGCCACACACACGCTGGTACGCTACATAACAGTTGTCATGTCATGCTAGTGTAGCCGGGTTATAAATTGACCTTATAAATTCTTGGCAAACTATGACAGTAACTTTCATTTGGCCTGGACTTGTTGTTCAGAAGCAATGTGTACTCATCATGTGCCTCTGCCTTTGAGCAGAATATCTGATTAAAGGAATTACAAGCATAGACAACCAGCTGGCCGGGTCTTGGCTTACAACAACATATCCAGGAAGCATTGCCTAGAAAGCAGAATTGAGCCTGTGTACGTGGCACATACAATACAATCAACATTTTAACTCTGTTGATTTGATTTGCAGAGGGGAAACAGCCTTGATGCAGCCTCTGTGAATTCCAGTCTTTTTTTTATGCACACTGTAGTGTCCAAGACAGTTTTCTGGTAATCCAGATCTACCTTTGGTTCCCATGTGTTTCTACAACATATAAAACCTCAACAGTTCAGTCTCTGATTCACTGGAAATCTCTCCTCATCCGAGGACTTCTATCTGCACGTCAACTCGAGGGAATCAAACATGCTGAGATTGTCAGTAATTGCTTGGATCGTACCTTTAGTGTCTGCCAAGTAGCAAAGTAATTCTGGCACAGAATCAGTAATGAGACAGCTTTGAATCAGTGTTGGAATAACTAGTGTGCATTCACTATCTGGACACTTTCCACAGCCCGAAGATGGTCTTCCTAATTGATACTAAAAACCCCATCCTGTAAAATCATTTAACGGTGTGGGTACACTACAATGAGTGAATTTCCTCTCATCATCAGATATACTTTCTCCTCATACTGTAAGTAATGCACCTGAAACCTGAAACCTAAACTTTTTTAATTTAATTTTATATTAGACCAAAGTTAAATTCTACAGACAAGGCAAACCGGACACATAGTACAATCTAATCTATGCAGACTATTGAGTCTGGCTACAACTTGCATTACTGAGTCTGGAAGACCTCCTAATATAAAGAATTTCTAAAATAATGACTGTATTGACTGAACTAGGCATAATTTAATAACCAAGGGTTTCACTCAGGAAATTACTACGCCAACTGAGAGCCAGCCTTTTATGTACTGTGCACCATGCATTCTATCTAAATCTGAGCAAGCCACCACACCCACACTCGTGTAACATTTTTATGGTCTTAGAAGTGTATTATACCAGGATCAGAGTGCACTGGTATAAATCAAAACTATCCTATGGAATTTCCACAATACTACAAAGTATTAGTATTTATGTTACCTGAAATTGACAAACAGACATTAATTACAGACTTTGTTGACAGGTGTTATTATTCTCCTTCTCTCTAACACACACACTTGTTCATCTTGTTGCTTCATAAAGAGCAGTGTCTGGCACAGAATTGTGTTTTTAAAACTGACATTTTCACTGATTTGTGTGAAGTTAAGACCCTTTCCTACCTTTTTAGCAATAACATCTTTGTTGTTAGTAATGGATTGACAGAATAACCCTGCTGACAATGCTGTAAATGTAATAACCTCAGCGGAGATGGTGAAACCTTTGTGATCTCCTCATGTTCTCATTGTGCTTAATGTGTAACTGATAAAATGCACGCATGATTTACCCTCTCCCTGTTTCCACTTCAGTGGGGAAGTGGACAGAAGGGATGTTATTGTTAAACAGGAAAGTATACCAACTAAAAATGTTTACACATAAATTCAGACTGAATAGGAATGCCAAAAGCCGGCTACAGTGGCAGGCTAATAGGTTAGCTTAGCTGTCGCTCACAGACAGCAGCTAACAACTGCTACAAGCGTTTGGCTAGCTAAGAACTAAAACATAGCGGACGATGTCGTTATTTGAGCATCAGTTTCTGCAAACAACTTGATTACAAACTAGCGAACGGTCCCAATGTTTGTATAGGCTTGTTGAACTGACACGACACTCCAACACGCAACACTTTTTAGCCTGATGAGTTACAGACTGTCATTCATTCAGATCTCTCACTTCTTGCTAATCCTTGGCTCAGAAACGGGAAGTTCTTCGACACAGACTTTCCATTTTTTTTTGAAGAATAACGACTCGGCTTACCTGCTCTTGAATCTTATAAGACTGCGGTTCTTTCCCTTGGACGGGTTACAGTTTATGTAGCATATTCTTCTTCTAACCGGACAACTGCTGTGGTTTGACCGTTCAGTTTGTCCCCGGACAGCAGCCACAGATGCAGACTGTCGGTGAGGAGACTCATACAGTGTAGAAGAACTTGGCCGCTCATCCAATCACATGCGGGATTTCCTTTGCCGTAAATACTGAGACATGCGCATTGTTTTTCTCCCGGAGAAGCCAATCAGTCGTAATTACTGTAGAAGTGGGGTTTCTCCTTTTGAGTTGTATTTTCTATCTTAATTAGTTGAATAAAACATTTTATATTTTGTCTGATGCTTTGTCAGTTGTTCTGGTCCTGAGAGAAACACACTTACACATACACTTGAACCCCAACATTTTTGTAACACCACATATTATTGGGTGAGAGAGACTTTCCCCCCATAAGCTACATATTCAGATGTTGTTTTTGTCTCTGCAAAATAAGCAAAATAAATAAAACAGACAGTACAGCACAAAACAGAGTGCAGCAAGAATATGCATTACTAGCTTAACAGTAAAGGGCATGAAGTTGGATTACCAACAGGACAAAGAAGGCAAATTCTCCAAAATGCCAGACCTCCAGGGTCCGTATGCACTGCGCTCATTGGTTTGTAGCATTTAGATTTATTGCAATTTGTTTGACAATATGTACCAAAAAAGCACAATATCAACTCAAACAATAAGGGCATCTTGTCGGGGTGCCTGATGTCAAAATTTGAGATGGTGCATATTCTTAAATAAGTGTATAAACCCAATCCTAATGGGTTAATCCAGCTATGAATTTAGAAGTTCCCTTTAAAAAATCTGCCTCTTTGGTGATAACAGAAGCAGTTTGACCAGAATGATATCGACACAAGCTGAAACTTTTTAAAGAAGGATCAATCATGTGATATTTTATGATAAAGTTTTGTATGTGTTTTCCTGTTGAGTTGTGTGAATTTGCATAAAGACCATCTGGCAAACTTAGGCTATATGTTGTGGTATGTATGTGGCATTGGTCCATGTTATGTAGCCCTTACAAAAATAGTCATCCTTAAACAAATAGGAAATACCCTTGAATAACTCATTTCTACAATATTTTTTTTTAAACATTCATCTTCAATTGGTCATAACGCCAAAACAATTTATAGAAAACATGATGTCAAATAATAGTTTTAGTATTGTTTTAATAATTTTTCAGCAAAAAGAAGCAAACAGAAACTGCAAAAAGAGATACTATCAATCAATACCAAGCATTTAAAAACCTCACAGCTTTTTCTGAAATGAAGCAGGATTACGAAAGAAAAAAGAGACCACAGAAATTATGACCGTTTCACAAAGTGACACATAATGAAAATAACAAAGTTTAAGGTATTTGAATAGTTGTTAAAGCCATGCAGTAAGGAGAGGATATGTTACATTCAGCAAGCTGGAAGCATTGAGATGCACTGAGGCACATTTTCCTCATTGCTTCACTCACTTAAAAGAATTAACTTCGGCTCAGTAACCACATGTTATATTTGTGTCATTCATAAATGATGTTATTGCTGGCTTAGGTTACCTGCAGAGAAAACTGTACAATGCAAAATGTGATCATTAGACGTGGATCAGTTAAAAACTAGATTCCTTTAATTAGTTTGACTGCGGCTGATATGCATTTCCATTATACATACATAAATGGCTCTGGATCAAAAAATGGACATTCAATTTTTGTTTACTCACACACTTCTGATGATTAGTTAGTCCAGCAACCCGGCCCCGGTACAGGTACCTTAGCAGTACATTACTGATTAAAATGAACACTGACAGTGGTACTACAGTGTTTTCTGAGGAAAATCATCATTCCTAAATGTGCTAGTGGGTTTTAATGTGCTTCATGTAAATATAAAAGAATGCACCTGGCTTTGCTGTCTCATAGGTTGTACTGTTAGCAATTCACACATTGAGTTTACAGTATGTATGGCTCGATCCTTAAGAAGTCATACTACGTTGTGCGAGTGATGATTTGCTCACAACCTGTTTATGTTGGCTACAGTGTGTATAAGAGCTGAAGATATTACAGAGCTCGACCTTTTTAGAGCAATATTATGTGTGCATTAACATTTAACTGCCAAAAGCATTAGCACACATTAAACAGTTAATTTTTCAGCCTTAAACTTTCCAACTGTGGTACAGCAGAGAAAAAGGATACAGTTGCTACATTGTGGGATGGTGAATTTCATCCTGTCAACTGCTGCCACACTAGAGCCACCCTAGTTTTTTTGACTGTAGATTGAGAATTAAAAAGAATATGTAAGGGAGCACGAAATAATTAAATTATGTATATCAGATACTGGAGTAAAAGATGGCTGAACAGATAGAATATGAATTATGTTGTGGTAATGTAGCTGTGCTGGCAGTGTTTCTTATACATCTCAAGGCTCCAGTCCTCCCTTGCCAGACCTGTCTGTGTGTACAGCCACGTTAGCTTTACATTTTAAACAGTGAAACCAGGTTTCTAGGTTCTTTTTGGTACAAACTCAGCACAATATTTTAATGCCATCTACATGTGTTCACACTCGCTTCTTAGCTCGGTAACTGAAGTCAAATGCACTTGATTTAGAAAGTACGAGGCACAAGCCAACACTCTTCATCTGACGTTAATTCATATCTCACTGTATGGGGAGACATCAGATGCCAGAATAAACAACATTCTGAGTATCTATTGCCTAACACTCTGGATAGAAAAGTATTTCAAAATATATGTTTGGTTTATTTTCTATTCCATATATATATATATGGTTACTGGGCATCATTGAATCAGAATTTATTTCCTATAAAGATTGTAAATGATCTAGATTCTTCAAAATATAGGCTACTGTTGATTGCATTACAGCTTTCTGTGGGTAACAAGTGATCAAAATGGAGACAGATATCTGGCTGTCTACTACAGAGAGAATAGTATCATCAAAGAGACGGTGAGTGTACAGCAGATGATGACCTTGTTTGGTGCATCAGGCAGACAGAATATGAACTCACTGAACCGTCTGTGAAAACTGTTAACCATCTAACTACAGCAACGCTTGCCAATTAATCATAAATTGTCATACAGCATAACACATTTAAACAAAATATAACTCCGTCCAAATGAACATAGGATTGTGCTCTAGAATTCAACAAATAACACAATCATCTTTCGAACACAAGAATAACAGTAACAACAGTCGTAAGAAATATACTATAGAATTAAATATGACAACTGTTGTACATTTTATACAAGTTTACAAGGCATGTTGCAGTGACAGAGCTCTTTCAGTTACTTTGGGGAGGTTAAAACAGCAACAAATAGTGTTAACATCCTTATGATTCATCATGTAGCATAATTTGACTGATTATTTCTCAGTTAATACATTCAGAGAAACTTGACAAAAGCATGTCCTGTGTCACCATCATTATTTGGTGGACATCACGTTTGGAAGACATTTGGGAAAAAAAAAATACTGACTGACAGCAAAAACAGAGCTGAAGCAAACCCACCGTTATCCAGTACACAGTCTCCTCAACTATTGTTATCAAACTGATTGCTCCCTCTCAGTCGTTTGCAGAACAAAAAGTCAAAGTTTGACCAATCTTTCACTTCTTGACATACAACAGCAAACCATAAACATCACAATCATTAACTAGCAGAATATTTCCAAATATTGTCATATTTGCAATGCTAAGCATGGTTATTTTCGTTTTAACCAAATGCTTCTTGACTTCTTATTGCCTGAGAGCACCTCTTTACAAAGCAGCAGGATTGCTTGTTTAAGTGAGGTTTTTAGTCACAGCGAGTAGCGTGTCATTGCAATAGTACCAAGCAGACAACAGCTGCTAAGACTAAGGTCTAATGATTAAGCAGCATATTCAACCATGGACACCCCTCACTATGTAAAGCAGAGCATTTGGAAATGCTACCCATGATGATGCTGTGGTGGACTTTTAAGTTGAACCTCAACATCAAGAGTTGGGAGTCTGTGGTGGTGGAGTCCTGTGCTCAGGAAACCTGGGCACCCTTCGGTTAATGCTGGGCTGTTTGCTTTCTTCCCTCCACCCTCCCTCTCTTGCTTTTTTCCCATCTCCTTTCTCCTTATTCTGCCTGCACAGTTTCAACGCTCGAGAGATGAACACATCCAAGTCAAACAGCCGCTCTTTTTGCTTTACAGGAAGAGACTCCATGGATTCATCATTTACTGGCTGAGATATTGAGGAAGTAGAGGAAAGAGGTGGAGATTCTGGGGGAGGAAACAGAGGCGAGATAGGAGGAGATGCTATGTGAGGTAACTGTGGAGGAAGTGGAGAGGTGGGAGATGAAGGGAGGAGTGAAGGAAGAGAATGAATGGATGGTGTGACAGCTGGAAGTGGGCTGAGCCTGTCTTCATCATAGTCAGCGGATGGTTGCTGCACAACTTCCGTGTAGTGGAAGACTGGAGTCGGGAGGTCAGTTGGAGAGAGAGGGAGAGGGGGAGAGGAGGTGTAGCACAAGGGTGAACGTTGCTCCAAAGACAGAGTGGGACTGGGCGAGTGCAGACGAGACTGGGTGCTCTCCACCCAGCGAGAAATTTCCTGGAATAAATTCCCTGTTTCCTTGTCCTTCTCCTCTTCTGCTTCCTCCTCCTTCATCTCTCCCAGATCCTCCACACTGCCACCAATAGGCACGGTGGGCACAGGGAGGCTGTTAATGTTATGCTTCCAATGTGACAGATCCAGAATCAGCTTAGGTTCTGAGTAGTGTTGTGGCTTTCCCTCTCTCCAGGCAATTTTATCCAGATATGATGGAGAGCCCACTTTGTAGTCACAGGAGCGGCCACAGTCTAGCTCCCCAAACCCAAAACCACAGGCCCGTTCCAGAGAGGAGTGAGAGTTTTCCAGAAAACGTTCTGCTGAGCTGCTATGGGAATATTTGCGTGGATCGACCTATATAAGATTGGGGTAGTGGGGGGAGGGGATGATAAATGAGGAAGGTAGTGAAGTTAATTTCTGTTATATTATGTATTGATTTGTTTTTGTATTCATTTCTATCTAAATGTGCTATACATGTATAATTATAACATCTATAAACTTGCACCATTTGCGTTTTAAGACATTACTGAAGATAGTGATGGCAACCTTTAACAGACACGTTAATGGGGAGTACTGCCAGACTAAATGTTGTAAGAAATATGCAGTTACATTACATAATGGTAAAAAAGAAAGAAAAAGCATAGCATACTATAACACAATAAGATGGTAAATGGCTGTTTTAATATAGCACTTTACAGTGTTTCACACTCACATTCACACACCGAAGCTACCATGCAAGGTACAGACACAACCATCAGGAGCAATTTGCGCTTCGGTATCTTGTCCAAGGACACTTAGACTTGTGAGCAAGAGGAGTCTGGGATCGAACCACTGACCTTCTAATTGGCAGACAACCCACTCAACCCCCTGAGCCAAAGCCACCCCAGATAATGGTTATCCTCAAACACTAATTGGTCAGTTTGGGGAAAAAAATGTCAAGTCCTACCTGAGCCTCCTCTAACAGTGAGGCAGAACTGGCCCGAGGGTCCCTCTGCACCTCCTCATCTTCTGTGGTGTCTCCCAAATCAGAAGTAATGTGGCCAGGGGGCATGCAGCGACATCTCCCGCCTGACTGCTGCCAGCACACATCTGTCGATAAACTGTTCTCATACCTGCAGAAAGTGGAGGAAATGTTGACACAAAATTAGCTTAGCAATCTCAGCTCTTAGTCTTGTATCTGCTTCAACCAGTATTTCCACTTTGATTTTTCAAAGATTTTCTGTGCTTCGTGTTCACAACATTGGGAATCCCTGTTCTGTCTATGAAACACTGTCCAGGTAAATGATAATAAATATACATGATACAATGATACACCAGTGAATAAACCAGTAAATCTACCCACCTGTCCCATTGGATGCTGGAGGCCTGACTATTGCTGTTGCTCAGGCTCTGCTCTGTAATCAGGCTGTCTTCCAGTTCATCCTCAATGCGGAAGGGATGTAATGAGGTGGGCTCATCCTCTGGACAGGAGTACTGCTGGAGGAAGAGGTGAGACAGCGCCTCTTCAGCCGTCAGCCGATCCATGGGATTAAAAGTCAAGATACGCTGAAGGAAGTCCACAGCTTAGAGGAGAGGATGAGAATGAGATGAGATGAAAGAGGCAAGTCAAACACTTTCAAACCTTATTTAATATGAATAAAAATATTAAATAATATAGGGGCAAATATAAGTGTATTCTTTAAAAAAATGAATTCTACAAGATGTCGCTCTCTCTCGGCTCAGTTATACCGCTGCTCCTCATGATACTTTACAGGTCAAGTGTGTTTTTTTTCCTCCTCACATCCTCCATTACTCTTATTTGATGCCCTTCTCTTTCTCACTGCTTGACCCTCCTCTTCTTCCCACCACTCAATTCCCACTGCTCACCCAGAGCATCCACTTCAGGAAGCAATTCAGAAAAGGGTTTCTTCACTCTCCAGCCATGACTGACATATGAAGGCATCACCTGGGAATGAGGAAAAGGCAGGTTTACACGTCTGTTGTGGTTATTTCTTTAAGTATATTTCTTTGTAGCATTCACAAGGGGATTCTTGTTGGAAAGAGTTTTGTACACATCAAACGTGACTGCCTTAACTAGACCAGTCTAAAGCTGCAAACACATGTCTTTCATAACATGACAGTGACATCATATTTAAAGAATCAGCTTGTAGACATATGACCAGCAGCAGCCACTGAAGTGTCACCTGTAGCAGGTCCTGCCTGTCCTCCTCTCTCAGCACCGGCACCGTGTTGAGAATCAGCTGCATCTGCTCCAGCTCATGAGCTCCTGGGAGAGAATCGACCAATCACAGACGAACAGGGGAGAGACAGAGGATAAGCAGAAAGAAAAAGGTGACCAATTAGAGTCAAACAGGAATAACTAGATGATATGAGCTGTCAAGTCAAAGAAATGGTAAGGGCTTGAGGTTGAATTTAAATTGTGCAGATGGGATGGATTGTCAAATATTAACATTTCCACTTTAAAGATATAAATATTAAAGATCCCCTCAAGACATATAAAAAATAGTCTGCTTGGAACAATAGTGTGTGTCTGATATGTCTTTTCCACAAAAGGTATAATTACTGTTAAAATCCTTAAAATGGACAGATGGATGTGAAAACAGCCTTCTAGTGTCAAACTCTGCACATACATCATTCTGCATAGTGAAACTCAAACATTCAACTATAGGAACAAAAAGAAAAACACATTTTTGAGCAGAGGGGAAGTTTAAGTATCACAACCACTTAATTTTCAATGCAGTTGGTTAAAAGAACATAAAATATCACTTAATTTTCTCTTCCCCCCATGTTTCTCATCTGCTTCAGAGTAAATCCATCCTGAAAGGTTGAACTTAGGTATGTTGCACTTCTGGTCACACCCAAGCTGTGATGCCACAACATATATTTTGTGCAACAGGGAATTTTGCTGCTTAACCTGTCAGGCAACACTTCCTTGCATGTATATAAATACCGCCACCTTCTAAAATTGGCAGACATTAAGCCTGACCATGGCCCAAATTGAGGGGTGGATTTAGTGTTTTGGGAGCTCCATGCAGTTGCCTACCTTGCCTAATGGTAAAGTCTGCCCCTGCCAAAACCTAATGTAAGTAAGTGAGTAATTTTATTTACATAGCACCTTTCAAGAGCAGAGACATCACAAAGTGCTTCACAGAGGATATAAAGCAAAAAACATACATACAGACATAAAACACAATAAAAAACACAATAAATAGAAAATAGATAGCCACAACCTCAAAAGCGCAGTCTTCTTAGCTTTACGCTAGTTCTAGGAACAACCAGCAAACCCTGATCAGAAGACCTTAGAGACCTGCTGGTGACACAGGGCTACAGTAGATTTCTAAAGTAGGCAGGTGCCTGACCATGCAGAGCTCTATAGGTGATCACAAGAACTTTAAACTTGATTGTGAATTTGACGGGGAGCCAGTGAAGAGCAATCAGAATCAGTGTGAACCACCTAAAAACTAAAATATCTGACTAAGCTTATGGAGCTCCTCCAGCTGATGGAGGACAAATATTTTTAGTCATAGTTGTGTGACTTGAAGTTTAACATACTTGAAGATTTTAGCCCACATAAAGCAGTGAAGCAGCACATTTCTGCTGCATGTCTTTCATTGTGGATTTGCCCTTCAAATACATTCATCACACCAGCAGGTGGTGCTACATCAACACATTCACCACTCAACGTAATAAGCAAATACTGGCAGTTCACTGTATTGGGAAGAGAATGCATTGCTTCCCCATTGGTAAACAAAAACATAATGTGCAACCATCTGGTAAACTATGGTGCTTAAGTGAAAATCAAGGCAAATATCTGTAACACTTGATGTGTGAAATTCTGGCAGAGAGGGACACTGGGGAACCAGTGACGCCATTGAGTTTAAGGCACCCTCTCTCCTGTGGTGCAGAGGGCTGGTGGAGGTCAAATAAGCCTGTCAGGAGGAACTACATCTGCTTCAGACAGCGAGAATTTTTCTGTCATCATTGTTATTCTGGTCAGGCAAAGAAGTAGCCTGCAGAAAGAAAATAAAGTGTCTTTGGTGGAGGACACTCTGGAAAGAAAAACTCTCCTCAGCTCTCACTTCATGCCACCTTTCCCACTGTGATGCAGTCTTTAAACACCTATTTTGTCCGGATCTTGGAAAGATGCAAGAGAAATAATAACTTACATAAGTTAACAAAAGACACAGATGATATGTTTGATTAGAACTGATTCACCTTTTACTGATTATACATTTTCTTAGCCACTCAACCTTATTCAACCGTATTCAACCTTAAAAACTTCTATTCCATATCTAACTTATTTTTCATCACATTCAACTACTGGGTATGAAAATAAAATTTCATTTTCAAGTTTAATCTTTTAACATGCAAATGCCACTATCCTCAATTGAAGCCTGGAAACACAGTTTCAAGAAAGGTCTTACAAGATGTAAGTACTTTCTGCCCAATGATATAAGCAAATTTTATTACATCATGAAATCACCAATATCATAATATTTTTGCCAGACCTCAAGGTCATGATGACAGTGTCTTGGTGGAATCTGAATGAGAAACAAGTGAGGTACCTGCAAACAGCATGCGTCCAGTGAGCATCTCAGCCAGTATGCAGCCAGCGGCCCACATGTCTATGGCCTTGGTATAATTGTTGGGGGACAGGAGCAGACGGGGGGAACAATACCACTTAGTTACCAGACCCTCAGATAGATAGCCCTGAAGAAGTAGGTGGGGGGGAATGAAAGGAAAAGGGGAAAAGAGAGAGAACAAGGTAAGTTAAAAGGCAGTGCACTAGGATGATATGCTGTAGTTGAGGGACATGCAACAGATTAAGTAGCATTCTTGTAAGTGTGCATGCGTATATGTACTTGAAGTGTTCACATCACTCTTATTTATTACAATCCAGCAGGCAGTTTGCTGGTATTCATTTTATTCGGAGCAGAATCATTAAGAAGTTGGTAATGTCAGCTTCAAAAAGACAAAAACGAGCTCACACGGGATATTTTGATCACACCCACAAAGACTTTATCATTTTATGTCAGCTACATTAGGATGGGAAGTGGCTCCTGGATACACGCCGCCGTGGAAAATTTTCCCTTGAATCTCTACTTGTAGTTACTGAGTTTCACTGAGCCTTTGATGCTTTGCTGTACAACAACACATCCTCTCATTAGGGCTGCTCTGACAAGGTTCCCGCCTGCCTTTTACTTTTGTCCATGTTCACCTTGTGAATAACACTGATGACGCCATGCATGGAGATGAGCCACAGGCAAGCTTGTTTGCATACAAACCAACAATATTTATAATGGAAGTGTTTTGCCTGTTGCTATATTAACACTGTCCCTACCTGTTATACAGCGTGCAATCTCTCCTCCTCTGTAATTGCTCCACTCTCTGACCTCACTAAATCTCAAAATCCCTGCACTTACTCAATGATATTACTACTCTTGTCCTGACCTCGTAAATCTCTCCTGAGCCATTTTCAATATCCCAGTCTCTTAAACTTCTTGATAGCTGTGATATTAGACGACTATACACTGCACCATAAAATATTCTTATAATTAGGCTGTGAATTGACTGCTGTGAATTGCTTCACAATGACAGTTTCATGGCCCTGATTGGCTGACTGGTGTATGCCATCACTTACAGTAAATAATAGGGAGACTGTGGTCATATAAAGTGCACCTTTTTTACTGACATACTATCCTTGTTCACTTTTATCCTAAAAAAAAAACATGTAAAATTTTCATGGTTGTAAAAGAGGCCCCTAAAATGAAGTGGGGGTTGTGTGATCTGCCTTTAAGCACCCTTCACCTGTCTTTTCCTTCGTCTCTCTACCCCTCCCCTCCCCATTTTGTCCTCCATCTGCTCTCCCCTCAGCTTTCTCCTAATGTCTGCTGTTTCCATGTCCCCTCTCACCATCCACCTCTTTCCCTCTCTATCTTGTACCTCTTGCGCAACCACTCTATTTAGTCTTATGCATAGACTGTAAAATAATGCTATATAGACAGCATGGGATTTAGCTTGGCCCAGAAGAGTTTTCATACTTAAAAATAGATGCCAGAAATTGCTCTGTGAGCTTTTTCACACCAGTTAAATTATCTTGGGCCCACCTGTAACACCAACGTCACACAAAAGCAGGACACAGTGCTGTCTGATGGTTATGTTCAAAGTGGTTTCTTGACAGCTGAAATGCCCGTTCACTATGTAATAAGAAAAAATGTAAAAAAAAAAAAAAAAATGCTTGAGAATTGTGTCTTGATCAGCAGGTTCGGGGCATGACTCAGAGACTGCAGCCAAGCTTTAACACTGACAGCTTCTTTTTTGGAGTTACGTAGAATAAAATATGTGTTATATTGGTAGCAGGTACTATTGAGTAGCTGTGAATAAGAGGCAGTGAATTGAGAAGTAACTTCAGTTTTATAGCTCTATTCATTCTCTTTATTGTTCCTATTCTATTGTCATGCCTCTTCTCCTTTCCACTCTTTCCTCTTTTTCTTCTCTTCTGTCTCTCTCACCCCATGCCTTCTCTGCTCTTGATGCACCTTACTTACAGCCTCTCCTTCCCCTCCATGCCCTCCCTCAACGCTCCCTGCTCTCCTCTTGCTGTGCGCCAGCAGATGACAGAGCAGAAAGTGATGCTGAGTGCTCGGTGATGGTCTGACAAACATACACTCACCTTGTCTTCTAACTGTCCCTCCCTCCCTTCCTGGCTGATCTTTCTCTGCATCTCAGTTGTCCTTTCTGCTTCCCGGCAAGCGTCTGATAGACAGTGACTTTTAAGGGATGGCCTTGTTTAAGTCAACAAATAAAAGTGCAAATCTTTCTAAATAAAATATTGTTTGACGATAATCATTGAAAAAAACTTGGAAACGGTAAAAGAAACATTTAGGTCTCAGTTTCACAAAATGAAGCACATATTTATTTTTGTAACTATATTTGCAGTGGTTTTCAGCATTGAAAAAAGGCCTTTGTGTGACACCTATTCACCAATATAAAAGGTTTGCCTTCACTTCCTCCTCTCTTCCTCTTCTTTCCTATCGACCTTCTCCCCCCTGTCATCACCTCCCACTTTCCTCTCCATCCGTTTCCTCCCCCCTGAGCTCAGCCCTCAGTTTTCTCTACGTCATCATCGGCCAAGACTGTTCCCCCTCCTTTCCTCTTTTCTTCACGCATCACCCCTCCTTTTCTTTTCGCTACCCTGCTTGCTTCACCTCCTTTCTCACCTGTTTCATCCCTTCTTCTCCTCTTGCCTGTTACAGTTCCCCTCTGTTTATTTTTACCTCTTATCTTTGACTATATCTGCAATTTGTTCTTCCGTCCTTCCCTTTCTTGTCTTCTTCTCCCTTACTTCTCCAGGACTCTCTCCCTTTTCACCTTTCCTCTCCCTCTTTCTCTCTGTCCTTCATCCAGGTCATGAATAATTTCTGGGCAGATCTAGAGCTGTATCAGCAGGTGACAGGGTTCATTCTCACACACTCACAGTAACACTGAGTTCCTACCGGCGTAGACTGCAAACAACATCACAAATAATGTTTTCTCTCCCTGTTTTCCTTCTCTCGCTCCTCTCAACCTCTCTGTCATCTCTCTTCGCCTGAGTAAATGTTTGTCTGTGTAGTCAGAAGCGAACTTTTAGGCAGCTCTTCAAACAGCCTCATTTGGATGCACTGCAGAGTTTGCAGAGTGTGCTGATAGAACATCTGTGATCACACACTGACCATGTAAGATGCTGTAGAAGGACTTAGAAAAGAGAAGAGGGATTTTTTTGGAGTGATTATTGGTAATTGAGGAGAGGGAATGTCATTCATCGGGGACAACTATAAATCTCAAATATTCGATCTTACTGTCAAACATGATATAATGTGAAATCTGATTAGGGGCTGTGATAGGACTGTGATGACAATTCTAAAGCAATATACATGTAACATAAAAACCCTTTTGCGGCTCATGATGAAAGCTCAGCATGAAAGTTAACACTATTATTTCCATTACAGCTGAAGCCCATGTCCATTACCACAAAATGTATGAAAAAGCAGTGCATTATTAAATAAGAGAGAGGATGCTAGCACATTCACTGCAGGCATCTGCTTTGGTGTCAACACTGCATCACAAATAGCCCAACATCATCTTACACACACACACACATACACACACACACGCACCCTCACGCACGCACACACACACAACGCTGGTAATGCAAATTTATGCTAATGAATAATGACAATCTGATGCACTGCTGGCTAACACACACATCAGCTGGGACACACTCATAACTCACTCCTAATTTCCAACTCAGAACAATTCAAAACCATGTCAGCAGTGCTGTCAGTGCATTATTAATGCATCCCTGATCTATCTATCGATCTATCGATCTATTGATCTATCGATCTATCTATCTATCTATCTATCTATCTATCTATCTATCTATCTATCTATCTATCTATCTATCTATCTATCTATCTATCTGTCTATGAATCTACTTTGTGTAAGTTAGGTTCAAACTTGAACATTATGTTCTCTGACAGACAGAGCATTGCTTTAGGTAAACAGTGAACAGGCACAGTGTGGGGAACAGAGTGAGATAGAAGTAAACCTTGTTTCTACTGTCCTGCATAACCCAAACTACCTTTATCCCTCTCTTTCTTTCTCTCTATTTGATCTTTTTTGTCCTCCCTCTTTCCCTGTATGTCCTCTTTGCTCTTTTGCTCACCCTCCTTCTTTTTTCCCCTCTCACTGTCTTTGTACTTTTCACCTGACTTTCTCTCACACTTCTATGACTCAATATTTCTCACCCTTGTTCCTCATCTGCTCATCTGTTCTCTATCCTCCTCACCCCCCACCCCTTGTCTTCCCCTCCAAACATACCCCCTGTGTCTGCACCCAGCTGATCCCAAGTCCCGTGTTCTGCGCTGACAAAGATCACCTTTCACAAGAGCATGCACAGACCCAAAAAACACACAAACACACAAACACACACACACATCCAGACCCTTCTAGTGTTACAGTACTGCTGTGGGATCTTCGTGCATAAAAAAGCAGCACAATGGGACAGTAAATTGTCACATTCATCTTTCAGAGACCTTTATCTACAATGGACAGGCTAATCACAGGGTTTGATTAGTACAAAACCTGATACCAGGTTTGGGAAGCAAAAGCAGGGTTTGGGCTGGAGAGGAGGCCTATTGTAAAAGACACAGGTTGGCAAACATCAGTCATAAGGATGTGTAATTGGATAAGCCAATCAGAAAAAAGACACTTGGCTGCAGTTGCAACATGTAGAATCCTTCTAGGAGGTTTACAAACTTTTCAAAGTTTAAGATTTTGAAACTCTGGTTGATTTTGGTCAAAATGACTACAAAAATGTATGTCTAATATGTTTTTTCCATAAACAAAAGTTCAAATACCTCCTTACAAATCCTTAAAATGACATCTCCTTCTTCTTCATTGAAAAATACAGAAACTATGAATTTAACTGCTGGACAATAGATGTCTCATACTTCACTGTAGTCCATTCTTAGTGTATGTTCACTGGAGGCTTCAGGTTTCCATATCATGCTTGTGTAAGTTGGCTATTGGACCACGATTGGCTCCAAAATTGTTGTGCTGTCACAAATTGTGCTCCTAGTTGTATGGCTTAAACTCAAATTCAAGGTGAGAAACTTTCCACTTTCAGCAGATGAATATGAAAACAGTCTCTTAGTGTCAAACTCTGCACATACATCATTCTGCACAGTCAAATATCCAACTAAAGGAACGACAAGAAAAACACATTTTTGACCAGAGGTGGACTTCAATGTCTAAGACATCACCTGAGATATCACATTGAGATGATGACCAGAGACTGATGAATTAGTCTGAGCTTTGCTGCAGGACAATAAATGTGTGCAAACCTAATCATTTTCTATTGGATGATTATTTTGCAACAGTGTTCCATCTCATTGTGTTTCCATTGCTTCACAAGGACGAGGGTTTGTGCACTGCTGTCTGATAACCACACAAGGTCAGAGCCTGAGGAGCTGCTATCTTTTCCCTGATAACAGCTCTACCTCAATAAGAGGGAGAAGAGATTGTATTTAATATTACAATACTCTGCATAGATTCATCCATCAGCAGCAGAGCAGCCCACACCGCTTTAGAGTAATGAGGAGAGTGGAGAAACCCTCAATTTGCTTTATTAACTTTTGGACAGAGATCTAAACTGGCTGGTCTTCTGAAGGTATGGATTTATAAAACTTGAGGCAAAAGAGAATTATGATCACAGGCATTTTTTGGCCTCTAGTCAAAAGAAAACTTGTCATATTGGCTACATTTACATGCCCCAAAAAAAGATTCATAAAAGTAATTAGGTTAAGGCTGGAAATGTTGGAACAAGTGTTGTTGATTACCCTAAAACTCCAGTTTACATGTTTGGCCAGTAACCAGAGTGTCTTCCTTGCACCAAAAGAAATACATTAAGAATCAAGGTACTGGAATGCATACGTTACCTGTAAATATATGTTAAATGTACACTGCATGTAAACAGACTGACTGTCACAACATTTGAAGCCATTTATCCTGCTCTATAGGCCAACTTGAAGCCTTTCTGTGACAGATGTTATTGCTTAACACTCTGTGTATGTGAGTGTAAATGTCCTTACAGTATATATGTATTTGCGTGTGAGCGTGGTGGGTTTCCTTGTGCGTCTCACTCATACCTTATGAGAATAGTGAGGGTCGACTATCCTGGCCAGCCCGAAGTCGCCGATCTTGAGCAGCAGTTGGTCTATGTTGATGAATATGTTGGCAGGCTTCAGGTCTCTGTGCAGGACGTTAGCTGAATGAATGAACTTCAGTCCCCTTAGCAGCTGGTAGAACAGCAGAGTAGCGTGACCTGTTTATGGGCAAAAGTTGGCTATTAGGATACAATACAATTCTTCTGCTCTCACTTCCGTAATTGCAGTAACGATGTGTGTTCCTCATTTAGTGAGTACATTTTAAATGGGCAAATTATAACTTTTAAAAAAGTTTTACTCTGACTTGCTTAGTTGTGTTTGACTGAGTAAAGCTTGTAAGAGTAAAATTTTACTCTGTCCACATTTGAACCTGTCAGTGACATCATTAAAAACACAACATGAATGAATGAACAAGCACATTTTGAGTTAAATTCTGATCTACTAATGTGTTTCTTGAGGATATGAGCAAAACAATTTTGGTAAATTCCTCAAAATTATGGCTTTTATCACTCCAATACTGACAGAACATGTTACTTACAAAATATACAGTATGTTTCTGAAGAACACGCAAAAGCATGAATGAATGAATCACAGTGAAAACACATGAAACACAGTTTGGGTAGAAATCTAGTGTGGTTTTCAAATGTGTGACTTGTGGATGTGGATGATAGGGTAAGGTCTCAGTAAGAGACCTCAAAAGGATTGTCCTTAAATCCGATTAATCAAAGTGTAAACAAAGTCAGCAGTACACATAAAAACGGACAAGTAGTGTTTTTTAACAAGAAGTATCATATCTATCTATGATCTATCAGTATCTTATTTCCCATACCTGTGGGTAGCGGCCCTTGTTCCAGCAGCCGAGCCAGATCTGTCTCCATGCACTCTTGGACAATGTACAAAGCACTCAGCTGGTTTGGGTCTCGGGGCAGAGGTCGTCCGTATGGTGCCAAAACCTCATGAACCCGGACCACATTCTCATGGTGCAGCCACCGGGTGATTTTGACCTCCCGCAGCCCGTGTTTCACCGTCACAGCATCACGCATCACCAGCTTTTTAATTGCAACGCGTTGTCCAGTACGCTGGTCCAGAGCTGACAGGACCAGGCCGGTAACACCCGTGCCAAGAGGTCGAAGGTCAGTGAAGTGACCACTGAGGTCAAAACCATGGAGAAAGAGAGGTGTGTCTTGTCTGGCCATGATGGATCCTCACAATATCTAGATTTAAAACACTTTCTGTTTGTCTTATACACGCAAAGTTACAACTTGCTGGTAAGTCAAGAGCCCTGATATTTCTTTAGGCAGCTGGTGCATGTAGGTGTCTGTTTTCATATAAAGACCCACATTTAATACCGCAACTACTAGCCTAGTGAAAGGCGATGGTTGTTCAAGGGGCCCACAAAAGTTCCAGTAGGATTATTTTCTGCACAGACAGGGGCCCAAAATTTTGAGCTGCACTCAGTATTGCAAGCAGGCTCGAAAGGGAATCATTTCCTTCAGGCTAAAGAAGAAGTGTCTTTGTGCATCATCTTCACCTCCTCTTCTTATTAAATCCAGCTTTTACTAAACCATTTGTTGTTCATGTTGTCCTGAACTAAGGACCCATTTAGTATCACATTTTAAATGACCTTTGAGGTGTTTAAGACAAGGAGTGTCTGAGCAACAAATGGAATATCAGAAAGGATCAAAATAAATGAAACCAAGTGGAAAGAAATCTAACATTTAGTTTAGTCTGTGAACTTACAGATACAGGTTCAAACACGTGTTGGTAAAGCATCTACAGTACATATTCACCATTTTCCTCTTGACACTTGATGAGGCTGTGTTGCTCTGCTCCACAGATGTTGAATGATGCTGTAGTCTGCTGCAAGGATACACTTTCTAATCTCTCTCTGTATCTTCTCCACGCACAGATAGTCAGGATATCAGTGAGTCTTATTAATACTACCCAGGGCAGGGGTATCCATAGAAACAGCCCTCTGTGTGGCTGATCCTGCTCTTACATGTGTAAATGCATCATGGGACAGCAGCAGGCGGACGGTCGGCTCTGCACTCCTCTCTCTCTTTCCGCATGCTTCGCTGTGTTTATTATAAGTCAGTAATCCCCATCGACCAGTCGAAGCCTTTGATAGTGAGGTGGTAGAGAGAAGGAGGGGTTATGGGAGTTAAATTCACTGAGACTCTGTTGGCTCCTCCTCTTCTTCCATGATAGCAGAGAGTCTCAGTCAGTCAGTCAGTCAGTCTGTCAGTCAGTCAGTCAGTCAGACAAGTTCATTCAGAACGAGATCCACTGTTGGACAGCGGACAAATCCTTGTGCTATGGTATCCTCTGTGCATGTGAGTGTGTGTGTGTATATGTGTGCATGTGTTTAATCCCTCAGTAATCTGCTTCCTGTTGCCTCCTCATGAATGTAGGGATTTCAGCATCAGGCCACGGTCACTGTGGAGAGATACTGCCATTAGCTGCGTTGCCCAACACGTTCATGCTCTCGCTGCTGGGCAGGAAGAGAGTGTGAACAGAACAGAGAGACATGAGGAACATATAGATGAAAGTTACACAGAAACAGAGCCTGTGTATTAACAGAGTCTGTCTTGCAGGAGAGTTGCCATTACATAACACTGAATGGCACTGTAACCTAATCTACACCAGCAACCTAATGTGCTTAGAGAGGATAATCACATCAATTCAATGATGCTTTAATATCTTCTGTGTGACGCTGTTGAGATGTTGATATTTCGGAGAAGAGAGACTATCTGACAGGATGGAAGGGATTAACATGGCAGTATTTTTTTCAATGAAGTTCTCTTTTCATTTTTTTTGTTGCATTTTAATATAACTTGATTGTGTTTAATTTAAAGTCCAGCAAATTAAAAGTAAATCAATGTACTTGATATTTTAGTCCTTACTTCCACCTGTCAAAGGTCATATAGTGGTAAAAATGAAAGTGCTGACTTTATTGCACCTCTAGATCCCTGGGCTGTAAACATAAACAATTCATCAGTCCATAAAACAAATCTCTTTTCCTGTTAAAGGCCTGAGGGCAGGGCGGAATTAGCTCTCTATTTCAGTCTTTCTCTCTAGAAATGGGGTGCACTCAATAGCTGGACAACAGCTAGTCTGTAACAGCCTTCAAAATACTCATAAACACACTGCATGTTTGCATTCACCTCAGTCAGGCTGACTGTCAGAGCCTGTGAGAGTGTAAGGTGAGAGCAGAGAGACAGAGAGAGGGAGCGTTGACAGTGGTACTGGGTGGGAGGTGCAGCACTGGGCTAACTTTATAAATAATGCATAACCAGTGGAGATGGCGCTTGGTGTTCTCTCTGTGCATTTATTCTCCATATTTCTTCATGTTATGCAACAAGAATACATATTTTAAATAAAAATAATTTGTAGATTCTTAATACGACACAATGAAATGGTGCTAAAGCCCACTGTCAACAGGCACATAGTTGCTTAAAATATAATTTAATTTAGGCTACGTAGGAAAAATAAAACTATACTCTTCACTTCATATGAGCCAAGATGCTGTTAACACATTTATAGGGTGATGGCAGATGGGAATACACAAAGGCACATCCTGTTGTACTCTGGCTTTGTGCAGCTGCCTCTGTGTCCTCGACTGTGTTTTCTTTCTTTTTTTCCCTTCTTTTTTTACTCTATTTACTTCCCAACGTGCGTTAAAGCAGTTTTAGTTTAGATAGGAAAGGCTGCATCTTTTCTGCACACTGGCTTCATGCAGCTGCCTTTGTGTGTCTACAATACAAACACTCCAGTAACGCCCCTTTGACAGAACAAAAACAGTGGGATTGAAATGCATCTAATAGAGCATAAAGCCCCATTTCCAAAAAATCAAAAAAAGTATAGCAATACTAATCAGGCCTGTGCTTTTTCTCTCTCTCCTGAAATAGCTTTCTCGTTATCTTATCTATCTTAGTATCTTTTCGGTGGAGAATTACAACGAGAAGAAGAAAAGAACACACGCAAATATAACATCAGCAACCATCGGTACTCACCGGAGCATTAACGCAGCCGCAGCCTGCCGTCCAGAGACAAAGATCTGGGGAAAAGATGTGAGAGACTCGGGTCCTTGGAGGCAAAGAAAGTGAAACACGACCGCATCTGTGAGTGAGTGTGTGTGTGTGTGTGATTCAGATGATACAGGAGGGGACAGCCAGTACGGGTCGGCACCGGGGGCGATCCGCGGAGATGAGATAAGCCAGCGGCTGCTACAGAGCCGGTTATTGTGGGCGACTGTCCGCTCTCTGTCAGCGCTGAGGAGTGATCAGAGAGAGGGAGGAGAGGAGGAATCACCCCGATTCAGATACATCTAGCAGACCTGAGTGGCTCCACACACTCACACTGCACCACAGATGATTTAGTACCCCATCTATTACTCTCCTCCTGCTTGCTCGCTCTATCTCTCTCTCCCTCCCTCTCTCTGTCTCTCTCTCTCTCTCTCTCTCTCCCTCTCTCTCTCTCTAGGACTCCCTCCCAGCAGAGCACCCTGACCTCAGTTAAACCTGAGTTGGTTTTGCAGAAGTGCTGGACTCACTGATCTCCAAACATGCTGAAGCTTACATATGAAATAATAGAACAGCATAGGACAGTAAAATAAAAGCGGATAAAATATCCAGCCTTCAGTTTATTCTGATTATTACAGCTTGATCATAGCCATGGTCATCTGTCATCCTGACAGGTGCAGCATTTATAAGAGTGAGTCAGAGAGGAGCCTTTGTTCATAGTGAATGAGTATTTATACACCAGCAAGAATGCCACGGCGTGTCAAGGACCACCACCATAAGGTGGTGAATACGTTTATTGAAGTACAAGAGATTTATAGAAATTCAAACTGTAGGGTGATGATAGAAGGCCTGAAGATGAAATATATAAGTCTGCTCATCATCTCTCTGAAAGTATAAAAATGGCATGCTTATATTTGAAATCAGGACATTAGACTATATGTGGTAAAATATGCCACTTTTTGCAATATCATTAAAAAGAACATTAAGAAAGCTATTAATATGCTTTATTATTTTTAAGTATATTATTTAATGATGAACTAAAACTGTTCTACAATTTACTGGCCCGTGCAGTTTGAAAGCCACTTTGAAAGCCTGACATTCATTAGATGCAACTTTATCTGTCAGCAAATCAGCTGTCTTGTCGCTCCACAAAGGTCTACATTTTTATGAGGTCACTGCACATGACGCACAAGAGTAAAATTAAAGAGAACAGCGCAAGACTACACTGTAAAACTTTGACATTAAAGGGAAAATCAAATCTAACAGACTAATATAATTGGTTTGTCACATTCAGTACATTTTAGGAGTAATTTTGCAAAGAAGTGTTACAATTCGCTTTGTAATTTCTTACATTTCCCAAATTCAGTTTTGACAACTAGCGAAAACAGCATGAATTTGTTGCACTATGTGGGTTGAAGGCCTTTTGTGAGAGGGAGAGAGCTAAAAAGTAGCAGAAAAACAAAGTATTTGCAATATCTTGGCTGTATTGCATTATAGTCTGCTGACAAAATCCCATAGCCTTTGGTTGGAAAATGTTAGATCTTTTATGAGAGTGAGTGCCAGTGAGAGGGAGAGAGAAAGAGAGCAGGCAGCTCATGATGAATATAATAATGACTATGCAGAGGTGTTACAGCTGCTGGGATTAACTGAGAGGACAGAGGCAGGAGTGAGAACAGAGACCCGGGAGTCACCTAATGTAATGAACCCAGTGTGAAGTGGCACACTGAGCTTATGGCTCCGTCAATAAGAAGAGTAGAGTTACAGGGACAGTTCTGGATTTCATATGCCATTTCTGCCTCATTGGATGCCTCATACAGTCCATACAGGAAGAGAAGATAAATCATGGGCCTCCATAGCATCCTGTGCCTAGAAATGTACTCTTTCTCACTCTATATCATCTGTTGAGATCTTGTTGGAGGCATAGATTGGAAATCAAAAGTCAATGGACCTTTGCTATCTGGGCTTTAAGACTCCAGAGCAACGTACACAAGGTAGTTCAGCTTTCTAATTTTGTATCTTATTAAGTAAAATTTTGAAACTCGTGTTTACAGGTGAGATTTTCTGTAACAGTCACTTCTTATGTTTTGCATATATATTTGTTGCTTTGCCGAGAATTTTATAGTTTTCATTGTTATTTTCTACTTTGCAGGAGACATGCTCTGTTTTAAATGTTCTTTACAGAAATCACTGTGAACCTGATGATGAATAATTTGCTAAAAGCAAGCCAGAGAGTTAGATGATTAGCTGCTGGTTCATTTGTGATTAGATATGTGGGTTTGTAATCAGAGCCCATACAACAACTGTGTGAGTCCTTTATACTGTATGATGCCGTGAAGCTGCTTGGACTCAAAGAAACATTTAGCTTTACATCCTCCAGGTGCGTATCTGCTTCTTTCTGCTGTGTGTCGGAAAGATACTGTAAGACGGGTTTACAGAAGGAATGTAGTGAAGAGGAAATTGTCAAATACTTTTGTTACTGTAGTGTCAGAGAATAATCTTTTTGCAGGGAAGCTTTCAGTAATAAAGACCTGTTTAAAATAAATGATAACATCTTTTCTTTCCCTTTCAATAGTGCTCAGTGTCCCTAAGATTACATACTGCTGTCTTAAAGCTATTTTACAATCTCATCTCAATCAAAATCAGCTCACATTATATTATCACTGTTGACTCATCAGTCATGTAATATGCTTCAGTCATAATGGGACTAGCAGTGGTGTAGTTCAAAAGTGTGACAAAAATCACAAAAGCATAAAACAACAGTACCTTGTGTCTTCTGTGTGTATTTTTGTTTCATTGCACTGACACAGCCCGCATTTTTATTTTTCTACAACAGAAGATGAGATATTCAACCTGTGCATTAGCATTTTTAAGTGTTCGGGCAGATCTGTGATTTATATCTCTAGACCTATTTCCAGGGGAATTTTAACATGAGGTAATTAGACACTGAGCTAAAAACTAGCAGCTCTTAAGTAATACTACTCACAAGAAACCCTGAGAATACCCAGGAAAAATAGCACAAAAAGTACATGATGAAAAGAAGAGGAAAAAAGGCAAAGACAGTGATGAAAACGAGAAGGGAAAGAAGATGAAGGGGAGAAAAAAGGAGACAGGCTACTTGAATATCTCTTAAGCCGTAAAGATCAAGCTCAGAGAATCACAGATGTGATGGAAAATAATATGGATAATGCTATGATACTGCTGCTGCTCATTTACTCTGTTTGATTCTTTGTTCTCTGTGTCTGCGGTGTTTCTCTGTTCTTCTTTTCTTGCTTCTCTCTCTAATTAACACTGATATCATCTGACAAATGGAGACATCACAGTGTCAGTGGCGGGTGGCTATTTACAGAAACACACACAAAGACACACGCACACACACACACAAGGGCACATATGTTGTCAGCAGCACCTGCTCCTGGTTTTGACAATATGTGGTCATTATTTATGGGTCTGCCCCGAAAAGAAAGGTGAAGGGGAGAACTACAAATAAAACCTTAATAACATGCTTGTCACCTATTTGTTTGTATTATTTTTTCATAAAAAAAGGATAAAAAGTCTGTCTTTTTTCCTATCACACCTAAGACAGCATGTGATGCACTTCAAAAGCTTGTGAAGTTTGTGGTAAGCAGGGTTCTTTGTAGCTTGTGTGATGTCAAATCTGACATTTATAACAGAACATAACAAATCCAGAAAAGGCGTTTAGTAATAGAAATGTTATGTGAGTCAGATGAAGGAATTCTCTGGACAAGAGTTCTTGGGTCTCTACAAAGACAGAAACTGCCTGTCTGACTTACTGTCTATCTACCTTCAGCACAGAGTGAGCAGCAGCATTGTGTGTGTGTGTGTATGTGTGTGTGTGTGTCGGTGTGCGTGTGTGTGCGTGTGTGTCCTCCTCAAATTACCTCCCTCCTACAGATCCCTGTCTAAGTAGGAAAGGAAATAAATAAATTAGAGGTCAGGATGAAATTTCCCTGTGACGACATCTGGCTCGGCTCCCTCTGTGTGTGTTTGTGCTAAATGCTTTTTCACAGAAGTGATGGGGCACATCTGTAGGTGTACACAGATGACTCATAAGAGTATAACAAATGCTACAATGCCACATCGCGCGCACAAGCAACTCTCACCCCATCAAATTCAACACTTTTCACTTCTTTCTTTTTACCTTAAAAGGTGACAGAAAATGAAGGCTGAAAACAATGGTTGTTATAAAACAGGGAAAAAGATCTGACTCAAACTTCATGCTGTCTGAGCCAAATATTTTCCTACAAATAGAATAGAAGAGAAATAGAATTACAAATAGGATATTTAAAGAGACACTGATTTTATTCATGAAGCACAGCTAACTTGTCACAAGGAGCACCACTAAATCTGTGAAAACAGTAGTGTAATGTTTTCTGTAATGTCTTCTCTGGAAGGAGCTTTCCAAAGCTTTAAAAAAATGACCCCCATTATGCTGTCATGCTTATCTTTGACCGGACATGAGTGGTTAATTTTATAACAGAAATACCGTGTTACAAACTGCAGGTGTGGGATTTGAAAAGAGTGGGCATTTAGAAGGCAGGGAGGGTCGAATAAAAGACTATATCCAGTTGCATTATAGGAAAAGTAGGATTCAATGTTTTTGGAATTCCACCAAGTGGCAACTACCACGGCTTGACGCTGAAGCCACTGCAGAAGCATCTCAAAGTGCAATGCTGATGTCTTCCTCTATTTGACTCCCATTCAAAAAGCGTCACCTTCTCTCTAGAAATAGTAAGTCAATCATTTTTTTCAACAGGTCATTAAAGTCTCAATCACTAAATTTGGACCCTCTAATAAGTGTGCTGGTGGTCATTTTGGAAATGATTGCTCTGTTAATGAAATTTTGAAGACTTACAGTGGGCTTTCATATGTGCTGTGTGGGTGTTGATTGACAGCTAAGTTGAACTATTGTTGCAATATTTCGGTAAGTTTAATGTTACTTGATTATGATACCTGCCCCGTTTGCACAGTTGAGTGAAAGTAGCTAACATTAGCCCAAGTGTGTACCGCTTGTTGTTTCTGAGGTAGTGGGGCATGTTCCCAGAGCGTGAAAGGCAACCCCCTCCTCACACTCTATATGTGGAAGGTCCTGACTCCAAACAGAAAAGATGGTGCTGACTATAAGCAGCCACTCTGGGCTTCTAACCAGCTGCAAAGCAAACCAATGGGTGATGTCACACCTCTCTATTTCCAGTCTAAGAGTTTGACCCATACTAGGGAGGGACTAAAAACCAGAATAACTGAGCCTCTGCTGCTTCAATTCTGACCATTCTTTTTAAAATCTGTCGCTTGTGAGTCTCCTAACTTTAAAGAAGTGCATTGCTAAATTCTTGAAATAAATAATTAATCAAAGGTAATGAGGTCAGCGAGGTGAATGAGCTTTCTCTGACAAGTTTGATTGAATTCCCTACATCTTTTTTTGACAATTTTATTCATACTCTCACAGTTTTTTACAAAAAACATAACAAAACAATACACCCAACGCAGAAACTAATGATCAATAAAAAAATCTTCTTACAGATAATTCTCTTTACATTACAGCTGCACTGCGCTCATTGATTTGCATTATTGACTGTATGCACCATTCCTGGAAAAGAGCGCTATCTTTCTTGCTGCACCGCCTGATATCAAGGGTTAACACTCGAGATACTGTAAAGTCAGAGCGAGGGAAGCTGATAAAAACAAGAGCAGAAAACAGATGGGTTGTCTAGGTAGGAGATAGAGTTGCAAAAAAACACCTCAAATGTAAAACAGAAACAGGTAAGAAGAGAAAGATGCGTGACAAGAGAAGAAAGGTGAGATGTGACAACAGACACAAACACCCAGAGATAAACAGACATGAGAGTGAAAGAGAGAGAGAGGAGAAACAGACAGTTGGGGGAAAGAGGGAGGAAAACAGGGCTCAGAGCTGACAAGGTTATCTAGCCATGTGTGTGCCAACAGTTCTCTCTGAAAAGGACCGGCCTGTCTAAATGTCAGCATAGCCTGGAGCAGTGAGGATATGCACTGAATAAGATATGCAGTCAAGAGATATGAAAGGGACACAGAATGAGACAGGGCAGCAGGGTCATTTATCAGCGGATGTCGTTAATAAGAAGCACACACAGAAATGTTAATTACACGTAGAATGATTAGTTGAAACCCCAATGTGAGCAACAAGTGACATGAAAGTTTAGTCAGAATGAAGTGAATAAAGAATTGTTGATTAAGGATGTGACTCCTCAAGTTCTAAAACATTTTGAAATCCTATTTATATCAGTGTTTAGAAACAGACTTGCAGCAATTTATTCTTCAATATATAAACATAATAACTGTATGAATTAAATAACAAAATATGAACTCATATCTTCTACAGCTTCTGTAGAAAGTACACATTAGGTGCTTTAGGGCCCCTTTACTACCACAACTGCTGGTTTTGACTTTTGACTCTCTATCACCACCTGCAGGACGTTCTTGATTACTGCAGCTAAATACATGTAGAAACGTGATGACCTTAAGTTCTGCAGGTGATGCTATGGGATATTTGACTATTAAAAGGACATGGATTAGCGAGAAGAAAGTAAGTAAGTAAGTAATTGTATAAATGTGGTTGGTGATTTTATCATTAATGGAATATTTAAAGAGATAATTCAATATGTTTTTAACAAACTGAGGGTTGAAATCAGTTTCATCCACAGCCTCATCAATGTATAACCTTTACTCTACTTTAATCTGTGCTCAGAGATGATTGATGACTATGACGCCCCTGGAAGAGTCTGTATTCTCATTTATCAATATAAACACCGACAAGGCCTGTGTAAGAAGAACACTCCTATCTTCTACAGTATATGCGTGGCACAGAGGGCCTCTTTATCAGCAGAGTCAGGTGGTGAGAGGGAGAGATAACCAACATGGGTCACATTTACTGTGATGTTCTGGATGTACGCTCTGTAATAGTGGTGTGCTGAAAATAACCTGAAACCAGAAAGGTGTTTGGCCAGAAATATATCATGGTGCTATGATCAAAGGATTAGACAGAATTGTTTGCTTCTCCCTCTAACTTCATAATAAAAATATGTGTGTGCATCCCATTTATAAAGACTGATTGAATATTGTAAGTAAGTATTAACAAATACACACAAAGCAACACAAGGGTGTGATAGAACTGCACCAAACTTCTTATTATTGTGAAATATTCACCTTTTTTAATTTAGAAACACAATAAACACAACCAAAGTCAAACTACGTAGAACTGTAACTCAACTCAATACAGGTAATTGTCCATAATATTATACATATATTCCTTCATTCGGTTGGCTATAAATATTGCAACCCTAAATAAGACAATAAACCGCTGTTCTTTTCTTCACAATCATGAAAAGCTTAAAATATAGTTTGAAGTCCTTCCTTATGGTACATTCCAGAGGATAGTATCCTGTAAAAGAATATCTACATGATGCAGCAAAGTGATAAGGCTCGGCAAGATTTCCAAGAGGAAGCCTTAATGTCCAAAATAGTTTTCTTCTCTGTCACATTTTCTCTCCTTTGATGTCATGGTAGCTGCTCTAGGCTTAAAGTCAGCATTAGAAACTAAATCTGAATCTTCAGAGAGCAAACAAAATCCAAAGTACTTCAACAGGGATCAACATTTTTTATCATTTATTTTTTAAAAACTGTATCATATGTTACTGTAAAAGGAAGTAATAGCTGGAAACTTCAGGAGCTGTGTAATAAAAATAACAAAATGATTTGACAGGTGAGAAAAACATTGTTGCTGATTTGGTACTTTAGATAAGGTTTTGCCATTTGTGTATACTGTATACGCCATTATTAAAACACAACCTGGATGCTTCTACACACTGCTGAATGAGGATGTCGGTTAGCTTTTAGCAAGTGGTCAGCAAACCTACTGGAGAAAAAATAAGGAGGTGGTAGGTGGTTGCAGGAGGATGCTCAGGCATAGAGAGGCTGGTAGCCACTCCTCCGGCTGCCAGTTTTACAGGTGATCACACATACACTCAGCATCCCAAAGAACTGCAACAGGAAATACAAAAGTAATCAGAAACAAGCCCTTAAAATGTAAAAGCTCCAAATGGTACGTGAAGGGATGAGAAAACACATTAATATGTTTGAGTAGTTTTTTCTTGCACCTGTATCATTTGCATAAGATTCAAACTTTATTTTGCAAGAGTAGATTTTTGATCAAATAGTGTCTGTAATGGAGTATTCCATTCAGATATTTTATGCCTTTTAGGTCAATCTCTCTCTTAGAAAGAAAAGATGGTTATCACTTTGAAAAGCATGATTGAATTAGTAGAGTGTATTCATACTGAAATGGTTGCAAACAGGATGCCACACTGACCCACATACTATGCGGTGAACATACAGTATGTGACGTATGAAGTAACTGTTCCTCAGTCCTGGAAAGAGCTACCTACCATTTTATATGAGTGAAATGCCTGATGAAAGTTGCTGGACTGCAATGCAGCTTTTAATTAATCTACCATAAGTGTTGACAGTGTGGGAGTCTATTTTTACATTTTGTGGTGTTGCTTATTCTCCTATGCACCTGTCAGTTAACAGGTGTGCTAAGGTTACTCTTTCTTTTGTATATGAGTAGATGTGAGGTAGAACTGCAGTGTTTAGTCGACAGAAAATTAATCACCAATGACTTTGGTCATTGGTGATTGATAATCAATTAATCATTTTGAGTAATTTTTTAAGAAAGAAAAAACAAACATTCTCTCATTCCAGCTTCTCAAATGTTAATATCTTCTGGTTTCTTAAATCCTCTATGATAGTAAATTGAATATTTTTGGTTTATTGACTGGTTAGGACAAAAAAAAGACATCTGAGGACACAATATGGGGACATTTTTCACTATTTTCTGACATTTTATAGACTAAACAAGTAATTAATTTATTGAGAAAATCATCAACAGATGAATCAATAATGAAAATAATCCTTAGTTGCAGGCCTAATGTGAAGACATCTTACTTCTATTTATGTGATTTCAATTAAAAAGGTACATCAAGTTGGGTTTCCATTAGTGCTGGGTAAGAAAATCCAGACACTTGGGGTGTAAAACATGGCATAGAGAGAATAGAGTATAATGCTAAGCCTTATTCTTCTCCAAAAAGAGGCTCAATATGTTGCACTGACTGATGTGTAGCTCACTGTGTTATGACAATAGCGAGCAGGATGTACAGTGTGTGTTGCTCATACTGACAGGTGGCGTCCTTACCTTGATGATGGCAAAGCCCAGAATGACCAGCATGGCATAACCCAAAACGCCCTGTAGGAGGCGCTCCAGCTTGGCCTCACAACCCTAAATACATGCACAAGCACAGTGTGAGCACACAAAATGAACACATGACAGATGGAAAAAAAAATGGAGACTTGCTTTTTAGTCATAAAAGCATAAAAAATGATTTAAAAAAACAAAACAATAATTCAGCATTCAGCAAGTCCCCTGCAAAGTCTCCTTAGCAGAAGCATATACCACATAAACAACAAATAATCACAACAACGATAAATATTAAAAGGTTACTTAAGAATACAAAGTGCCTGATGCTACAGTATGATTTACCTCTACGTTAAGCAGGTCTGGCTGATCCATTCTGCCAGTGCACTGTGTGGTGCTGTTCTTACAGCAGGACACAGGCACTGTGTTGTTGTGGTTTCTAAACCAGGTAGTGTTGGACCAGCTGGTGTAATTCTTGACACCACAGCACTGCAACTGCACAGAGACAAAGATAAACAGGCAGGGGTTAATATATAGCTCACAAGGAGTCCAAAAATATATGACAGTGAAAAAGTAAAAAAAGGAAAGAGTGAAACTATGTGAGAGGGAATTGCAGGAAAAAATCTACCCTCTCATACAATATCAGCAATTTATGATGTTCAGTGAGTTATAAATGTTTTTTTAAGGATGTGTGAAGTCTTGTATATATTTTTAACTTGCACACTTTCAATCAACTTCCTTTATCTTCTACATGAGTGAGTCATTTCCTGCATGTACCAGATTCAAAGCGCCAGACCTGTAAATGTGTTACATGTCCGTGTACACTGCAGTAGCTGGTCATTTTGTTTGCTCATATTGTTGAAGACTTTCCTCTCAAAGTTAATTTCAGCCGCACTGCAAATACCTCAACATTATCATCATACAGTATATAGTATATCAACGAACTGCTAAAATATTTTAGGAATGACTATACTCTTCTTTCTTTCTTGCATTAACACACAAGCAAACCTTGAAAAAGAAAGTCATTTGTCATATGGAGAGGATGAGCTAATAGCTTGAGTCAGTCATTGTTCATTTATAGGCTCCGAAACTAGTCTCATTTAAATATAGTCCAGCCTTTAACACAAAGAATATCACAATAATATGAGTTCAGCTCTACTTGTTGTCATATGTTGTCTACATTTGGCTAGTTATCAACAAGAAAAATAAGAATTCATCACCAGCAAAACAAAATGGGCCCATATAAACTGATAGCTGTTGCTGTTTTAAGATGACTTTTTTTCTCTGAAGACAAAAGAGAGAGAAAGAGAGACACTATGGAGTCAAATGAAAGAACAAGAAAAAGGAAACGAAAGCAAGCGAACACTGAGGCGACAAGCCAAGCAGAAAAAAAGTTGAAGGGAATGAAAGTACACATGAAAAAAACAAAAAACAACCTGAGACTGAAGGTAGTCTACAGCTTTGGTTTCAGCATCCTGTCCATCGTACTTTGAGAAGGCGTCATTCATTGAGCGCTCCAGATCTCCATTGATCTGAAGAGACAAAAGAAAAATATTAATAGTATACAAATGTGTCAGCACAGATTTAAAATGATGGTTTTGATATAATTTACTTTCAGCAGTAAACATTGTGTGGCAGAGAACACCTATATGCGACTCACTTTTCCTTGGTAGATGAAGCTTAACACCAAAGCAGCCACCTCAGCCGCAAAGATCACCATTATGATCAGAAAGAACTAGATATAAAGAGAAAGAGGAAGAGAAAGATATATGAACATTTCAAGTAAAACACTGTGAATCAAAGGTAGATTTCACACATTGAGAAAACAAAAATGAAACATCATATACGACAACTACAGTAGTAACTGAAATGACAAATGTACAGACTCTACAGCTGAGCACCCTACAGTAAACTCCTCCGCTGCCGCTCTCTCTCTCTCACACACACACACACACACACACACACACACACACACACACACACACACATTCCTCACTTACAAAGCTGAGGCCGACTTTGGACTCTCGGATTGTAGCACAGCATCCCACCAGACCGAAAATGAACATCACCACGCTGACGCCGATGATGATAGCGGCTGGGATCAGCGTGTACTTGTCCTGGATGAAACTGTCGAAGTTGTCATAGCTCCTGATCACATAGGCGCCGACGTAGGCCAATGCCGCTCCTGCAGCCTGCAGGGAAAAGAAAAAAGCAACACAGTATGTCAGAAGTGTCTCATTCATGATTATCGAGCTAGCATTATGATTAAAGAGGGAATAAACATTTAACATTGTTTCATTATTTTTCACTAATTCAGTAAATAGTTGATAACTGAATATAAAGAATATACTTTCTCATTTTTCTGTATTTGACTTCGCTGTTATGTTGGGAAATAAAGAAAAATATAATAATCCCACCGAAATAAAGATACTCTACACTTTCACTATTAGCCTGTTAACATTTGGATGTGCTGACTTTTTAAAATGACAAAACAGAGGTAGAGAGCTAAGAGTTTAACTACAGTCTACTGTCCTATTTTAGATGTTTTCTACTTTAGCAATATAGGTTCGTGCCAAAAGAGTGAGAGCTATCAAGTAATGGATCATTCAACCTAAAACCTCAACATACATTGAGTTCACTCTTATCAAAGCAAGGTGCTGTAGAGAGAATCACATTGATACAATTGAAGAGATTTGTCACACATTTGGTGTTTTTTCTCTTTTTGCAGCAGTTGAAAGTTTATATTCTGCACATTATATATCCAGAACCTGAGAGAAAAGAGCTGACATCCTATGTATGAATAGGGATTTGAGAAACATGCATCAGTCATTTGGTTTCATTCTGTAAACATGACACTTACAGTAAGTGACCGTGTAACTCTGTTTACAGGCAGTGTACTCTGCCTGTAGTCATGAATATCAATAAACTCTAATTGAGAACAAAGCTGCTTGTTAGATAAATGACAAAGATATTTGTTCTCTCTTATTATCTGCTGTGATCTCGTGATGAACACAGACTGTTAAGGTCACCGACAGTTTGTCCTGGTTGAGTCAGATGTGGATTAGGGGTTTAATCACACCATCATCATGACTTTTTCTTTTCTTTTTTTTTTTTTACAAGTCATGCCTCAGTAGTGAGCACATCAATCATGAGACCTCATATACTGTATGAAGCAATTTCGTGCACACAGACTGACCACAGGCACTGATTTAAAAATGACTTTATTGTAACATAACACATTTATTTATTCTGTTTATGGTATCTAATCTCTAAAGCTTTTAGAAAACAGAGACAACTGTTACAGAAACAAAGTCTATGAAGTATTTATCTCATTATCAGTGTTCCTGACTTCTCTTTGCCCTTTGAAACTTCTTGGATCATACTGGAGTACAATACTGGTCTATGACAAAAGGAGCCAAGTTGCGATGAAGCCACTATGCTTTACTAGTGAAAAACTCGGAAAAAACCCTCCATGTGTGCCTGTGAATCAGTATCATTTTCAGTATTACTTCCCCTGTAGTCAAATGAGTTATACATTGTGTGCTTTTGTTTGTTCATATGTGGGAAATATGTGTTTTGTGTAACCTTACAATTATTCATCCTTTAGTTCAGTCTCATGACTCACTTCTCTTAATCACTCCATAGTCACGGGATCCCTGTGGGGTAGTTACTCTACACCCCCCACCCCTCACCCCTAATCTTTCCAGAAACTCTGATCTTGTGCCTAAGAAGCAGCACAAAGAGGCTTACACAGCGTATAGCGTCTATGCACCGTGCCACCTCTCAGGAATGTGAGGAAATCTCTGTGAGCAATGTTTCTTGAACTGTGGGGATGATATCTGAGTGTGGCGAATGCACTGGTACTGTGTCTTAGACCAGGTTTCAGGGGGCGGACATGGTATCACTTTTGCAAATTTGGAAAGAAAACAGCCATAGAACATCTGCTCATGTGCTTCAAAACATTCACAGCAAATTAACCTCTTAAACTGTTGACTTTCCCCTTAAATCACCTCTTAGTTCTTCAAGGTTAGGAAAAAACACCCTTTTCACTCTTTTTTTCCAATATTCTAGTTGTTCAGTGGATCACTTCATGCACATTTTCAAATTCAGGCCCACTTGTTTGGTGTCTTTTGAAAGTTTGGGAACTTCACTAGAATTTTAATGAAATTGGTATTTAGCCACATAACTTGGCTTTCTAAATATGGATCTGCCAGTCGGTCAGGCAGAGCTTAAGTGGCTAATTTGATATTTTGGCTGGTTTGGTTACAGTATTTTGAACAAATCTGTCTTCTGCTCAAGTTACAGTCAATCTGCTTCACAATGAAAAACTGATAATAGCATGAAGCAGCTACGTTCCTCAGAGAAGCTTGATATATCAGGGATTCCAGTCATTGCGGTAATGATTTGAAAAAATAAAAATAAAACCCAAAACCAAACAATAAAATCTGATGATGAACAGTAGGGGCATTCCCTATTGTTTATGCAGAATGTGGAAATCCCACAACACACTGCTATTTAAGACTCTATTCAAGGCATGAATCAGTGGAAAAATCAAAGATGGATACTCTTATATTCAGTATACACATATCATGGACTCTGCTTGTCCAGTGGCTAATGTTTGCCCCACATTCTTCGTTAACAGTCAGCAAACATGACAGACTACATAATTGAGCAACAACTGTTTGAGGAAATAGGGCAAACCCAAAAGTGTGTGACACTCTGAGATATGTGGTTTACAAATCAGAAGTGATTACATAGAATATTTCCTACTTTGAAACTAGAAGCCTGTGATTTATGTGACATATTTTTCCATAGGGAAGGGAGGTGCTGTGTATAGTGTCTAGCAAATGAAATGGCTGGACTTTGAAATACAGATAGAAGATAATGAATAAGAAAGTAGAAAGTGATAAACCCTGCCTGTGTTTTCCTTTGCAAACACACGCACACACGCCCTCTCTCTCTCTCAAAGTAATCTAATTACACAGATACACAAGTTTTCTGGGTCCCTTCGAAATCCAAATGACCGACAGGAGGGCCGGCAACTGTTTGCCAGTGAGGTCAAATGAGGAAAGACACTGTGAATTAGCCAACATTAGTCTACAATACCTACATCCAAACTTTACTTTGACACAAAGCCATAGTCCAAATGAACTTTGGTCAGACTTTGAATGTGAGTCAGTCTGACCAGAGTGTCAGATATCAAGCCGGATGTCTGGCGGTGTTACAACAATCATCCTTCAGTCATAATTCCACTGAACTGTACTGGACCGAAATTCACATTACTGGAAAATGTTATTCACAAGTTTTTTGGAATATAAGGAAGGAACTACGCAGATTTGGACTATATTGGGGTACAGCAAAAATAAGGAAGTGCAGTATAGTGATGTCAAATGCTGGGGCAAGCTACCAGTATATTTACCTAATCCTTACATTTGTAGTGTATAAACCTTTAAGCATACAGGATATAATAATAATACATAGCGATTATATACATAAAAAGGCAAGACACCAAACCCGCATCCTAGAAAGCAGGTCAGTATAAATTCATACATCTGGAGAGGGATTCAACGCCGCAACTTACCCAAAATACCAAGCTGAGGAAGAGGAGGACGGTCTTGGATGTGATTATTCCGCAGTCCATGTTGTCTGACGGAGGTGAAGAGATTGAAGGGAGGCTGTGGAGTCGCTGCGGTTCAGTTTTTTATCTCGCAAGACGCCGAGCTGCTGCTGCTGCTGCTGCTGCTATTGCTGTTGCTTTGGTCACAAGTTTTCTCAATCTGTCTGCCTGCAGTGACTGTGATCACATGGTCACATGCTTCGGGGAGGAGAGCGATGAAACAGAACAGGTCCTACATCATTCCAGCCCCTCTCCTCCCTGCATCACACACACACCACCACTCTCACAGTAGTGAGTACTGTGAGAGTGTAGTACATAAAGTACATAAAAATAGTAAAATAGGCTATAAATTTTTAAAAAAAAAAAAATTAAAAAATCGATTTGTGATGTGTGTTGAAAATTAGTTTTTTTTATTATGGTTTGACAAACTTTTAAACATTTTCATTACTGAGAAATTAAGACACTATTTGTATCAGTTAAAAAGTAAGTATGCCCACTCCCTCTGGTGGATTTAGTCTGTTGAGACATTTTACATTACGAAAAGAAAAAAATCCTAAAATGATTCATGACACAAGAACATATCTGTGCTGTAGAAAGTAACTCATTACATTTACTCAAGTACAATTTTGAGGTACTTGTACTTTACTTTCCATTTGTTGCTACTTCAAACTTCCAGTCCACTACATTTCAGAGAGAAATATTGTAATTCCTACTCCACTATATTTATTTGTCGACTTTAGTTACTTTTCAGATGGAGATTTGACACAATGGATAAAAAACAAGCTTTTAAAATACAACACATTGTTTAAGATGAAACCAGCGTTCCCAGCCTTTTCGGCTTGTGACGTCTTACAAAAAGCAGTGCGTAGTCGGGTCACATTTCAGATGTCTATCAGTTGTTAACAGCTCCACCAAGTGGACGGATTTTTTCCTCTATACTTGTCACATGGTTTTATTTCAATAAATGTTCAAATGATCCAATATTTCTCCAAAAATCAAAGATTCCAAAAACTAAAAACAGATTCGTGTATCAGAACTTGTTTTTTCTTCTTTCCTCTCCCATTAATCATTTCACGACCCCTCAGATTTATCTTTATCTTAACCCCGACCCCTAGGTTGGGAACCACTGGATTAAACAAACTAACTGTATATAAAGTAGTTCAAATTAGCTTCACCTCCTGCAGCTACAACAGTAACATGCTGATTACACACTGATGCTTCAGTATTAATAATCTAATGATGTCATATATAATAATATATCAGTCAGAGGGACGAAATGAGTACTTTTACTTTAATACTTTAAGTGCATTTTGCTGCTAATACTGATGTCCTTTTACTTAAGTCGAATTTTTCATAATGGAGTATTTTTACATTGCTGTATTTGTACTTTTACTTAAGTAAAGGATCTGAATGCTTCTTCCAGCACTGTGCTTCACATATGACTCTTTTCACATGAATTCGAGACTGTAATAAACCTGTGAAAACCACAGTAGACATTTATTGCTACAAAACAATGGCTTTAAAGGGGCAGCTGAAGGCCTTTTGTCTGTTGAAGTGAATCCCTCAGTTGCATCACAGTGGCACTGGAAGGTATGAATACTGTTGATCCACTTTTAACTTTCTATTTACTTACTATGGAAGTTTGAGGGAACACAGCATAAACATACAGATACAGACACTTAAACATTTTAAACCACCACAGCACGCATTCACAAATGAGTCACTTATGAGTATTACATTTCTTACTTTTTCCTATAGTCATTTTAGATGTAGACTAGATAAATAGAGAAACTACAACAACCTGAAAACAGTCTCAGTAACTCTTTGCTCAAGGAAATAAAAGTTTTGGTTTAATTATGGCAACAATATGTCAGTCACACCTACATGAAACCTGAACTGTATACAGTGTAAACAGCGTTAAAGAAAGTGACAAGGTTTCTTTAAAGGAGTTTCTCTGCTCTTGGCCCAAATTCTTCATTGAGATTACAGACCAATTGCAGATTAAGATTAAGATTGATTGAACTAATATTTTCCTCACACCTATGTTCCCAACTTGAGCCTTGTGTGAGCTTTCTTCATCACAGACAGAAAGATTACATATATTTATTCAGTGTGTGCCAAACACTGTCTGTCTATTCAAGATGGTACTGACTTCTCACTGAATTTACTATCACTAATTTACTCATCGTGCTGTGTGTTTGTGTGTGTGTGTGTGTTTTGGATATTTGTATGTAACAGGAGGAGGCACTATCAGTGCACTACAGAAGGCGAGGTTTGACAATTATCTCCCTCCTTCACACATACACAAAACACACTGTATAAAGAAAAGAGTAAAAGAAGGCGGGCATTTCCAAGAAATGTGTTATTTTACAGTATGTGTAGGTTCTTTTATGACAGAATAAAACCAAACGAAATACAAATCTACTTGCCAATCTTTACGAAAGAAATAGAATTGAAACAAATAATATCAAAAATGTTGGATTAAATCCTTAGTTCAAGTTTTCATTTATATTTAAGAATTTAATACAAATGGGATTACAAGTGCTTTAAAGGCATCTGTGATATGCAAAAGTTTGGAACCTGCTATCAATTCCAAATAAATCAACAGGCTATAAGGACTAATACTATGAGTTATTTATTACTTAATATTTTTCTATTACTGCTAAACACTTGATTCCATCAGTTATCTTTGTAAACGCAAGTGAAATCAGGCCAACATTTTCTAAAATAATTTGAGAATCAAAATTTTCATCAATAACTCAAACTATTTGAATACATAATGTATATAAATATACCTCAAACCTGTTGATTGTGCCTTCAGTTAAACAATTAAATATGCAGCATTAAACACATGCAGAAGAACACAACATTTCTAATAATACAAATGCTATTTTATGTTTGAAGTATTATTAATGGCATCTGACTGAATTCATATTTCAAATAGCCTAAACCAGTACATTATGCTGTTCATACTATGAACTACAGTCGAAGAAGGCAACCTGAATTTTCAGTGCAGTTTTGCATAACGCATTGATTCCTTTGCTCTTGATTGAATTAATCTATTTTTACAAAAAGGACACAGTCCATCAAAGGCTCATAATAGAATGATGAAGTCCTGGAGGCCCTACATATCACCATGTCCTGGGTAAAACGATTAAAGTGGCTGTAAAACCATAGACTGGCCTGGCGCTTTAATAAGAAATAAACAGATTTTTAATTAATATTTTACGCATAAGACGAATGTATCCTTCATTGGTGATTTCTTAAACCGAGGGAAGTTTAAAAAGACCCGCGAAATTGTATCTTAAATTCGTTTCTCCTGTCGCCCCTCCTAGCAGGCTGATAACTCTTGTTCTGGCTGAGGTCCATCTCCCTCCACACAGCACAGACTGACAGTACACTACAGTAATATCTCCAATATATGAATATAATGACATAAAAAAATATTTTTTAGTAATCAAACGTCATCAGTTCAAGTAAAACAGTCCTGCTTTTGCTTTTCAGGAATTTATTTCCATGTTGAGGTCACTATATGGTGGGTCTGATGGACATCTGTGTTTCTTTGGACAACTTTAAATGAATTTAATTAGCAAAAACAGCTTAAATTGAATCAAATGTTGCAGCCAATATATGCAACACATTACTATTTAGGTATTTGTAATTCGAAAAGTTTGTACTAGATCGTTTGGTGGATGTATTTTTATTGAAATGTTCAAAATACACATTCTCAAATTACGCCTTACCACTGACAGCGTTTAATTACACAACAAACTTTAATATAATTGATCAAATCTCTCCAATTAAATTTACATATAGGCAATTAAGATCACGCTGATTCTTATTATGTGCTTCTTAAATGGATATTCAACATTTTAAGCAGGATTTTTACAGAATAATCCAGCTGGAGAAAACACAAACTGTACCAAGTTTGTGGACTGAGAGGAGAGGCACACTGTGGTGGCGGGGCTCACACTACACGGTTCTCATCAAGGCTTTATAAACCCTGAACCTCTCAAGAGGGCAAGTAGAGATATCACTCTGACGCCCATCTGTTTCTCGCTCTGTGAACCTCACTCACTTGAACCTGGGATTAGCGCTCCGACAATGTCGTCTCCTGTGGTTGCTTTCCCCTTGGCGGTAATGGGCAAACCTCTTAAGAAGAGAGCCAGGACCACGAAGAAGAAGACTGGTCCTACAGTGTCAGACCTGATACTAAAGGCCATGTCCACATCCAAAGAGCGCGGCGGCACGTCCTTGGCGGCCCTGAAGAAAGCTCTGAAGGCCGGCGGATACGATGTGGTGAAGAACAAAGCCAGAATCGTCACCGCTGTCAAACGTTTGGTGGCCAACAAATCCTTGGTCCAAACTAAGGGCACCGGGGCCGCGGGCTCCTTCAAGCTCAACAAGAAGGCCCCCAAACCTCGTAAGAAGGTGGTGAAGAAGAAGAAGCCGAAGGCGAAAAGGGCCAAGAGGAGGAGCGGCGTCAAGAAAGCAGCCGGAGGTGCCACTCCAGCCAAGAAGTCACCCAAGAAAAAGAGGAAGGCAAAGAGTCCTAAAAAAGCCAAGAGGCCCGCTGCGGCTAAGAGGCCCAAGAAGCCCAAGAGTCCCAAAAAGACCAAACGCAAGACCGCCAGATCCACCAGGACCAGGACGGCAGCCAAGAAGTGAAAACTCTCCCACTGAACACTAAATGCTGCCCAGAAGCGTTTCTGGCGGCGTTTAACTTATATGTGGACTATACCTGTGCATTCCAAGAGCTTGAGTTTGCTTTTTTCCTTCTAGTTTTTCTATAATAGAAAATACTGAGCCTGCTGTTTTACACTCCTCTCCCTGTGCCCATTTGCCGTGTTCTTTAATGCATTTGTTTGGAACAATAAAACTATTTTAATTTACAAAACCTGTCGTCTGATGATTTCATCTGGGGTTTAAAAAAAAAATATGACGGGTAGCCTTTCACTGTCTATCCAGGAACTCTATGGATAAGTACACAATATGAAACTTAGAAAGTCAAACTTAACTGAGCCTTTATACATCATGTTTCAGCCTTAGTTATGAATAAGTACATTTGCCTATTTTAGTAGTCATATTTATCACCACTGAGTTCAGGACCTTAGAGGTAAACGAAGTGTTTTGTGGTCTTAAACAGAGTTCGTTAACGTCTGACTAATCAATTATATTTTTTGTACTCACACACTCCATTTTAGCGCTTACTTACTTAAAAGTGTATCTACTTCATTGACAGTGACGCAAGAGAACTCTCAAGAGCGCGCGGAATGTTTTGGAGTGGCGCTATTGGTGCCATTACGCGCCATTACGCACGGGGAGCAAGGCGTGTGTAGCCCTGTATACTCACGCATACGACACAAACATCAACTGTGGTCACACATTATCCTGAATAAAACATGTTTATGCGTATGTAATATCTGGAAGAGAACGTCACACTGTTACGGAGATGCTGGTACGAGGTTGTTGAACCTGCATTAAAAACTGCAAACAAATGTTTTTGAACATTTAGTTTGCTTGTTTGTTTTCAGCGATTCCAATGATAGTTAATATAACAAGATAATTGGGCGGGACCAGGTTGGTTATAGAACAGCGGGTGATGACACTGGCCAGCTGCTTGCAAAACACTGCTAATCATCACTGACAACAGTGAAGCTTGAGGGGTGTGACAAGCTGTATTCGTTGGGTTTTCCTCTTATCTCCAGCAGAAAAAAAACACGACAGCGGTTCAATGAGGGTGACGCAATGGGATTACTGATGAGTATTGACATACCGTCCTCATCCAAGATTATAAAGAAATTTATACAGCAGAAGAGTTAATACTGCTTACTCTTAGTGACTTTTTGGCATGAGAAATGTAGTGGTGCAGAGGAGAAACTTCCACTGAATATAGGTCGAACCAATAAAGCATATGAGACAGCATTAAAAGGGTTATGATCCATATTCATACCCAACTGATACTCGTGATACTACACGCTGAAGTAGTGAGATGTTGAACTCCCGGAGTGAAAGTATTTTATACTGAATGTATGAGGCTGACTCGGCTGTACGGAGTTCATCAGCCGTATGGTTTCATACTGCCACCTACTGGATGGTTTCAGTAACAGTTAATTCACTGGAGAGTAAGGAAGGACTGCTGGCAGTTCAGGCACATTTTCATTATGGTCACTTTTAACAAGTAGAGTTTGGCAAACATGCAACTATTTTTATAAAATTATATTTCCTTTATATCCAGCCCACCTATTGGAGGGAAAGGGATAGTTGGAGGTAATCATGTACGGTCCGTGATTGATTTCTTTAATGATTACTGCAGTGTTACATAAAATAAACAATGAGAACAAAATGGAAAGTTCACAAGTGATATGACAAAACGTTTCAGGTCATTTCACACTGGTCTAAACTAACATTGCTTCATTTAATTCTGCAGTTTTATTTGAATCTGTACTGTTTTTATCGTCAACTGTGGTTTTTCACGTTCAGGCTTTTGCTTGTTACTGAAATGCTTGTGGTGGCTGGTGGTGACTCATTCAGAAATTCCCAGGACATTCTTAGTGACGGAGGCTCATGTGACACGGTACAAACATGTGAAAACGAAGCCACTTCCTACTTTCAAATCAGATCTTTTCTTCATATCTGCTTTCAGTTCCCTTTGATAAGAGGAAGTTGCAGAACAAATTTTATCTTAAAAGACAAGCCTTGGAACGGAATATTTATGAACCAAAGCAGTTTCAGTCTAGCTGTCTTTCTTTCACTTGCCAATTTTTCTTTCAAAAGATAGCAGTTTGTGTATTCAGTGGGGAAATAAAGAAATAGATTATACCCGAAATAAAAACATAGTCACTGTCCATGATTTTTGCACAAGTGTGTGCACCCAAACTCGTCCAATGTGCACAATGTTCTAATGTAAAACTAAAAAACTACTGGCAAATGTGTTTTTTGACAAATCATGGTTAAGGTATTTGGCTTCACACAACATGGAGGTCTTGTTTACTTACAAACTGTACATGTTTACGCAGGTTCTTATGACTTCCGCATATTACTCTCAGGTTACTTCAGGACACTGCAGTTTTATCAGCAAAACATGCACTGACTGAGATATCAAGTTTTTAAACCTCATACAACATAAAGGGGGGGGGCAGTAGGAAGGAGAACATAGCACAATGCCAGTTCCACAAACAGATGTATAGTAGTAGTAATAATAATAATAATAATAATAGTGAGTGTTGAGTAGAATCACGGTGGCAGTGGGTGGCTTGCGATCACAGATTCCAGATTCTGCAGCTCCAGAGGCTGAAATACCTGCAGAAAGCAACAGGAGAGAGGAGAGAGATGAGAAAGCACAAAACTAAGAGAGAGAGAAAATGCCAAGTTATTAACATGCACTAATGGTACATGAATGCGTACAGATGGAGAGAGGGAGGAGGAGAGAGGAGCTAAGTGCATCATGAGAAGTCCCCCAACAGTCTACGCCTATAACAGCATACCTACACACTCAAAAATAGAGGTACCTGTATGTACCTAAAAGGGTGCAATGAAATAGATCTGATAAGGCATGCACAGTGATCCAAAGGAACACTTATGGCTAGTGGCTATGCACAACACCAGGTATTTACCTCTCCAAGAATAATGAAATCCTCAATCTTCTCCTTGAAGATGGATGGCAAGAGGAGGAGTCCACCCCTGAAGTCAATTCCTTGGTCATGGAGATGGTACAATTTTAAGTGCCAATGCATTTCAACACATTTTGGTTGATACCAATAACATGCAAATTCCCATCGACAGGCCACTGCATTAGAGTCGTTATGTTACTTTAGATACAGTACATTAACAAACTGCTAAACTGAATGGCATTAAGATAATGTTCCATTATACACCTATTAGGTGTCACAAACAGATAAATGCACTACACAGGTAATACAGCCATCTAGCAGTATCTATGGTGTGGATGGGGTTGAGCAAAAATTTCATGTGTGAGAAAATGTTTTTTTTTTTAAGACTAAGCCTATACAAGCCATCACTTGTTAACACAAAATCCAAGCTGTGGAAAAATGTGGATGCAATAGTAAAATTAAATTGAAACTTAAATTTAACAGGGTAACGTCTCAAAAATGAAATGAATATATGTATCATGCCAGTACAATACCAGTTCTACCATAGTTCAATGCAACTGTACCCATTCTCTTTAGAAGGGACAGCACACAAATGACACAATGATGTAGCCAAATTGACTATTTGTATGTGCTCAAATCAGTACCTGTAATATCCTCAGCAAAGGCATCCTCTCTTGCCTCCATATAGAGTTTTTTCAGTGGCAGTGAAGTTCTCACTGAAGCGGCAGCATATGTTGACTGCAGATGGGTGAATAGCATCAACCTCATTGCACAACTAAGATTTAACTAGGCAAAACAGGAGAAAGAAAGATACATTTTATTTGAAGTATTTAAACAACCTTTAACATTAGTTTAGTCAATCAGGTTAATCAGGTAATCATCAACATTAATCAGATTTAGGCATCATTTAGGACAGCAGTGTGTGATAGAGGGTATGCCCCCTTATCCCACCTGACATTACTATAACTAGGGCTGTAGTCAACCAAAGAAAATCTTAGTCAACTGAAATTGTACATAATCTTCAACTAATTGATTAGTCGCAGAGGGGTTAGGCTAACCCATTGTTGCTAACTTTGGAGCTAACCCCCTTCACTTTTCCAGCACTTGGGGAAACAACAGACGTGACTTTTTAGCATTTATTAAATGACACACTGTAGTCATCTGTAGTACATCTACTGCCAGACTGACAACTTAATACTAACCTTTTCCTCTGCTCCGCTCGCATCCACGTCATTTCTCTGCCGCTCACTCTTTCCCACTCGCTAAACAAACATACTATGCAAAGCCATATTCCTTAACGGCAGCGCTGCATAGACTCCCAAACGCTTTTGATTTCCAAATGAATGGACATTTGGCGTTAATTTTGGTATTAAAAAATATTTTTTTGGCTTGGCAGGGGTTCTTGTTGTGATAATTATAGGAGAAACACTGATTCAGTAAATGTTCAGTACGTTCAGTAAACGCTCAGTAAACGTTGAGTACAGTTAGACGTAGCAGTCTCCATTAGTTTCGACGAGTTCAAAGTTGTGAAAACAAAAGGGGTGTTTTGAATATACCCCTGTTTTCACAGGTAATTTGTTAGTCTGTCCCTCCCACCGCAGGAAATAATGGATTAATCCTAGAAAGCTATTGATGTAGCACTTTTCTCCTTATGAAAGTTACATAGATTATTCGACCAATGAGAATTTAGTTGGACGAGAGCATATTGACCAACTAATCAACCAGTCGACGAGCAGACTACAGCCCTAACTATAACACTTGGATGTTTCTTAGGAAGGCTGTAGTTGCAGCCAAGACAGTTGCGGTAAAAATCTTACAAAAGGAAGTTAGTTACAACTGTAATACAAGTCTATATGAACCTTTTTCAGGGTTTCTGTTAAGTGTTAATATACAGACTGGGGACCAATTTAAAGCGCTTTAATTTGTCCCCTGTGTGTAGTTGGCAGCTTAACTGTTCTTACCCCCTGAGGATGTTCTTAGGAATGGATATTTCCTCAAGAGAGGGTTAGGGTCAGATCTACATGAATCACATAAATGAGCTATATTGGATTCAAAACAGCAAGTTTCACAGAAAATTTGCACTCCTGTTAATACATTACCTCTGGCTTGCTGGGGACACAGGAGCTTCACGTTTGTTGTTCTGGGTTGACTACTACTTCCATCCATGTCATGGTCTGAAATGTAAATGAAAAAGTTATTAAAGACACAGAAGCACTGAAACTCTGGAAATACAAGACAAAATTGCTAGAGAGTGACTGACACAATTCATAAATAAAATGTTTCTTTTTGCAACCAAATCTTTCTTTTCAAGATTTACCTCCTGTTCCTCACTCATTTTGCTGTGCATGCAGGGCATGCATACCACTTACTCGCATTAGTAAACTCTGTGTTTTGTACATTACATTTTTCTTCTTGAAAATGGGCATGTTCACCAGGATGATGGTTTTTCAAGATTCAAGATCCTTTTATTGTCATTCAGCAAAACATCAGTGATGCAAAGCAGAACGAAATTATGAGCATGGTACTGTTAAAAACACAGATACATTTTTTTTAAAAAACTATATAAAAAGGGAGCTCTATAAATAAATATATATATATATAAAAAATGAAAAAATAATTTCTGGATGTTGCAGAGGTATGAGGTGCTGAAAAGAAAGGAAAGGGGGAGGAGGGAGTTGTTGCACACATGATTGTGTTATACCGCACATACATAAATAATTAATATTTCACAGTCGCATAACAGCTGCCTTGCTATGGATGACAGAAAAAGACAAAAAAACAAAACAAAACACAAAGCACAGTCAGCAGTGTGTTATTTTGTTGAACAGTCTGTTAGCAGCCGGGTAGAAGCTTTTACTGGCTGCTGTATGGTCACTTTAGCCAGCAGGCGTTTTTGGGCCAGATCCTCTATAGGTGACAGCATGACCCAAATAGCCCTCTCTGCTGTCCTCACCACTCTCCTCAGGGCCTTTCTGTCTGAGGAGTTAGATCTCTCATGCCAGAGAGAGATGCTGCTGGTCAAAACACTCTCAATGGTGCCCCTGTAGAAAGTGGTGAGGATGGATGGATTGAGATGAGCCCTCTTCAGCCTCCGCAGGAAATGTAGACACTGGTGAGCCTTTTTCACCAGAGAGGAGGTGTGCAGGGACCAGGACAGGTTATTGGCCACATGAACCCTCAGGAACTTAGTGTTACCCCGACCTCCGTTGGTGAGGTCGGGGTATGCATGGGCCGTTTCCTCCTGAAGTCAATCACCATCTCCTTGGTTTTTCTGATGTTCAGTACAAGGTTGTTGTTCCTGCACCAGTCTGCAAAGAGCTTCACCTCTCTGTAAGTGTTCTCCTGGATCAGGCCCACCACTGTTGTGTCATGTGCGTACTTAATGATGTGATTCGTACTCCACTTTGCACAACAGTCTTGAGTCATTAGGGTGAACAGTAAGTGGCTCAGGACACTTCCCTGAGGAGATCCGGTGCTCTGTGAAATAGTGAAGTGTTACTGCCTACTCATACAAATTGAGGCCTGTCTGAGAGAAAGTCCAAGATCCAAATTTTAAGTGTCTGATTAAGTTAGTTGTTCCAAATGTTTCCAAGGTTGTTCCTCCATGGCTTATTTTGGACTTAAAGGTGTCACAAATTATAAGCTTTGTGTCTTCACTCACGCTGAAGAACTTCCACACCAATGACGTGTGTGTGTGTGTGTGTGCGTGGCTGTACTGTCTGTGCCGCAGCCGCCACTGTGTGCGCAACATGCGTGTGTGTGTGGCTATGCTTTGGCAGCTGCTACTGTATGCGCGATATGGACCATAGTGCGACTATGTTCGGAAAATATGACCGGCAAAAAATCGGATATATTAGACTGATCAGGCTGGTTACCGGTCATGGCCGATCAGCTGAAAACCAGCCGATATTGATCGGTGCATCTTTACCATTAATGTCTATTTTCAAAAACTCTCGATGACTTGATTTTTTTCCCCTCAAATTCACAAACTTTCAGGATTTCAAGGACACGTGAGAACCATGTTCAAATTGACCGCAGGAGCAACAGTGTAGCAATTTTAGAATATACTTCATCTTCATCCCCTGAAGATTATTATTTAGTCATTAAATCAAAACATGCTTGCAACTGCTGTCTTTTTTGAAGATGGACAACAAGATAACTCTTGCGTGTATGCGCCTCTGCTGCAGGTGCACACACAATGAAACACCCCGACTTGTGCTTTGAGTTAGATCGGCAGGGAAAACCCTGGATGTAAAGATTGACAGTGACTCGAGACTTGATAGCCACTCTTTGATTCGGCACCTATTTTGTAGGTAAATGTGGACTTATTTCAGTAAAAATGTAACTTAAATGAGTGGTTAACAAGTGATACATTACTAATCATCGTTGTCTTAAATTGTCGTTTTTTTCAATGAAGGTTGGTGTCAATGTTGTCGGATTCTTTGACAAGCGCTAGCGAGGGGCTGTATGTAGCAGCCGCAGGACTACGTCTGTAATGACGGCGAAGGCACCAGAGTACCAGTATTCCGCAACACAGCTCAGGGCAGCGAGAGAGAGACTGGACCGAGTGTGGGCAGACACACACGTTATCTATGTCCCACGGCTCCCGCAGTGGGACATAGATAACGTTATATCCTCTTGGTGGACCCGAGCTTTAACACCGACTCTACCCGTCAATGAACGCTTCAGCTGGATTAGAGATAACTCCTTGTGCGCTACCTTTGACTGAAAATACACCCATTCATCAGGCCACTAAAGGTGTCAGTGGATGTTTTTTTAAAGTTTCTAAGACAAAAACTTGCAAATGAGCTAGAGGATGAGTCTAGAGAACTATGAGTTTTCGAAGCGATCAGGCGATTTTTTTTTCTCGTTAATGAACTGTTGACTCAGTTTTGAGCGGGAAACCGTGAGCCCTTGCTAACATAAGCTTGACATTAATGTGACTAACAGCGGATATAATTATGTGAGCTAACAAATGATATTTTTAATAACTATATTTAGCTACTTATTCGTAGTGCAGAGAGAGTACTGTATAGCAACCAGTAAATTAATTAGTGACTCTGATATCAGGACAAACTTAGCAAGCCAACTATGTCCAGCCATCATGCTTAGCATTAACGTTAGCTATTGATACCCATGCTAACGATAACTTTAGCTCTTTAGATGTTAGCTAAATTTGGCTCATTGGTTACAAGTAATGTCGTAAAAGTCACACTTTACTTACCTTTAAGATTCTGAGCCTCCTCCTCTGTCACTGCCTCTTTCCACCACCAACTTCTTGAGCAGCTCCTCTGTAGGCAGACCCGAATGATGTGCTGAACTTCTCATCTCCAGTCCTGATCAGCACTGGAATCCAAGCAGCTGAGTGCAGCGCTATTGGCAGTTAACGTCTCTGGTATTAATGCGCCGTTGTTGCTTGGTAACCAGTTTGCTGTCTTGCGGAACTATATTGCTTGGCGGAAGAATGACGATTTGTTTTCAGTAAATGATTGCATTTTAAGTTGTTGTGCGTTTATTTTGTGAAGTCTTACGTAGTCTACCGTAACCGTTTTAGCAACCGTTTAATAAATGCCACTTGAGGTTGTGATTTACAGTGATTTTAGAACAGCTCTATGGAGGATTACAGTGCATGCACGTAGGTTCGGGACCCATTTATCTGCACAGCAAATGATCTATCTGTCTTCAGAAATTCAGGGACAGTTTATTGAGCTGAAGAGTGATGGCAGGTCGAAACACCTTTAAGTCACTTGTTCCCTAGCAACCTTCTGGGAAGCACCGATGCAGGATGTGGCCTTATAACTTCTCCCTTTCACTTCGACATACTTGTAGGAGGCAGGCTTTTCCAAACAGACTGAACTAAAAACAAAACACCGCAATCGCGTTCCGATTGAGGACGAACTGAGGCCGTTTCTCCAAAACTGAGCCGAGAATTCAACAGCTTTGCAGAACAAAGCAGTTTCATGTTTCACATTGAGCTGAGACTTAGCATAGAAATAATAGAGGCTAATAATAATAATATTAATAATAATAGCTCTAAATACCTTAACTTTAACCATACTATTACTACTAATAATAATAATAGTTATTATCTATCTATGAGCTACATACGTTTTTCAATGCTGCAGGTACCCTTAGGGTTGAAATGGTACAAATTTGTTCTTTCTTTTGTTTTAAATCACTTTATACCCTTTCTGTTAGTCAAAAGGTGCACTTCTGGCCTCTTAAAGACCAATATTGTACTTTTTTGAGAACATTCTTCAAAAGTGTACCTGTGAGTACAGAACTGTTCTTGTCTCTTACCTCCATTTTTGAGTGCGTAGGGGCTGGTCCAAGGCAAGCTTGAGCTGGCCCCAACTATGAGCTTTATCAAAAAGGAACGTTTTAAGCCTCCTCTTAAACATAGAGAGGGTGTCTGTCTCCCAAACTGGAAGTTGGTTTCACAGGAGAAGAGCCTGATAGTTGAAGGTTCTGCCTCCCATCCTACTTTGGGAGATTCTAAGAACCATAAGTAAGCCTGCATTGTGGGAGCACAGTATTCTATTGGGGTAACGGGGTACTATGAGCTCTTTAAGATATGATGGTGGCTGACCGTTATTTTGCTTTGTAGGTGAGAAGAAGGATTTTAAATTCTATTCTGGATTTTACAGGGAGCCAATGTAGAGAGGCTAATATGGGAGAAATATGATCTCTTTTCCTAGTTTCCTAGTTTTCACTAGTTCAGAGTGTAGCAGCATTCTGGATCAGCTGGAGTTTTTAGAGACTTGTTGGGGCAGCCTGATAATAAGGAACTGCAATAATCCAGCCTAGAGGCAACAAATGCGTGGAGTAGTTTTTCTGCATCTTTCTGACAGGATGTGTCTGATTTTTGCAATGTTACATAGGTGAAAAAATGCAGTCCTTGAAATGTGTTTTATGTGGGAGTTAAAGGACATATCCTGATCAAAGATTCTCTGTGGTGGTGCCAAGCACAATTAACTCAGGTTTGTCTGAGTTTGAGGGTAGAAAATTGCAGGTCATCCAGTTCTTTATGTCCTTAAGACATGCTTGAAGTTTATTTTATTATAATTCGAAGACAGTTTTCTGTGATAAAAAATAAGATGAGTCATAACTCACTGAAAGTATTCAGGTAAACTATTGCTGGGTTAAACTGGGTTATTTTACTTCTTTCTGTTCTTAATAGGTAGCCTATTGTATTTATACCCTGAGGTTAAAAAACTGCAGACATGCAAATAAAAGCAAAACCACACCCACCCCTGCCCCTTCTCAAACACGATGTTCCTGTTTGTCATATGATAAATGGCATATGACAAAGAAGGAGGAAGTTGACTTAAACTTTTTATTCAGTTTCCCTAGCCCTCATTTCTGACATGGTCATGATGAAGGCAGCAGTCGCCCTCTTGGCTCTCTCTCTCCTCCATGTCGGCTCATCAGTCCCTCTCAGCCGCCCAACCAACTGGCTCAGACAATGTCGAGCCTCCGCTAACCTCCCCATCACAGCACTGGAGGTGCTGCCTGGCGGAGGATGGGACAATCTTCGGAACATTGATATGGGTCGAGTCATGAACCTCAGCTACTTCCAGTGCCAGACCACTGAGGACGGGCTCTACCTCATCCCAGACGAGGTGTTTGTCATCCCCCACAAGGAAACGGGAGTGGAGACCAGCTCAGAGATTATCAGCTCCTGGCTGGAGGAGAAAAGCACGACATCTAACAGTATTAATGCAGACATATCCTTTCTCTCGCTGCTGAATGGCAAATTTTCTACTGAGAACCAGAGGATGAAAACTCACCAGATAAAAGACTCTTCAAGTACAGCCAGAGTGCAGGTGAGTTTTTTATTGTTCATGGTTTGGATGTATAAAATAAAAAGCACATAGTTGTAGGCAAAGTTTGTTGATCAAGAACCAAAACAAATCTCAAAATCATTTTGTTTGAGTATAAATTAAGTCCTACTACTACCATGGTTTTCTCATAAATTTGGTTGTTGTGTACGCTTAAATTTTTATATATTTATTTCAACACAGGATGTGTGCATTAATAAACCATGCTGTAAATTAGGCTATTTTTCATCTGTAATTCCTGGACAGATGTTAGATAGTAATCTTTAAAAGGAAATAAAGAATAAACTGCAATAAGTATGACGAAAAACAAAAACTATAACAGTTAACGATGTTTAATCATTTCCCTCTAAGGTTCGTAACTTCATCTACACAGTTAAGGCTTATCCAGACTTCACTCTGGACTCCCGCTTTGCTCAACAAGCCAGAGAGATAGCTGATGCCATTGAAAACAACCAAACAAGGAACGCAGCCTTTCTCTCAGAGAAGATGGTGCTGGACTATGGAACCCATGTTATCACCAGTGTCGATGCCGGTGCTACTTTGGTGCAGGAAGACTACCTCCGTTCTTCTTATGTGTCGGACAGCGCGTCACAAAGTTCCACTGTCAAAGCACAGGCTGGCTTAAACTTTTTTGACAAACTCAAGTTTGACATAAGCAGTCAAAATACCCAACAGAGCTCATTGCTTCAAACGTATCAGTCCAATATTCAGTATTCCATTATTCAAAGCCATGGAGGTGGTATACCTTTCTATCCTGGCATCACTCTGCAGAAGTGGCAGGAAAGTACCAAGAACAACCTGGTTGCTATTGATCGGTCAGGATTTCCTCTACATTCTTTTATAAACACCAACACCTTCCCTGACCTGCCACAGCCTACAGTTGGCAAAGTGGCTCTTACAGTGAGTCAGGCCATACAGCAGTACTACAAAGTCAACACCCGCCCTGGCTGTGTTGACGTCAACTCCAAGAACTTTAACTTCCAGGCCAACATTGATGATTCATCCTGTGAGGGCCCTGCCACAAACCTCAGTTTTGGTGGTGTCTTCCAGCAGTGTATTCCTATTAGCCAAGATGCAGGCCCCCTTTGTGAGGCCCTGGGCCAGAAAAACCCAGAGACAGGTGACTTCTCCTGTCGTCCGCCGTATACCCCTACTCTACTGAGATCAGAAGTGAGACAGCAGGGTTACACCTTGTACCAATGCCATAGAGAAAGCTATGACTGTGGGTTTTGGGGGTTGTTCACTTGTAATGAAAAAGTGTGTCAACACAACTACTACGTTCGCTCTGCTCACATCAACACCTACTGGTGCTCTGTAAATGGAAAGGCCCCAGACAACTCAGGGTATCTTTTTGGAGGAATATACAGTCCCTCCCTCCTGAACCCCCTCACCAACAGCAAGAGCTGCCCCTCAAACTTCATTCCAGTGAAGTTTCTCTCAGATGGCCAAATGATTTGTGTGAGTAATGACTATGAAACTGGCACCAGATTCTCAGTACCATTCGGAGGCCTCTTTAGCTGTCAGTCAAGCAACCCGCTAGCAGGGAATCAACGTCGCTGCCCTCCCAAGTTCAGTCAGCACCTTGCTACAGTCAGTGATGGGTGTGAAATTCTTTACTGTGTCCAGTCAGGACTGTTCACAGGTGGGCAGCTTATACCGATCCGTCTGCCTCCTTTCACCATAACTCCACTTGTTAGCATGCAAGCCACCAACACTGTCATGGTGATGACTGAGGGAGAAAAGAGCTGGGTCAGAGTAGGGACGACCAAAATGTGGAAACTGGCCAAGCCAGAGGAAATCAAGGAGATGGTAAGAAGGCTTAAGCTACATTCAAGTCCGATGTCTAGTGGAGAAAAGGCAGGGGTAGCTTTTGCAGTGATGGGTGTGGTATTACTAGTGGTTGTAGGGGCAGTAATCTTGCTAAAGAGAAGGAGGATGCTGTCTGGGTTTAGGACAGCTAGAGGCTATGTAGAAATACGTGGAGAGGTTGAGCATACTGAAGGTGAAAGGGAGACAGAGGAAAGGGAGACAGAGCAAGTTGAGGCATAAATTATACCCTTAGCATCACACCTTGACGCTCAGAGGCAGAAGTTAATCTGGTGTGACAGATTTTGTTTTTAACTTCCATGTCAGTTTTACACGTCACCCCAGAAATGTCATGTATCTTCCATTTTTTTTTAAATGTTTATGGGTTCCTAGTTTGAATGAGTTGGACTTTGCATTTATTATTTTTCTTATGAAATGTTTATGTAACCGGTCAGTAATTCACATTTTAACTACTGCTATGGACAGTTCATTCAATAGTTTTAGAGAAACATTTATTGCTAGAAATTTTTCCTGAAAGCATGATGTGCACCTTAACCCAGTGTGAAGCATTATTTTTACATTATTGTGATTTAAGAGTAATCTGCCTCTGAAACCAGCAAATGAAACATTGTAAGGCAAAGAAGTAGTTTCCAAAGGCCAAAGTGTACCAACACTGCCCTCTTGAGACCAAGATTCACAATAACATGTAAACATTTTTACTTTGCATTTAATTATTTTAATGCTTTATATGATGTTGTTTGAATGTAGCATTCATAAAACATTTTTAAATTAATTTTTGTAAATTACAGATTATTGATGAACATTTTGATAAGCCTTTTTAAAAACATATAAACAGAAGAAGCATTATGATTATTTTTTTTTGTACTTTTTTATATCATACTACTGAAATTTACAAGATTTATAAATGTATGTCAATATTGTGCATTTAAGTACTAATTAAAGTAATGTAAAGCAATTTCATGAATCTGTGTCTTCATGATTATATTGTATTTATGCTTGTTATGTCTCTAGTCATGAGACATTTAGACATGACCTGAATTCTCTATAAATACCCTTATCAGTGGTCCCTTACACAAATAATTGGCCTTGTAACAGGAACAGGTCTGCATGATGTGTATGAGTTTTGTTTTTTAATCTTACAACAAATGGAGCTGTGCTACATATTTAACTTTTCATGACAGTAATTGTATTCACAGCATAATGATAGGGTTAGTACAAAATGCAAGTTACAGTTGAAGTGTACTCCCACTAGGAGAGCATGCACAAGTCTATAAATGTGGCATCAAAGCACATATTACTTCTCTAAATAAAATAGCTTATCTGGGCAGAAAAACAAAGTTTCACTTTCACATGTTGAATAAAATCTCTTGCACAGAGTGCAGAGAGACGCATTTATCTTCCCTGACCTTACTGAAGAAACCACCAACATTCCACCCACATCCATATATAGACAATGGCAAAGCTGACCTCATGGTTTGTGTAGGGTTATCAGTACACAGACAGGCTGGGTCAGACATTATATAGACAAAAAGACACACAGTCACTCCAACAGACATACACACATGTACAGTACACCAGTACACACACATGCACGTACATACACATAACCACATCCATTTCCCGTAAAGAGTGCCCATACTAACGTGCATCTTTACTCTCGTGACTATACAAGAATCTCCCTCCCCCACACATGCGCGTGCACACACACACACACAGCTGTGAGGGATTCATGGAGGGAGCTCTTGAACATAAAAACAAACCCACTCATGCTGAGGAAATTGGTCAGCAGGCCCTGGAGAAGAGAGAGAGAGAGAGAGAGAGAGAAGACAGATAGACACACATAGCCCTGAAGCAGGGCAACTCCCTCCCTCCCTCTTTTTCATAGTGCGAAGGACAGACAAAAGAGTGCAGCCGGCTGGATTTTAATACAGTCTGCCAGTAAAGCCAAGGCTCTCTTGACAGTGATTTCCTTTCCAGCAGGACCAAGATTCTGCAACTCACTGTCCACAGTGAGCAGTGCCATCGTTAGAAAAGAGGGAGAGGCACAAAAAATGTATTTTTCTTGAATGTTAAAATCTGGAGAAGAATTTTAGCTACAGCCTGACAACTGCAATAAGAAGACGAAGACACAATCCGAAGGACGATAAATCAATAACAGTCCAAGGTAAGCGTGCATGCCCTCTTCTAGCATACTATTTTTAGTTCATGTCTCTATTCGGCACGTTTTTAGTGTTTACACAGCATCTGTGCCAGGATTACATGCACCAGTTTATAGAGCAGGGAGGATTAAAAGATCATCTACATTCACTGTGTAACAGACATAATTCATCTTCTAATATTAGATAGTTTCCTATCAGCAACAACCCTGCTGTTTGATCATTGGTAAAAGGCAAAATAAGGCAACAATGAGTATTTCATTGCAAAAATGTCCTTAAAGTTTTGACTTTACTGAATACTTTTTCACCCTCAACATGATCTGTTACATTTAGGTAACCATGCCAACTGGAGGATTCCAGAGGAGCAAATTTGCCCTGTTTATGTTGGCTTTGCCGGTCATTTTGCACGTCTATGGAGTCCAGGGATGTCGGATTGGCTCTGGGTCAGAGTGTGAGAATGCCCCGTTTGTTCCGGGGTACAACCTGGCTGGGGAGGGTTTTGATGTGGTGCGGATGCGTCGAACAGGAGCGTATGTCATCAATGTCAAAGGTCATCTGGCTGACAATCACACCTGTACACTGTGTCCAAACCCCTTTCAAAATGGCAAGGTGAGTGCTATAAAACTCAGCCTTCTCTCCACCCTCCTTTTCACGGTGACTTCACTCAGTCTAAATGTCCTGCAGTTATTTCCATCAAACTCATTTTGTTTTCTTCTTTTTTGCTCCCTCTGCTGTCTTTTCTTCTTCTGTACTACACCACACTTCCTTTAAATCTTTTCTTCCTGCACCTGCATCCCACTCTACATCCTGCCTTTTTTTCCTCCTCCATAGATTCAGAGGCTCCCAGCAGCAGTGCTTGACTGGCGTCCCTTCAGCCGCTGCAGTAAACAGCTCTCTAGCGCCCTCCACCACTCTGTAGAGTCCTTGCTGCGCAGCTCCAGCTCCTTAGTTAACAACAACTGGGATCTGGGTTTGAGCTTAGATGATATTGGCAAGGCAGTGATGGGAGGAAGCCGCTCAGACTTGGCGAAGTTTGCTCGTTCGCAGCACAGTGTGGACAAAGCCACTTTTGCCATCCATGAAATCAGTTGCTCCTACTACAGGTAAAAATGGGACACTGTCATTACATGTAAAGTGTTGATTGATGTAGTATTACTGGGATTATTAAATTGAACTGCTTTTAATGTGTGATTAATGTCATGTGTTGTTTTTTTTATTATCCTTTTAACTTATGTAGTGTCTTTGAGTACTTTGAGTATACATTCTATAAATAAAATGTATTAATATTATTAATCAGACTGATATTTATCTGCACCAATAAATGCTTTCATGATGATGTAGTGTTGTTACATACAGGTATACAACATGTGAGAGTGTAGTTAAAACAGGAATCCTGTTTTGTTAGATGTAAATATAATCCCAGTTGGCTAAACACAGCCTTACTCTGACTGTAATTAAGAACAGCAATAAAATCCAATGGGGGCTCAACAGATGTAATATTGATAGATGTAATAATAGTAATGTTTGAGTAAAAGCATCTGCAGATGCTATCTTTCCTGACATACCGTGCATGTTAAGGAAGCAGATGTATTGTTAGCATAGGTCACAGCATAGAATGGACTAAAATGTGAAAAATAAATGTAAGCAACAGCTCACAAATGTTCATTAGGTTTGAAATTGATTTACAAACTAATAGTGCACAAAGAAAACTCATTTTTGGCAAAGTTATAACAGCTTTAGGTGAGACCTCACAATGAACTCGATTTCTTACTGTGTTTGTAACATACGAGTCAAGATAATATTCTCATTGTGTTGTGGTTGAACTTCACGTCTTCTGTTATTTCAGCTACAGGCTGGCTGACCATCCCCAGCTGAGCACAGAGTTCACAAAGCATCTGCAGAGACTCCCACAGAGTTTAAATACAAGCCAGAGCAGAGCCCTGTATAGACGGCTGATTGACACCTATGGAACACACTACATACACCAGGTCAGACACAGATGAGGTCCTCTTTCCCTGCCTCTTATACTGTTGTGCAGAATGTCTCTCTGATATGGTGTTGAATCCTTGATTTCTATTTTGATGTCAATGCAAACCTGTGCCCTCGTCTAATCGATTTGAACATACACTTCTGAAGAATCCAACTCTCATTCAGCATTTTCTCTGAAATTATGAATATCTTAAATAAATGAGAGATGGGAAAATTTGGTCCAAAAATTGACTGGTCTGTTGAGAAATTAAAGAAAGGCTAGGAAAGTTTCTGAAAGGTCATAATGGTGTTGCCCCTTGTGGTTTTGATGAAACTTAACGAGATGATAAATTTTGCATTTGATAGTTATTTTATAATATCATTTGTATTTCCTAGGTCCAACTTGGTGGTAAAGTGAAGCGAATCACAGCCTTCAGGACCTGCCTGGCCACACTGAAGGGCTTCTCAGAGTCTGAGATCAAAAACTGCCTGAACGCTGAGCTCCGCATAGCTCTGGGTTTCCTCCCTGCCAATGTATCCTTCTCCAACAAGTGTGACAACCTCTTGAAGGGCAATATGAGCATGGGCTTCTATCAAGGCTTCATGACCCATAAGATTGAGGTGATTGGAGGGGAGAGGTACTTCCCCGACATCCTCTACCAGCAGGATCCGTCCGAGGCCTACCACAGCTGGATGAACAGTCTCCACGACAACCCTGATGTGGTTTCTTATGCTATCTTCCCTCTGCATCATCTGGTGGAGGACTCGCAGATCAGTGATAACCTGAAAAGCACTATCACAGAGTACATTAAAGAGAACCAGCTGAAGGAGGACCAGCTGGGTTTAAAAAATTGCTCCCCGACCCCCAACCTGGACCACAACTGCTGTCCGTTTCGGGCTGGCAGAGGAACTCTCAGACTGGAGATCCACAGAGCTGCTGGTCTGAAGGCAGACACCTTCACGAAAACAGACGCCTACATTAAGATCTTCTACAACGGCATATACGAGGAGACGGAGACAGTGATGGACGACAATAACCCAGTATGGAATGTGACTTATAACTTTGGCTCAGTGGAACTGGGTCAGGACTTGAGGTTTGAAGTCTGGGATCGGGATGTGCTTTACAATGACTTAGTAGGGAAGTGTCTCATCTTTCCTGAGCGAGGAACTCATTCTCTAAGCTGTCAACTGCGCAAAGGAGTTCTCTATTTCACTTATACCATCAAATGTGATTCTCACTTGACCGGCTTCAGGTGTGGACGATACTCGCCCAATGCCGAGTAGATTATGAGATTACAGCATGTTGTAGGTGATTTTACAGTAGCTTTTTCGTAATGAATTATAACTTAAGTTTATGGATTTTTAAAGAGTTTGTAAGCTGTAATTTTCCTTGTATTTTCCCTGAATTGCTTGTCAACATTAATGTATTCATACCAGCCACCACTGCCTCTTTTTTCCTCCACACATTTCATAACTTTTACTTACTAAAATCATATTCGAGACAAGTGGCATTCCCATCCTTACAAGAAAAGAAGTAGTTAGCTGTCAGTTCTCTTCTATGTAACTGTCTCAGTAATATTTAAGTAAAAATTCTTTAACACTCCTATTTGTCAAAATAAAGAGATTTTGACTTGGTGCTATTCACTGTTGTAAGCCACCTTGAGTTTTTCTTAGGCCTGATGCAGTGATGCATTGTGCCACATGACAAGCAATAAAAAACGAATTAATGCGCCCATTCACAGAAGGGAGCAAAGTCAATTGTCCTGTTGACTTCAAGTCACCAGATTCAAACATCATTACACTGACACTGCATAATTAGAATGTACATTTTCCAAGATTTTCAGATTTGCATGTTTACAGTTGTGTTTAAACTTTGACCATTTTTATTTATCGAAAGCTATTTTGATTATTCAATTTAATGAAATTTGAACCACTTTTGATGAGGATCCTTTTAGACTGCTGACACCAAAAATGGGAATTTTCCACTACCTATTTTATAAATGAAAACAAGTCTTAAATTTTCACCCAAATTCCATCCTAATTCAGTCAAAACCAATTCAAAATGTGTACCAAAAACCTTGTTGTTGACAAACCTAATCATAGAAAGACTTTCTGTTGGTGGTTTGACAGAAGATGAATACTATATAGTAATTCATACATTTAAAAAAAAAAAAAAAAATCTTATTGGCAGCCCCTCCTGTTGACCCGCTGAAGTCATGACCACACAAATATTTATTGAAATCTTTATTATTTAGTTCAAACTCGAACCTAAAAAAAACATACAAATTACTTAGTAAAAGCTTTTACAGCAACACGTGTACACTTACAAGACAATACGCAATCATACAGTGCATCAATGTAGCAGCTGCTTCCTCAAATCATCATTATCTTTGTGTCACCTGGCTTAAGATATTTTGAGGAATAAAAACAGCAAAAGAACCAATCATCTTATATTTTTGTACTTGAATACTGTTTTCCATACTATAAAACTGTAATGACTGTATGTTAAATGCATGGACCACACCCAAACAACCATGTCAATAGAAACCAATCAGGCTGCCTTTACTCATCAATTTCACAGATGGTAACAGAGTTAGACTTCAACTATGAAATCAGGATGAAACTCCACATGTTACACATATAGTGACAGTGAATACAATTTACCAAATACTTGGCTAACTTTTTGATGCAACCACAACTGTCAAAAAGTGTTCTGTATTGGTCGTAGAAGAAGAAATCAACATTTTCTGTAGAGTTGTCCTACCTGCTGCTCTTAAAAAATGTTGTTATGGATCATGGCAGCAAAAGAAGTTTGGGTGTAAACATTTTTTTTTTTGTTTGTTTTTTTAAGAGGAACAGGCAAGATGTTACACTGTCACATAAGAAAGATGGTAAAAATCTACTATACTCCTTACACCACCTCTGCAGGTATGCAAGCACAATTTCCATGCTAAATTTTAAGACTGAAATTAAACTTTTTCAGTCATTATCCTTACAAACATACAGTACCTTTATCTGATCATGAATAATATAAGACTGTGTTCACATGACATGGATATGTGAACTTAAATTATGATACTTTATTTCAGTCGTAATATCCAGGGTATCAAAAGTTCAATGCTGCCTTCCAACATATGCTGCATTACTGGTGGTTCGGTCTGAACTTCTAAAACACCATGTTCTGTTTACAGTTTGAGACCCTCGCATAACATGTGGAGTGCTGAATATATAAAAAGGCAAAATTTTTGCCTAGCCTATGTATACTGGTCTCTTGGTCAAAGTAAGAGCAAAACCTGTGTGCATGTAAAAATAGTGTTTTAGGCACAGCTACCATGCTACACATGAGATGAGATCTCAATATCAGATTTTTTTTTTTTTTTTCTCCATGGCAGCATATGGTTTTCAGTAATTTTCCAGTATAGACACTAATGTGTGTGTTCGATCAGAACACTCAAGTCTGCCCAGAATCACAAAAATGCCTTTAAAATGTATTTGTACAGTCAAGTTTCACGTGTTTGCGTATCACAGTCCCAGTGAGGCTCTGAGCAAAGATGCCATATCTTCAGGTATGTTCCCCTCACCACCTAAAGAACAAATGATGTTTTAATTGTTTTTTGCATTTGTAAATCAAAAGGTTATAGTAACCTGGTTCAAACACAGTATGCCAGCAAATATGGTTAATCAACTTGGTATGGCATACAATTGGTAACTCCCCTTAAGCTCTAGATCTATTTCCATTAGTGCTACACCAGTTCTTGGACACACCTGGAAGTTGCATGATGTCTTCTCTGATTCTTATTTTTCAGATATGTCTGTATTTTATTTACCAAATAATGTAATTCTGTTCGTCCCTATTGTAATAATACCATTGTTATTTCTGTATAGACGACATCTACTACATGCCTCTCCGTCCTGATGAGACATGAGAGAGGACTGAAGTTGAATGTGATTATCCTCTTTTTTTTACTAATAAACTTGATGTATTAATGATGTGGAACAATCTGCTACTGGTCAAGTCAGATTCATGCAGATTTTCACTGTGCCTTATCAAAAAAAAAAAAAAAAAGACGAATAAATTGACAGAAAAAATGCACTGCTGAGAGAGAACATGCACATGCAGTTGACAAGGTGTGTGTGTGTGTGTACATATTTCCTCACCCTGTTCAGCGGTGGTCATGTCCTGCTCCAGTTTGAGTTTCTTCTGGCCCAGCTGCAGTATGCAGTCCTCTATGCTGTCCTTACTGATCAGCTTTATCACTTGCACAGTCCTGACAAACACAATGAAGTACATTAGTCGTTGTGCTAATCACTTTTCTGAAGGGGGGCATTTTACCTGTGGAGATTCTGTCATTCCAATAATTACTTATTACTACTTTGTTCAGGGTTTTCTTTCTCCAAAATCAAAATATAGCTCAGTGTGTACACTGTAATGCTAAAAACCATGGCACTGATTTAAGGTACAACCCTGTGTATCCTATGTAATTCAAGTATTAATTTGTGCGTTTGTATTAGCGTGTCAGAATGCTCCGACATAATTTTTGGTGTAATAAGTAAGAATTGTATTTACAGGACCTCCTAATGTATGTCAGAATAGATTTAATCATCTACTTTTGAAATGTTTACAATGAGAGAAACTAGGGAATAAGATTTTGAATGAACATGCCACAAAGTTATTACTTCATACTCATTCCTCAAGTTGTCTTCTGTTCCACTTTTATTCTAAATTCGTAAAAATTTGCAGCCTTTCCTCGGATTCCATGATCTCACCTGGTCTGACCTACACGGTGACATCTGTCCTCAGCCTGTTTGTCATTGTAGGGATTGCAGTCAATGTCATGTAAGATCACAACATTAGCTGAGGTGAGGTTAATGCCGAGGCCGCCGGCACGTGTTGACAACAGGAACACAAATATGTCAGGGTCCGTGTTGAACTCATCGATCAACACAATCCTGCAGAACAAAGACATTTACACCGTTACTTGTGATACACTGTATGCTATGTTGATTAAAATGATTTCCAAATGCTGCTTAGATTGTCTCATTTTTGACGTGGCAATATTTCATTGTGAATTAACAGCTAGAGTAATTGAGATGCTAGACTCATTGATTCAGATTAGGACCATGTGCGATAGTTATGTTGCAAAATAAATCTATTATTTACAATACAACTCTGACCTGTCTGCTATGGGTGTGGATCCGTCCAGTCTAACGTAGCGATGCTTCAGATGTTTCAGCAGTACTTCCACAATGTCCAGCATCATGGTGAACTGACTGAATAAAACCACTCGGTTTCCCTGTAGGATGAGAGGAAAGTTAAGATACATGATCTAAACATCAATAGCATTCTTTATTTACCGATTCTTTATTTGTGCACAGGCACGGTTCTGCACATTCCTGGTTACCTGGTCCTTGAGTGAAGCCAGCAGCCCGGTGAGGTGATGGAACTTCCCGGAGTCGAGCAGAAGATTGGTTTCAAGCTGGTAGGAGCTGATGGAGGTGTATTGCTGACAGAGACGATGCAGCTCAAAGTCTGACATCACTTCCATGTCTTCCTGGATCAGAGCTGCGTCTGCGTCAAAGTGAGTTGGCTCCTGAGGAGGTTGGGAAAGAAAAATGAGAGTAAAGATTGGAGAAATACCCCAAAAACCTTACAAAAGGAGGGACACTAGTTTGGAGAATGAATCAAGAATTGATTACACCTACTGAAAATATAGTGTTCGCCCAAAGAAATCAAGACATGTATGAAAACATGAACAGATGCATAAAATGAAGAGAGACACTGTGAAGCCTTTAAAGTAATTTCAAATCAGTTGTCCAAAACTTTTCACAACCAACCCGCTCATTTTTAATGGTGCTTTTAAATGTATTTTAGATTAATTCTTTAGCAGAGTCCAACAAAATTGAATCATACAATTCATTGTTTGTTAGGTTTGATGAAATCCAAGGCAAACATGATGTTAAGTAATTTTTTTTTTATATTTCAGCACTAAAAGTAGTATTTCAGGACAGTTTGATGGATATTGTGATAATTGTAAACAGTGATAATTTGGGCCACATTAATAATGTCAAAATCCCTACCACAATCCAAATACTTTTAAAAAATATATACATGTAAAGCACTTTGAAACTGCCCTAAGTGTATAAATTGTGCTATTTAAATAAACTTGCTTTGCCTTAAGATGGCATTGACCAGCTAAGCCTTGCAGCAGAAAAAACAAAGAGCTAGTCAGGAGCAGAACTAACCTTGAGCATGAGTTTACTCATGGCTTTGAGCTTCTCTGTGGTGTAGTACTGTCTATGAAGCAGAGGGTGGTTGGCCATCTTCCTTAACTGCATCATCACATTACACAACTCACGCTCTGTGGGGAAAAAGTCAGCAAAGTAATGACTCACTGAATCACATTATTTCCACCAAAACTCGTGTTAGTTGTACAGTAAATGAGGCTTACTCTCGCCGTTGGTGGAGGCCTTGAGTTTTTTTAAGAGTTTCTGGTAGAGAACCTGCTGTTTCTCACTCATTGAGCAGAACTCGACCTTCTCTTCCTTGGCTGGCAGCTGCTTGAGGACCTGTAAAAAGGAAAAACGGGAAATTAGTTATTTACAATACTGACACGGGGTTTCAACTAATGATTATTCCTATTATGACAATTACTTAGCGAGAAAAACTTAATGAAATAAGTTACATGTGTTGCAGAAATTAAGTTAAGTGTTTTTAATGGAAACTCTGATTCTTTGGATTAAATTACATTTGAAGTTTAACATACCTCGCTCTTGACTCTTCGGAGTATAAAAGGCTTCATGATGAGTTTGGCCTGAGAAATGCGATCCCTCTCGAAACGGCTCTGCTCCTCGTGGGATTTCTGGCACATAACATAACATTCATTGTTACACATTTTGACTCAGATAGGCCAAAAAACAAAGAAGCATACAATTACTCTGGGATGTTTTTGTTCATTCTCTGTGTGAATACTGAAACATGACATTTCTGTTTATACACTTGTGAAACAAATCATTTCAATGTACTGAAGTAGAGGGCCAGGAGATACAATCAAAGTAAGAGGTCAAATGATAATCTCACAGCCGACTATTTTATGAAGTATCAGAACGTTTGTAATTGGGCTTGTATTTCTAGGTGGTGTTCATGCGGTTATTTGGTCCCATCAACCTTCCCAATGGCATAGTTACCATATGCCCACACAAACTGAGATAAAAAGATAAAACGCAGTTACACACTTACCATAGAAAACATTTTGGAGAGCTGTGTAGTAGAGTTGGAGAACATAGAAGGCATGATGAAGTTCAGGAGAGACATCAACTCTAAGAGGTTGTTCTGTAAGGGAGTTCCTGTCAGCAGCAAGCGATGCTCTGCCTAAAAGGAGAGAGAGAAAGTGACATCCTAAACTCTTATGTATGCCAGGTAAGAAGTCCAGTATAGCTGATGGCCACTGGGCAGAGCTGCAATACTTCTGAAATTCAAGGATAGAAAGGCAAAGTATTCTGAAGACAGATATGAAGATACCACAGAAATGAGGTGGTGTTGAAAGAAAATACATGGCAAAATATCGGTGAACTAACGTTAATAGCCATGAGGTGGCGGTAGCGCAGAGAGTTCATGTTCTTCAGCATGTGACCTTCATCAAACACAGCATACTTCAGACGCAGCTTACGGAAAAGGCTGCGGTCGCTGTCGTTTCCAATGGCCAAGTTATACCTGGAAAACAAGGAAAGAGGAACTTTCAGTCTGTGTGGACTTGTGAGTGAAAACTTGCTTCTGGACCTCCAGGGCTGTACACTCAAAAACCCTGGTATCAGTATACCCTTTGATCTATTAAAAAAAAAATGATACAGTGTGTGAGTGTGTTTGCTTACGTGGTCACAATGACATTGAACTCAACATCTTCATTGAGGATGTCGTGTTTGAGGTAGCGGCGGTCCTCTACAGAGCCTGTGTAGAACATATGAACACACACTTGTCTCAAAACTGTAAAAAAAAAAGATGTATCAATATCATCTAGGACTGCCCCCTGAAAGTCACTGAGCCGCTGCATCCGTCGATAAGCCAGAGTCGAGTTTTTTTTGGCCACATCATTATATACAGAGTAACACAGTGTGACAGCATGACCGACACTAACCTTTTACAGATTCTTATCTCTAAGTGAACTCAATAAATAACTGTGAAGGAAATGAGAGAGGTGAGGAAACGGAAGACAGTGCGATGCAGCGAAACTATTTCAGACCAACAGTATTGAAGACACGGCTCTGCATAAGTGTCCTCTCCAGCTATCTCTGTGCACACTTGATCACAGTGAACATCAAAAAGGTACCAAATCCCAATGTGAAAAGATGAATAAAAAGTCTTACCATAATAAACTAGAACTTTGAGGCTTGGACACCACAGCTTGAGCTCTCTGACCCAGTTATCTACAAGAAATAAAATGAAATCTGCATGAATCACAAATAAACAATTGATTTTTTGAAGTGCCAATTTTATAAAGACAATAAGATAAGCTCCAGGATGTGTAATAAACACAAACTTAAATGCTGCTATTTTTTGAAAATAGCAGCATTTAAAAAGCAGCTCATTTTGTGGCCATAGGGCACATGAATGTCAACCACTCTTAAAAGTTAAGGGTATTCAAAAGCATGTAATAAACTGCTTGAAATTTGGCCAAAAAAGTCTGTTTCTGGTACAGTGAATTTATGTTTTTCATAAAAACACACATAGACAGAGAGCTACTGAATGAACATATTTTTGGTAGGTAGTATCTATGGAAAATATATGTAATGAGATATACAGCAGAGAAACAAGATAGGTGGAACAACCTTTGTTGTCATGGAAACTACAGTGGGTGCATAATTACTTTTTTCTGCTCACATTTCTGCTTTGCTCTGTCATTAGCTTTTTCTAATTAATGTATGAACACAGCCTTACACAACATGTTACATTACTGTTGCTACTACATTCTGCAAAGCATCATTACCTAAGTCAGTGTTGTTCAGTCAGATTAATATTATGCAATGTAGCAAAGTTGAAAAGTGTGTGTTGTGGGGATCGTTACCCAGTGTAGAAGATGGCACAGTGATGAGGTGAGGACCATCTATTCCATTCTGGTACAACTGGGCCAGAAACGCTATAGCTTGGATTGTTTTTCCCAAACCCTGAGAGACAAGAGGAAAAGAAAGGGAGAGAAAGCGAGATGGAGAGACAGAGAGAGACTCGGTCAGTTATCAAACACGGACACAAAAGGATCAAGAGCGAGCCAGGTGGATGGACAAAAAAAAAATTGTAGATGTGCTTTTCAGATCACTCACCACCAGTATACACAGCAAAAATCCTGACAGGATTTCAACGATACTTCACCTTTACTAAACCACACACAAATAAAAAAGTTCTCACTTCTCTCACCATCTTGGAGCTAAAACAACAAATCTAACTCTCCGCTGCCTTTACTTTGTTCCCGTCTTCCCTGATGTTTCTGACTGTTTATTCACCTGCAGGGTGACTACACAATTACACAAAACACTCTTTGATACCGACTCTGTTGGTGCAAAGCATAAGAGTAAATCATTCCCTGGGAAATGGGAGGATGAGTAACAGGCAAAGCCCAGTGCCCTGAGATTTGTGATGCGACTGGCTGGCCTGCATTATCATCAAGGCAGAGCACCTCTTAAACCCCTGTACTTAGGAAACAGCCGTGGACAGCTGCAAAAGGGAGAGCTAACAATAAACCTCCCCAACAAACTGGTGTGCAACTGGAGAACAGATTTGCATCACTGTTGCAGAACCCTGGATTTCCATCTGATGACCTGGATAACCTCTCATCTGCACACAGCAAGGTAAGGACTGAGAGTAAATCAGAATGCAAAAGACTATAGGAAAAGCTAACGACTGGGCATCAAACTCGGATTGTGGGTGACTTTGCTGTAAAAGATGTAAGAAGCATGTGCAGTAAAAACACCAAAATACTGGTGGTTTCTGACATCGTGCATATCGTGGCTGCACATCCAACTGTAAAAAAACATCATAGTGCACATAGAGTTCAATGATGTTGTGAAACACCAGTTTGAAGTGATGAAATGAGACTTTAGTGATCTGTTTAACATCTGATCTGGTTATTAGCAATAATTCATAATTATCATAGATAATTATGAATTATGAAAATAAGATTAACCTTAATCAATAATTCTGGCACCAATTGTTGGAGCACAGTTGATTATTTGCAATAATTATTAATTATCAAAGATTTAGAATTAACTAATTACAACAATTAATAGAATTATTAATATGAACTAACAAATACGGGGCACCACCCGGAAACCGGGACCAATGACCAAACAAGGTAGTCCCATAAAAGGAGTTCACCTAGAATGTTAATATCTGAGAGATAAACATTCGAGGGTGAACAAAGAAGGGTTGAATTCGAGCTCTGACTCCTTCAATCAGCCACTTTTCACAATATGTTACGCACAATAATGACAGAACTTCTCTTTAAAGATAGTTGTTTATTAAACTTAGCAAAATTAACAAAGTTAACAAATGCTTCATTCAATAAACAACTATTCTAAAATCTAATTCTACCAAACAAAACACAAACAGCTATGTACAGGGTTGAGCACATGCAGGGGAATGCATCTGTGTGTGTAAGTGGGTGTATGTGCCAAGATGGCGACTTGGCCTGACGTGATGACGTCGTCGGTCAGCGACGCAGACGTGACTATGGGAGAAAGTCACGTCACGCAAGAACCGAATGGCGGAAGTATGGCGGTGTCGCGCCTTCTGGTAGTCGGCGTCTTGCACTCACCCAATGCCGTGAAAAACACACGTGTCTGATGGCGGATAAGGAAAGATAGAGCAATGCTGGATCTAACGTTATCGGACCATCAGATGTGTAAAAAGATGTCAGTGCGTGTATCTGTGTGCGCGTGCGTGTGTGTGTTAGTCGCAAGAGAGGGAGAAGAAGGAAAGAAAGTGATCGTGAGGGGAAGAGAAGCGGTTCCTTTGTCCACAGACAGCGTGCGTACGGACGGCAGTCTGTGACGCACGTTGTCTAATCGACAAAGCAACTTACTTCCTTACTCACGGTGGCACAAACACAGCAGTAGTCTCGAGCGGGACAAACACAAAACAGTCTAGCGTGGTGAACACAACTAAACAGGCAGCAAACTTAAAATACTCCTCAGAGTAAACAGAGAAAAATGGACTCGGCGGTCCGTCAACAACACAACAAAACAATAGCAATAAAGCTAAAAAGCTAAATGCTAAACAACCACAACTGATGCTGAAAAGAACACACAACTAACACTGCCTCTGCCCAGACTTGTGCCTTTTACTTGGTCGCTTCAGAAAGCGAGCAGGGTGTGTGTGTAGTCCGTCTTTCTGTCCGGCCCTGTCCTTGGCTCGGATGCAGACGGTGGCCGTTCTCGCATAGTCGGCGAAAATCACGGCAGCTGGCTCTCAGCAGCGTGGCGGAGAGAACAGCAGAGGCGACTTGGTGAAGACAAGCGCGGCAGAAAAGTTCCACGTCTTCCTGAAGAAACACTGTTTCTTCCTTCTCGAGGGAATTTGGAGACGCTGGTTGCAGCAGCGGTCTCTCTCGGATCCAGGAATGTGTTCGGGTGAACATGGGTGAAGTCTCGTCTTGTCCGGCGAGGGGAAAGACTTCGATGAGGGGAAAACATGTGCGTGGGGTACCCCCTTTAGTCAAGCTGACTCACAGAGGAACAGAAGTTACCCCTAGCTCAGCGACATGGGAAAGGCGTGTGCTTCAGGGCACGTTCAGTTTTTAAAGGGCGGTGATGTCATGGCTGCGTCATCAGGACGCTCCGCTGTGCAGGAGCATCTCCGCCAATGAGACTGTACGTTGACTGTTCCCTGCTGAGGTGTGAAAATCGCAAAGCATCCTTGGAAATGGAGTTTGCAATGGATTCACATTGTCTGTAAGCAGCATTTTGGCGCTATTCCTTTGTCTCGGGGGAAACAAAGGAAAACGCACCTCGTGATCAGGCCTCACAGGTTATATATAGGCCTTCTCTGTGTGACCTCGTGGTTTGAGGCCCAACAACAGTCAGCACTTTGAATGCTTAAGTGTTTATCAGTGGCCCTCTACCGCCAGTCAGAGGAGGAGTTGAGAGATTCAGCAGATTGTTGGCACTGAACACGTGGCTCTCAACTGTATGTACGGTCCATTCAGTGGACTCTATTGACAATTCGACTTTTTCTGGGATCGCAGACATCTTTTGAAGGCAGATGGACCTTGCCTTAACAAGTCAGGAGTAAAATTGTTCACCTCTAACCTATTTTACTTCCTGCGTCAACCATCTGTTAACTCTGCCAAGAACAATAGACAAGAGGAATCAAGACTGGAGGAAGACATAACAGCGCAGAAGAAACCTTGAAAGAGAGCCGCCTTGGCCCCTGCCTGAAGAGAGCGTTAAACATGAGAGTTATCAGAGCCCAGGGGAGTTGTTCACTGACCAGATGAAAGAGCTGGTCACTGCTGGGACCAAAATTACACCCAGCCCTACTCCCATTTTTTCTCCCCTAAACCCTTGTCAGCGTCCACATCCACCAGTTTTGAAACAGCAGCGACGCCCTACACCTCCCTCCATCCACAACTGCATCAGAATCATTCTCTGTCTCCACAGCCTGATAATAGCACAGCACGTCCAGCTATCTGTGTACAAAACACAGCAAGCTCTAACTGATATCTGCTGGGTCCAGGCTGCAAAGCAAATGGCACTCATGAATATTCCCAGTGAAAGCCGGAGCCCAATGTGCCGGTAGCTTCCCCAATCCCTATCTTGATGGGTAATAGAAAAAGAACTGTAAACCTGCTAACGAAAGAGGAAGCACTCAACCAGTTCTGCAAAATTATCACATTTAGCATCCACTTCTCGTCAACCACAGCCTGTTGCAAAAAAATTGAGCAGATAATGCTTTTAACACACTCAATCTAGCTTTATTAAATGTCAGGTCTTTTGCAGGAAAAACATTCTTAATCAATGATTTTATTGTCGAGCACAATCTTGATTTTAGGTTTTTACTGAAACTTGGTTAGACCAAGATAACAGTGCCGCTGTTCTCTTTGAGTCATCCCCTCCCAACTTCAGTTTCATGAGTGAAGCTAGAGTGCGTAAGAAATGACGTGGAGTTGCCATTTTGTTTAACGATTCCCTCCAACGCAACCACATATCTTATGGAAATTTTGCTTCTTTTGAATATGTGGCTCTTCAGCTGATATCCTCCTCTCGAGCTATGTTCCTAAATATCTACAGGCCACCTAAATACTGTGAAAACCTTCTTTGATGACTTTGCTGAACTGCTGTCTATAATCTGTATTGACTTTGACTGTGTAATTATTGTTGGTAATTTGAACATCCACGTTGACAACCCCCAGGACAGAGGGACTAAAGAACTGTGTAGCGTTCTTGACATTTATAGACTGACTCAGAGTGTGACGGAGCCCACACACATACAACAAGGGGCACACTCTGGATTTAATCATCTCCAAGGGTCTGAACATTTCTAAGGTTGTGGTGACTGATGTTGCTCTCTCTGATCATCCCTGCTATCTCAGACATGTTCAAACAGAGGTGATCACAAAACAGTATATTACTAAAAACACGCTCTCAGCTTTTAAATGACTGTTTTTAAATTGTATTTAAATTTTCTTTTTTGTGTTTCTTTTGCTTTTAATATTTTATGTAAAGCACCTTGAATTGCCTTGTTGCTGAAATGTGCTATATAAAGAAACTTGCCTTGCCACAGCAACACTCATTAACTAGTGGCTCAAACAAGCTGTTTTTGACTTTGGGCTCATGGACAGAACATCATAAATGTTGGTACTGTCTCTACCAACTGGTCCTAGTTTGGTTGCCTTACCATTTCATCAGCCAGGATACCACTCAGGTTGTGTTCATGCAGAAGAAGCAGCCACTTGAGACCAATCATTTGATAAGGTTTCAGCTGAAATCTGAAAGATGAGAAATAACAAACTGAGAACAAGAATCAGACAGTTCATTATTTTATAAATCTGCTGGTTAACAACTACTTAGCCCAAAGCTTTGAAATCTGCAATTATTTCCAATCCATCATCAAAAGCTCACTGAGATAATGTGACTCAACAGCAACTATTTAAAATCTGGTATAACCTTATTATAACATTTGACCGTGATGCTATAAGAAATACAATACATACATACATAAAATACAACTTGTCTTATCTTTTATGGACTATTCATTAATTACAGTATATGTATATGTGCATTTCACTCACTGGCTGTTGAGAACACTGGGCTGTTTTGTGGCCGCTGTGCCCTTTTCCATCATCATGGTGACCTGTTTGACCATTTTTGAAGAAATGGTCTCACATTTTGACATGAGCCCCAGGACAACCTTCCGCTCTTTGAGGACGACTCTGCAGCCCAGCAATAAGTCCTCTGACAGTCCATAATCCTTATTAAAGGCATCGACCTGAAGAGGAGAGAGCAAAATGTCACATAATATGTTAAGCATCTATAAATTACCCTTGAACCACTCACACACAATCTGTAAATATCTACTCTGATAAATCATTAGATGACCTGTCAGTGGAAAGGAACTGAACGGTTACATTACAACGATCTACGAGTCAGTATAAGGCAATGCTGATAATAGGCCAATCTTTAACTTCAGGTTAATACAAGTTGTTAATGTTTACGCCTAGAAAACAGATTTATAGTGTTGGTCCAAAGAATTTAAGAGTGTAACACTAAAAAACACAGCTACAAGAGGACAAGCATGCAGAAAAAAGACCCAAATCATGAGTAAACAGTACACACATCACAGAATAATTTAAATTGTGCCACAACATTAGCTGCATGTTCTACCTGCCAAGGCCACCTGTGTCTCCGCTTCACTGATACAGTTAAACAGGCCTGTATAAGTTATTCTGCACTCTTCTTATGAAAACAATTTTTATCTGTATGATGTGACACTGTGTGAGATGTTTCACTTCGGGACAACAGTGATACTGCTGCATTAGTAAATGTAATACAGATCTCAGGAATATTTACTTATTTCAGAAAAGTATATGTTTCTGTGGAATGTCTTTTCCCGTTTTTAACCTGTATGTTGATGTTTTTGTATCTACAAGAACGCAGTGGCCAGATAGGCTGCTACATGTGATTGCATTTAAAGTGTGACTTCAAATATTTTTACGCTTAAGCTTGACCTTTTAAACCAAACACACATGATAAAAAGGGGCAAACACTACCACATGACATCCTGTGATGATTAATCCGTTAATCCTAACCCATTCAAATTAATATTGACTGTACGATGACAACGTTATGAATGTATAAATGGACTGATGTTTGGAAAATAAAACAGCTGCTGTTGAAAATGTTAAGACCATGCAGTGAAATATGGTCAGGTGGTGAAGAGTTCTGCTATTCAGCAGATCGTAAGGAATGTCTTGTCTCTAAAAACAGACACGGACGTGCTCAATAAGTGAATAAGGTGTGAATGAAATGAAAGTCGTTTACCAGGTGTTCGACTATGATTGACTGTAGCTCTTTGTTTTTAAAACTTCCCCCCATAAAGGAACCACACAGACATGTTCTCTCACCAGGCTTTGCCATTTATCAAAGGGTCTCAGTTCCACAATCTTCTGGGCTTTTTTAACAGAGCACCCAGCAATCAGTGACAGCTCATCTATTGACGCCTCCTGGAAGAAACTGAGGATCTCTTTCTTCATTTCCGTCATGCCACCTGTAGAGTCCAGCTCATCATCCGAGTCCTCAAACTCACTGCTAACCGTGTCCTCTTCATAGTCATTTTCCCCCTCAGAACTGACGTGTTCATCTGAAGCACGTGCTTTCCTCTTTCTCTCTGCTGCCTCCTTCTTGGCTATACTCGTCCCACTGGCAAATCTGGACATCATCTGGGCAGCAGAGGAGGTGGAGGAGGAGGACGGCTTCTGGGATGAAGAGGTAGTCGTTTTCTTCAAAGAGGATGAAGACACTGAATCAGAACTTTTTTTAAGCCATGAAGACAGAGTGGAAGTGCTACTTTTGTTTTTGGACCCGTCGCTTTCTTCTGAGTCTGTGTCTTCACTGTCCTTTGTAGCATCCGTACTGTCCCCATCCGTTTCACTGACGTTTCTATGGTCTTTGGAATGCTTACGATCTCTCTTGTTTTTACTGTCTCCATGATTTTTATGGCGCTTCGACTTTCTGTGGTCCCCGTCTGAGTTGTCTTTGCTCTTTGATTTGCTGGATTTCTTCTCCTCTGACTCAGGTGAGCTGAAGCTAGTATTATCTGTCAGAAGAAAAGAAAAAAAAGGACAGCCAGAATCAGTATAAGAAGATGAAACTGTACATGAAAAGAACACATATATATATATACATGAGAGAAAAGATGGTCAGATACAGATGGTTGTGTTCAGACCTGGATCTGAGAACATTTGAAGAACCTGAAGAGCATCCTCGACATTCCAGTCATGTTCCTGCAGCACCATCCGCAGCTCCTGTACCAAGACAGACATCAGCAAGGTTCAGATCTAACACACAAGATCCACTGTCTCCTGAAACAGCCTGAAAAAAATCAGCCTACAAGATTGTTTGTTTGTTTTTTCCTCATATGGAATAGATAGGAGAGTAGATGATAGACAAGTGTTCTGCTTTGCTAAGGCATCATTGGACAAATACGTGGCTTAGTCAATCACTCTCGAATTGAATGTTTCTAAACAAGTTTAATATGATAAGTAGACTTAATTGCTAGTGTGCAAGGTAAAACAGAGCAGTTGGGTTTGTGTATCATCATGTTATACTGTATCCTGTGACATCACAACCTCGTAGGCTCAGCCACACACGGAGAATACAGTCGTCATGTTATTTACAGTAAATACAGTCTGAGTGGGTAGAAACAGTTTTGAGTCAAAAACTAATCTCAAGAGGAAAAGGAACAGGGACATTAAGAGTGTCTGTGGGTGTCGTCACCTCCTTGTCCTGGTCAGGAAACTTCTTCTGCAGTCTTCTAACCATGGCCTCCTGCTTCTCCCAGCTTGGTTCTTTACCTTCATCCTCTTCTTCATCAGAATTTGTTTTCTTTAGAAGAAAGATAAATGCAAAGCTGAGAAAGACTCCTTAACATTTAAATTCAATAAAAACCTACTGAACTGTGGATTTTGCAGTTAAACCTCTAAAACCTACATAGACAAAGAAGCCCCTGGATGTAGTTTTATATTTTTGCCAATTCTGAGCTTATTCTTCCAGTGAGTATCAAGTGTTGTACATAATATGAATCAGGGGTACCTGCCCTTTCCTTCTGGTGCAGTGTAAAGCCACTATCATGCATTATCTTTGTCTGAGCATACCATATTTGACAAAACAAAGCCCAGTCAAAAAACTTGTTTTGTTGAATAACTCCATTGTCAACCAGGGAATTTTTGTTTTTTTGACATGAAAAGTTGTATTTAGGTGTTTTGGAGCTCCATGTGAAGTTTGGTTCAAATCCAACTTTTCCTCAGTGAGTTATAGCCATTTATTTACGTCCTGGATATTGTTTAGTACACAATGTGACAAAATATACATTTTGGTGCTGTCTTCATATTTTGGTCAATATCCCCTCTGACAGTAAATATTAAAATGTTATATATCATTGGAAAATAGATAACCTAAGCTGCTGATATATGGAAGACAGCAGACATTTACTTTTTGCGCAATGAGTGCACACAGTGACTCGAGTGAAGCCAGTGAAGTCTGCAAGCTTGTTCCTGTATCACGTGACTGCATGCACCATAAATTGGCACCATTCAAAGTGCCTTGGGAAGCTGAGAATCTCTCAGCAAAAAAAGCTTGTTGATATAAATATAAACGGTTCCAAAGTTATTCAATGTTTTGTAGAACATGGTCTAGCATAGTGTTGACATTATGCTCGGTTATAGGGGGTTAAGGGAAAGCCAAAATAGTTGTGTTTTTTTCATCATCACACTGCACTGGGGATGGGTTTCAATCCATATTGAATCCCGTTCACAGTCATCAAAATACTCGCTTTCATTAAGGCTAGTAAATCTTTCAAGGTGCAGACACATAAACATTTTCATCAGCCTCATAGCTCTGAATCAGGACCTCCAGTATTTGGAGTAAGTCGCTCCTGAAGCACAGTAGGCTGCAGCTGTTAATTGAATGTGACAGATACATTTAATTAACATTTCAGTGGCTACAGGTTCAGGTATTAGCGACAGGTTATGAACATTAATTAGGCTGTCACTTAAAACCATAGTGTTTCTGCCTTCTCAGCCAATAAGAGGTGATAAAGCATCTTTGAGTAGTAGCTATTTTATCCTTAAGTTTCTTAGAAATGTTGGCAGGTAAATCTAATAAAATTCAACAAAAGATTCTGAAGGATTCAGATTCAAAAAGTGGATTCAAATGCCATAAAACACCATAAAAAACCTCGTCTCTACTCTCAACACAAAAACAATCTCATCATCCTTATGAGGAATTTCCACTTAATCCATTGTGCAAGTGCAAAAATAGATTGTGTTTTTATCATCTTCCCTTTTTTTTTTTTTTCTTTCTGCACTTTTTCCAACTGCTTTTTGGGCATAAAGAAGCAGTCAAAGCCCTCAAAAAAAAACAGGTTTACTGTTTTCATGTGTGAGTGTAAAACCTACAATCAACATGTCAAAATACTGTAAAAGATGTATCACAGCAATAGAAATACATAAAATGGCTTTAATTGTAAATAAAATAAAAATGGCAGAATCTTGAAAATATGAACATGTTCTGGCAATTTAATTTTAAAACACAATGGTAGTATTAGTAATCTCACCACTGATGGTCTCCTCTTCTTGCTGGGTTGAATCTCACCGCTGTCCTGAGAGCTGCTGGATCCATCCGGCTTTCTCTTTCTGCCTTTGTCTGAGGTTGAGGTGAAACAGTCAGTGTTTTCAAAAACAGCCAGCTGACTGAGAAAAGTGATTTTTTTTGTCTTTCGCATGGCACTGCATGTTTACTGACGCTGACACTGTTTAGCATATTTGGGAATTATTTAAATGTCTATTATTTACTTTTCTCATCTCAGTGTACACCAGGTTCATTGAGTCAGTGTTTATTCTTGCAAATTTTGGATTTGTTTTATAAATTTTTCGATAGATCATATATACAAATCTCTTATTTTCAGCCTTAAAAATCTGACTTTTTTTCTCTTTTCTCCACAACTAACTAAGCATTTTTCACACTTGAATACACCACAGAAAAGCATGTATCTGTTGTTCATGTGGAACTGAGCAGAGAGTGAATATATGTGTTAATGAAAAACTGTTTTTTTACCTTCTTTATCACCAAACTTCATCAGGCATGCAGCTACAGCCCCTTCCAATGTGCTTGTGCTTCCAATGACCTGTAAACAGAACAGAACACGGATGAATAGTGACAAAATACCTCAATATCAATCTGGCGACAAAATTGTAGGGATGACTATTGGTGCTTTAACAAAATATTTACACAATGAGATTTGTGATAAATAATCACCAGTAATGTGGATATAAAGACTAAGTGGGTAAAGGCAAGTAATAGAACAGCTAGAACAGTCTGGTAAGTTCAGAAAATTACACCACTGTAATGCAGCCTTTAAAACCAGGAAAAGACAATTATACCATATCACAATATCTAAAATCTAACATGATATCTAGTCTCATGTCACGATATCGATATATTGCCCAGCCCTAGTTGGATCAATTTAATATTTTATCCTTATAAGACATTTAGTTATCATTAAATCAGTCAGACCGTTCCAGATATTTCTGACAGGAAATAACACTGCAATAAGAAAAATAAATATAAAAGTACACTGATAAGCCTTAATACAGATCCCGCCAGATATTGCTAGGGTCAAACTAAGTTCTGTGGTCCGTCTCAACTCACCTCCATTAGCTCCTTCCTCTTCAGCTGAGGAAACATCTCTAGTAGTCTGTTCGTTTTTTCCTCCAGATCGTTGTCCTCATCGTCTGTATGATCTGTTACCACATTTTTAGATGATTTCGCTACAGGGTCCCTACAGAAGACATACAACAGATCAGTACATCAGTATGAATCAGCATGAATGTGAAAAAAGGTTTCAAATGTTGTCATTTTAGATGACACTTACATGGATTTCCTTGTTGATGATATTTTGGTTTTTGGCTCATCCTCCTCTAAATCAACCGTAATGACTTCCTCAAAAACCACTCCTCGGGCATGGGACTTTGGTGGACCTTTGACCGTTTTCATCTGAGCTGGAAAGCAAAGTGGGAAAAAAAGACGTTAGCAGATGCAATCACAGCTATCAGATAGAACAGCTACAAGAGTAAAACCTGAGAATAGTCATGTCTTTACATAATTTTTGTTTTACATTCTTTCACATTTAATTAAAACTACTCCATTATTTTCGTAGACATCCACCTAACCTCCTCCAAAAGACCCCTGAATGTATAAATTAAATATGGTGGCTTTGTAAAGGACCAAACACAATTTTATCAGACTCACAACTGCAGTAGGCTTAGACATCATGTATTAATTGCTAGATTGTGTGATGTCTCTGAACTGGGGCAACTTGGACGACAGCTGGGTGACATATTAAGATGTGGGAACTCATCATATCCTTGTTACATACCTTTAGTGTAGAGTAGTCAGTGTATTTTTACTCTTAAAGGATGCAGAGCTATGTGACAATAGTCATTTCTAAAACCCCTTCACATTATTGATACCAAGACACTGCCTTCAAAGTACTAAGATTTTTTTTATTTTGTCAGTATTGCCCTGCTACATCACAAGCACACAATCTGACTATGCTAATAATTAAACTACAACAGTGTGTACATCGAAAACTATGATGGTTCAGGCTCCCTTGGCATCTAGCATGTAGGAAATACAGTCAGTCTGGCCTACAGCATGAAAAAAGCAAGTTACTTAACGACTGATAAAGATGGCATGCCTGACACATCTGGCTACCAGCGTTGTAAGCTAGCTTTAACATCTGCTAGTTACCTGGCTTGTTCTCCTTCTCAGACTCGGGACTTTTGGACCCGCTCTCCTGGTCTTTGTCCGTTGTCGTCGCTGCCTTCTTATCGAAACGAAAACGGTCTAAATTGAACAGACTCATTTTAACAGTGTATCTCTCGTGGCTGACAGCGGCTCCCCCTTTGTCTCTTTTTCTAGTGAGCAGTTGTTTCCCTGCACAGTAGCATGAAGCACAACGTCCCCGTTAGCCAATGTGACAACCCAGCTAACTAGCGTCGAATGTTAGCATAGCACTCAGGGGCAGCGATGTTTTTAGGCTGTGTCACCGCTCCGTTTTCAATCGTAATGGTTCATAATGGATCAATCGATGACAACCTGATTTAGCAACGCAAAGCGGTTGTTTAATCCCGAGCCCGATTAAGATTGTAGCCTGTCTACAGCCGGTTTCCCGCGAACTCCCGGCCCTGGAGCGTGCTAGTGCTGGCTCCGCTCATTGGCCAGAGGAAGAGGTGGGCGGGAACTTACAAGCGTGTCAAGATAGTTCACTGTCATTCACTTCCGTTTCTGCCGAAATTCAGTTTGACAGGCTGAATCGGTAACAACAATCAAATGTATTGGTTTAATCTACTTTCCCCCGAGATCCCCTATCATGCACTCAGCGTAATGTATAAGGTGTTATGGTCTCACGACGTTACAGTACGGTAGGTGGTGTTTTCCAAGAGTAGGAAAAGGAATAGGAGGTGAACTATCTTGACAGTCGGACCAACATTGCTTATGAAACCGGTGATGTGGTGATGTAAGGAAATCCATCTGGCTAAAGATAGCTTGTAGGACATTATTAACGTGTGATATAACCACATACTTTATATGAATGGATTATTCACTGTATGCCTGCATTGTTCTCCAAGAAAAATCCCTTCCTCGAAGTGTAGGGCCTGTTGTTGGCATGGTGATGTCAAAATGGCTGTAACCACGCCCACAGTGGTCTCCATTCAACCGCAAATATATTTAATTATAGTCTAAACAAATTACAATGCATTGTTGTATAAACACAATTTATGACAACCTGTATCATGTTCAGAAATGGCATATGCAGTATTCAGACTGCAGAACAAATCTATAAACATAAAACCACTGGTTTAATAAGTGCTTTCCACCTTCCAGAGAGAGGAATGCAGGGTAAACAGTAAATACAGTAGAATCTTCATTACTTTCCAAGATCATGGATGTAGGCCTACATACTATTATAAGAACAATTTTGGCTCACAGTCTGGGGACAAAAGTTAATGTGTTCTGGGTGTGTCTCAGGAGGCTAAAGAAAATGGAATTTGAACAGCCTAATGTTGTTATCTTCATCCATTGGTTTCATTCTGTGTGAAATGCATTAAAATGTAATTTTTTTTATTATTATTATTTGTAAGGGACCATACACAGTGTTACCATTCGATGTACTGTATCCTGTATCAGAGTTAGTTTACAGCTAATCTTCATCTGCAGACCCATCAGCAGGTCACAATTTAAACATATAACAGCACAATAACAAAACAGTACGAAACAAAAAACACACAGGACACATAATACAAAGTTACACACAGTAGCATATCACACACACACACAATGTCAACTAGAAATGACAAATGTATGCTTGATAAATTAAAAGCAAGATTATTTAAATATCTGCCGGCACCATTGTCTTTCAATAAGACCTTTTTTTTTTTACAGCAGATGTGTTGACTTGCCATAACAGGGAAATCAGAGGTCTAACTAATAGCATTGATGATAGCTCTGTGGGTGTATGAGTGGCCCATGGTCATGAGCCAGCATGCACAGGTGAGGGCCCTGTATAGCACACCTGAATGGAGTGCAGCCATAGTTTGACAAGTCAGGTTGTCTGCTGTGAGAAACCATTGTATTTTACTTTTTAGACCGCATGTTTTTTAATCCAAGGAAACCCTCCAGGTCTGCATCAAAGCTGATTAATTCCCCCTTCTTGTTGATTTACTTAAATTCACCTGTGTCTCTGCATTGTCCACTAGATGCCACACTTACATGAGAAACTCGCCATCTTCTGGGTGAGTCAAAGAGACTGTCATACATGTACTGATCAAAGGGGGCAGCAGATACACATTCTCTGAGCTGGGATAAGGTAGGTGGTGAATACTACTCCTTTGTGATTCCTTGACTCCTTCTTATGTATGTGAGTGTGTGTTTGCTTTTGATGATGACAGTTGATTGAGGACAAATACAAATTTTACTGATATGAACAACTATAATTATACACTGTGTCTGAGATCATATACAATTCCCTTGATAACAGGCATTGTCTTATGTAGCTGTATCTTGTACTGGCCCTCTGTGTCTCATAGCAAGGTACAGTCTTCTTCATTAGATAAAAAGTTGATCAGGGTAGAGCAGACCCTACAGCGAGATAGAAAAAGCCCCATTTCATACTTAAAGATAAGTTTATTGATTTTGTTTCCTTATTAAAAAAAATTCTAAAAGTGTAAAACATTCACACATTAACTCACTAGGTTGTCTTGGTTCTCAGGTTGTCTGGCTTTAGGAGAGAGTTGTGCATGTTTAGCAACAGATATTAGTCCATCAAAGATGATAAAGAATATAAAATGTCATAATGAATAGGACTGTGTAACACAGAATTGTATCAGTGTGACAGTTTTAATTGTCGGTTGTCGCAGATTTATAATAGTGTGTTACTTCCCTTAGTAGCCACTACAATCATTGTAGTAGCTCTTCTCTTCATTTGCTCTTGATGGTCAAAGTCAATGGCAGACCCCCCCTCCTTCCCTGCTACACACACACACGCACGCGCACACACACACACACACGCACACACATATTCACCCACAGCTTGATTGCATCGAACACTCTACTCTGCAGAATCACTGTCATTTCACAAGTTTCCAAAAATTGTAAATACAACCTAATTATCTTTTGTGTTTTGGTAGATGATTGGAACATAATTTTATTTTGAAACTAATTCAACCTTGTACCGTGAATGATAGATATACAAAATCAAGCGGAAATACAAAAACTTAACTTCTAATATCTATTCCTCTGGAATAACAAACATAAGTCAATTCAAATTAACCAACACAGTGCCTTAAAACATAAAATATATTATGGTATATATCACATTCATTGTGTGAGCCCTTGATGTTGTCCTGGCCTTCTTTTCACAGATGTGTATACACTTTAACCACTTTAACTTTAACCTACACCTTCAGATTTCACTCAGATACAGTGAATGTATTATGATGATTAGGTTGGGTCCTCTCATCAGAACACCACAGCGCCATCCTGCCGCCTTACTGTCGCCCCCGCCATCGTCATGGAGACCATGTAAGTTATAGGATTGCGTGTGTGTATGTGTGTGTGTGTTTGTGTGCTACCCATGGCACAATGGGCAGACTGACACAGAGTCTGATAGGGGTGATGACCCCTCACAGCGGGATGCTCAAACTGTGGCTCCTTGCCTTCTCCTGTCCTCCTGGTCAAGGTTTTTGTGTGTGTGTGTGTGTGTGTGTGTGTCTGTGTCTGTGTGTGTCTTACATCTGCATTAGGATAGACATTTGTTTGTTTTGTCAGGGTTTATGTAGGTGTTTATATGTATATGGAATGGACACACACACACACCCACACACACAGACAAGTAGGCGCATATATGCAACAATACAGAAATATAAATCACCAGGCTGTCCCAATGCAGGAGCAAGTCATTAATGCACACACACACACACACACACACACACACACACACACACACACACACACACACACACACACACACACACACACACACACACAAACATACTGTGATAGTATCAAGAAAAATAAATTAGTACTGTGAATGTTTTAATGAATGTTTTTGCTGGAGGCCATAACTGAGATAAAAGCCAGGAAACATTCATACCGCAAAAGCACACGCACACGCACACACACACACAAGCACTGACAAACACAGGTCCGGTGGCTCTGAGTTGAATGTGCATACCGTATGTGTGTGTACTTCTCAAACTGCACATGCACATACTGTACATGCATGCATGTAACGTGTGCACTGTTTGCATCTGTCTAACGTATGTGTTAATTTTGTGTGTGTCTAAGCTTCATATATTTAATGCATGTGTATGTGCACGCATTGCATTTGTGTCTGCATATGTGTGTATTTTTAAGGTTGACCCAACCATGGTGTCCCAGCGGACTCGTCACAAAGTCTGTCACCACCCAGTCACCATGGCGCCCAACTTGGCCGAGACCCGACGGCGGCAGGGAGCACCTTGTCACCGTGGTAACACGTCTGGGATGTAACCCCCCTTTCCAACAAATACACAGACACATACACACACCACCCCACTCTCCGAGGAACACGTTTCATGTTAAAAATTATTGTAACCATTGACTCTGACTGAGTCTGAGAGACACTGACAACAGAGACACAGAAGTTCACTGTATGACAAATAAATAACTTATATCAGTTTATGACTCATTTCAAACCAGTTTGGTAGCTCCAGTGGCAGATCCATTTATGCCAAATGTATCATATTTCACAACAGTGGCCCAGGGACATGTAACTGGTTTGTGCACATGCAGTCTATTTGCCTAGGATAGATGCATCCTGATATTTGGTGCCAATATGCAACCTGTACTGATGCCAATACAACCAGTGCTGTTGAGCCCATCTATTATGACTACAACGAATGCAATAGTCATAAGAAGTTCAAACTTTGAAAAACTGGCAGCTGCTCCCATCATTATCGTTCTTAGATTACTTATATATTGTCTTATAATGACAGTACGCTGGTTTATTGAGCTGAAACCTCAGTATCATAGTATAGTATATAGTAGAATAATAGGGGTCCTTAGCATAGGCCTTCTCATTACATGCTGTGGAGAAATACCACTTTGAACAAATGAACAAATGACAACAATGTGCACACACCACACAGAATAATGATAGCGAATGTGAAAGAGATGTGCAGTCTATCCATTGTCCCATACCCCTCTCTGTGACACTTCTATATTCTCTCATTTTTGGCATCATTACAACATTAAACATACCCTAAACACAGTTATTATCCTTCAAAATATATTTGCTAACGTTTCAGTATAATACAGCATCGATGAGCATCAGGGGTACTGGAGAGTCCTTGAGAGTCCTGGATGTCTAGCAGATTCAATGGTCTGTAGTAGACAGACAGGAAACAAGGAGAAAGAAACAGGGGCATGAATTGCAACACAGATCCCAGGCTGGAATCGAACTGTGGATGTTGTGGTCATGTGGTATGAAACTTAACCTGATCTCAGACCAAAGACAATTTCACAGGGATTAAAGTAACATATTATTATTATTATTATTATTCCAGAGCAGGAGTGCGGTGTGCCACCAACTGTTGCCCCTACAGCAGATCGTGTTTATATTTTGATCCAGTAGACTGAAGTAAGAAATAAAAGTAAAAGTCAAATGTGGGACCACAGTATCTAAGATACTCAATTATATGTTGATAGTACTGAACCAAAATAAGAAGGACATAAGGAAAAATTGTATTTCTAACAAATTCTATTGTTTGCCACGTCATAGCAGTTACTTTTACTTCTTCACAGGATCTACAAAGAGAAGTAATGTATTTAGCTGTAATCTCAAATTTAATCACAATCTCAAATTTCAGGAAAGAAGCATGGTGCAGGAGGATTAGGCGCAAAGATGTTTTGATACTTTTTTCTATTGTGAAAACTAACCACAACCTCTATTCTGTAAAGAAAGAAACCACAAACTTTTACCAGGGTTAAGTGTGTGATTATAAGAAGGGATATTTTTGGTCGGGTATGTTTTACCACTTCCAATTTTGTCAATACGATTTGTCAATATAATAAAGGAACATAATTTAAGCTTAGTTATGCATAGCTAGTATATTAATATGATCTGTTAATTGGCTGATTAATTGATCTATCAACTTATATTGTTCTAATAGATCATCAGTTTATGTATACTGTAGTTAACTAAACATAATTTACATGTCATTGACTTTGCTTTACATTAGCAACCGTCAGTGGATAAAGACCAGTGCATGATTAACCTCTATACATGATTTTACTTTTACGCACAAAGCTGGCCAGAGGGACTTTGGTCTGTTCCTCTAATTTACAGTATGTAAATGCATGAACAAAGACCAAAGACAGAGAGTTTGGGGAATGCAGCGATACATCGTACATAAAGTTGATTGAAGTAACAAAGGTCCCCTCAGATAACTCCATATTTTGCACACTTCCAAGTTAATATTAAAACACTCAAATGTCTTCGATATCTGCTGTCAGATAAGTTATCAAACCTTCATTTGCCTTCTTTTGTACTGCTTTTTTTCAGTCATCACTCATGTAACCTTTCTCCCTCTCTCCGCAGGAAAAGAGAAACAGCAGCGGGGGAGAATTCCCATGTTGCTGGAGGTGATGCCGCGGAGCAGCCGAGACAAGCCACCAATCACGGAGAGACAATGACTGATCCTCCTGGCTGCCTTACAGAACATCAGTCAAACAAAGCTTTGTTAGCGCTGCATTCCTCTGTATTGTCCTCCTGTTTGCAGTCCTTAATCAGACGATGTTAATTTCATCTATGTCATAAACGAGACACCTTAAATTTCTTTCATGCATTCATATTTTGATGCTGCTCATTTGTTTCATCGTGATAGCGTCCTTCACTATGACTGTGGATTTTTTGGCAAGCACCACTGAGAAGAAAAAAGCTAACTGCCCTTTGTTCGTCAGTCCTTTTCTGTGGTAGCAGCGATCAGCAGTTGCAGTCAGCTTTGCAAAGGTCTGTCACATCATCACAGTGTTTTAATTAAACTGAAGGAGACATGCAGAAAGACAGGGGGACAATGACTGATCCCCAGGCTGCCTTACAGAACGTTGTTCAGACCGAGCTTTGTTGGCACCACATGACTTTACATTGTCCTCCTGTCTACAATTGTATGAATCAAATGATGCCAATTATGTCTCTGTCATTTGGTCGTATAATATTGTATGATAAATTATTCTGTTTTCTCAAGGATTAAAATGGTATGGGAAAATTATAGTTTTGTGTCAAGCGATGGCTGTCCTCTCAAATAATGAAGAGTCAAGGTATTTCTACAAAATGACGCCCATTTTCGCTTCAGTTGTATCAGTATTTCGTACAGTTTTCTCTGCAGTTTAGTTTTAGCCAGTTTCCCAGCGTGCACCACAGCAAATGAGCCTTCATTATCCAGTAGATGTACAAATGTATCTCCTCCGTCAAACATGAAGTTGCAAGCAACTTTTGATTTTACAGGTGGAAAACTGGATTTGTGTTTTAGAATCAAATTTGAAAGAAAGGCTCCACATGTTTGCTACCAAAACATAGCAAAAGGATTTAGCTTTGATCACTGCGGTGTGTGTAGGCTGACCACCCAAACTTTATAGCCCTTCAATGGCTGTTTGTCTGAATTAGTATCTAGTGTTTGGAGGGTTCAGTCAGAGTACATAAACTTTTGTTGGGAGTTTACTTCTAGCCTAATGCACATTAAGTTTCACACTGTTTCACTCAAATTGCATATGCAAATGCACAATTTTTTTTATTTACAAAATTACAAAATTTACAAAAGAGAAGAGAGATTGGACAGGAAGACAATGGAAAAACCTGTTAAGCTTTAATTTAAGCTGGCAGACTAGCTGAGACAACTGTGACGGCGTGTTTCTGTGTGTGTCCTGGCAGGGAGGTTGAGACGACTGAGATGGGAATGTCAGCACAGGACCAGCACCCCTGCTGGTGGACACCAGTTGGGGGTCTGTCTCCTCTGGGAGCCATTGCATCTAAATGTGTGTTTGATAAGGTGTGTGAATGAGTGTGTATGTGTGTGTGTGACTTATGTATGTACATCATAAATATGTGTGTGTCTACGTGAATGTTAGAGGCCAGTGTCTGGGCCTTTTTTTGGGGGAGAGGAGGTTAGCGTGGTGACAGCCTCAGCTGTGTTGAATTGTGGGAGAAAAAGAGCTGACGCGACGGGAGTTGATGTCTGACATGACCTCTCTCAGCAGGCGCACCGCGGGGAGCTGGGAGCTGCCGCTGACTGAGTGTGTTTGTGTGTCTGCGTGTGTGTGTCTGCATGTGTGTGTCTGTGTGTGTGTGTGTGTGTGTGTATGTGTAAGTAGGCAACTGAAGGAGAGAGATGGACTTACAAAGTGAGCCATAGAAAAGTTAACTAAAAGTTTAAATAAAATTTAGTTCACAGCAAATTCTAATTTCTCTGACACTCTCTGAGAAACACCACTTTGATGGACGTGACACTGGACTTCTCCTACTGTGTAACCCAATCTTCTCCGGTCCTTTCCCTCCTCTGCCTTCCCTTTTTCCTCCCTCCATATCATATACTTCTCCTTGACCTTCTCGCTCTTTGTTGATGTCCCCGTGCTCCCTCCTTCCCTCTCTTTCTCCCTTTCCGAGTTTCTCCTCAAGGTGCATTCAGGTTGGTAAAGTGATCTACGGGGTGCTGCGCTACTGCTTTTTTAAGCTCATTGTTCTTTTCCCTCTTTCTTCAGCCTCTTTGCTCCTCACGATCTCTTGTCTCTTCCTCCTGTCCCTCCTTCTCTTGCTTTTCCCTTCGTCCACCATCTTCTCTCATCTCTATTTGCATGATCCTTCCATTTTTTCATCCCTCACCCTCTTCTACATCCCCTGTCCCCTGTCCACACACACACACACACACACAGCTCCATCCCTTTCTATTCACTGTCTCTCCTCTCTGGGTCTAGTGCTTTGCCATCAGTCTCTGATAAGTGCCCACAAAGCCCCCACTGTCTCGTGTGACCCTCTATTCTTCCCCCATCCCCTCTCTCTCTCCTGCTCTCCCCGTCCTGGAGCAGCCAAGCGTGAGGTAAAGAGGAGGGGCCGTTTATCTTGTGCACACACCCCGACTCCCTTTACCTTTACCTCCTTCTTCTTTCTACACTTTGTTTCCACTCGATTTATGCTACTGTCACATTCTCTTACGTTGTTGAACTCTCTGTTGCTCTCTCCATCTATCCCCTTTCTCTTCCTCTTCATCTAACGTCCCTCTGCTCGTAGGGAAACCTTGGCCCTTGCTCTCACAATGGACGCTGCTGCTTTTAATGTGGGACAATAGGACAGATCTGAAAGGTTAGCCAGCCCTTTGCACTGTATCCCCATGCACTCTCCTCCCTCCACTGATCCAACTCTTTCTTCCCACTGCCACCTACACCTCCCTATCATCTTTCTTCTCCTCCCAACAATTCTTCTAAATTTCTTATTTTTGCTCTTTTTGGTGCATGTCAAATAGATTTGATTTGACTTTATTGTTTTTTTTTCAGCCTCATGAGCAGGAAGCAAGCAGCCAAAATGCAACATGCTTTGCAAAAGAGCTACATACTTGCCACATTTTGACAGATACCCCCCTAACAAAATGAAACATACCATAACAGTGACGTCAGTTTAAATCAGCATAAAGAGTAGCTACGATAAATTATACTCAAATACAAGCGCTTCACATCATGCAGAATCCAGCTCCAAGTAAATCGTAAAAATTATGTCCAAGAAGTCTTTTTTCATACCACCAATAAAGCAAGCTTGCAAGGTTATCTGGAAAAAAGTTTAACCTGGTTTTACTGACAATGCACTGCACCTGCCAATCGAATATGTAGAAGCACATTCATACCAGAGTTGTGAAATCCTGTTTCATAATTAATGTTCTAAGCTGTGCAGTGTGTTGATATCTGATAACCATTCAAATCTATCTAATTTTATTGTCACTATTTCAGTGTCTCACTTGTAACTGTATTATCACACCCCAAACAATACAGCCATGTGTTTTTTTAATGCACGGGTGTGACCTCTGTATCTTAAAATATCTTTAAATGAACACGTGGGGTAATACACTTATTTACTTTCTTGCCAAAAGATGAGAAGACTGATACCACTCAAATAATATACAGCTACAGCCCGTAGCCGGTTGATTAGCTTAAGCCTGTAAATGGGGAAACAGCCACTGGTCCCAGCCAAAAAATACTTTGGCACACATCCCTTGTAAAACTGCAACTTGACATTATTACAGTTTTTGTATGGATTAAACAAACAAGATATAACATGTTAATTAGTGAGCTTCAGAGGTGCTGTAGACGGATCCTGTTAACTTCAGACTTCACCAAGCTATGCATATCCCCCTATTTCCAGTTTTGGTGCCAAGCTAAACTGACCTGCAGCTGTTAGAAGTTTCATATTTACTGTACAGACATGAGAGTGGTATCGATTCAAATCCAACTGTCAGCAAGAAAGCTTACCACCTTATTTAACTGTCTCTCTCTATCTGTTTACCAGTCTTCCCTTTTTCCTCCCCCTCCCTTTCACCCCATCCACTTCTGTCAATCAGCAAGCTGGTCAGTCAGTCAGCCTATCTGACAACCACAGCTCTGATAGTCTGAATAGTACTAATGGGTCTTGTTAGCCACTTACCTGTCTCTCTCTCTCTCTGAGTATGAATAGAATAACCCTAATGGTGCTTGTTTGCCACTCCACTGCTCTCGCTTATCCTCCTATGGCGTTATCATTGCTGATCAGTGTACCTGGAGATAAGTCTCTGTGTGAGCATGCAGTATCCTCTTCCTTCAGCCTTTATCAGTCCTGATCAGTGTACCCAGAGTTCTCTGTTAGAGACCCCGTCTGAGAAGGTCATGTTTTCATTCCCCCCAATCAGCTTGCTGACCGATAAGACAATTTGTCAGGTGGAAATCAGAGAGGCCTTTTCTTGGTCGTCTAAGGAGACAGATGGAGGAAGGAGATCAAGAGGTGGAGAGGAGAAAGAAGTAACATGAGGTGAAAAAAGTGTAGCATACAGAAAGAAAGATGTATGTTTTGATGGGTGCAGGAAAAAACTACAACTGAGGACATGTTTTTGACCTGAAAATGCTCTCCAAAGTTGGTAAATTTGAAAACGCTACTTTCACATTGTAGTGTTAACAGGGGAACAAAGCTTATCCAAAACACTTATGGTTATCGTATGACTACTTCCATACTAGCAGCACTGTGAGGCTGAACTGACTAAGCCACAAAAGCAGTTTTAACAGTCATATAAAGCTACTTGCTTTGCTCAAGTTAACTTTGTCTTCATTATCTGCCATGTTTAATCTCCACTCGAAACATAGCAGCAACCATTTTTACACATCTTCGGGTATAATGTGTAAAATAGTGTGAACAGTGATGAAATTAACCTGTGATGGCGAACACAATTTGAATGTATGGTTCATTACCCCACATTAAACACAACATTTACGTGTGAAAGTGGTATTCATTACCACAAGGTTGAAGATGTGTTCTCTCTGCAGAATAGAGGCAATATTTCACTTGGATCAGAATTCTCTGTCTCTCCTCTATGCCTCCACGCCAGGATGTAGCTTTGAGTAAAAAACATATGAAACTGTGGTTTCTGTCATGATCGTCTTTCTGCACTTCTGTCCATCCTTTATTAATGCAGATGAAGTTGTTTTCATCAGTTTTTAGAGGTAAACAGGAGTATCTTTCAACAAAACCTGTATCTCACAAACTACCACATTCTTCCCTGGGCCTTCAGATGTTTTCAAAGAGAAATGAAACTAAACAAATATTGCATGTGGCAAAAAGTGTTACTTTTCAAGTGGTTACTTCTGGATCCTCTCATCAGTATTCACTCCCTCTCACCCAAGCTTCCCACTCCAGCCCCCACTAATCTAATCACCTCCTCTGCAGACTCACACAAAGCCTCCAATAGTCCAGCCATGGCCCCCTTAATCGACATGTTATTGCTCACAATCACATTTACAGCACAGAGGCAAATCTGTTCAGATGCGATTGTGTCAGCAGCTAATCCAATATGTCTGCGCTCACCTTTCTTTTACTCGGCATCTTTCATCTTCAAAAACAAGGTGACAGTGTTTTAATTTTCGTTCTTGGGTTACTCTCCATCAATTTAGCTCACAGTGTGCGGTGGATATATAGAGCAAGACACATGTAGGTGCTGGTTATTGTACAAGCTTTTATTTCTCTCCTGTGGGAAAATGAAGAGCAGGACTTTTATTTTAGATGTGATTAAAATAGCAGCTCTCTGTTATTGTTTATTCACAGAGGCAGTGTCTATTGGATCATACTGGTGGATTTTTTTCAGGCCTGGCGGTTTGGTGCTGATTATTTTGCTTTGATAATTGATGTTGGTCAGAGGGGTCGGTGTAGAATACATGTTGTTCAGAAGCAAAAGACCCTACTACCCTGTTGTGGTGGGAACGTGCTAAGCAGGTTCAAAACACCACCTGAACAGTGGGAGCATGTGATCAAAGGTGGAGGGTCTTTATTTATGAGTTTGTCATTTGCCTCATTAATCCTGAATATAGTATATCTCCAGAAACGTATCTAGATTGGTGCAAATTATATTTTGCAGGGAATATAATGCATCACATATTTGCTGGTAAACAGTCTTGTTCACACACAGACTGACAAGAGACAAGCACACAGGCTGACTTAACTAGCCATTAAAACATGGCAGTGTGTTAAGCTGAGTTATTTTCTGCCCCTTGTCTCCAGTGGTCTGACAGAAAAGACCCCAGCCCCGGATGTCCATTGTGCAGCCTGCAGGATTACTTGATCTCCTGGGGGTCCTGCCCCTCTCAGTCTCCACTTGTCACAGTGTCCCACACATCCAGAAACACATGAGCTCTATCTCTATCTCTTAAAAGCCATCGTCTCCTTCTCACAAACGCTGATGCTAACAAACCATACATGCATGTGCTTACTTTTTCCATTTAGTTCACTTATAACCCCATTTGTTCTTAAGAGGAAGACACATAAAGGGCTATTATGGCAACCTTTGATGTTGCTTGATATCTCCACATATATTGTAGTGATACAGATAAGGTGGACAAAAAAATGTCTTTTTCTAATTGTTTCTAATGGTTAGCTGACTTTTTTTAGGATTACTGTTTGGTCAGCAAGTATGTGTGCAAACACACAAAAAGACACACACACAGACTGACACTCATCTTCTTGTCCTGGTCAGCAAAGTGGTTAGTCAGGTGGCCAATGGACCATCCTTGGAAGGACCTGGGTGGACCACTCCACTCTCCTGGGGGAAGAATATATATGTGTGTGTGTGTGTGTGTGTGTGTGTGTGTGTGTGTGACCCAACCCCGGGTCTCTGGGTCAGAGTTCCTGACACACACTCACACCCAGCAGGGCAACGAAATAATTAACTCTGACTGTGATTGACAGACAGTTCATCACATTGACACACACACAGAACCACACACACACACAAACAGAGGGCATAACTTTCCCATAATCAGCAGCGTTGACAAGACAGATGACCTGTGTAGTTCATTGTGTCTCTCTCACGGTAAAATACATTTCTAAAATGAATGACTTAACCACGTATGTCAAAGATAGCTAAATAAATATTAAATCTACAAAAGAGAAAGCAACGTTAGTGCTGAGTGTATGGTCACTACCAAACACACTTGTGGTTTATTTCTTCTGAATAAATGTTTGTTTTACAGTTGCCATCTCCTCCACCTCTGCAGTACACACCTAATTGTTTAGGCACAATATGAGTAACCACCTCTATTTTTACTATTTCAGTGTTAGACTGCAAAGTTCTCAATACTACATACTAAAAAATGGAATGACTCACAACTGTTTCATTACCTACAAATGTCACGCAGAAATTTTTCTCACACTCATTCTTGTAATTTTTTTTTATCATTCATTCCTCTTTCTTTCATGTGAATATTGCCTCTTGCATTCAGAAACAAGAAAATTGCAAATGAATGTGGTTTAAGAGAAAAAGAAATAAGAGAGAAGAAAAGAGGGAGTATCTTGTTCTTGGAGGTACTGCAACACAGACAGCTCTGTTTCAGATAGCATGTTCACCTTTGAAGGGTGCACTTAAAAGTGTGGGTGTGTGTGGGGTGGAGAGGAGAGGAGAGGAGGCAGTAAAAGCGGGTCTGGGTAGGTGGATAGAGGGGTAACCTGTGGATTGAAATGCTGTGCCTCCCCCTGCCCACCTGCCCCCCCCCCATCCCCTTGATTCTGAGAGGCCGTTTTTCTCTACGGCCACAAAGGGAGAGGGGTCGGATTGCGCCGGCACATTCACCGGCCCACTTTGTTTTCAAATGGTTTTGTTTAGTTGTGACACTGTAGACACCCAACACCTTCCAAGAATCTGAACTCTACTGTGGGGGGAGTACAGAGGGCAGGTGGGTGGTGTGTGGGTGTGAGGGGTGAGGAAGGGTGAGGAGGTAGTGCAGGGCAGGTATGAAGGGACCAGAGAGGAGAAGATTTTTGGGGTTGGAATTTTCTTTATAGGAGCATCATCTCCCTGCTCTCTCATCTCTCCTCATGGTTTTCTGTCCTGACTCCTTCCTAAATGATGAGTGTTCATCTTTTGCCACCCTCCCTCCCGCCTGCTCTGCACCCCACCCTGTTCCATACTACTTTCTCCCCTGCCCTCTCCTCCAGCGCTCCCTGCGCTCCCTTATGCCTCCAGGCATTCATGCTGTTTAATCTTTACCACCTCAGAATGTTTAAGCAGCTTAACACAGCAGGATCTGGACTGCTCTGCCTAGAGTAGGCTGATGCTTGACAGCTAATACCAGGCTAATTCTAGGCTTAGCTCTCACTTTTACATGGCACTTTCTGCCAGTCTATTGGTGTTTGTGATGCCCTACTTGTACAAACATGTGCATAAGCATGAACATGAGTATGATACATACTCATGCAAGCCATTCTACCCAATTATGGTAAAGTGCTCTTCAAGTTAACAAGTGTGGTTGATAGTAAAGGGGTTCATGATGGAGAACGCATGGAGAGGCAATGTACTCAGGAAAAGTATTCAGTGGTTTCTCAAAAGCAATATTGAATATTTAAAAGTCATAATTTCTGGACATGCTTAAATAACACCTGTCAGAAGAAATCTGAGTCAAAGTCTGAGCTATTCAAGAACTGTGAAGAATTTTTTGCTTTATCTTTGCATAGATATTAGCTTTATGTATCACCTTAAAGGAAAGTCTATCATAAGAGGCTTGTAAGGTTGTATCATGCACACAAAGGAGGAGGTAGATGAGATTTTCACTCTTTGACAATCAATTTCCGGCTGATTTGTCTGAATCCAACTGACATCATGGGGAGCTAAAGGACTTGAGTGGAGATAAATTGCAACACATATAGGCAACTTGAGTATGGATAATATGTGCATGAATTGAAAACTCCTTTATCATTGAACATTCCCATAAGCACTGCTGTCAGAGCGCCCTCTAACAGTTAGTCTAATAGGTTTTAAAATGAATACGCTAAGACTTGTCCTCATGTCTCTCGACACTAGCTTGGAATTCTTCAACAAACTGGACTATTCCTGTAAATGTAACATTCAGATCTGTTTTCTCCCATGTTGACTTTATAAAGTAATCTCACAGTTGTTTATTCTCTTATAGCATGCAAGATTTATTTTTTATTTCAATGACCATTATCTAGGATACTGGCATCTGAAAAAAATCCTAAAAGCACAATTTTTCCTCTTGACTCATAAAAGAAACAGAAAGTAACTTTTGCGAGGCAAGGGTTGGTCTGCAGAGTAATGAAAATCTAATGATTTAAGTCATTCTATATGTAGCGATGCATAGGGACAGGCTTTGTAAATGCTTCTCGACATGCTTGACAAGGCAGCACTACCTGAGCTCACAGGGGCCATGGAGTCAATTGCTACATATAGGCAGAGCTTTGAAGGGCAAGGGTGCGTGCTGTGCCGGGCTGGGGGGTGGCACACACACACGCACATGATCCATTCCACAACCATACACACTATATCCCAAAGGATGGACGGTGCAGCGAAAGGCAGAAAATCTGTTGTCACTAAACGCCATCCGGCCAGGGGCAGCTGAGTTCACGCACTATGCCATTTTTTACTCATTGAGAGTAAAAAAAGAGTGCATGTGCGCTGAGTGTATGTGTATGTGTGTGTGTGTGTGTGTGTGTGTTTGTGAGTGAATGGAAGGCAGCAAGAGGGAAAAAGATAGAAAAAAGAGAGTGTGTGTCTGAGAGAAAAAGAATGAATAAAGAGGCACGGGAAGAGAGCAAGGGAAAGACTATCTGCTGCATTAACCTTCCCCTCCACAGTGCCAGTATAGAGTCTTTTCTCCACTCCTCTTTCAGCAGAGAGGACCCAGGGGACGGTAACGCTAAGCCCGACTCCATTCTTTGACCAGAAACTTTGATTTCCTATTAGGTTCCTCCTGATGGGGACTGATGGGGAGAGGAGGGGAGCAAAAAAGAGAAAGGCAGGGAAGGATGGACAACGAGATGGAGGGCAGGAGGGAAAAGCAGGGTGGTAGAAAAAAAAAGTGAGAAGTGGCCAAAAGCTGAACAAGAAAGGAGGAGAAGAGTAGAAAGGGGCGGCAAAAACAGAAGTAGATGCAGCAGTCCAAAGCAGAGAGGAGGAAAAGGGGGAAGACTGAGTAAGGATGAATAGGGAGGGCTGGCCTCACATCACATGCGGCGGTGGCTGGCCATCGGCTGTGGGACACTGGCTGTCCCCGTCCTGGGTACCGAGGGCATTGTTTACACTCAGCCTATTTAGTCCTGACCTTTCCTAGTTGGCAGACATACAGACTGAGAGGTAAAAAGGCACGCCGAGTAGCAGACAGGTTGGTGTGCAGACAGGTAAGAGACAGTATGACAAGTTTGTAAGGATACAGATAAGAAGGCCAGCAGGGCAAGAACAAAGTACAAAGAAAGTTAGAGAAGTAGAAATGGGTGAGCAGAATGACCGACAGGTTAGTGGGCATACAAAACAATAAGCAAGGTGGTATGAGGTTTTTTTCTCGCCTTCTCGTTTTTTTTTGTAGATGAACTCCTTTCACATCAGAACTAAAAACCTCGCTGGCATGTGAACAGAGACAAAAGATAAGGCTGGCGATATTCTATATTGTTCTTATTGTCAACAAGTCCCATGAGAAGACCAGAACTAACGAGTCAGACCATCTCAAAATACGTTCCAAATTTCCAACCCTGTCTGTGGCACTCAGCCCGGAGACAATTTGTTCCCACTGAAGATGTAAATCTTTAAAAATGGGTCACAAATAAATAGTTCAATTATTTACAGCATTTTTGTTGCGAATGTGGTGCGCTAGCAAGTATTTCTGGCAGCAGGACAGTATATGCCGGACTAACAAAAAAGTGTGGCTCATTTATGGGTTTTTAATGGTTGGTGGACAACATTTGAGGTCTATGGCACAGACAAATAAGCTATAGGCTGTGGCTGCACAGACAATACCTGTTAGTAGGTTAAATGTTTGTTGGTTTTGTTCTTTTCAATGGATTTGTTGACACCAAGAAAAATGCTGACTGTAACCTTATTCTTTAAGCTACAGTATAGGTAAGTGGACAAATAGAAGATGTATTATTCCTTTACCCAATGGCAACCTCAAAAACTTCACCAACCACCAAGAACTCAAAGCATCCATAGTCAGTTTTGCTTGAACCAAGTCTAAGATTGCATAGGAACACTGAAAAGACTCATATTATTGTCACAATACATGGGACACACATATGTGGCCTGCATTTTGTGTCATAGTACATGACCTCCCATGAGGGCAATGCAGGAACAAAACCCCTTTGCTTTACAGGGAGTGCAAGTTCAACCGATCTCTATTGTCGTCTTACATCTCTTACAGATTTTGCGCAGTTGACCCCATTATGAAAACAAGTGTAGAGTTTTTCTGGGAGACTAAGAACGTATGGCTGATTTAGGTTGACACGTGGCAAACTGAGAAACATTCTGTGTGGGAAAAGATTCACCTGAAAAATATTAAAAACACAAATAAAATGAGTTGACAGCTACTTCCTGATGATATATTTCACATTTATATACAAAGCACCTTCTGAGATGAACCCTGCGGATGAATAGCTCTCAACAACAACAACATTTATCTGTGTTTTTATGATAAGTAGTTCCCATGTCATGTGTGGGAAAGAGGGATGAGACAGATTTTAAAGTTAGGCTAGACAGAGAGATATGGAGACAGAGACATACAGAGAGAGACAAAAGAGAGCAGGAGAGAGGTAGTCGGAGGGAGAATGATTGATTGATGTGGTCAGTGAGGCGTCACTGATCTCCACGGGAGCCCTCCACCCCCCCCCCAAATGAAGAGGATGCGGATTGGCCTTAATGGTGTGGAAACAGGCAAACTGCAGCACTAATCTGGGAGGAGGAAGATAAGGACGGCCAAATCAGCTACAAACAAACAAAGTCAATGAGCATGGGAATTTTCTCGCGTTTGAAATAAAACTGAATTTTAATTTCACTAGTACCTTTAACTTACGGGTAATTTATCCTATTTTCTGTTTGTATTCTACAACGCTTGTATTTGTGGGGGAAAAGATTTTCTTCCAAAAATCCAAACCCTTCTTTTCACGTAAGAAACAGCCTAATATTAATCCATTTTAACATTTAATACTTATCCATATTAATGGCATAGTATTAATAGTATTTTAATGCATAGTATTAATGCAATCACAGAGTATGATTAGCTCAAAAGTGAAAATAGGAAAAAAGGCAAAAACAGTTATGTCTCTCTAAAAGACATAGTGAGTTTAACAGGTGGAATATGAGACTGATCCCACAGTCAGTCAAACAACCATTGTTTATGTGTTTGTGTTACCCTGCAGAGAGGCTTGCTAATCCGTTACAGTGGAAGGAAATGTCTCACTATATTAACTGTGTTATCCTGCTGGGATCTTGTGTCTCAGTAAGGGGCCTTTACTCTTAAAGATGCCCTACAGGCATCACCAACCAAGAGACAACAAATATACTTAGAAATGTGGCGAGAAGAAGACAATCTAAAGTTTTCAAGAGGCAGAAATGGGTTCACATCTAATTCTCTGTGAGTATTATGTAATGCACTTAAAAAATAGAAACTATGAAAAGTTATGTGATGATTTGGATATATTGTCATAATTCAATTTTAAAAGCAATGCTTGGTGAAAGAAAAGTTGAATGTAGGTGTTAAAGCTATTTTTATGAAGGCTGACAGTAGTCCAACTGATACATTTCCTGTCTAGTTGAAATGATCCAGGTTAATCCAATTCCTTCACTGTAGGAAGTATTGTGCTGTTGTTTTAATCTAGCAGGGGGCTTGTTGCTCCTGAATACACCCTGCAGCTATTGTTGTGAGTAAAAAGACCACTCGAGAAATACATGATAGCACCGCCACTCTGTTAAGTGGGAGTCCTCGGGACTCAAGACTGTGTTTACTGAGGGCAGTGATACACAAGCAACATGTAACCTAACAGGTATCATCATGGTATCATTTAAAGTGACTGGATTGTGACAGTGGGATGGTAACAGCTGGAGTTTAACAACACAGGAAATCATATAAGCACCTGGAAACAGATTTATTAAGTTTAAGTCAATATTTGTGCACTTGTTAATTAGCTTTTATCTAATAGTGACTGATTTTGTAAAATTTTGAAAGGTTAACTAATTAAACCAACCATAAAAATGTGTAAAATTGAACTTGTGGGCATTGTGTTACTTAAGAATTTCTTCAAACTTCTTCAAACTTCAAACATCTAACCTGCATGGGCTTAATATATTATCATGTACACATTACTACACACTTATGGATTGCTAAAACATACCAAGATCAGAAATTAAGTGAGGCTAAACTCTAACTGGATTAAAAGTCACGTAATATTTAATCCTGTGCCTGTAATATTTAATCCTATTTATAATATGATTAATTTTAAATGGAGCTGAGCCTCTGAGTAAAGCAGCAGGAGCCCAACAGAACTAAAGGTTGAGCACAAGTCAATCCTAAGTTTGAATGTATGAAAATTTCACAAAACATGATAAAGTAACTGTATTTCAGCAAATATGTGTTTGTTTATACTGCATGTTCATTGCATGTCGTTAACTGTAGTTTTACATTTCATGACTATACCTTAAATTCTGAGTGGTAAATTGATTGAATAATACAGTGAACCAGTTGAACTTGTTGCCCTGGTTCTAGATTTGAAGTGAGACAGTTAAACACATCAACATTGGTATTGTTTAAAGCTTAATGCTGTAACATTGAACAAGAACGTTATCTGATATACCTGGCTGGTTTATGCAGGCCAAAGGTGTGTGAGTACATGGCATGTTGACAAAAAGGGAGCCCAGACGGAGCTCATGTGAGTATGTGTGTGTGTATGTGTGTGGGTCCCTTTGCATTGTGGTTTTTGTCCCTGAGAAAGCACTTGTGCCACTCTCCATCTAAACTCCTGCGTCACTCTCAGTCACCAAATCTCAATTGCTCGCTTTACAGTGCACAGAAATGGCTGTCCACAACTCCATTGTGGTCTGCCTCCTTCTTGGATCGGTAGCTGAATGGGCAGTTTGAAAAGAGGGGGGTGAAAACGATATGACATGTATCTCTAATTGGTAAGATGGAGAAAAAGATGTGTATGTGCGGATACGTGTGTGTGTGCACCAACATCACTGTGTGTCTATGAGAGAGGGAGACAGGCAAGGTGAGGGGGGGGGGGATGCTCTTGCTGTCTGTGCTCTGTGTGCTGTGTGAGGGCGGGAGGGAGGCTGTAAGCGATACCCTTGTCTGTTCCCTACTTGCCCCACTCTGAGGCCGCTCCACCCAGGCCAGCCCGGGAGAGAGTGGGGGTCCCTTGGGAACTGGACAGGACAGGGAGGGAGAACAGGGGGGGGTGGCAGCATGGAGGCCAGGCTTTCAGCCACTATGAAAAGGAGCGGAATCAAATACAAGCAAAATCTCCTTCAATATACTGTATCCCTCACCTGAGTAGGGCAGCGAGCTGAAAGGAGATCCACGGGGGCAACTGTACAATGGGCCCGGAGAGGAGAGGAGAGGAGAGGAGAGGAAAGATGGAAAGATGCAGTTAAATTCAGGAACATTTAATCCTCATGTTCCTAACAAGACTCTCCGTCTTCCTCTTCTTCCCTCTTGGACAGCCCATTGTGTAAATGAGCAACCTTCTCTCACTCAAAGTTCGGCCACCTGGTTAAGCTAATGGACTTGACACCGGTTGCTCATCAAAGTGACAGTCAGTGATGTATGGCTCCGTGTTCTTGTATGTACACATGTTTGTACAGTACATGTGAATCTGGCAGATTGCCAGCGGAGGTTACGTGTAGTGAAAATGACCGGTGTCAAGTGAGTGAGTGGGTGTTGTAGGTGGTGGAAATCACGTGTGTTTGAGGACACATACACACACACACACACACACACACATACACACACACTTGACAACCACCGACCTTCCTGCACTCTTGCCCTCTCACATACCTCTCATGTTCCAAGGTGTGAAAAAGATAGAAAAGCACCTCCAGCCAAATCACTTCCGAAGCTTCCAGAGTTTTCTTTTCATGTTTGCAGAGTCAGTCAGAGTGAAGGTCTCTTCTCCAGTTGAGAAGGAGGGCCGCCCGCATGCTCTCAGAAACCCGATCCTACTGGAAGTCATATTGTGTCAAAGGGAGTAAATAGCCTTGCAGTTGAAGTGTTTCCTATTGGGAAGTATAACTATACTACACACACACAGTCATACAGGCACACACAGAGGCCCACACACACTCACTACAGATGATGTGTTTGGACAAATAAACACAGTGGAGGATACAAAGATATAAATATATGTACATTTTAATGAAATATTGATGATAAAACATCACAAAAATGCAAGAAGAAACTTTTTAGGTGATTTAAAAGATGATACGGAGTTTGCACACACATACACACTGCACAGATTTAAATATTACGAATATATCATGAATATTACGCATGGAAAGATTCATACACACACATCAAACCGTAATATCCCCAAACATGCAAATCTATCAAACACACTCTCACACACACATACACACACACACACACACAAAGCCATGTAACTGATTCCGCAGGAGCATTGAGGACTGTGGATAATTGGTAGCACTATTGTGCTGCTCTTCAATGGGCTGGTTACCCAAGAAGCCTCATGTTCGTGTTCATGTACATTTGCTTTGAAGGTGGCGGACACAAAGAGGTGAACCCTGCCCAGAACAAAGCCCTGGGAGACCCTGCTTCACCCATAGACGTCTTTCATGGAGAGAACCACAGAGATAAATGATCTTCTTCCTTGTGACAGTGTGTATATAGTGTGTGTGTGTGTGTGACCGTGTCTATGTGTATGTGCAGGTGCAAATGCTTTAAGGGATGGGTTGCTTGTCTTCATAGAAACCACAGGATGTATTATGTCAAAATAGTTTAACACCTACTCTTTAGAAGATGTAAAGCCTTCAGCCTGGGGACACTTTCCAAAGAAAGCAACAAAACTAGAATCCCTGTGTAACAATACACATTTATAAAATTATGTCATTATATTTTACTTTTTCTCTACTCATTTCCCAAACTGATGTTATTGGCTGTTGCATTTCCCCATCAGATATTTTTTTAGCCACTGATTCTCACTCAACTCAACTCATTTCATTCAGGCAGTTCAACAAACATGTAATGTACTTATCATTTGAGGAAACTACAATATCTCATTATGTTTAAAGGATGGGTTTTTCAAGTCTGTCTTAAAACAACAGTCAGGTATCCAAATAAACATTGAAACAAGTTTTTCTTGCTGTAATCATTCCACCTGTTCATGCTGGCTATTAAGAGATCCCAAATACACTCACAATGTAAGTGATGGGGGACAAAATCCACAGCCCTCCTTCCATGCAAAATTGTATTTAAAAGTATATTTGACGCTAATATGAAGCTTCAGCCGTGTGAGTCAGTCAAATCAAGTGGATATATTTCAAAGTTACAGTCTTTTTAGTGCCAAAGTCCTTTTTGTTACTATACTTCCCCCACAGCTCAACAGGGAAACACAAAGAGGGAAATTTATACCAAAAAGACTGTAACTCTGGGAGATATCCATCTTATTTGAGTAACTTGGACTGCTGAAGCCTCACATCATCTTCAGATAAATTTTTAAATACACTTTTGCACAAAACCAGGACTGTGGATTTTGTCCCCTATCACTTGCATTGTAAGTGTATTTGGAGGAGATCTTCTTATGGCCAGTATGAACAGGAGGAATGATTACAGCAAGCAAAACCTCTTTCAATGTTCGTTTAGACACCTGACTGTTGTTTTAAGACAGATTTGAAAAACTGTGAACCCACCCTTTAAGCACAGCTTCTATAGTAATTTACTTTCAGAGATGCTTCTCCACTAGTCACTTCTACAATAATTAAGAAGACATTTTATCCAGTTTATTATGCATTTTTATATTTTTTTTGTATTGCCATTCTTGTTTTCTTGCTGGTGGGGGAAAAATTACACCAATATACTGTTGACAACTTTGTGGCATTGTGCAAAGACTATTTTCAAAACAACTCTAACAAAGGAAAGAAAGTAATCTGGTAAACAGCCATAAATATATATTGAAACAGTTGTGGATACCGAAACTCAGTGGATGTGACACAAATGCAGATGTAATGTGCCAAGTGCAATACAAGTGATTCTTTTACATTTTACTTTTGTAAAATGTGCAGTTGAATGATTTATTCATAGTTTAACATAATAGTTGTGTTTTTTCCAATCATGTTTTTGTTGAATGTCTTTATTGTTCTTTTTTTAGTTGTACTATAGTATACATAATATGGTTACTGCTAAGACAAAGTCTTTACAGTACAATTTGGATGGATGGATGGATTAATTAATTGCATCAATAAGCAGAAGAGACATAATGATTTTACAAGATATATAATAAGTTGTATAAATATTTGACCAAAATATTTCCAAAAAATATAATCTATCAGAGATCAAAAGTTCACAATTTCCTGCTCTTATTATCTATATAATGTGGCTCCCGCTCTCCAAATAATTTCTCTGCAACAACATCACACATAAGATAACTTTGCTGATATACATGCAGAATGTGTCTGTCTGTGTCTCACGGCACTACCAAAGAAACTCATTAACAATTGATAGCATCACTGAATTGGAGCATGCAATGCAACAGGTGCTCATTGCATCACAGCTGCATTGTGTGTGTTTGTGTGATCACTATAGGTTACGCTACAGTACATGATAATACAAGGCTGTGGTTGCTAATGAGAGGTGAGGGCTTAAGGGTGATGTATGGAAGATTAAACAAGGGGGAAGTAACTACAGTTAGCCTGTGGACAAATTTACAGCTGGCTGAACTGAACTGAACCACACTGATCGGAGAATTATCTACTGATCACACTTCACACATCTATCTATCTATCTATCTATCTTACTATCTATCTATCTATCTATGCTATGCTATCAGCATGCTGCTGCCTTTTATTAAATCAAATTTGAGGTTTTTGATTCTTTTCCTGCACTGTAACTTTATTTTCATATTTTATGTCTTATTCTAGTTTGGCTTATTTTTATTTTCTATCCTCTTAACTTTTTAATAACTGTTTTAATTGTACTTAAATGCCCTTTTATAATGTGTTTCTTTTGCACTTTGTCTTAATTTTAATGTTTTATGTAAAGCACGTTGAATTGCTTTGTTGTTGCAATGTGCTACACAAATAAACTTGCCTTGCCCTCTCACTTATTATTCTGTCTCTATCTGCCCCTGGTGTCCTCACTCGCCACCCTCTCTCTCTCTCTCTCTCTCTCTCTCTCTCTCTCTCTCTCTCTCTCTCTCTCTCTCTGGGACAGCAGATGGAGACTATGGCCCAGTTCTGCCTTTTGTTCTGGGTCCCCAGAGAGAGACCCGTGGCTTTTTGGACAGCACACAGCTCGGCTCCCCATATCTCATACAAAATGCAAACGCCTTTCTTTTCATTAAAATAAGAAGCTGTGGAATGCACATATTCTGAATATATGTATTGAAATGAGCATGACTGCAGAGGCTTAAAACATGTTGAGCGCACCTCTTGACTAAAGACACCAAACACACACTCACTTCACTGAAACTGGTTTTCATGTAAAACATTTACTTTTATGCTTGATAATGTTAGTTATTAAAGTTTTTGTAAGTGCTTCCTTCTGGTTTGAACTTTGCACAGGTGTCAATACAGTTTGCGGGTGCATATTTGCAATAACCTTATATTTTGTTTGATGCACTGAAGCCTATTTGCCACAATAACGAGGTGAAGATAAATTCCTCTAAATACTTAAAAGCCTCTGAGTCTGTCATTGTTTGTTATGGCATCATGGTCATGTAACGGACGCTTGTCTTTATAAAGTTGTTAAGGTGAATTAGAAGAGGGCAAGAGCTTGAACATACAGACAGGTATAGGTCGATTATTACCGTTGTTAAACAACTTCTCTCAAAGAAAAAATAAGGAAAGACTGTTGAGTTAGTTTGGGAAAGTGAACAGACAGTAATGAAACATGTCCAAAGAGTAAAGACCGTGCGCAAAAAGTAAATTTGATCTAAAACACGAGGCAGGAGCGAGTTAACGCCTATATGATGACGGATGTTTTCCCGTTTGCTCTTCTTCTTTTACTCACAACAGCATCCACACACGACAGCGCATCTCATGTTCTCTCTAACTCCACTACTGTTGTTATTTCTCATAACGTCCGTGCGTAAATAATTAATGTGCATGAAACCTCAACCTGCCCAGCATCCCACCTGTTGAAGTAAGTTGTTTTTCCCTCCGACTTTCTATAGGCACTCGCCGTTGGTTAAAAAAGCCTACTATAAGTCATCATTATATTACATTCATTCAAACCAAATCTTTTTTGGAGACTTCACTTAGCCAAACTGCAATAAATTAAGTTCTACTCATTGCATTAAACAGCCCTTGATATTAAGATAGCCGTTCTTTTTTTAGAAGTTGCGCCCCATGGCTTTTTGCGCTGAACCATGAATTTCAACGAAAATGTTATGCAAACTCATCTGAGAGCCCAAAGTTGTGGAGTTCCCCATTGCCCACATTGGTAGTTCTCTTATTTGCATAACACGATTGAACGCTTAAAATAACAACAATAAGTTTTAATCTAAAACGCTCATGACAGCGCTGTCCCCTTTCTTGCCCAGAACGCATGCAAACAGCTTATCCATCGTTTAATATGATCTCATTGTAAACTGCGGTTATTATCGAGGAAAATTATGGAAAATGTCGAGGCTTATTTGGACAAGATAAGTGAAGAAAATATATGACAGTGTTAATTGTGGCCAAATCGAATTATTTTTTTAAACCTGCTTTGGCATCGTGATGGTATCCCTTTTATTCTCCTACTGACAACAATAATTTTGATGTGATAATTCTAATGTATCCCTTTAAAATGTTTACGGAAATCTGATCTCTGTTCACCGCAACACGAACTCGCTGCAGATGGCTGTCTGATCATATCCAGATACAGTTCTACCTGCATAAATCCTGTTAATAATTTAACACAGCATCCTCATTATATTCCCCTTTATTCCCTGCCCTCAAGAGGCGAGCAAAGGGGCACGGATTGTGATTGGCTAAAAACGGTGGGTGGGAGACAGAGCAGTGACAGGTAGCAAACAGGTAGTTTCATAAATAATTTCGAAGTATTTTGCTTTTTTGTCCGCCGGGCTTTTGAAACATTGTTGATTTGCAAATAGGAAGAGGAAAGAGACAGAAAAAACCCCGTTTCAGCCTGAGTCACGCAGCAGGTGGACAGGTTGTCAGAGCCTGTGTGAGCTCGGTGCGTGCGTCCACGTGCACGTGTTTGTTTGAGTTGATGGAGAGAGGTAGTGAAAGAAAAAGAAAGAAAGAAAAAGAGAGGAGGAGGTATATCGAGTGTGTGTGCGTGTGTGTGTTTGTGTGTCTGTCTTTCTTTGGTTGAGAAAGTGTGTTCCCTCTCGAGTCAGGTCCTCGGGGACACGGTGGGGACCCGCGAGCGCTCACCAGCTGACAGCGCGTGCTTCATTGAGGCCATCCAACACCTCGGCCCACGAGCCTGCCAACAATAGCCTGAAATTAATGCACACTCCCCATTACCAAATCTGGTATTCACCAAAGGAACGACATGGCAACAGTTCAGGAAAAAACAACATTTCGCAGAGGAGAAGTTTGTTGTAAGAAAACAACACTGGGTTATAAATTAATGCAGCGTTTCCCGCGACAAACTTGTGGAAGATGCTGCAGATCACGACACTCAATCACAGGATTGCAGGCCAGGGGGCGCGTGCACCTGCAGCATATGGCGAGCGAGCGCGTGTTGGACACGTTTCACGCCGCCGTTAGTTTTCTCTAAATTACATAAGAGGAGATCAGATGTTGAACGTTTCTTTAATTAAATGGAAATAAGCCTATTGATGCGGTTTGAGGTTCAGATATTTTCCCCTATATCACTTTGGTCGTAAAAAAGAAACTTTCAGTCAGGCCTTCTGAGTTAGGCCTTATGTTCATTTGCTGACTTACACTTTTTAAATACTCTTGTAAACTGATGCAGATTTCGTTATACAGCTTCTGTAATCAGAGTCACACAATCTACTGTACATTTATCACCTTTATTTTTTACTTTTACATTATAATAAATAAAAAAATAGGCATAATAATAATAATAATAATAATAATAATAATAATAATAATAATAATAATAATAATAATTAACAATATATACTATTATCATTCTTATTATTTTATTATTATTATCCTATTTATTTATTTATAATGGTTGCTACAATAGCTTAGACGCCATAGCCTGTTTAGTTGTTAACAGTCCTAACTGACTTTATTTACAAACCATCATAAAAACCATTATGATGATGATGATGATGATGATGATGATGATGATTATTGTAATCATTATTATTAATAATAATATTATTATAACTGGAAAGGGAAGATTATGATAAGAATATACATTTTTTTTATTTTTTAAAAACAATAGTTGATAAGATAAAGTAATCTGTGAGAGGTAGGCTACATGGAAACAACTAGACAAGGAAATGTTCGTTTGCTTTTTTATTCGCAAAATCAAATTAACAACAATGAATGGCAAAATTATAGCCTTTTCAACAAATTGAACTACAGAGTTATAAAAAGCGAAACAATGAAACGTATCAGCAATAAATAGGCTACATGTCAATTAATCTCATCCAGTGAAAGCAAAAGACACACAAGTTCATCTCAAGATACAAAACAAAATACAAAAGAAGGCAGCAATGATGGCTACGTTAAATAGGCTATTTGTATGGAATTGGCAGTACTACACTAGCAAACAAAGCAAAACAATATTGTTTTATGGTTTGAAAACAAAACGCATTTCTCAAGCCTCTGGCTTGTATACTTTAAAGTGCACATCATGAACTTTTGAAGTTGCAAAACAAAATACATTATACAAACAAATTAACGAATAAAAACATAAATCACAACAAAAATCAAGATACTTATAACTACAAAAGAAAAAAATGTACATTATTATTAAAGGTATGATTTTGTGGAAGACTTTTTGGTTGGAGTGACGTGGGAGATACCCATGGCAGTGCTGCGCGCGACATGGCAGAGGGGTCTTCCAACCACGTATCCATGGAAACTGGAAAATTATAGGCTATAGCCTATACATTTATTGGCAGAACCGAATTAGGCCTATCTCACATAAAAATAATCTTTAGACTATGCAACAAGTTGATAAAATAGAATTATTGATAAAAACCCAGAATGACTTTGAAGAAGTGAACATTTCTATCCTCTTAAAAATGCATTTTGTTAATAACAGAGGCTGCAGGTGATTGACACGGTTTACTGATAAGATATTGTTGTAGGCTAATGTGAACCTTTAAAATAGTCTATTTCATATTTACTTTTAATTATTTAGAAAGAAACCGTGTGATGGTGGTGGTGGCTGGGTAGTTTCAGTTCTGTTAGATCATCTTCTTCACTTGAGTGGAGCTCCATCACTATTTCATCCGAGTCACTGAAGTGTGAGTGCGGGGAAAACTCTCCGTCGCTCCGGGGAGACGCTTTCCTTCCACCTCCGATCGCTGCGAGCGAACTGCTGGCCTGTGCGGACGATGAAGGAGAAGGCGAACACATCGCTTCTTCAACCATTGCGGAAAACGAACTGTCGTCGAAGGAGGAGCGGAAAGGCATCCCGCTGATGTGAACAGGTAAGTTTCCACCTGAGGCGGGCACAGCCGCGGCTGTCCTACAGGTTGTAGGGGACGGGGAAGCCCTGTCCTTTACCCCGTCAAAACCAACGGTGGGCGAAAGCATAACGTCACACTTTGGCGAGTTGTTATTGTTGGAGATGTCGTTGTTGCTGTTGCTGGAGGAGGAGACCGGACCTTGGAGCAGCTCAGCCAGGGCGTTGATGTAAATCTGTGCCATCTGTAAAGTTTCATATTTGGAGAGCTTTTTGTCGTTGTCAAACGCCGGGATGACGCTGCGCAGCTCGTCAAAAGCGTGGTTAAGCCCGTGCATCCGCCTCCTCTCGCGCGCGTTGGCGGCCACGCGCCTCTGCTTCTGGACCCCGTTGGTCGGTTTGCTGGACGGGGCTCTCTGTCTCGTGGAGGCGTCCTCCTCGGGTCCGGTGAGCGTGCCTTTTAGACGGCATAGCTCTCTGACTTTGAGCGAAGAAGACGAGAGACTCTTGGCAGTTTTTCTGTAGCTGGGAGGGCTGGGATGACCCGAGGACCCCGGGGAGCCACTCTCTGGAAAATGAAAACAGAAATTTATTCAACTGATCAGGATTGACAATAACCTATTATACTATATACTCTTATGACTGTTCTTACTTGATAATCAACCGCATGACAATGTTTTGATTGTATAAAATATCTATAGGTTACTTTATACTCAAGCTCTGTAAAGAAACTCAATGTTCTTTCTGCCTGTTTACAACGTTTAGAGGGCTGCATTCAGACTTATCGCTGCAAACCCGAGTTGCCTGTTGCATGTGTTGTGGTTTGAAAAAATGTCCAAAATGAGACTCAAAAGCAGGGTTTCTCACCGTGATAGGAGCCAATGCTCGGGCAAGGCGAGTGCCGCAGGTAGTCGGGTGAAGTGGCGTGTGCCGCGCAGGTGCCAGAAGGCTGCACCGGAGCCAGCCAGGCGCGTGGGTCACTGCCGCTGTCCACGAGCGTCAGTCCAGGTTCGTAGCGGGACTCCTCGAGGTGCTGCTCCCCTCCCCTCCCCTCTACTACTCTTGGGCTGTGCTGCCGTGAGTCGAGGACTGCCACCTCTCGTGCGCCTTTGCCCCAGTTTTCCACACTTAGGACATCCATGTTTCCAAAAAAAACCTCAACAGGTTGTTGAAGTCGAACCGAGTGACAATATTAGAAAAAAGTTCTTGGAGGCACGCACTGTTAGGCTGTCGCACTGTGTGAATATCACTACTGTCGCGTGCAGGACTCCTTCTCTGGTGTCTCAAGGCGCAGCGTCGGTTTAAAAAGCGGCACGCGTCTGGGAGCCCCCCTCCTCGCGCTGGTCGCGTGTTGACGTCCAATGAGAAGTCTTGGTAAAGCCCGAGAGAGGTGATTACGGCCCCCCGAAGCCGGACTGTTTATGATAACATTACGATTTAAGGAGTGTTTAACGCAAGGGAGGTAAGGGGAACCTCCCACAGGACGCACGTGCTTGGTGAGGTGGCGGTTTGAGATAAGGAGCGTGGACAGCGCGAGACTTGTGCAGATGGGACAAAATTGCTACCTGTCCGCGTGTCTCGTACATCTAGGCATGACAGAGAGAGGGGAGGGGGGAGGAAACAGAGTTGCAGAAAAGGTTGAAAAGGGTTAATTTGCCCTCTTCAGCTGTCTAAACTGTTATCCTCGGTGTAAGAGGCTTCGTTTAAGTTTATGTCACAGATTAGTTTTCCACCAGAACCCCCAACTCCAAAGTTCAAATCAACACAGACTGATTAGAGTCACTATTGGGTACTATTACTAAAAGAAACAGAATTTAATAAAATGTTTTTTCTCCAAAAGGTTCAGAGTTCGTCTTAAAACAGGAACAATTGATTTTTTAAATTTAGGAAATAATCCATTCCTCAGCAGTGACAGAAAAAGCAAGGAATACGTTATAGAAATAGTAAAGTTGAGGGAGGAAAGCTTCACCAAAAAAAAAAAAAGTTTGGGGCTGAATATAAAGCTTGACCAAAAGGCAGGTGAAAAAAAGATGCCAAAAAAAAAAAAAAAAAGTGCGGCTCCTGGGGCTCGCGCGCTCATTGTCAATTCATTCATTCTAAGATCATCTCCAGTTTCCATTTTTCTTTTGTGGCGGGTCTAAAACCTTTTGATCCAACTCTCGGAACGCCCTGTCGGTAAAAAGGGCTTCACAGGCTACGGAAACATGAGCAGAGGTCTCGCGCTCAACACTGTTTCCGTACAGACACGAGCTGTACTGTATGTGGCGCGCATTTGCAACTCAAGGGCAGTGAGCACACACACACACACACATACACGCACGCACGCACACAGAGAGAAAGAACATAGTGTGTAGGCTACTTTACCTGTACCAATGCAACTTTTAACTGTCTTCATCTTGAATTTTCATCTCATTGTCAGATATTTCAGTGAGCGATTTGGCAATAAATTGAAATGAAACTACATAAAGGCAGAAAAAATAAACTTTGGACAAATTATAGCTGTTTAGCAAACCACCTGCAGTCTACTGATCAAAGCAACCATGTTTACTGAGATGCAAACTTTAGGCCTAACCTGGCAAATGAACAGTGGACTAATTACTGGGTGGAAATTGGCAATTTAACCTAATTGACACGGCCGATTTAGAATAAGAAGCCTGCAGCTATATGTTAAATACAGTAGCCCAATGTATATGAGGCACAATTATCAAAGGGGCAAAGATAGACCAGCTACCTGTTACTTCTGCCCAGTCCCAGCCTTTTGCCGGAAACATTAAATAGCGTAATCACACATTAAGACCAGATAAAAACGGCATTATAATCAGTGGGCTATGACCCTATCAATTAAACATCACAACTCTGATATAGCTAAGTAAGAATTGTTAGAAAGGTTTTGGTCCATTGGCTGAAAAGACGAGTCTCCTGAAGACTAATTCGAAACTGGGGAGACATAATATGTGGGTGAAATCCCATAATTTCAGAGATAAACCGACATCAATCTTTTCTATTTTTTATTCATGTATTCATCATGAGGACGTCTTGTGGGCTAGAGGTCTGGCGCCGAGCGTTCGCCCCCTCTTCCCACCTACAAGTGCCCCATCCAACGGGCCGGGCCGGGCTCCTGAAGCTACCGACAGGTTGGATATTGTAGCTGGCGATTATTAAAGTGTCGCAGCCACAATAGAGACTCTATGTTCCATTGGTCACGCCTGGGGGGCTCCTCCAGGGAGAGGAGGGGGCTCCCATTCCAATGCACGAGAGGAGTCTGCGTGCTGCCGCTTCTCATTCCCATCTCCCGGGAGACCGGGGCGCGACGGGCACGAGACTGGAGCGAGGGGAGCCGGACAGGGATTTTTAAACTTTACTAAAGCCTTTCCTAAATTCACTAAATCCAGATCTGGTTTAGTTTTAGGTGAAGTGCTCATTAAGTATAAATGTATCAGGAAACTAAAATTAGCACAACCAGGGGAACTTACTTGTCTCCAAACTTTATGAGTTTTCCAAACAAACCTGACAAAAATCAAGATCATAACATTATTGAGTGTAATTTACTTTAGACAATGGTGGAAAGTAACTAAGTACACTTCCTCAAGTGCTGTACTGGGGAGGGAAAATATTATAAATAAGTAATTAGTAGGTCTCTTACTCATCTGCATTTATTTGACAGCTTTAGCTACAATTTACAAGTAACTTTGAGGATCAACATTGATCAACTTACAAAGTATGATGGATTGTTATAGATGAAAATATATATAAAAATTAACATCCCGTTTAAAAGGCCTCTTTCATGTTGATGCAAAAGTACTAATCCAATAACATTTTTGATAACTTTTAACTACATTTTGCTCCTAATACTTCTGTACTTCTACTAAAGTAAAATCGTGAATGCAGTAGGCTACTTTCACTTGAAATGGTGGATTTCTATATTGTTGTGTTGCTACTTTTACTTAAAGATCCCCTCTACACCTGTTTAAAACATATAAAAATCCTCTGCTTGGAATAATCATTTGTATCTGACTGTTTTTTCCACAAAAAAAGTTCAGTTAACTAATTAAAACTTCTGAAAATTACATCTACTCCATCTCTCCCCAGAGTCCAGAGTTTATGAATATGTTAATAATTCTAGTTTTAAAAGTCAAGTACTAGACTAGTCAAATACACAAGATGTCTCCTACTTCGCTGAAAAGTCCATTCAGTGTTTGTATGCTGGAGGCTTCAGGTCTCCACATCACACTTGTGTAAGTTACGTACTGGACCAGGATTGGCTCCAAACTAGTTGTGATGTCACAAATCATGCTTGTAGGTATAAACTCAGATTTTTTGTGAGCACAGAGAAACTTTTCCCCCTGAAGCAGATGAAAGTGAAAACAGCCTTCAAGTGTTAAAGTCTGCACATACATCATTCTGCACAGTGAAGTAACAATTCTCCAACTGAAGTAACAATAAGTGAAACATAGTAGAAATAAAGATAGTTCTTCCACTACTCAAAGTAGTCTCAAAGTAGTCTGTCTGAACTGACTCTGGCTGCTAGCCCACTGATTCAAAACATTTTAAATGCAGGTTCATTTTCACCCAATAAAAAGGAGGGCAAGATGACTTTAGCCACACAGTACAAGTCAAAAGTTTGGACACACACTGCCATTCACTTGAATGAGGAAAATAACTGGAGGAAAAATGTGGATAATGACGAGGCTACATGAAGATGGAGAATGTTGTCTTTTCTTTGACTTGTGGGGATTATGATCATAAGAAGTTTCATGTCAGGTAAGTCTTTTTCCTCAGTTGTATCAAGTGCAATTCAAGCACAATACATTTTTGATAGTTTAATTTTTTCCATTATTTTACATGATTTGGGCAATATCTACCAGTCATTCATCTTGTCATGAAGCACATAATTACTGAAGTTTGAAAGAGAGCTAGAGGAAGATCTCAGGCATTTGGAGGAGCTAAACAGCGCCACTCGCTGGCTAAAAAGGAAACTGCAAAGTATTGCTCCACTGAACTTGACATCAGTAAGTCTCAGCAGTGTGTCTATCCAGCTGTTAACAGCAGTACGCAAGCCTTTGAAGTGAAAGACACAAAAGCTTAGCTCATGCTTGAACTTAAACTCTATTCTGCACAGAAAATCATCTCAAGTCATCAATACCCTTTTAAAAATATTAAGGTTGGTATTTGTATTTTTCCCTTAAATTTACATCCACATTCCCTCTTTGTTTCCATTATGTTCAATAATTCACAGTTAAAAGTAAGTAAGTTCATCCATAATTAAAAGACACCCTGCTGGCATTAATCAATTTTATTTGTGTATTTGTTCTGGGCCAACTGGCGCTTTCAAATATAACAGGACAGAGTTACACAAAGACTAGGTTAGTTAGGCCTACTGGAATATTTTTGAGAAATGTTTCCTTTTGAATGATCATTTTGGTTTCTTCTCTGACATCACATAAATTAAATGACAAAAGTTAATTTAATAATAATAGACAAAGAAAGTGACAAGAAAAGAGAGAATCCACATTAAAGCTCCTGAAAACTTGGTTTCAAATTTCTCTGTAATATTAAATATTCAGAACTAAATAAGTAATGATAAAAATTGCAGTTTGGAAAAAAAGATCACTCCTACTTACCTGCTTACCTGAGTTTAACACTCAAAACTCACCTGTTCTGCTTCACCTGGGCGTAGTTTGATCAGATGTGACTGACAGTGTCCTGGCAACATAAGCAAACAACCTCACAACTTTCAACACATTTTGATTCAAATCCTGCTAAACTTGGACTGATACATGGAGTACTTCAAACCAGTAAGAGGAACACAAAGAAAAAAAAAAAGTGAAATAACCAAAATTATTGTAACTTTGGCAAAACATTTTGTATTCTTGTAAACTGGTTGAGAAAATGTTGTATTGAGTTCATTCGTAAGATACAAGAACATCGGACACTTTGTCTATAAAAGGAAGATGTCAACGTATTCTTTTATAATCTGTGAAAGCACTCCACTGATTTTACACATCAAGATCATTTTACATGTCATGGGGAAGGCTACTCAGCCTGTAAAAACAGTTGTATAATGACTTCTGTGGCTCTGGAAGCTTTCTAAATGAACCCTTATTAATGTAATCAAGGTTATCTCAGTTTGGGTTTGGAGACTTCAAAAACAGGTGAGCCCGAGTTACAACCTGGGGGAGTGGATCACAAAAGACGTGGGTGGGCCAGGTATCGAAGGTCACACAAAGAAATGGTATCATGTTGCATTATGGGAAGTGTAGGATCCAGTGGTTTTGAAGCTTGATCCATTGTAGGGACTAAAAGTCAGGGCATCTCGGCCTCTGCTGCATCAATTATGACCATTCTTGATGACGGATTGCTGTTATAATATTTCTGAAATTCTAATTTTAAGGGGTCAGGTGACTGCAATTTTATAATAAATTTGAACGGGGCTCAGGAAAGCTAAAATAAAATACCTCTACAAAGTTAATTCAAGCACCTTTCAAATCTAGTCTTCTAGATTAGCAAAGACAACAAATACCATCCCACTGTAGAAAACCTGTTTATTAGACAAATTATACACAGAAAGCTTTGCCACTTGTAACAGAGGCCCCAGTTTGTTCAGTTTTGAATAATATGCAACACATACAACAAAATAGGCCTATATTAAATACTGTACATCATAAATTTTTGAAAATTATCAAGTAAATCCTGTAGTTCTATGTATGAAATTAAAAATGTTAACAGATAGCGCAACAGCAAGTTTGTGCATGCTTTCTTTTTAATTAACTTGCCACTTTTTGTTATTTAGCCAGCAAATAATAAAATGAACTCAGGATGACATGAGAAAAGCAAAGAGTTTGTGTTCATGTGTTTATGTTGATCATGGGCGGGACAAGGGAAACCCAAATGCAGTAATGTGACTGCTAAACTCAACGCTAAAGCTCATCATGATATACTCTTTTCTTTTTGTTAAACAAAAATAGCATCAACATGTAAAATATACATTTTTTTTATAATGTCTCTTTCATTATACTAAATAAAACTTTTTAAATGTCTGTGTCCTATTTGTCATTCAATAGCCATACTGTAGCCTAATATAAGAAAAGAACACCTAAGAATGCTTGCTTCAAAACACTCTGGCTTGACTTGAGTTCTCTACGCACAACATTTTGCGATTTTAGTTCTTAAAGATAACAAACTGAAAACTTGTTCTAAACAACTAACATTATCAATTATTAATACAGTGTTAGTGAAAAAGGTTTGGTTCCATTTTACCACCCCGACCCCTAATCCACAAAATATTCCTTAAATGCTCTTAATGTACCGTTCCCCGTCCCCACCCCCCAAAATGCACCTTAATGGTCTCATTTTAATTAATTGGCACTTTAAAAAAAACAAGTTATATAAACAGTACCCTTAACATTATAGACATGAAATAGAAGTATATTTCGGACTCATCTCATAAAAGGCAGCCATTGGGTTCTCATGGCCGTTGACTCTTCATGACATTCCCATGACTCTAAAGCACAACCATTGATTTGCTGCTCTTAAACATTTCCAGTAGACTGGGATATTTTGGGTTTGACTGGAAATCATGAGGGTACAGCTAGCTAGTTGACATATAAGGCCTGTTCTGAAGATGCTGTTGCAATGGCTTCTCCTCAACACAAAATCAACTCCACTTGAACCTGATAAGACGCGATTAATGAACTCGAACATGACGTGACCTTACAGAATGAGCTTTTATCTTTTAAACATCCGGGCCATGGGAGCACTGAAATTAAGCAAAACAAAGAAAAATCAAAAATAAAAGTTTGAATGATGTAATGATGCAAAAACAGAGACTACAGCACTCATTTTAGCAGTTTTTCAAAGTTTGCTGAGAGAAAAAAAACAAGTAGACAGCTCAGAACAATGTTATTTTTTGTACTTCCTGACCAAAACACATTCCACGCATTAAAATATTTTTTTCAAAAACAAAATTCAATAAAAGACATATAATAAGCGTAAGCTTTGAAGTCTTTCAGTTTGTCTTTTATGTTTTTTTTTCTTTAGGTTGTTTTTTGTATCATCCCTTTATAACTATCCCTCTGAGAGTCTGATTAGAGGATCTCACCTTGACTTGAAAAGCAGATAGCACAGTACAGGTGAGAAAAGAAAAGGTCAGATCTACATACAATCACTTACAGGTCTGTGGGCACTGGTGCAGTGCAGTGGGATTGACAAAGAGTCTTTAGTGTGCATCACAGAATGGTGAAAACAGTTTCAAGCTGATGCACCAAAATGGCAGAAATAGTTTAAGATTGACGCACCAGACTGTTGGTTCTACAGTGTCATATTGTTGCACTGTCATGGCATTTCAATAGTTTTCAGACCGATGCACCAGGAGGGTGTCAGCATTTGTTCAGCTGTAAAGTCTTAGGTCTAGTCAGGCCACCGTGTGGACACCATCTTGGAGATGACTACACATTTAGAACCCCAGGTATTGGTGAAATAACACCAGAGAAGAGAAAACTGAGTATGGACTCCGGACATAGTGAAAAGGCAGAGTAAAACTGGTGAAGTAGAGGAATCTTCCTATAATCGCTGAGATGGTGCCTTTTCAAAACTACAAGGGGCTGCTGTATGTAGGGCTACAGACAAAACTATACGTTTTATATGCCTTCATAAAATAACTGCCCCATAATTGCTTATTGGTTTAAGCCCCTTGGAGTTGTTTCATGGCTAAAGCACCACTAGTCATCCACCAAAGGCAGCCCGGGAGCTCACGAGAACATACAAGTGTTTCCTGTTGTCGGAGCAGAGTAAAATAAACCCTCATAAGTGGGGTTTAGACAGTAATAGGAGTCAGGTCATCTCAGTACATCTCCATTACATGAAGACGTCCTCACATCATAAAACAGAAACAATAAAAAAGATCCCATTTCACACATATCCCCCAAAATAATCCCCCAAACAATCACAAGAACAACAACAATAAAGCAAAGATTCAAGCCCCCACCCCACCCCACCCCACCCCACAGCCCCCTTCCCTTTTTGCACCTCACCAGCATGGTTTGCAGGAGGATAAGGAATGCACCAACAGACCTCCACCTCCTTCGTCTTCTCCACATACAAAATGGATACCCCTGGAAACACCCAAGCAGAAACTCAAAACGTAAAGATTCCTATGTACACAGATGTCTATCTTCTGACTTTTTAGCTTAGACATAATGTATTTGTTTTACCACCCAATGACCGACTCTAACCAGCTTCCCCTCTTCTTTTTCCTTCTCCTCCTCTTCCTCCTAAACCAACCATATCCTTAGCAACCCCTCATATGGAAGTGCCCCTGTCTGGATCATTGCCATATCCAAAGTTGGGTCCTGGACCTGTGGGCTGGTAGGGGATGGAGGACATTGTTTTAATGGGGCTGCGGAAGAAGCCACCGTTGGGGGCCCTCTGCCTGAAAGGGCCCACCCCTCCAGTCCGGTGGTCCTGGAGGCCGCCCCCGCCACTGCTACCGAAACCAGCGGAAAATCCAGCAGCAGCTTTGGCAGAGAGGCTGCGGCTGAGGGTCTGGATCTGCTCAGGGATGAAGGTGGTGGTGGTGATGTGGGTGTTGCGGAAATCGCTGATCTGCTCGAGTGCCTGGCGTGCGGCAGGCAGCGCATCCATATCAAGGGGTGTTAAATCGACGGAAGAGGTGGAGAACTGCTTGTGGGGGCTTTCATCCTCGGTGCACAAGCTGTTAACCCGGCGGTGTAGGTGCTCCAGGTCGATCTCCTTATCGTCCTGCAGGTGGGGAGGGGCAGGGAAGGAGTAGGGAGGAGAACAGGAAGTGGTGATGGTAAATGGTCGAAAGGAATAGAGATTAAGAAAAGGGAAGAACAAACAAGTTGGGATGAAAGAAAGGATGGGATAAGAGAAAGATTCAAGGAGAATATTTAAGGATAGGAGAAGGAGAAGGGGGAAATGAAGAAGGATGCAAGGGATGAGAAAATGGAAGGAGGGGGATAATGAGGAAGATGAAAGGAACGAAACAAGGAAAGTTGGATGAAGGAAGAAAAGGAGAGAAAGGAAGTAAAGGAAAAGGAGTGAGGGTAGTGCAAATAGAGGAATATGGAAATGGAGAGAACAGTGAAGGAAACAGAGCAGAGTATGTACCGAAAGTATATATTTTGAAAAGGAGGAAGTAGAAAAGGAAGACAAGGATGGGGTGTGTTTGTATTCAGCAACAGGGATGTCATCCATCCGACCAGTATAAATGGATAGTAAGAATAAAAATGAGAGCACGGAGGAGCGTGTTAAACAATGCAGGTGAGAAAAGGACGAGGGCACGACAGCATGCATGTGACCAAACAGAAGATTTGGCAAAGGAGATTCAAGATGAGGTATTTGCAATAGTTAAGAATAAGAATGAGAGTGACACAAAATAAAAATTAATGAATAGTTGGTGGCCACATGGGTGTGACAGGGAGGAGGAGAGCAAAAAAGAGGAGGGGAAAGATGGAGGGAAGGATAGAGAAGCACACTCTGAGTTGTGGTCAGGATATTGAAAGAGAGGAACATCAAAACACTTCTACACGGTCTCTAAGGGAGTGCAAATAATCTGGAATACACACAGAAAACACACCGCCATCATGCTGTGTGCTTTGCGATTCCAGTGCTAGATCTATTTTCAAGCAAGCGTTACCATACATATATATATATATCTATATACTTATATATATTATTACACTAATACAATTTAAAGAAAACTTAATCTGAAAACGTATTCCTCTGTCTTGTCACCTGGTCATCATGCCAAAGAATTCACATTGAGATTGACATCTCATTTTCAAGTGAATTTTTTCCAGGCCACAAACAAATCATCACAACAGCTATTATGGTTTATTTATCAATTGCATCATATAATATAGATGGTATAACTTCAATAAAACATTGTTTATTACACTAATTACAATTCCACCTAAAGACAAAGCACATACATTAACTTAAACTTTAACTTAACTTACAATATAAGTTAAATGAAACTTACAAAGCATACTTTATTATTCTACATTCACATATAAATACCTTATCCACAAGTCTTAAGAATGGTAACACTGTGAGAGGTGTTTCATGCTTTTACTGGATAGGGCAGGGTGAACAGTGGTGGAGGGTAGCTCAGTTTGCAATGAATGAGGTGAGGATATAGAGAGGAGAGGGCTCAGGTGCTAGAAGGTGCTGGAGAGAGATGTTTTCAATTTTGCATTGTCCACACATACACACACTCACGTTGGCAGTGTGCTTCTCTGGCTTTATGTCAGGTAAGTTAAGGTTTTCTGAGGTGTCTTGGAGGTACAGTAGGTGGTGGGTAAGTGTGGGGTGTCACATAATTTTAGGTGTCCCATTTTGGTGTACATGGAAATACTGTTTTGGTAAAGACAAATGGGTTTTTGAGGAAGGGGGAGGATCACATTATTGGGGGTAAATATAAATTTACTGACCGTGTCCTTCGGGTCTGGGGGGGTCTGGAGGGGGCTCTGGCCCTACCGTATGTAGCTCACGGACAGAGGGGACCAACAGTGGTGCCCCCTGGTTGCCATCTAAGGAAGGGACAGCAGGAGGAGGGGGAGGACGGGGGGGCACTAAAGTTTGTCGTGACACTATTATACACACACTAAACGTTTAAAGAAGGGGATATCGAAGGGGTGTAAAGAGTTGGTATAAAACGAAATGAAAGGAAGTGAAAGAGAAGAGTGAATCACAAATGGTCAGTCTGCTGTCTGTGAAAGGAGAGGTAACGGGTAACTACAAAGGGTGAGGGAAAAGGACTGAGGCAAGGAAAAGTGGAAGGACCTGACTGCATTTGTTTTAATACTTCTTTCATCATTATGCCCACAGTAACATTACAGAAAATAGCCTCCTAAATGATCAAAACCTTAATTGATATAAAAATCTAATCAGTAACTCCAAAGGTCCGCCTCATTTTTGGCTTCATTTGTACTGTAAAAATCTCTATGTTACATAAAATAAACTCTTTTATGCAGGCATTGACCTGCACATATAACTCTACAGAGCATTTATCTTTGTCTGGTCAAAGATGTTGCTCCATTTGACTCTGTACAGAGAGACAGCACCCTCTAACGGCTGAAAGGCATCAGTGCGTACACATATTCAACTGGCAACATGCCAGATGTTTAAGTGTTTTGAAAAGAGGTACATGTGTTTCCAGTACTGTTGTACTGTAAAAACACCAGAGTTTGACCCTCTCCTTGATATTTATCATCGCTGTTGTTTTCGCTCATAAATCATTACATTTCAAATAGCATCTATCTTCAAGCATTACTAACCAATGATTTATTTTTATCTTCTATTGTATGTATAACCTTGGGGTGGGAGGTGAGGTAGTGAAGGTGCTCATTCTCATTTTGGGGGTGAGCTCAGAGGGGTTGGTGGGTTCGTAGGAGTGCTGCACGATCAGGGCGCAGGGAATGTCGCAGCATGCTGGGGGCTGGTAATGGGTGGCTGTGGGGGCAGTGGTGTTGGCGGTGTTGGGGGTCTGGTTCTGGGTCTGACCGCCCAGGGCAAGAGGATGTTCGTTGGGGCTGTGAGGGCACGGATCGGCAGCTTGCCTGGCAGATGGGCCATCTGCCTGCTTCTGGTGTGAGCGTGTGACATGCGTGTGGGTGTGTGTGTGTGAGCAAGAGACAGGAGGAGAGTGACAGAGAAAGAGAGGGCGATGGACGAGAGTCGTGGAGTAAACAGAGTTTCATATAAATGTGTTTGTGTGTTTGTATGCATGCAAGTTGAGTGGGAAGAGTAAAACAAGCCCCAAAAAAAGCCAAATAGACACACAGGCAGACAAACAGCAGACGGGCAAAGACAGAGAAGGGATGAGTGACAGACGTGTTCAGGCAGATGGAAGGATGGTAAGGTGGAGGAGAGAGAGAAGTCAATTGGAAAGACAGACGGGTGGGGGGTGAGCGAGAAGAAAGACACGGCAGTCAGTCAGCACACACAATTAAGCAGGTCGTTCTGTGTTGTGTCCTCAGAGAGACATTCACACAGTCGTTATATACCTGGAAAGGGGAGATGTTTAAATGGCATTTTGTATTGCTCTCTCCCTCTCTCTCTCCCCCTCGCCCGCTACACCCCTCAACACAGAGTACTTATCTACAAAAACAAAACAAAAAGGCAATATGAGAGCTTTGAGCCACAGTGACACAGATCATTCCATAGAGTTAGGACGAGGAGATCGGCAATTCCCATTCAAACCACAAATTTTAAAAATGAGAGCTCAAATGTTTTAGGTGTACCAAAGAAGCTGATACACAAGGAAGTGCCTGTTCTTCTCATGCTAAATCTACATGGATTATATGAATATATCAGACATGGTCAAAACCACAGATGTTATCACTATGGAAGAGTTCTGACAAAGATATTTCTATTAACTTTTTATCAATAGGCAGCATAAAAGTTAATCTCAGTTTTGAACTTTTGGAGATGAGGTTGATTCCAGTGACAGAACTCTTTCATACAAACCTCTGGGAGAACATTTAAAGGCCAAAAATATAAAGCAATATAGCCGTCCTGTTATGAATGAAATGAGCCTCAGACACTCAACTGGAAATAGTTTGTCTGAGAATAAAGATGCCAAAATTTACACTGGTGTCCAAACCACTTTCAGGGGCACCTTGAGACATACAGAACTGTCATTACGAACATACCCAGACATTACCCACTCAAGCACCAACCCATGAGTTCAGATGCTTCTGAGCACAGTAAAGGAGGTGGAAAACTGAGAATGACTAACTTCAAAAATGTAAGTGAAATGCATCATCAGGTGTTACCAAATGAAAATATATTCAGGACATAACAACACACTGTAGTGTACTGTAGTCATAATTCATTTGACTGTGTTCTATAGTATCAAAGATCCCAAAATGGCAAGGAAGACTTGCAAGGAGATTGTTAATACAGAGTTACACAATCCCACATTGTTTTGTGTGCATTTCCTTGTTAAATGTGCTCAATCATGATACATTTCTCATTACTGGTGACCCACATTAGTCAACTCTGCAGAAGTGTGTGCGTTTGTGTTCATGAGTGTATAAGCCCGGTAGAAAAACTGTTTACACCAAGAAGCAGGCTCATATTGTAGATAACAATGTCAGCCATTCAACAACACAAAACACAGAACCATAGCACACAAACACGGACAGATAGCCCACATTTAAAAGCAGTTAACACAGCATTACAGCATACAGTATGAATGTAAAGGCATGTACAGACATGTACAGTATGTGATTATGTATGTTTTAGAATGTATAAGAATCACAGAGACACACACAGCTTAGTTGTAAGTTTGATAAGTGGATTGTAGGTTTCATGTATGCAGGAAGCATGTGTGTGGCAGGTAGGGGTGATGCTGGCCATACACTTAGATGGTTGGGTTATGATTGATGCTAGTATTTACTGATTTTAAGTGATTCACATTCATCTTAAATTGTGTATGTGTCATTGAGAGTAAGATAACTTGATTCTTGATAGCTGCTGGTGAGAGGGAGCAAACATGAACTGAAAACCATCAAGGCTTATGAAGCATGTTTGAAAGAAACTGAACACATGTACATCTCGCATTAATGGGTATCATGATATGACATATCTGACACAAAGTGTGAGCATTCATTTTATTAACACAAGCCTGACATGACTGGGAGTTAAATGTTAGGTGGTGATGATGTGTATGCATGCATATGTGTGTGTGTGTGTGTGTGTGTGTGTGTGTGTGTGTGTGTGTGTGTGTGTGCAAGCTTTGTTGTGTGAGCTACTGTAGGAGCAGCCATTTTGAGGTAGCTGTTTGACATTTTCAGGGAGGAATCTTTTGACTTTCTAATGAGAAATGATTAGAAATTATTAGCACTGTAAGTGCAGTTTCTAACACACAATGTTTAACAATAAGATTATATGATATTATATGGTGGTATTATGGTGGTGTAAAGCACTTTGAGCTGAATTTTATGTCATGAAAGGTGCTCTATAAATAAAGTTTATTATTATCATTATTATTATTATTACTATGGTGCTGATATTAGCAGTAATCTTGCATATATATATATATATATATATATATATATATATATATATATATATATATACATATATATGTGTGTGTGTGTGTGTGTGTGTGTGTATGACTTATAAGTCTATATATGTCTTAGTGGGCACAGTAACTCACTGTGTTGGAGGAGGCAAAATCCTCATGCCAAGTCTGCACTCCCAGTTCGTACTCTTGGTGCCAATGTATCTCACTAAGCCAAGTTTTTTAAACCCACACATAAAGACTGGGTCACCAGGCTTTCCAATTTAATGTGAAGCTTGCAAAAATGCAAAGGAAGCCAGATGCTCTTGGCCCAGTGTGATGGTCTCAAGTGGTGCTAACATTCACTCTGACAGCAAGACCGAGGCCAACGAGTTCTTCATTTAAACTGACAGAGAGCAAGGCGTCTAGTGGAGTTAATTACTTGCTTTATGGTTTGCTTCACTTTATTAATTTAACTTTAGGAAGTTGGATGATATTAAACACACTAGACTTACTCCATTGGCCATGACTAAGGCCAAATTGCATGCAGTTTTCCCAGGTCGATAAAATGCAACATATGCAATTTATCTAATTAGTTGCTTTGAAGTTGATTTAAATTTGTCTTCTTTCCTCCACTGAGTCAGGACATGCTGCAGTGGTCCCAGCATGACTCTCTCCTGTTCTGTTCTCAGTAACCATCCTTGTAGCTGGTTGTCTGTTTGAAAACATTCTGCACAGATGGTGATTTCTGAGTATGATTATTTGAGGGAGAAACAGCAAATAATATCTCAGCCAACTGAAAACCCCTGTCTGAAGTACTAAATCCCATTTTCAAGTGACAGTGGACAAGACACTGTCAGTGGTGGTCAGTCTCAGGATCAGTGGTTACTTGAACAAACATTGAGCTAATCCAGTGGCAGTCAATAGGTCAATGTTCCAGCAGGGTGAAGGATAAACGTCAGGGGTCAACTATCAAAAACAATCATGGCTGACTGAGCAAACTTCATCTTTACCATGGTAGCACTAAAGGGGCTATTCTAATAATTCACTTCAGTATTATTCAAGATTATTACATCTTAAATTTGTGGCTGAGATGTTTTGTTTTATTTTGAGTATTCAAGTAGAATCTTAACCGCTCCTCTTAGCATAAAAACAGAACAACTTGAAACAGTCCTCATCTCTTTATCATCTTTTTTATAAGCACTACATTAAAGCTGGAGTGTGGGACTTTTACATATAAATGAACATCTGTTACATTCAAGCCCTTGCCAAACAAGTTCACACAGTGCTGATTAAGCCTATCACTGCCAGATAAATTTCTCTGTTTTTCACAGTACACAGAGTTTTTAAATCTGGTGTCTGGTATTACATTCTCATGCTGGCGTACTGGCAGTGATGCGTTTTATGTCAACCAGCAATGATTGGTTTCCCCTTAGATTTGCTGGGGAAATTACATAATGTTCAGCATCCCAACCCATCCTGACGGGTGCTCGGCTCTCAGGTATCTTCATTGGACTGCAAGGCAAATTGAGTATGCATGGCTAAAAGCCGTTGTAATTTTCGTTGTACTACTGTTAATATGTCACTTTATTAAGTTTTAATTTTTTTCTGGCGAAAAAGTAACCATTCAGATTCCAAATCTGTGGTCAGTTTATTCAAATATATTTGGAAATTTGCTCCGTTTTAAGAGCTGTGAGGAGCTGACTGGGTGGGACCTGCTGGCATATGTTATAAAGGCACATGTTGACAGTGTTCCTGCTCTCGCTGCCAGAGGGGGGAGACAAAAATTCTGCACTGCAGGTTTAAGCTTGCATTTCTATACATCACTACTTGGACTACCACAAGGTATATGTGCACACTATCATCCACATCTGACTTCTAAATCAGTAACAGTGATTTTCCTATGTGAGTGACTGCCGTAACATGCAAAACCTTGAATAAGATCCACAAGGAGAATCAAAGACTATCACTATTTAATTCCCTGCTGTCCCTCCTGTTCACTGTTGTGACTCCTCTCCTGTGCTCAGCTGGGGACTGATTCCACTGGCTGCTCTTAGGGGCTAATAAAGATGGCGGGGGGTGTGTGCGTGTTTGTGTGTGTTGCAGCTGAACCACACTGTGCTTAACATGAGTTTGGGTTCAACTAAAAGTTTGGTCTCTTTGTGGCTGCTCAGTGGTGGACATGACTATTGGTCTGAATGACAGATTAAAGCTGGTAACTGAGCAGGGGGCTGAAGGTAGGGGGGTATATGGTGTGTGTGTCGGAGTGTGTAGTGAAGAAAAAAATTTCTGTTGTCTGATCAAAAACAAGAGAACATTTGTAGTCAGTTGGGTGCCAATCTTGCATTTGTTGAAACATAATACACAGTATCTAAGACCCCATATTCTGAAATTATTACAAACAATTGATTGTGGTCCAAAATGTTTCACAGAGCTACCTCTGGTAGAGGTGGGAGCAGCAATTTGGTTTCACCTACTGACGTGGTTTTCTTTTAATGCAAAGTGATTAGGCACTGAATCAAGTGGAAGAGATACAATCTTTGTTTCAGTCACATATGATCTCTATGTGATGGGTGGGAGCATGTGGGGTGAATATTTAATTTATTTAACTTGATTTACGAAAGCAATAAGATGATGGCTAGGGAAATTATGGCAGCAATATAGAAGCGGGTGAACATGTTGCTCTATTCTCACTCAAGCTTGTAGTCAGTTTAGCGGTACTTCATGCCATATGGCACGACATGGACTGAGATAGGAGGAGTCTGCGTGTGTCTTTATTGCTCCAACTCGCGTATTCACAGAAGTGCACAAATGGTCTCATAACGTCAGAAAAGAAAAGTCTAGCCTTAAACTGATTCATTTTCTAAAGAGGAAAGAGGAATCCACATGGCGTGCAAGTAAAACTGAACAATCAATGAACAGCCCAAAGGACATCTGATAATTACAACTAATTATTTGACACTGGTGACCCATTGCAAACAATTGCAGGTGATGTATTGGACTGAAAACTGTAGTTTGTCAAACAAGCCTGCACATACTACAGTGATTGCAGCTGATGAAGGACGTCATTCAAGCCACAAACCACCAATTTGCCTGCAATAAAATGCCGATTAAAGTCTAGTTTGTGGTATATTTTTGTCTTTCATGTCAAAGCACGTCACCACTTACATCCCATCATTACTCTCTGTGAAAACAGTTAGACGAATACTTATTAGAGTATAAGCAAACCTTCTCCAAAAGCTAGAAATTGTAATGATATAGTAATCAAGTAATTTGTGATCGACCAGGGGCTGCTCACTTAATCATTTAGAACCAGTGGTTCATAGAGTTTTCATGTTAAAACTTTCCTCTAAATTAGTCTCCAGATGATTGGTGTTATCGGCCTTTTATCATGAAAAGTAACCCGATCTGACACTAAATCATCTTGGGTATAGTCAAAATTTCCATTCCCATCTTTTTGTCATCTTTTCTAATTTATTCTTGGTGGAACTTTAAATTAGCATGACGCCAAAGATTAAGCAGATGGGACAGGCTGCTCTTACTTGTTTCTGGTAATATGGAGTCATGCAGAGAAGTTCACTTAGACAGTCCTAATTAGTGCTATGGTCATCATTTTCACCCCCTTTAAAGCCCATTTTGGTAACCGGGCTTCAATATCTGTGATATTATGTCAGACCTTTAAAAACATTTCTTCTTGTCTGATTGACAGTAAGTCCAGTCCATATCTCCAAGGACTGGAAGGTGAATCATAGGTTAGGAAACATTTTTACATTAATTCTCTAAAGCCATTATCCACAAGTTAACCTTAACCTGTCTTTATCAAACTGCTTCCACACATGGGAAAAAGCAATTGTTTGAAGCTCAAGTAATTTACCTGATGGCGAAAACATTTTCTGCTAAAATTAATCTGTGCTGCTTCATGCCTCAGTCTAATTTATTACCAACACATAAATAATGAACTCTAAACCAAAAGTGAAGATATTATTTCACACATAATTACATTTCTTTCAGTTCATCAGTAGCATGTTTTGCATACCAAATTTGCCACACTTTGCTGCAATTTCACAGTTTTGATTAAGGTTATTTACTTTAACACTTCCTCCCTCTGTGTTTTGGCAAACATAGCATGGGACGTGACAAGATGGGTTGGGTATGGAAGCTGAATTGGGAGCTGGTTCAAATCTGTCAAATCCCAGTTGATAAGACTGCCACTGAAATAGATGGGTTGCAACAATGGCTAGTGATTATATTCTGGTAAAAAAAAAAGGGCCTCAGCTTGTGTTATTATAATTCAATAATGGAAAACCAACTAAACACACTGCCATTTGGGCTTTTCTTTGAAGATGTTACCTTTCCTGTCTATGATGGAGCAGACGTAGCTACCACATCACAACAGACTGCAGGGTTTCTACCAGGGGGAGATGTTGCCAGAGTCACCTTGATTGCCTCGAACGATATCCCTGCTGAGATTATCAACTGCACATAGGCTGATTGGATATTTCACAGGGTGCTGCTGCTAATTTACAAGGTGGAGTGTTGCCACAGTTTTGGGAAGAACGCTGGTATAAATATCCATGTTTAATATTGTGAGTCAGTGTTTTTGACTCTGCCTTGGTCAAGGCACACTGCAGCATTCCAACAGGCCCTCAGGCTGTTTTTGTATTTCGTTTTTTTAACATTGCCATATCCTCTTTTCCTCAAAACATTAACATTTCAGAAAAATACGTGGTTGATTACCCTGTTGACACTGATGCATTTGCCTCATTTGAAATGAATTAACATCATCAAAATAGTACTGATAAAACGTTTAAAAAAGAGGTGAGATTTCGGACACCACTGTGTTTATTGAGGATCTGTAATGTGATTGTGCATTGTGAGAGTATAAAGACATAAAGGGATTTTGTGCGTACTGTGTGAACATGGTCTTAGGGGACTGAATATATTACTATGAAGACATCAACTCATTCACAGTATGTCAGCTCTCCTTGTGTGTGTACAATGTGAGGAGTATGTGTACCCTGAATACTTACCCAGCCCGTGTAATATTATATCATGTCTAATGTTCTATGTTGTATTTGGCATCAGTATGAATTGGCAGTACTTTAGATCAAGTAATGAGGGCTGAGAAGGAATAACACATGAACAAAAAGTAAACACCCTCTTCAATTAAGTTAAGTTAAATTTGCTGCTTAATTCAGTTTACTCTCAGACTCAATTTGCTTCTGGCATAGAATATTTCTTTGGTTAATCATTTTGATAATTTGATGGTAACGTTAATTATGAAAACTATTAGAATTAATAACATGACAGCATGCTTTATAACAGTCCTATTAAGCTCATGATTGTGGGTGAGAAGAGAAAATGAGCACAGTGTTCTCGGGGATTCTGAAAACATCCAAGTCCTGTTTGACCTTTCTTTGCCTTCCTGCATACCCAGAACTTTATGTACACAAGACTACACAAAAGATCAATGCCACTTACATCACTGGAGATCTAATATAGCACCTCCAAGATTCTTTTTGACAGAAAATCCTACTTACAAATACAGTTCCAGGGTAGTACTGCTGATGTAGCTTGTGTGCAAATTTAGTTCATGGGAAGTGACATTGTGAGCACAGGAGGTTTTCAAAAAGTTCCAGATGCTGTCAGTGTCACAAATACTCTCTTGCACCTTGACTTTGGGGATTTTTTTTTTCAACTTAGTGCCTCTAACCACAAAGCCAAGACTTTGTAGCCAGTAACTCTACATTATTCTCTCCTTGACTCTTACATCATTCACTCCATCATTAACTGTCCATTACTCTCACTTCTCACTTTTTTCTTACCTTGATCTCACCCTTCCTATTTTCTCTACCCATTCTTAAACTACTTCTCTCCTGTCTCACACAATTGGAGAAGAGCTGAGATCTATTCTAGGCCCTACATCTCTCTCTGTGTCATCTCTCCTTTTTTCAGCCACCCATCCATCCCCCTACCTCCTTGGAGGGGACTCTGGATCCCTTTCTCCGTGACCACCAGCTTTCCACCATGGCGATGAGGCAGGAGAGCACCACACCAGCTGCCAGGACGCAGAAAACACCGGCGAAGCTGTGGATATCCAGGGCATTGCCACGCTGTCGTGCCTGGACTGAGCTGAAAAGGTCACAAGGGCTGTCCTTTGGCCACCACTTGAGTTTTAGTATATCCATGTCACCATTCTGCTGAAGCTCCAAGATTCTATGATGTAAACAGACAAAAAAACAAGTATGTAAGCATGTAGCAGTGTATGTGCATACATTTTACACATAAATGGGGTTATTCCAGGATTCTGGCAAAGGGAAGGGGCCAATAGATCTTGTAATGAGCACTGTGAATTAATGTGTAGATGCACGAGTGAACAATAAGTTAAAAGCAACCGACAGGATGGTAATATACCACTGTCCAGAACAACCATTGTCAGGATTAAATATATCTTTAAGGAATGATAATTGATTTTGTCTGAGGACCATTTTAATTATAACAAAGTCAAAGCCATTCATACAAAGCAATCATGAAGAATAAAAAATATTCATACAACACTGCAGCTTTTTCTGCAGTTGCCATAGCACTTCTCTTCCATTTGAGGGCAGTGTTGGCCAGTTAAATCCCTCCCTGATCCCTGACAACCATATTGGGCTGTCAAACTCATTATGGCTAACATTAATATGTTTTGCAGCACAGCGCGAGTACACTGCCACAATGTCATTATGCAGCCTAGCTTTAGTCCCACGATTGATGGCTTCAGAGAGGATACAGCTCAGAGGTTGATGGGGTCCCTCTGTTAGCCTTCAGCTTATTATTTAACTGGGTCGTTCGTTTTGGTTTGGAGGGGAGCTGCAGACACACACAGACAGGCATTCAGAGGTTCTGTTAGCGTTCAGCTGGATATTTAACAGAGGCGATCTGGTATGGAGGCGAGAGAAGCACAGGGAGAAGGAAAGACAAAGTAAAAAGACAAACTGGCAGTGTGTGTGTGTGTTCATGCATATACTTCCCTCACAGACACATAGATACAAACATGGAAAACAAATAGATGCAAATAATCCCATATACATACTCATAAACTAAGCCACCACACTGATTGACACCAACAGGGTAGATGCACACAGTCACAAACTGCTCGCATGTCCAAGCAAACTTAAACAGGATTCATACATGTGTACATAGAGACAGATGTTTGCAATTATCTGCAGAATTTCCTGGGGGCAAATGCATCCTGCAATTTCAATGACAGCATGCTGACATCAGTGACAGTGCCCATCTCTCATCTTCATTTTTCCTCATACGGAATACAAAAAATGGACTGGCATCAATCAAGAAATGCAAATGAGCCCTGCAGACAGTTTACATAATTAATTTTATTCACAATAGCCAGAAAACATTGCTCATTTCAATGTAAATCAGCTAAACAGGCTCAGCACGTTGCTTTATAGCCACGTCACTCTCATTTAGGGGCATTCTCTTATCACTTCCTGGGCTCTACTGAGCTGGTGGGACTGAGGAACAGGGGAACTACACAGCTAAATGCAAGTTGTGGTTGTTATTGACGGGACAGAAGAGAGGAAGAGAAGAGAAGAGAAGAGAAGAGAAGAGAAGAGAAGAGAAGAGAAGAGAAGAGAAGAGAAGAGAAGAGAAGAGAAGAGAAGAGAATGCCTAAATAGACAGTAAAAGAATAAAAAAAACTCATTAGAAGAGTAAATCCACCAACAGTCATTCTAATAACAGATCATGTGCAACCAACTGCTGACTTTATTGTGGGATTGTTTGGCTCATATCAACGCAGATTAGCGCCAAGATTAGATATGACTTTGTGTAGATGATATTGACTCAAAACAAATTAAATCGAACTGATCTGCCCTGATTACAAAGGGCATAATATATAGTCGATGTTTTCAGCAGTAGTTTTACAGTATAGCAGCAGCACTGGCCTTGTTGTATGCCCTGGTTATAACTCTATTGGCACGGAGAAGAGGTTGTCAGTTTAGAAATCCCTTACCACACATCAATCCTGCATGTGTTCGTTTTTAGTAGTGCAGTGGGCTCTGCTGCTCTCAAACATGTTACTAAGTTACTTTTGGACTGCGATATTCAATAAGGCAGGACTTGCGCTTCTGACATTGCACTCCACTCCTTCTGAGTGCTAGTTTGCTGACTGCTGGAGGAGCAATAGCACAAAAACACTTCACTGTTGCATGCGGGGCACACCGTTGATATATACAAGCTGACATGGCTAAGATTAGATTTTTGAACTTCACCTGTGTTTAATCAAAATTTAAACAGCATCCTTACTAGTTTGTGTGTAGCTGATGTTGTGCCTTCCATACAGTACTGACCTTTTTAATTTGCTACTTTGACAACATATGCCACACACATACACACAAGCGTGCACCCTGACAGACAGCTTCAGAGAAAGACAGATTACACACAGGCTAATGAGATGGAATAAGAGCGATCCCACCTATCAAAGAAAGCAGGCGATATTTTGTCAAAATATTTCATCATTTCTCGTTTGGAATTCAGCCAACTTCTAAAGATTTCTTGTCTGAGTTGATGTCTTTTCATGTCTGTCAAAAAGAGAGGCATGCTTTATGTTTGGCGTTGCTGTCTGTTATCTGTGCTCATGAGTTGACTGTTCTATGTGTCACAAATGTCATGTCACACAGGTTTTTGTGTGGCACTTAAGGAGTGGCAACAAGGAGCGGCATTGTCTTGTTTCATCTCTGTTAACATCTGTGCACACAATTACTATAGACAGATGTGAATGCCTTTTTGACAAAACATTACAAAAGGTGTTTACTGTTGACCTTTGAGGGAAAACAAATAAGCAGTGGAAGAGGTAATTAACATTTCTCTCCTTGCAGAGAAATATCAGTGGAATGTGAATATAATTGTCAAATATTCTACAGGAAACCCTGCATAATTTTACATATAATTTTGCTGTGTTGGTTACTGGCTGCATCAGTAAGGTAAAGATTAATGTTCAATTTGATTTTCAAAGATTAATGCAAATATGCACAAAATGCCAGCCTTTTTTTTTTTATTCTAGACAATCACATGGATGCCAAACAAAACAACAAAGAATACCTGATCAAAGATCCAGCAGATCAAAACAACAACAACAAGAACAACAACAAGAACAACAACAAAAAACATCTCAAAGAGAGACTTTCATCATAGGAAATATTAGGATGTGACTATGTTGTATGTAACTTTGAGGGAGGACAGAATAGAACAGATTTGAGATTCAGGACCGAGTGCTTTCTCTCTCCCCTCTATTACGACCCCGTCTGCCCGTAGAGCTCATCATCTATCATTCTGCACTAATTGGCCTATCAGAGTTATGCAAAGACTGCTTCCCTGATAGGCCCTTGAATCCTATAGCACTGACATGCACTTACAAGAACACACTCACACACATAAAATGGCTACATTTAAATATGTAGAGTAATGTGGCTTTTGGTCACTGTAGGATTGAGGTTAAGTTGCCTTTATCCTGCCCATAAAGTCAGATAGAAAAAAGCAACCATTGCATAGAAAGAGAGAAATCTAGGAAAATGTGGCACTTCTGAAAGTACTCTGAATTTGTTTTTGAACTGTATGTGGAAATAACAATCCCTACACTCTGATTTGACCCTGTAACAGTAAAATACTTGCAGGAAAGAGGAAAGATATGATGAGCATGCTGGTAATGTGTTTTATAACATCAAAATACAGATGGTGCAAACTAAAAGTGAAGCGAAAGATGTTAACATGCTATACCACAAGCACGCTATATCCTTGTAAATGTGACAGCAATCCAAACATTTTGAGCCCTATTTTAACGATCTAAAGTGCATGGTCTGAAGTGCATGGCGCAAGTGCACTTAGGGTGTGTCCAAATCCACTTTAACTATTTTAACGGCGGAAAAAATGGTTGATGCGTCAGGCGCATGGTTCAAATGGGTTGTCCTTAGTCTCTTAATTAATCATGGGTGTGTTATGGGCATAACATGCAATAAACAAATCAAAGTGTCATCTCCCATTCCCCTTAAAAGCCTGGTGCGCTTGCACCTTGGCGGATTGCTATTATGATGGCACATTTGCCAAGTAGTAAGAAGGGACACTTCTCTGCGGGGGCAACGGATCTGCTCGTGCACAAAGTGAAAGCGCACGATCCATAACGAGCACACTGGCCCCTGCTGCTCCTGAACCCTCCCGTGGTCAGCTCCAGACTACCAGTTTAAGATCCTGTTCATTAATTTGTTGCAAATATTTTTTAATCACAGCTTTGGTTTCTTTAAAATCGTTTTGCTCAGTCGTGGAGTAACAGGTCAAATCAGCGGGGTTTTAATTGCCGAAAGTATGGAAACCTGATCACTGTACTCTCAAAACTGTTACAGAATATTTGTTAAATATTGTTCAAAAATTAAATCATTCATTTTAATCATGTAAAAAATCATTAACACAGTTATCAGGACTTGATCAGCTCTCCAAGGTGCTGATCCTGCTGCTGGCAGCAGCTAGAAGCTGTGCAGATTTATCTCCTTCGTTAGTTTAATCATTGTTTTCACCTCATTTATGTCCTCATGTGTTCCTCATGTCATCATGTATTGATGCAGCAGGAAAGTCAATCTGTGTCTGATCCGTTGTTGTCCATCTGTTGAAATACCTACGTGTAATGCCACAATTTGGTCAAATAATTACACAATTTTATCCATCATTACTGCAACTAATTACTTTTGATAAATATTATGACTAAGCATTATGAATGTGTTTTTTAAAATATGATGATGTACACAATAATAATCTTTCACACTGTAATTCTTTAATTCGTAATCTTTTGCATGTTTATGCGCTGCTGCACGTCCTGTGTGTGTAAGAAGCAGGGTTTATGTTGCGCACTCGCCTATGTAGACGCATATTACTGTCTTGATAATGCACCTTAAAATAACCGTGAAACATTGTGCCATTGACTTCAGACCAAGTTTTTGTTGGTCAATAGCGCAATCGCTCTCTGCTGCCTCAAGATAGCAATGTACCAACAATGCGCCTGACCACACCTCATTTCACGACCAACCAACTGCCCACGGGTGCTCTGATGGGCGCAAGTGCATTTGCTATTTAAACAACGTGGGCACTGGATGGGAAAATGACGCCTGCGTCGGTCTTAAACTAACAAAGACACTTGCGTCATGCGTGGAACCGCTTTGCGCCAGGGCCCTAAAATTCATGAGTGGAGTATGAGCTTGCTTGGGTAATTCTAGCTCTAACGTTGTATTATGTAACTGCATTAAGAATGACTCCACATTTGTAAAATCAGTTACTGACAAGCCTGTAAGATATCTTTGTTAAGCCATGTCAGCTATAGGTAAGGAATACTTAAGCTTTGTGAGAAAAAGTGAACATGGCTCATTTTTAAACACACAAAAGCGGCTACCACTGTTCTTCATTTATCTCTATCCCATGGTAGACAGGCGGGATGAAAGGCCACCGTGAGCTGCCTGACAAAAACATGGGTTGAGTCAAAGGTTTCCTGCAGTACACCATCTGTCTAGATCTCTAATTTGGCTGTTGCTCTCTCACCACAAGAACTTCCCTCGAAAAACACACAGGCACACACATTTGCATGTGCACACATGTGCAAACACACACCCACACAGATACAGTAGGAATGAGAATTCATGCACACACAGTAAACATCTATACAAACAGACACACAATGATTTTGTTATGCGCGATCTGTTCAGAAATAATGACAAACTGACATGACGAGAGCTAGCAGTAGCTAATTAAAGTGCGTGTGTGTGTGTGTGTGTGTGTGTGTGTGTCACAGCTTTCTCATGAAGGCCGTGACATTTGATGGAGTTCATGATAAAGTGCAGGAGAAGAAATCTGACAACTAATTTATTTTCCCCACAGTAGTCTCATATCCCTGTGCAGTTACTCTACACTTTTTTGTTTTATTTTCAGTCTAAATATGGATAATACTGAACTGAAGGAGTGTATAGTTAGATGTGTTTCTTTGCTTTTTTTCCCTTCCTTCAAGGACTGTTAGTGTTTTTTGCTCAAGGTGTCATCAGTCAGCACACCGCTGCCTGAGGTATCAGGAAATAAATCACTTTAAGCACTAAGAATAACTTCTACTATACATCATTGCTGTCTGAGGATGTACACTATGGGTATTAGTGCCATGTCCTCCTTTATATAATACAAGGGTTTCTATATTAATGTCAAATGCATATTAACATCTTATTAAAGGCACCATTGTCGATTACAATGGACCGTATATGTTAGGTTTCAATGTCAATGTCAGTGGCATGCATGAGGGGACTAAAGTGTGTGTGATAGGTGAAATGTAATTACAGAACAAGTGTAATTTGTGTTTCTATATGGCTTCTATGGCCTTTTGTGTGTAAAACAGCTGGTCTGTGTGTGCAGGTACAGTACGACTATATGCATACTTCTTTTTGTAATGTAATGGTGTGTCACTAAGTATACAGTATGTGTGTGTGGGTATGGTGCATGCATGGCCTTGTGTCGGTGAGTGTGTGTATGAAACAGCTGGTGTGCTGTGAGATGCATTAACAGTGTGTGTGTGTGTGTGTGTGTGTAATGAGTTATCACCTTGCTTTAAGATCGTTGACTTTGACTGGGGAGATCTATAATGACTTTAACACTCCCACTGGCTGTTAAAGCAAATGAGTAAGGGTTGCCCGTGTGGTGGGGGGCAACTTTTGTGTGCCTATATGTATGTGTGTGTGTGTGTGTGTCTGCCTGTGTGTGCTCTCTGTCTCTGCCTCCCCGTTCTCTCTGCAGTGGCTGTTACTGTGTGGACTAGATGTTGCCATGGCAACTCTATGGCAGCAGCCTTGATGGTAGGATGATCACACATTATTAGCTGACTCAAGCTGAAAAAAAAAAAAGAACACCGTAGTGATTTGGATAAAGGAGACAGGGAAGGAAGACTTGAGGAAAGGAAGACAGGGTTGAAAAAGAGAATGTAAAAGAAGAGAGAAGGATACAATGTCTGTCAGGTGACAAAACAGATTCAAGATAAAACATTGTACTGTGATCACACACAGGGAGAGAGAGCGAGAGACAAAGAGACTCACTGATTATCACAAGAAAAATGTAGGAGCCACACATATGCAGCACATATTTAAGCAAGAGGACATGTCTGTCTACATAATGGAAAGCCAGGAAGGACACAAGCATGAATAAGGAGTGCTCTTTCTTTTTAACTCTCGCTTTCTTTTGGAGAGACACAAGTGGGTCTTGTATGCCAATCTTTGCTGTTTGAGGGTTAAGGTTGTATTTTGACTAAAGAATATAATCAGGTTAATGTTAGGGTTGGGGTAATGGTTGGGGTTCGGCACAGTCACACACACATTCAGACACAATCACACTTCTTACATTTACAGTAGATTACTGGCATCAAAGTTAAAAGAGGATAATGTTTAAAACCAAATGCACTCCTTTATGGTCATAAAAAGTTATTTTGTTTGGTTAAATCAAAGTTTCATATGGTTTTCACGACTTTGAATCATCAAACTAAAATGTTTAATGTTTAAATTTATTAAAAGGGAACATATGTTCCCTGTATAACCTAAACTGTGGACTATATTTCACAGCAACATGTATTTGTAACCATTTTAATGAGCAGCCCCTAATGTTATGAATGATGTCCCTACTGGAGTCAAATGGACTGTTAAGAGATTTCACAGTGTGTTGCAGCACCACTGCTGGGGTATAGGGAGTGTCTTTCTAACTCAAATGGATGGTGGGGCTGTTTCAAACATAGCCTGCAGGCTACAAAGTGAGTTTTTAAAAAGCCTGTTATCTCAGCACCTGGCAAACTGATCGTTGAGTCATTGGTATTGATCAACTCGGCTATCAACAACCCTCTGTATATATAAGATATATTATGGCCAATTTCTGCTATGGGACAATAAAAATCTCACCTATTGCCCTTTTAAATGCACTGTAACTCCATATATTGTGTTGATTCTGCAGTCTGTCTCAGGCCCATTCATAAGGCCCCCATAAACGCAGGTTATGTCCCATGCTGCTCTTTCCCCAGTACCAGCTTTTACTGCTGCTGTAGCCAGTTAAAATGCAGAGTGCTGTGGGTTAGATGATCAAGCATAATGTGACACAGTTCAATGATTTTCAGAACTGGCTAGATAGACCTCTTAACTGTTTCTGTGAGAAGTGTCTAGCCATAGTGCGTCATCGTAGAGCCCACTGCTGTCTGAGGAACAGCGAGATAGGTCTGCTGTAACTACAACAGCCTTGCTCTTTTGTTCAAATTTTCTTATTCTGTCACCTCTGTAGCAAACACAATTTTAAGTTGGAAACAGTGAAAAGTGGAAGTTGCCTGTGAGGTGAGAGGTGGAGAGAGAACATGAAGGCAGAGGGAGAGGAGATGTGAGTGAGTCAGAGAATAAGGTAAGATGGAGAACAGAAGAAGAAATGAGACGGGAGCAAGAAAAAAAATCTGGCAGTGTGTTCAGTCTGGATGGATGGCTGACAAAAAAATCACACAATGAACGGAAAGAGAGTACAGAAAGAGGGGAGACAGGGCAGGAGAAGAGAGCTGGGGAGAAGTAAAGAGAGCAGAAAAGACAATGGATGAGATGAGTGAACACAAGAAAAATGTTAAATAAAATCAGCAGAGAGATGGTAGCAGGAGATGGTGGGAGATGGGAGACCAGAGGTGTTATGCTAAAATGAGTTTGTTGCTCTGAGACGACCGTTGGCTGTCAGCTCCTTAAATGAGAACAACACTAGGTTGACAGCTCAGTAACTAGCTTAACACAAAGCTGGCAACATCAGCGGACTCTGGCTGCCTCACTGGTGTTAGACTCAGTGGAGAACATGATGGAGAATAATGTTTGTGTAATAAAGTCAAAAAAGTATCTGAAAGTAGTTTCTGATGACTGCAGGGTCAGAATAGATTTTGCTGTCTCAGTGCAAACATGTTGAAGAAAAAAAAAAAAGAAATTTGTTCATGAAAATATGTGGAAAGTGCACTAAAACAAGTTGAGTGAGACAGTCATACAGCAGGCCCTCAAGGTTGTGTGGCTGCCGGTATTTCAATTACTGTGGGTAGGTGAGAGCGACACAGTGATTAGGGAAGCTAGCCTTCAAATAGCGAGCTGAGCTCAAGGACCCATGTCAGTAAACAACCCCCTGAAGTATCCTTAAATGCTGAATCACCTCAAGCTCCAGATCCACTGAACCTGATTTTTGACCTGCCTGTGGAGATGAGAAGTTAAAACGAGAATTTCCCTCATGGGAATCGATAAAGCATTAAATTATTATCACATGATGTTGCATTTTGCTATGTGACCTACCTGAAAGAACAAGACCAACCTGTCAAAAATATAACACAAAGAGGCACAAGAACTGTTCTTATACTGGCCTGTGCTGCAGTCACTTTGTGTATTTGTCTGAATTAGTTCACCACTTTTGCTAGCAGGGCAGTGACTGAGTATTGATCAGGAGCAGAGAGACTCAACAGCATCGACCCAGTTAGGGAAGTGCACCTGCACCTGATTATTCTCTCCCTGTGTTCTAATAAAAAAAAGCTGAGAGAAGCTAAGACTGAAGCACACTGACCCACAGCTACACATCAATACCCTAATGTCTGGAAAGTCTGTTTATTCAACCACAGACTGCTGGAGTCTTCTCAGACAAGAAATATTATTCCATATTATATATTATTCCAGCACTGGTGGTGCATATTTGAGTTTCCTTTTGAGCAGGGTTTATTTTGGTGGCAAATATAAAAAGAGTGAACCACAGAAGTCTCTCCAGTGACCTTCCTATTTGTAGACTGAGCATTTTTAAGCTGGCCGTTATCTCACAGTTACACTGTGTGCAACTTGGTCGGATACTGAGGAAATTTGCTGAATTTCCAAAGCTGAGAGAACATTAAAAGGAGAACAGCCAGGATTTTAGCTGTCCCACACACATTTGACAGATCAGAAAACCGTTGAACTATCTCAGACTTCCTGATAATCAAACATGTTGATTTTCTCAGCACAAGATCTGCAACACTCTTGTAGCATAAATGTATGACTGAAGGTAAATGCAAAAATATCATTAAGTGGGGGTAGCAGTTGAGGTAGCACACAATATGCAGGGTAACCTTGTTTACAACTCCTCACATCAAACGAAGGCTCAGGGCTGAGCAAGTGGAGTGTGTGGGGACTGGAAGAGCCAGAAACATTTCAAGATGAAAAGAAAAAAGCCATTGGGGCACAGGTCAGAAACACAAAAAAAGAAGAAGAGGAGAAATGTGCCGAACATAAAGGTATGTATTTTCTGAAGTTTTGTTATGTAGCTAGCTGGCTATTAACGTAGTTAGCTGGCTAGCTAACGTTGGCTAGCATGAGCTCAGCATCTAACGTTGATGTAAGCCAAGTTAGCTAGTTACGTTAGCTGACCACATTGTCTTTTATATTATTTCAGATGCACTTTTAAAATATCTACAATCACCATCTGTTAGAACTGGTGAAGGCTCAAGTGCGTCCACAGATGTGCCTGTTTCTTCAGGTGAGTGAATGCAACAAGCAAATTAAGACAATCTAATGTAAATACTTCATGTAATGCTATATACAATCTGATCAATGAACTTGTTCCTGTTTTCTCTGTATAACGTTAAATATAGAACCACTTGAACAGTTGGCTTAATCTTCTTCTGATGATGAGGACACAACACAGACTACAGATTCCACCTTGTCACTTTTCTCAGGTGTACAAACATATGCACAACTTGAATTGTCATCTTGTTTAATAGCCACCTCATTTGTACAACTGTACACATTCCATACATTTGTCTTAATCAGTTGATTCAAGTAAATTCCTTATAAAAGATTGTATTATGACCTGTGCTCATGTGTGAATCTGGTGTGGACATGTGGTGAGAATAAGTACAATAAGTGTATTATCTGCCCTGCAGAAGCACCAGATACAGCCTCCTCTGCTCAGCCTTTGTAGCTTCACACACCTGCTGCTGCTGAGACAGTTGAGCCACTTTCAGCTGATCCTGCTGACTGGCCTTCACATCTGATAGACATATATATACAGACAGGTGACAAATTAAAGGAAAAACCATGCAGATGCTTCCATATAGGACAAGAGGGCCCTGAATGTTTTGATGTATATCAAACAGATGTGAATCATGTGCCCTGGCCTCCACATCTCAGTGCAACCGAACACCCATTGGATATTTCAGCAGTGTGTTAGACAGCACTCTCTATCACCATCATCAAAAAACCAAATAAGGGAATAAATTTTGGAAGAATAGTGTTCATCAGTCCTGTAGAGTTCAGAGATTGGAGAATATGATAAGAAGAATTGAAGCTGTTGTGGCGGCTCGTGGTGGAAAGACACCTTACTGTACTAACACACTTGGTTTTTCCTTTAATTTGTCACCCAATTATATAAAGTATAATATATTGTAATTGTAATTAGATTTGTTTTAGTAAATATTATAAACAAAAGGCATGTTTGTGTCTTAAGAACAACTGCTACACATGTGTTAATTTATTTATCTATTCAGGGTCAGCCCTGACCACAGGAAAGAAACACAGCAGGAACATAGGAAATCCACTGACAAATAAGCAGGGCCAGGGTTTGAACACAAGACTGTCCTACTATGAGGCAACAGTGCTAATCATGGAGCCACCATGTCGTACTTTCAATTAACAGTGTGTCACTATTAAAGCCCAAGGAATGGTGTAAGAGAGGTTATGTACCCCAGAGTCTTTGGTCCCTCAAGTAAACTTTGCCAAGCTTAATTATTTCAATTAGCAATCTAAGGGTTCAATGTCATACACTTTGTCAACAAAGTTTTCAATTAAGCATCATTAAGCTACAGTGTGTGGGTGAACTGGAACAGATTATCAAGCTGAACTAGGATAAACAACACACAGAAGTCAAACGGTCATTAACCATCATTAACACATCACGAGAGTGAGAGAGAGACAGAGAATGACAGAGAGAGCCACATCCCCATCATTAATTGTGATTAATAAAGATTTAATGAATGTACTAAGTGTGTGGGCTGAGTTTGACTGTGATAGATTGGTAGACGAGTGACAGCTTTAGAGAGCGAGAGCTTAGACAAAGACAGAAAGAGAGCGAGGGAGATTAGATTGACACTCGACATTAAATCAATTTTTTGTCATCTGGAACAATGTCATTGTTGTAAAAACACTCATACATACACATGCACACAGACTCACACATGCAATCTCTCTCTATTTCTTTGCTCGCCACCCTTTGAAAAAAATGCATTATTTTCCCCACATGGATAGTGATTTCCATGGATTGGAAACTGAGGGCTTCAGAGCCTCTGGCTACCTTGAGCTCACCATGTGAATGTGTGCGTGTGCATGATAGACAGAGAGAGACAGTGAATCAAATAACTTGCTGTTTAGCTTTTGGCTACTTTAGCAAGTACTTTGATCAAGCCTTATTTCAATGTAGCTCATTGTATTGTGGTACTAAAAAGACCTCTATAAAAGGATGCAGACTTTTTAAAATAAATTAATGAGTTGTTTTAAATCTGAAATCTAAGAACTGATTTTGATCTTTTTGTTGCATTTGTTTTTAACTTTGCTGTTAACGTGGCCTTTTTTTCTATTCCCATGGGACAAACATGGAAATCTTTATGTTTCACTGCAGAGTTAACAATATTAAACAGAAATGGTGAATACCAAAAATGAATCAATCAGAAGGAGAGAGAGAGAGGAGAAAGAGAGACAAAGAAAGAGAGACAAAGAAAAAAAATCTCTGACAATATACCAATCAATATGTCTGTCCCCTGCTCCATGGGGAAAGCAGAACAGTCAAAGTTGAGCTAAAAGTCAATGTTCTCCCTGAGGATTTTGTACCAAGCTAAACTTTTTTTCAGTAGACTTGTTTCTTGTACTGTAGCTCCACATCTTAAGTTATCCTGTAGTATACTGTAGTTATAGTATAATAAACTAATATTCAAGCAAGCTGGCATAAGTCATCACAGTAACGTTCAAATTTTGGGCTATTAAAGGTAGAGTCAGTAATTCTGGAGAAAGACTGTTCAATACACTTTTTGTAAAATTCAGCGAATATCTCCTCACAGTCCGCTAGCTGTCCATTCTGTTTGTGCGCTGAAAAAAAAATCTGGTGTTCATACACAGCCCTGGTGCTCTGTAAATGGGAAACAAACAAAGTGGCTCAGAGTGAGCCAAACAACACCATTCCAGCCTATCAGCAGGGGTTCGTGCTCGTGCACAGGACAGGGGGAAGGCATCAAAGCAGCTGTCTGTGTGAGGACATGACAGTCTCCTGTTTCCAGCACCTGTTGAATGGTGAGGGATGGCTGGCAAACTGGAGAGAGTTAGGCTGTATTAAATGTATCAATCCACATTGAATCAGAGACAGTCTCACAGAGACCCCCCATATTTTTTATGCCTGGAGTCTGTTTCTGTCGCGTTTAGTGAAGTGTAATCTGAGCAGGCAGCTGTTAAATCACATAAATATCCTTCTGTATATGTTGAACTTATTAACCGTATCAATGAATCAATAAATACAAATACTGTTGATTTCTTCCCATGGAGCTGACATGCAAACTATTTTGGTTCAGTAAATTTCTGCTGTCAGTCAGCCTGGTGAAGGCAGTTTGTCCGGCCGCTGTCCTCTCAGCTCCCCAAGAGCTGCAGCTGACAGAAAGCTGCTTCTGTGGACAGAGACGCTGAACGCAGGTCAACTGAGAAGTGGGGAGAATTGACTCTACAGCTGATGCATCACTCTGGATTCTGCCATATTTCTCTCTCATGGTCGTTGCCTTGGCAATGCGCGTCCATGAATTTGGGGGGTGAAGGAGCACAAAGGGAGGGGTGTATTTGTTTGGGTGTTTAGTTCAAACATCAACAATCTTTCTCCAGAATTACTGACTCTACCTTTAGGCTTCACTCTATCCTGGACAGTGAGTGCTGCTCTGTTATCATTGGTAGAAGTTAGGATTAGCCTCCATCTCATATACAGTAACCATCTCAGGTTAACTTACTGATCTGAGGACCAGGTATTACATACTGTGCCCTCTCTGCAGAGCCTGTTTACAATCCCTCTGCTGGGACTTAAGTGTAACATTTACATGGGCAAAGGCAGTTTTAAAAACCATTTATATGCGTACTTCAATGATGCAATTTAGTTTACCTCTATCATATACACTTAAATTTCACTTCAAGGTTTGCAATAACCAAACGTTCACAAGTCAGTTCATCAACAGTTTTTTAAGTGTTGCTGACAATTTTGTTGTCATGAGGGCTGCCGATATAAAAGTTTGCCAGAATACTGAAAGCATCACAAACAAACTGTTTTTATGAGCTGTATACGGTTTATTTTGTATTCACTGGGACCGATAGCACCTTCATAGTGTTTTAAAACAACTTTTAGTCAAAGACATACTTCCATATTAGTGACACATCACTTCCTGTGTTTGAACTTCAATTTATTATAGGATATGACATAAATGCATGAAGGAGAAGAGGTTGTAGAGGGAACAATGAAGAAAGCATGCATGGATTGCCAGATTTAAGACTGAAAAAAGGCAAGTACGCTGCAGAGATATTAAGGGAGATGGAGAGAGAGAAAAAAGGGTAAATACAGTTTGTTTTTGGACATATAACAATGAGAAAAATATTAGATACTGGGAAACAGTTGGGTTCAGGAGCAAAGGACTCTTACACGGTCACATAACTTACACAAAACAAACCTCAACAAAGTAATACTGAACTTTAAGCCCTCTGTGATTCAGTTTCTTGGATGTAAATGCTTCTATTTTTGTCAAATACACCATACTTTCAATGTAGAACAACACGTGGTTTCTTACAAGATTTGAACAAACCAATTGAGCCCTCAAAAAGTTCAAATCCCTTCACTATTGTCAAAAAGCCAAACCCATTTGTCAAGTAAATCAGAGCTGATGGGTGATATTTTTAATGTGGTTACTTTCATACAGACCAGGTCTGGAAATAACAAGCCACACACTAACAGGGTAATGTCATTTCTACAGAATGAAGCCAGCCTCTGGTGCATGCTCACCACAGCAATCTAACCCATGCTCTGCGAGGTGTGCTGTATCTGTGATTGCTGCAGTGATTTGTCACTGTTATGCCATTTGGCCCCTTAAGCGTACTGTACTGCATGCAATGCCAAGGTCCCCACAGAAATACATGCCATGGCTCTATTTTAGACTATTAGCCCTTAGGTCATTAATGAACACTTGCCTGCAGCCAGGTAATATAACAATATAAATGTATCTTTGTTCTCAAATTCAACTATAATAAAATCCATATGGTAGATATAGGCTCTCTTTGCTCACCCCATGTGTGCCTAAATAGAAAAATAGGATTTCTATGAAAGTAGCTCTTTCATAGCATGACCCTGACATCATGCTAATGAGCATATCATTATTTTTCTTTATATTCCCACTGACATTTGCATGTCATTATTTTTCTTTATATTCCCACTGACATTTATCATCTACTTTCATTAAATTTTCTGTAGTCACTACACTCAAGATGAAGACAAGATTTAAATTGTGCAATCCTAACCATAATCACATACAAAGGCACCTCATCTAGCTTGCAATCGAAATGTAACCATGTTCAATATGCACAATAAAATGTCTGGCCTGCAGCTTATCTTCTTAGACTGCAGCACCCTCAAGATGTCCATCTGCTATGGATTAAATCTTCTATTTTAAATTTTCATATTAATGCCCACAGACACACACATACACACAATATATGCCTGCGGGAGAGGGTTTATTTTTTCCACAATCGTTCCCCTTCAGCACTTCAAAACAACTTGTCAGTAGCTGTCAGTTTAAATTAGCGGACTAGCCCTTAACACTACTTTTTTCTGACTCTGGTAAATCTGCAGGCTGTCTCCATCAATCACAGAACAGCAGCACCACCACACACACACAAGCTCGCACACATTATTTGTTCTACAGTGCCACCAAATACAACCCAGGTCCACACACTCAAACAGAAACACAGACATGAAGTGGTGCTGCACTTGAACACTGGCAATGGCTTCTTCATAACAAACAAAGTGGTTGAAAATGATGAAGTTGTAGCAGTCTGTCTATTTCTACAGACACTGCCCTTCCCTTCTTCTCTCCAAAGTGTCAAAGCAAATAAATTCTTTTTCATCTCTCATATTACCTCGAGGGACCTGCAAATAGTAAACACTCCTCAAGTATGCAGAACGCACACACTCACTGACACACACACAAACATAAAATATATATTCCTCAGAAGTTGCAGATTCCCTCTCCAACTACACCACAAAATCACTGGCGATTTAGATCTCTATCGATTACTGGTATATCATCTCCCATCTCTGTGTTGTCTTTATGGTATCTTATTTTCTTTTTTATTTCTTTTCTTGTTACTGAGATTGATTAATTGAGGACACTTCACTGAGATCAAGATCTCTTCTGCAAAAGACATTTTGATTAAGAAAATCACAATTTCTTAAAAATATATGTAATAAAATCTTCTATATCCCTGAGAGGAATGACTGTCTCTAACTTTAAGTTGCGTCAGTGGTAAGGTGCACAGTATCCATAATACAGCATAAATACTGTATAAAAGTATATTATATATATAATAAAGAGTATAATTTGATTTTTTTAGTATATGACCAATAAATTCTATTGACTTCCATGACTATGTTGGCACAATCTGATAGCCACCCCAAATGTCTATGAATTTACAGCACTGTACTTTATCAATTAGATCACTACTGAGGGCATGAATAGGAATGGAAGGATCAACAGTTTGAGCTCTTACGAAATGTGTATGTTTTGTGAGTGTGGATGGACCCAATATGTGGGACACTTTTTCCAAACATTTCATTGGAACTGATCATTGACAGAACGAAACCTACCAGAAAGATACGAAAACCAGCTATATGCAGAATCATCCAAACCAATGGAGAACAACTTGAGAGACTGTTGTGATTGACAGAATTAAAAACCTCAGACAGATATTGACATAGAATGTGTTCTTCTAAAACAAAGACAGAAAAGCCTGAGGCTGTCTGTAGTCATTATTTTCTGTTGTCATGTCATGTCTAGGCATGAAATATAAATTGCAAGAAAACAGAAAAGAAATGTCTGACAAAATATACTGATACAAGAGCTACAGTATCTTTACACTGAGAATAGACACATGTGCCTGTACTGGCATCTGAGAAGGGTTAGACAGGCTTGGCAGTTGTTGCTTATATAATTCCTCCCATTGGCTCAAGGGTTTTTCACTGCCTTTTGCCCCATCCATCCCGCACTGTGTGTTACTCCTTCAAAAATTCCCTTTTAGAGGATGACATTCATACAGCAATCTACTGATGAGAACAAAATCCTGCCCATCTCATTTCTGTAGATACTGCAGTCTGTGTCATCGGATAGACTTAATAACACACAGGCATGTATACTAGTTACACAACATTTTCCCTCCAAATTTTGGAAAGGTGCTGTCACAGCATGCTGGGCTGACTGAGATTGCAATTGACTGCTTGATAATTTAACAACTCCAACTTTTTTGCCACTATCAAAGTAAAAAACAGGGTTCAAAATAAAATTCCTCTTTGCTACAGGTCTGTAAAAGTAAGACAAGTGGAGTATTAACTGTGGCAGCCATGCAAACCTTTGCAGACAACAGCATGACTGTAGATCTGACATACAATTACAGCAAATTGATATTTAAGTTGATTAAATTCTGCGCAAATGCAGAGGTGGTTAGTGCAGTTACTTTACTACTAGTTGCCTCTAAAAAGCATAACTCAAGATTTCTCTTCAGTACCATCAACAGTCTATTAAACCCTGACCCAGCTTGTTTGTGTCACCTGTGCAGAGGACTGTGAGAAATTCCTAAAATATTTTGTTGAACAGATAGAAAACATCAAAGCATCGATTGCTCCTCCTGGCTCACTCCTACCTTCACCTCAGCCCTTCCCTTCCACCATGCTGTCAGATGAGTTTACTCCCATTACCCTAAGGGGTCTGCTCAATATTGTGTCTAATACTAATCTCACCACTTGTAAATTTGATATTCTCCCTTCCAAGTTGTTCAAAGAGGTTTTTTCATCACCCCTTGGCTTCTTAGCATTGTGAATGAGTCTCTTCTATCTGGCCTGGTCCCACACTATTTTAAACAGGCCTGTATCCAGCCTCTTCTAAAGAAACCTGGTCTAGATCCAACACACCCCCACTATATCAAAATTAGGTTTCAAAAATTGTTGAAAAGGCAATTGCTAAGCAAGTTTTAGAAATAATGGAAGGAAACAATATATTTGACAATTCATAATCTGGCTTTAGAAAGAACCACAGTATGGAAACAAAGAGTAACAAATGAAATTCTAATGAATGTGGACTCTGTAATCTCACTGTTCTCATTTTGCTGGACTTGAGTGCAGCCTTTAATACAGTTGATCATCCAGTTCTACTCATCAAACTCAAGAACTGGGTTGGCCTAGGTGGAACTGCCCTTAACTGTTTTTTATTTATCAAACAGAATATTGAAAGTCACTGTTGACAACTTAAGTTCTTCAACTTAACTCTCATGTCATGTGGAGTCCCACAGGACTCAATCCTTGGACCTATAAAGTTAATTTTATATCTGTTGCCCCTTGGCCATGTTATTTGCCATACAAAATTGTAACAATCTGGATTCTCTACACTGCTGCCTTGCTGCCTTTAGGGACTGGATGGCTTCCAACTTCCTGCAACTGAACACAGATAAGACTGAAGTCTTGGTCATTGGTCCTAATCATATTTCTAACAGTATCACCCCCCCACCTTGGACCACTAACAACTAACATGGCACAATCAGCCAGAAACTTTGGAGTTGTTTTTGATCTGTACCTCAACTTCAATCAACACATTAAGAGTCTTGTTCAATCCTGCTATCTACAAATCAGAAATATTGCCAAAGTCGAACCAATGCTCCCCAAAAAACACAGTTGAACAACTTATCTACAGCCTCATTTCCTCCTGCCCAGACCACTCCAATTCATTATATACTTGACTAAACGATGCATCAGTTGCCCGTCTACAGTTAGTGCAGAATGCAGCAGCAATGCTTCTCACAAACACTCGACGCAGGGAACACATTACTTCAGTCCTGGCTGAATTACAGTTGCTCCCCATCCGTTACAAAATTCAATTTAAGATTCTATTGATTACTTTTAAACCCTCCATGGTCTGGCTCCACTTTACATTTCAGAACTCTTAACCCCTTATTCTGTGCCAAGACCCCTCATAGAATCAAATGCTGTTAAAAGTTCCACAGTCCAGGCTTAAAATAAAAGGGGATCATGTTTTTACTGTTTTAGCTCCAACGCTGTGGAACAAACTCCCCCTCAGTATCAGATCAGCTGAGTCAGTGCCTCAATGTAAAAAGCTTTTAAAAACCCACCTATACAGACAAATGTCTTTTCAAATGTTTTGATGTTGTTTCTTTTTATATTTTGTTTTATCTCTCTATGTTTGACCGCTTTTTTTATTGCATTTTCTGTGAATGATGTTCTTTTAATTTTTCTTTTTTTGTTTTATATCTCTATGTTTTCTGATACTTTATGATATTGTATTTTGTGAAGCACCCTGTAACTCTGGTTTTGAAAGGCACTATAGAAATAAAGTTTATTATTATTACTTTGAGGCAAAATTGCATCTAACTCAGTAAACAGCTGTTTTAATTTGAACAAATGGAGATCCACCAGTAAACACAAATCCAATTGAAGGATGCATCAACAAGTATCCAGACTTGTTATGTCCAGGCCACCAATGATAATCAAACCTCCATGATGTCAGGGCACTGCTAATATAATTCCTGTTAAACATCCTCTTTATGCTTCATTTATTTATATAATACAGAATGTCAGGGTGAAAAATCTAAGAAATCGCTGTACAAAAAAACAAAACCTTTTCTCCTGATAATTTCTCTGTCTGTTTTTGTTTGAACCATGGGGACCAGTTTGAATAAACTGTTTGAAACTGTCTTCCCAAGAGTGTGACATTGCCCCCGAAATAATAGAAGGGAATTGGAAACATGGCCTGTCAATTAATTACTTGTTTATTTTAATAACAGCCATGAAATGCAATATTCAGAAATGTAACGCTTCACCGGATATGGAGCTATAGACAGTCGGGCCTAGTCACTCACACTCTGAAAAGCTCACACATTTTGGCCAAAGCACATACAACGTGTTACATACACACACACACACTCTCTCTCTCTCACACACACACACATAAAACAACACTGACAGCCTATTTTACAAATGATAAATTGTGACAGCTTAATGAAGGTGTTAGACATTTATAATTTTCCCTCCTCTTGAAATGAATCCATGCTCAATTGCGAATAAAGCCAACATGATTCTCTACTGGGATGCGACTCTCTGAACCTGACTGATGACTGAACCTGTAGTCTGGTGATGTGGCTCACATTATAGCATGGCATTAAAAATTCATGTAAACACTCAGCGTAGATGCACAGCACAGACAACAGATCAGCAGCTGAGACGAGATGAATCCGTGACCTTTGATGGCGTCTGCAGACATCGACATGCTTTCTAATGGCTACAATAGACTAGATACAGTATATAGTGAATGTATGAATGAATTAATGAATAAGAATAAGTTACTTTCTTTATGCATGAGATACTTTGAACAACAAAACCTCTTCAGTGTGCTCCACGATAAACATAAACAAGATGAACTGCTGGGATCAGCTTGGATACATTTACACTGTCTAGTGTTGACTTATTTGTGAGGCCATGTTGTTAGACTTTCTGTCAGACTGGGGTTAACCTCTCTAGGTAGCTAGGTAGCTATTGTCTCAACCTCAGCATGAACCAATGGTTCATGCAAAGGTTAAGCAACCTAGCTGCACACTAGTTGTGAAAGTGCCATTCGCCTCTTCTTCTCTGGAAGATGGATGTACAATTTAATCTGCTATTTACTTGGTGTCTGACCTACAAAGCAGATTTTCAAGCACTGCAGAGGGGCAAACTTTATGACTGTGGCCATTTTTTATTTTGCTGAAATGAATTTGGAGCGGTAATAAAATCTTACATGATGTCTCCAGGAATAGAGGATATATGTATACATTTTTTCTCATAGCTCCTGTCAAAAGCATGGGATTTTTTTTAACCTAAAACTGATGACACTATGATTGAGATGAACAGCACAGAACCAAAATGATTGGTCTATCAATCTGCATGTGAAACATGTCCTCTAAATAACAAATAAAATGCAGTCAGGGATGCTGCTGACTGTTGTTTAGTGTTATGGCACCTACCTCTGGGAGAAAATGTCCCTGTAGGGGCTGCCGTGCTGCATGGCGATACCATATCCACGGTCTGGTGCGTTGTTGCTGACAGTGTAGAAGGAGCAATCCTCATCATTATTAGCAACATACTCGAGGACCGCTGCATCCCACACAAAGCCAAACCGACCGTACTTCACCTGAAATAAAACAAGACATTTATACACAGTTAACAATGTTCATAGAGGTGCATCTTTACCTCAGGCCATACAAGTGACATCGAGCGACATTTTGTGACTGAGTTATTGAGATTAACTGTGTGTTCAGACAGAACACAAAATTAATTATAGGGTTGGTGTGATAGCATACAAAGTCAATGGAAAGACGCAAATAGAAGCAAATTTGCCCAGAGTTGTGCGAATTGACACGATTGGGTGATTGAAAATTATTCAACTTGAATGGAAAAAATTGCGTGTAACCTTTGGCTTTATGAACCTATTGTAATTCATAAACATAGAGATGACTGGAAAGTAGAGAGATTTGAGGAATATAACAGGAAAAAAATCAGGATTCTAGTAAGTTCTGAGATGAGTCAGAAGCTGAGCACACAGGCACACTCCCGCACACATGGTCAGTGCATCATTTGTTTTCAGCTAAAGTCTGTGCAATGGGTACATTGGCTGTTTGGAGTGAATAGAATACAGTTCAGCTGTCAAATATGTGCAAAAAATTAGCTTTGCTTACTATCTGAACACACCTTAAGGGCTCCTGTGTTGGCACCAGAAATTTGACGGATTCAAAACTTCCAACTTGTAATTTTGCACAAAATACTGTTAGATTCCACAAACATAACATAGTTGAGACAAACTTTACCAAACATTAACCCATATTTGTGTGATCAATGTACATCACTGTCTGATGAAAACCCACATTTTGTTTAAACAGTGCAGATCTTTTTAGGCTGACTGCTGCAAATAACATGGATATTGTATCTTCATCACCCTTTTCTAAGAGAAAATCGAATGACAAGTATATTTTAGAATAATTTTGTATTAGGAGTTGGTATTACCCTTGATCAGGTGATGACTACATGTTCTATACTTCATGTCTTTGTGGATCAGCTGAATCACAGCAGAATAATTTCAGCATAAGCACTCTGCTATGAAAGTGGTCTTCAAGGACTAATTCACTTCAGCATGCCAAGATTTTATAAACATGGTCTAGCACTGCAGCAAGATTATTCTTTTCTTCTAAGATGGAAAACTTAATAGGCACAGAAACTTCACTATTCATCAGTCCTTCTTGACTGTAGATGCATAAGTGTTAATGGCTTAATGTTAATGTTTATGTGCATGTTGTATGTGTGAGTTAAGTGTGGGTGTGTGGAGTGTGTACAGTGTGTACTTGCAGCTTGTGCTTGAGAAGAACCAGTAGGTCACAGCAAATTAAGTCACAGTGCATGTTGTTAACATCGATTTATTGTTAACATGCAATAAATCTGTATTTTCACAGGAAAATGAAAAGTGGAGAATAAACAACTTGGCTGTGACATTCACATCCTGACACCACTTCTGACAATTCACTCAAATAGCCTAGTGTGAAAAGGACAACAGACACACACACACACAGAAGCATGCACACTTCTCTCCTAACACATTATTTTGGACTTGGTATGTCATTAACTTTAATTGAGCTTTATGAAATTTTCAAACCCCTGTGTCTTCACTGTGTGTGTGTGTATATCACCTCAGTTGGCCTATGTATGATGACTAATGTCTGAAAACCGACAAGACTCTCTGATTGGGTAATTTCACAGTCTGTAGTCCTCTGAAGTGTGTGTGCGTGTGTTCATATGTGTGCATCTGTGTGCGTGTGTGTGTGCAATAATTCACTGCAGGGCATCAGAACGGTTCATTCTGCTCTTTACAACCTTAAAAAGAGTGGAAAGAGCACTTTATTACTTTGAAGAATAATTTTATGGCTTTTCATTATTGCTTTTGAATTGGAAAGATTATGGGCTTTGTACTAAGGAAATTAGTAAAAAATCTGTTTCAACAGCTTACAATTGAACATTAGAAATACATTTTTCTTGCTAAATTTGGGTGAAAAGGGCTGAAAAGAATTATTGTACACAGTATGTATGCAGTGACCTCTGATGTCAGCCACACTGGAAACAAAACTAAAGCTGTGCTAATCTCATGAACACAGTCATAATCCTTTAGCATGTGAAGTGTTTGAATTTTAAGTATAAAAATTCCCACAATGGAACAAAAAGTGACCATACCATGTACACTACTGTGACAGCTATAAATTTTACTTTGCAATGCTTCACTGTTACTCCTGAAGTGCAAATTACAGTCATATCACACTACATCTATCCATGACGACACAAATGATCTTCAATGGGTGCCAGAAATCTCAGTTTACTACTCAAAGTGGAGTAACTTCCAGGTAGGGAATAGTAAATAAGTGAACATGGGAGAGCTTTTTGGAGAAAGGCTGTTTATGTGTTCCAGTTTCTATCCTTTCACATACCTCAATTTGATAATTACCATCGTTCCAAGAGTTGAAAAGCAAGCAAAAAAATGTTGAAGTTTTTGTAGGGCTTTAAAAGCTGATATATGTTGATGACCTTCAGAAGAAAAGACAGTGTGGTATTAATGTGTTTACTTTGACTCATAAGCCAACTTAGAGGAAGTAGAATGGAAAGAGCAGGAACTCCTTAGATATAGTATACTTTTCATCGAACAATGTGAAAAACCCCCAACCACAAAAAGACTATAACATGGATAGTCCATATAAAGCGACCATGAGATGGAGAGAATGAGAAGCAATGAGCAGAGTTCTGCACAGTATAATGAACAGAACTGACCTAGAAGACTGAGGTTAAAACTGAATATTGGGGAGAGAAGATTGATGTTATTTGGATGATAAAGTCTTCATCTTGAAAGAAACAGCTTTCACTGCTTTCACTGGTGTCTTGATAACCAAAAATGGCAAATCATGGTTTTGTGTATGAGCACTGCAATTAACCTTTTCAGCCATGGGTTTTGGACCGGTGAAGATTGGGACAAATGTACCTCAAGGTGTCTTCAAGTACAGAGTGTCTTCTTACAGCTAAAATTCAATTAAACTCTACTCAATAAAATAATTATTACAGCAATTCTAACATAACATGCAGCCACATAAAAAGGAATTATCCATACACTGACAATGATGCTGGCACCTGTGAATGCTCTTGCCTGCAGCTGCAGCTGTGTTTGTTAAACTGAGACAATAATGTATGTGTGAATAACTGCAGTAAGGGAGGCGCCATGCCTACAAAAGTGGTCAGTAGAAGGCCAGCTTGCCCTTGTTGCTGCATTTCCTTTGATTATTATTATTAATGCATGATTAATTAAACAGCTCACACGAAAACTTTCACAACTTTTTAACTGCTATGAACTTTGGATCTTAAAAACTCTTGTGAGCCAGAGAAAGCTGAGAAAGCCTGGACTATTCTTTTTATCTTCCCTCAACTCAGAACATGTTAAATGTTCCAGTGACTTGTTTTTCCTTTCTCTTTTGATTTCTGCCTTACAGTGTCTGGCACTTGGAAGAAGCTGATCTCCCTGAAGTGTGCCTGAATGATGGAAAGGGAAGACAACAATCTTGAAGAAAGGAAGGAAGGAGGAAAGAGACTTAAAATCTACCTTCCATCTGTTTCTATACAAAATGTAAGGTCACTGGCATACAAAATGGATGAGCTCTCCACTTTGGTAAGGACTCAGTGGGATTATCTATACAAGGCAGCTTTATATGCTTCACAAGCTGCATTTGCATGCACAGAGTAACCTGGCAATAGGCCATACTCCAATTAAGGTGTTATTCAGGTTAAACTGTTTACATGCAACTTTGATACCCTGTGATTGAATCTCCATGATGCCACAAATAAAGCACTTAAAAGAATATTGCCATCCACCTGTGGTGTCCTGCACACAGATAAAACAGCACGCCTGTAAAAAAAAAAAAAAAAGAAAAACAAATATGGAAAGATGCTGCTACCAGCTGCCTCATGCCTCTTTGACTCAGGCTACTTAAAATACAGAGGAAAGAATCCATGATCCCAACAGCAATAATATATGCTGCTTGCTGGCATGTTTTTGTTGACACTGAAATGCTTATTTTTACTTTGTTTCACATTGGAGTCATAGAGGCAAGACCTTATTTTCATAGTGGCTGAGTAACATCACTGAGTAACAAACAAACAGAGACAAATAGATAAAAAAAAGATTTGGAAATATGCTAATGTGATACATTATTAATAAGAGGTAAAATTAATATTACTTAAATCAGTTATATTAGTTCAAACTAGATTTCAGAAGGTTTCCAGAACACAGTAAAAACCAAGAGTGAAGGGAACAAGATGTTTACAGGTTACAGAAACTATTTTAATATTGGAGTACAGTATGACCTGAATACTGTACGTGTTATTGAAAGAGAGCTGAAATGTTCATGCAACAATATACGTCAATACAATACAAGGTTATTTGAGTTACCGAGTTAAGAATGGAATATTCCGCACATTTAAAAATGGTGACAGAGACTCGGCTACAGGGGAAACCACCAGACTCAGTAATTACTCCAAGGAGTTTTCTGCTAGTGCAGAATCCATAGAGGTAAACACAGCAGTGAAAGCAGAGGAGGAGATAGGGATATTTTTGCCATTTTTTAAAAAATTGGCATCACCAGATCACACATAAGCAAAGGCATATATCTTTAGCCCAGATAATGAATGAGTGATTTTGGACTTAAAGCCCATATTACCTGCATTAATAGTTTTCACATGTCACTGTTTTTGTGCTGAAGAAAGACCACTGAATGGAGGGGAACAAGCTGACTGGTCTGACATGAAACCATCACAGATGATTAAACACTGGTCTAATCAAAGTATAATACATGACATTTGCTTGCCTGTTTGTTATATGTAAATACCAACATCTTTGCACATATTTCTTTGGATATAATATATTGTACATATCATATACAGCATGTATTATTCATTACCTTTTCCAAGTTTGTTTTTTTCCTATGGGGTTATAACTTATAACACATTCTACTCTAAAGTATAATATACAGAAGTTGTATTTCCTCATGAGGCTGTTGTCTACACTTTTCTTATACATTTCACTCATACCATATGTTACACTTAAGACGTGTTGTTACATTCTCATTTTCGTATATTATATAACAAAATGTTCTTCTCTGTGCTATAGAAACTATAATTAATGGTTCTGGCCTTAAGGTGAGAAAAATTCTCAATAGCTGCCTATTATATTCAGAGCTTTGATCAAATCTGAAAATTATAGCTCTTTCTTAGAGGAGAGGATGTTTAACAATAGAAAAGAACAGCCTGTCTCTCGCTAGAACATTGTGCTTCACCCACAAACAAAAGCCTCAATCAAAACAAATCCAAAAAGACTCCACATGAATGTAGCACACCAGTGGGAAACACTCATGAAGTATTTAGGGTACACATAACCTTTTTTGTAGCATTTTATAGCATCATAAAACTCCCTTTTTATCATACAAATTGGGATCAAGAGATAAGTTATTGCACTCACTCACTAGCCTTTGATAGCATCTGGAGAGCTTTTAAGCACTTTCATTTGCAGATGGGTTTGAGTATTGCTTTTTCATTGCAGTCTTCGAGTTCTGCACATGTTAATATCTGTGGTTGTATTTGTACACCTTTTACCATATAAACGCTTCATTAAATGTGTTCAGTCTGAGGTCTTTACTTGCTTGAAAATGTCTGTGCTGTGAGATTAGGTTATCATGCACAACATTATGTATGGAAAGAACATTCAGCTCACTCACACTAACTGCTACATTTCCCTCGGATACCACACACACACACACACACACACACACACACACACACACACACACACACACACACACACACACACTGTACACACGCACACACTTTTACTTCTGTTCTGTGTCCAGGGTTGTGACTCTAGTTGTGCCAAGGTAATTATCAGAAGCTCTTTTCCTCAGAAACACTGACAAACACTTTGGCAACTATCACACTCTCTCACACAGATACACACAAACACACACAATAGAGACTGAAGCACATTATCATGCTTCCTTACAGATCACAATCACACACACACACACACACACACACACACACACACACACACAACCAAACATCCACCAGTGAATCCTAATCATTGCATTGGACCTTGTTTTTCTCTCTAATGAATGTAACACGGACAACCCAGTGAGAGCCACAATCACGAAATTAAAGTCATCTCAGCGTCTCTCTTTGCTCTCCTTCCTCTTTCTTCTAGCACTAACGCCACTTTTTAATTTCCATCCCTCCTTCCCAGGGAGGGGGACAATGAATCTAATTCTGTTACTCTTTCTTTGTTTATGTTCTATGTGTTTTGTTTATCAGTTTTAAAGGGTTTTTGTGATGGTGGAGCTCATTTAATGAAGCCATAACAACACTGAACCATGAGCCTGAGCTATTTTTGCTGCAACTGTGATTTGTGTTTTTGATGACACATGGACAGAAGATAGGAAACATGGAATAGTTAAATCAAAACTAATCATTCACCCTTTTCCTCATTATTTGTCATTACTAGTCCTAAGTATTCCACTAAGTACTGACTGAGTTGTGACTAAAATGTTAAACAGGTGGTACGTCATTTGAGCTAACTGCAATGTAACACAGACAATGTGATTTACTGACTAACCAAAATAAATAAATGATACAGTTGGAAAATGAGTGTACCACTGCAATCATACAGCAGAGAAAAGAATAGAGCAAACAGTGTTAAAATACATGAACAACAATTTTGATATTAGGAAATATAAGCCAGGGCGAATTGAATGAGCCAAACATAAAATAATTAAACTTATTAAAATAATGAAGTGAACACAGCCAGATGTATTAGTCTGGGCTGATGATCTCACAGCCCTCGAAGAGGAAAGTTTGGCAACCTTCAGTTCAGTCTTAACATTAGCAGTCTGAACACATGGCTAAAAGGATTTTAGCCAATACAAAAAGCTACAACAGAGCTCAGCAATTAGATCAGGACCACACCAATCAATCCTGTCTCCTATTAATTATGGTAATTGAGGGATTTGTAAATGCTAATACAAGTGGGAGCAAAAGTTAACTGGCAATTGTTTGTTACAATGCAAGGTTGATAACCGTGGCAAAAAGTGGGAGGTTGGGGTAAAAAGTGCATCACTTCAACGTGGGGTTTGTAGTCTATCTCATAAACCAAATGAATGCTCAATCAAGATCTGACCTGGACTAGCCCAACAAAGTATGTTGCTTTCTGCCAGACACAAGTAACCGGTGAGCAGAGTGCACATTCTCATGTGGCTTTTAGTGATGCATTTGGTTCGCTTAACTTTTTTTTTTCTGTGTGAAAAGACTCCAAAAACAAGGGCAAAATGCAACAAGTTTACCAACTCATCCACAGATTCGGATCAGAGAATTATAGGTTTAAAAAGGCCCTTATCAATTAAACAGCTCACATGAAAACTTCCACAACTTTTTAACTGCTATAAACTTTGGATCTTAAAAACACTTGTGAGCCAGAGAAAGCTGAGAAAGCCTGGACTATTCTTTTTATTTTCTCTCAACTCAGAACATGTTAAATGTACCAGTGACTTGTTTTTCCTTTCTCTTTTGGTCTCTGCCTTACAGTATCTGGCACTTGGAAGTAGCTGATCTCCCTGAAGTGTGCCTGAATGATGGAAAGGGAAGACAACAGTGTTGAAGAAAGAGGAAAGAGACTTAAAATCTATCTTCCATCTGTTTTTATACAAAATGTAAGGTGACTGGCATATAAGATGGATGAGCAAGAACTACAAGAATGAACAAGAGTTATAGGTTTGAAAAGGCCCTTAGTTGCTTAACCTTAACCATGCTGTACTTATCATGACCTCAATGTTTCCCTGAACCAAGTAGCAAAAATGCATTTCTCCCACATTCATTATACGTTTTAGCCAATGTAAATTAATAGTATACTGTACAAACCTAATTTGTAGCAGATGTGGTTGGACCAAGATGGGCTTTCAAAGGAAAATCTTTAATCCTTTCAAATACTAAAAGTGACGTAACTTCATCTATTAGTTATAGATTAAAAAGTCATACCTAGAGAGTGATAGGAAGAGCTCTAGTAGGAATAATAATAATAATAAAAAAAAAAAATCAGTAGGCTAGTGTTAAAAAGGCTACACCAATCTTCAAGTATTCTTCACAGCTTCTATCAGCAGTAAGTTCGGATCAACAGGGATGGTCATCAAGTCTGAATCTACCAACTGAAAAAAACATTTTCAAAATGAGGTCAGTCCACCTCCTCCTTGATCAGCCAGATGAAGTAAAGTCTGTGGATAAACAAAAGTTGAAAGTTGAAACTTTGAGGACTGTTCAGCTGAAAGAAAGTCATCTACACATGGAATGTACACCTCAGCATGAGCTCATACACATTCTGACTTATAAAACTGTTTCTGGACAATACTTTCAAATTATACAACAGAACCAGCTCAATGAGCGTCTAGGCAGGTTTCAAGAGGTCCTTCTAGTTTATCTGTGGTTCAAACAGTTTGGCTTCAGAGTCTAGCCAGCCTGAAACTTCAAAACAGCTAAACTACTCCAGGGTCCACTCTCTCTCTCTTTCTCTCTCTAACTCTGTCTTTTTCTCTTTCCTCCCCTCTCTCAGAAAGATCTCTTCAAGGGCACCCGATATGCAAAAGGAATAGTAGATTCTTCATATTGCTCTAAGTTTAAACTCAAATATATCAAAAACTGTCTTTTTCCTCATCCATAAATTACAACTTAGATTACAAACACTTTCAAAGTGGCACATAATAAATCGTCCCCTGGTGTGGAGTCAGTTTCTTAAATGTTCAGTATTTAGCCTTTAAGCAATGGATGTAAAATATTTTACAAATGGGAGGTTCTGTGCTTTGTTCTTTCCAGGGGGAATACTCTGATGAAGTGGCTGCAAAACAGTAAAAACTTAAGATGAAAATTAATGGCCATAATAAAGAAGGATATTTTTGCCAGTTTTGATTCATGAATTATTTCGTTCTTGAGCGTTATGTTATTCACATGAATTAGTGGTGGCTTCACATCAAGTAATAAACTAAAACTACTAAGTTAAGTATAGCAAAGGTTTGTGGTCATGGTGTCTTTGTGGTCAAAGAAACCAATGTTGACTGTTATGACATTTTTCATACCCAATCATCCACCCTGACCTCGCGGTAAAATCATTTAACTCCAATGGAATCGAGTTCAACTTTGGTTAGAGAGCCTATATGAAACTGGAACTTCTTGTTTCTGTTTTGGAAGAAAGAAAACCTCATTCAAAATCAATTGACATTTGTATTTACATAAGTAATTAAAAATCCAGGCTTGAAACATTGTCTTACTCAACATTACGTTGTGTAGCACACTCTATATGTTTAGATAATTATGGTAATCAGTAATGTCATGATTAGGATTGTTCTAATATCTGATGTTGTTGTTTGGTATATGCTAGTGATCATGCTAATGAGTTAGCAGTTAGCAAGCTCATTCTCTTGGAGAGCTTTTTCTCCATCTTCAATAAAAACTCAATTGAATAAAAATAATCCTGAGGACAAAACGCCAGGTGGGAGTAAATAGCACAATACAGAGAAATTGGAAAGAAGTTTGGGGGGCTATTGTGACTGACTGACAAGCCTATGTCCCAGCTAGCAAGCCTGTTAGCAGTTAGCTTGCCAGCTACAGCAGTTACCAACTAGCCCTAGTCACTACGTCACCAAGCTTCTAGAACCAAATAATGTGTGAAGATGTGCAGATCAGTTTTGCTGTGCCACTTTCTGGTGACAGGGCCTTAAGATATTTTTTTGTGGCGGAATTACAATGTCATGATACTTCCTCCCACCAATCTGAGAGACAGTTTTTATTAGCATATTCACATAAGGTTTATCAGGAAAATCTAAAGATAATAAATTTACATATTTGACCAACAACCAATGCTGTAGTTTTTCTAATGAGGACAGTCTCAACAGCTCAGTCTGACTATTGAATCATGCAAAAGAAATGAAGGCAGGGATTTAAATTACATATGGAGACTTAAAGCTGTGACTCCAGAGTGGCATTTTTACTGCAGCTAAAAGATGGTATGAATTCAAGAATTGCATCATTAACCTACGTTTTTTACTGTCAAATCTCTCTCATCTCTGCCTCTATGCACACATAATTGCTACCAGCTCTTAACTGTCTCCCCACAGCCCACACTCACTGCATACGTCTGCATTTGTTGTCTTGCATCACTCTTCTTTGGCTTTGATTTGTTTGATTTTTTGAAATGAGAGAGAGGTTGGCGTGAGATAGACACAAAGAGAAAAAAGCCACTGCCCAAAGTCAAACTCAAATCTACTTCTAATATCTTTACATCTCAGGCCACAAGCACCAAATAACTAGAGCTTCTCCCAATTTATAAATATTACACAGTTTCGCTCCCTCTTCGGACTCACACTCAGACCACACTCTCACAGACGTATTAACAATTTTGTCTATCCTTAAGTCACCTGTCTCTTGACTCGTTCCATCTCTGTCTTTTTTACTTGCATCCCACATGCCTCCTTTGTTTGGGCCTCATTTGACAAATCAGAGAGCATTACAATGAGAGGCTGCTCTCCAGCCAAATATTCCCCCCGGTCTGCTCTAGCTGGCTTCCTGCAGATATGTGAAGATTTGAATAAAGATAAGATTAGGTGCAAGCAAATCAATCAATGCACAGAAGAGAGAGAGACGGCACCTCCCCTTCCATGCATCATACTGCATCAATGTACGTGTGGGAGGTTGTTTCAGGAAAGTTTCTTTTGAAATATATGAATAGAATGTGTATTAGGAGTTCTGTAATACTGTTTTTTTTAAATTATAATCATAATGTATGGGAGTACATTACATATGGGAGTAGTTTTTTAGCTATATTGTGAGGATACAATAAATCAGCTGTTCTGTCACCACTTTAGATTTGCATTTTGTTATTAACAATGTTAAAGAACAATGTGGAATTCTACCATTACTTAATGAAACTTAAAAGAACATCCTAATTTTGCAGTCGGAGTATAGCACACAAATGGAGTACTATCTTTTGACAAACCAAAGTCTAAATCACTTTACTTGTCACTCTGTCTAGATTGATGAACAATCATTTCCTACTTCCAAGCAGAAAAAAACACAAAGAGGCTCATGGCTAAATCTCAGATGATGAAAGCGTGGCACGCAGGTGGCATCAATTCCTCATGAGGCGTTCTGTCCAACTGCTTGCTCTAGTGGCAACAGTCGCCTCAGTCCCCTGAGACGCAATATGACAACTTCTTCACTCCCTCTCCTTTCTTTGTTTTCTCTGTTGTTTAATTACCCTCAGCTGTCATTAGTCCTCTTTGTTTCTTCAGGAAGGAGGAAAAAAATAATTAATCGCCTATTGCCACGCTATATGCAAATCTTTGCTCAGACCCCGTTAAGCCGATGAGAGATGTGATAGTGGAAGAGAGGAGTAATTGGAGACAGATGTTATAGAGACGGATCATCCGAGACGGATCAGTGAGCCAAAACTAAGATGCCACCCTTAATAGGATCTGGCAGAAAAATTATTATTTCTCTCTGTTTCCTTTTTATCTTCCCTTTGTTCAACTGTATTTTTCATAATGAAGTGTTACATTTGTTTGCCTCTGCAAAGTATGAATCATTTCTTCTTTATGCGTTCTTGCACACTTGTTTTCCTAACCAGTTACTTTATCAGCTCTCTCTCTCTCGCTCTCTGACACACACACACACACACACACACACACACACACACACACACAAACACACACAAAAAACACATGCCAACAGTTGGGCCTACACAGTCCACAACAAAGACGGCTCGAAGTTTGTCAAGCAACTTATTGCAAGTATTATGTCTACCGTAATGCTTTACATAACCTGAAATACCATTTTGTCACAACAGCAATAAAGCAATGAAGTAATATGGGTAGCTGGCAAAATCACATGAGCCATACTTAAATAGGTCCTAACATGCATCTGTGCTCAGACCAGGACCTCCTGTTTTAACATATGATATGAATGCAGCTCCCGAAGGTCACAGGAGGTCACTGCTTTGATTGGCCAGGGATTTGCAAGCTGGTGAAACGGGATATAAACTAAGGCTTAAAAGAAGCAGGTTTAATTTGTCTCCAATTACATTTTCTAATTAGCAAACAAAATTATGAAGCAGCCCACCACCACTCTCCACCCCCTGTGTTACAACTGTGTAATTGGCACTTTTTTGCAGCTTTTTAATTGTCTGGACAAACTATAATTAATTATAATTAATCTGGAATTTGATGGGATGAGTTGTTTTTATTATGTTATTTTTTTAATGAAGTATTTTCATTTGTGCTTTTATTGAAAACCTTGTTTGTGAACCAAAGTCCACCCACAGGACGATAATATTTGAGCTGAATCTGTTCTCTGTAAAGCAGTTTATCTAATATATACTGTTGCTGTAACCAAGGCACATAATAAAAAGGGCATTTCAATAAAGATGAACAATAAATGACTCCTCTTCTGGTTGAAAGGCTAAGAATACATAGCTACAACTAATCACTGTGGGGGACTTGGGAGCAAATCACAGTTGCACTGAAGTTATTCTTCTGTGTAACCAGCATTTGTTGTTCAGAGGAGGACAACTGAAGCAGAAAAGCCAGGTGGATGTTGCACTGTGAAGTTTTCTGAGACGACTGAATGAATGTCAACCCCAGACGCTAACAGACTGGACTGAATCAATCACACACACATCAAAGTGGGCTAGAAGGTCATGAACAATGTCCATGATAGTGTGTATTATACATAAAAATGGAGAAAAAACAACCCCAGAATGAGTTTCTTGGCTGTTTCCAGAAGAGGTGTCCAAACATAATGCATCATTAAATGGCATATTGCTGGCACATGGTGTACAAGAGGAGGCTTTATATGACTCCATTACTATAATTCAACAATGTACTTTGCTGTCCTTGAAGGTGGAATTAAATCTGACACACAAAGATAAAGTCTGTCCTTTTCTTGATTTAGTGAAGAAGGGATGTATAATTAATACATGACAGTCAGGATTTTTACATTTTCCTTTTTGTCTGGAAAGGAAAAAAGACTGAGACAGACAGCAAAATAGACACAGTCTGTCTGAGAAGTGACAGGTCTACGACCGAACATTTGTCCTCAATATAGTTTCTGTTTGTTAGGTAAAACAAACCAAAAGAGGAACAATATAAGAGAAAAAGTTTTCAAATACCAAGGTTAGCAAACACATGCAAAAGCGCTTTTATTTTGCATTTAATTTTCTTTGCTTCTTTATCTTCTCTAAAAAACAAACAAACAAACAAACCAAAAAAAATAACAACAAAAGAATCAACATCATCTGCACAGCAGGGTGGCCAAACAGAAGAAGGCTATGGAAAACAGAAACAGACTGAAAGAGAGAAAAAGAAAGAGAAGCAAAATCTTTCCATGATGAACACAGACGGTGACAGGGTGAGACGTGACATTGAGTTAAATGTGAGGATAATACAAAGCATGTTAAGACTTGCAGTCAAGACAGGGACGGAGAATAGGAAGTGGGGCGTCTACTAACAGCTAGACAAGTCTTTGCACTATAACTGCAAAATATGACCTTAAAAACATGAAACACAAGGCCATAAAAGTGCAGTGTGTGTCTCTACACAGACACACAATGCACCTCTTTTTGCAGGTAACTGGCACATGACTGCTTTAAGTGTGAAATACAGAAATGAAAGCCGTCCAGAGAGCTTTCCATCTCCCTCTCTGTCTGCAGTGCTAATTCATTTGTGATCGTATGTTTTTTTGAGCCTTTTCTCTTGTTTTCTCTCTGTGGAAAAGAGTTACTGATAGCTGTACCAAGATACTGTCAGGCACCATATTCTTTCTCTGCAACCATCCCTCCTATGTGAAAATCGCACAGGCCGTTCTTCTGTTGTATGTAGTTGCAGGGGCAGGATATTCCCATACTAGCAAAAAAGTGTTACAAAACCTTTAAGTTAACCATCCAGAGTAATGAGTGAATTCAGAATGTCTGTCCATCCGTTCATCCATATATCCACTCGTCAATGAGTAGGTCTTATTCCAATGGGTCTGCCTGGTATCTCCACCCACTCAATCATGCTGAGTGGACAGACCAAATGTGTGAACCGTGTCTGTCACCTTGCAACTCGTGGAGGATCAGTGACTGACTTCAAGGTCGTTCCGGATTACCGAGCTCCTCACCCTGTCAAAGTGAATGAGACCAGACACTCTGCGGAGGAACCTCATTTGGCAGCTCTCTGGTCACTCTTAAAATCTCCTGACCATTTGTAAATGTCAGAAAGAAAACCAGTAAATCAAAATCTTTCCTTTGTGGCCCTCTTAACTGCCACAGTCAAACACATTTCAGCAGCCACCGCACTTGACTTAAACCCTTTCATTCCTCGTGGAACAAAGGTCATCTTCAATGGTAGCCACAGCAACACACCAATGAGAAACAACAGTATAGATATATGAAATGTTTCAGCTGAAGGGACAATTCAGTCCTGATTTGGAGGGCACATTTTACAAAGATGAATCATGGCCTTAGAAGTGCTGACATTCATCCCAACTGCATCACAAACAGCAACAAACCACTCCAGAGCACCCCAGAGATCATAGTCCAAAAAAGCTAAAAGCACAGCGTATCACTGTAGCACCACCATGGACACTCTGCAGCTTCAGATTTAAGACAGGATCCTGAATGTCTAGCTGCCAATTAACATCTTAGTTGCCAAAGCAGTTTTGAGAAAATGAAAAACTAATCAAATGCAGGCTGCAGAGTTTGACCCACTACTGAGATTTTGTCTGCCCTCCTAAATCATCATTAAGATCATTAGCAATGGTGTCAGTGGAGAGTTTTGGTGCCAAATGGTCTAAGTACAGTGTCAAAAACCCTCTACACTACCAAGAAATAATTGCTAGGGAAAACAGTGGCACATTGTAGACGAATTGTGTGTGCACACCCGAAGGGTGCCTTTTAAGACTGAATTTCTGTTGAAGCTTCAAGTTATGATATCACTGGCATATAAAAAAGCCTTGCATATGTTAATATGGAAGCCATACAGACTGATTTGGAGCAGTTTTAATTGGAACTGTGGGAAAGAAACAGTTATAAAGTCACACAGTGAAAATGATGACTGATGCACTCTGATGCTTTTCCAGCAACAGATTTAGGTGCACAAGTGCTCTCACACCATCAGTCACTGTAGCTCCATCTACTCCCAGGGGTAATTAAATAGAGTGACGTTTTTTTTTTTACAACTGTTGCTATTTATCCTGGAATAATTTGAATTTCAGCATAAATTTTAACAGTAGGACCTGAAAATACTGTAGCAGAACCTCACTCATGTGCCAATATTTCACATCAGTTCAGTTAATTTCAGTGCTTTTGATTTAATTTATTAACACCATTTGAATATACAGTACTCGTAAATAAACAACCAAAACAACATATGAGACTTTGTCAGGGATAGAATGATAAAGTCCTGAACTTATTGCCATTTTTGTACCTGGTATTTACACATTCCACCAACTTTTATCAGGACAAAGACAAGCATTCAATGTCTGACATTAAAATATGTTAGAAAATAGGGCTAATGAACTAGAAAAGTAAGTCATATGAGCATACACTTCATACAATCTTTTCAAAGTAAAAGGACACTTAAGAAGGAAATCATGTCATAAAAGACAGACAGTTTGAGGTGTACATATCAGTGAATTAAGACAGAATTTAAAAACTAATATAAAGGCTCCTCCTTAATTGAAGAAGGTAGCTTATTCCGCTCTACGGCACAAAGGAATCCTTAACTGTCTTAAAAATCAATCTATAAAGAATTAAGTTTGCTACAAGTATTATGACTATGGTCTTCTGCCGCCTTCTTAAAATACTTGTAAAAGTAGCTGGAAGCACTTCCATGTAAAATCCTATAAACAATATTCAATTGGATATGACTTGCTCTGTCCTCCATGGAGACCAGTGAAGCTGTAAGAACTGACACCTGCCAACATGACTCCTTAGATCAAGCTTGAGGATGAATCTAATCAGTTTGTGTTGTACTACTTGGAGTTTCTGTTTGACCGCTCTTGTAAGGGGTCAGCACCACGAACTAACAACATAGTCAAAATAATAGGCAGGAGGCCCTTCCACAGCTACTCTCACACACAATTAATGAACAGTTGGTGTTCGCTTAAAATTATTCTTTCAGATCATATGATGCCATTAGTCCTTAAGAATTTGTCTAAATTTTGAGGCATCTGCTTTTGTTGTGCTGCTTGATCCCATGTTCTGCCCAACCCAGCAGTGATGTTTACATCCACCTCTCATAGGCTAGCAGTCACTCTTCAACATGAACACATGTAAACAGTGAGACAGTGGGAATATTTTGTGTCTTTATTCATTCAGTCAGCACAAACAACTGTCTGGAGGAAAGGAAAGATCAGACACTAGATTACCCAGAATTCATTTAGTTATGAGTATGGTTCACAGAACCTTGCCCTGGAGTTCAACATAGACCTGAGCTGAATGTTAACATCCTCACAGCAAATTACAGCTTCTGCCCTCACAGGCTGTGGGTACACTTGGAGATGCATGTCTTGTAGTTTGATGGGCTCTGCTGTGAGACTGGGAATGAGTTTGCCATTGGAAGTCTGCAGTCGTTCATTACAGATGCACTCCTATGTCCACCTGACCACAGGCAGTCCATGAGGAGAGAGAGAGTGGAGTGTGGAAATGACCTCTGCTGTAACTACTGAGCAAGCCCTTGTCCTGCATGTGTGTGTGCATGGAACTCAGTCTTCATTTCCAGGTCATGACATGTGTATGTGTGGCTGTGTGTGCATGCACCCGCACCTTGTATGCTTTAGATTCTCCACGAGTTGAGATCTGACCTAGACACCAGAGATTATTCCACCTGCTGAGCCTTAAGCTAAAACTGACTTCTCTCGATAGATCCTGCCTGTGTCCTTATGGAAAACAGCCATTCAAGTAAGAGTCTTGGATGGAGAGAGAGCAAAATGATCAAAAACAAAGGAACACACTTTTATAGGTTTGACACCCACTAGATATCATGATGTTGGATGATAAGTTAAGTAAAAAACAACAGGAAAAGCATACTCTTGCATATTTGAGATGCAGACACAGAGCCCATTAAAGCTACAAAACTTTAAGAAACAGATTTTTCTGTTCTCTGTGGATGGAGAGATTTCGTGTTACTGGAAACTTATGTCTGGCGGGCTTATATTTGTGCTGCCCATTTTCACAATGGAAAGCTTTGCTAATGTGGTACAGTGTGAGCTGGGCCTCAACTGAATCGTCTCACTTGACTGAGAATCTGGTCTTTTCATTTAGGCTACACAGACAGATTTTTTCTTGGGGTGCATTAACTCCAAATCATTGATTTCTCACTGAGTTTCTATTAATATTCACCAATATCATTATACCCCCATGCATTTCTAATATGTTTTCATGAGCTGCTTTCAAGTTTTTGTAAATTAGCACAGATGCTATAGATACTGTATGTAACATATGTAGAATGTTTTTGGCACATTTCACTATGTGTATTGATAATGTATAGAGTTAATAATTTTAGCTCCAGAAGGACTCAAAGAAGCAGGCTCTCTCTTGCCTCACACCAACCTGAGCCTCGCAGGCGTGTTTAGTTTGAAGCACATTATTTACATACTCAGCTCTGGTTGGACAGTTATTTTATTCTTTTGCCACTACACTGGCGTACAATGAAGTACTTCATTTCCCTAGCATTGTTTCCACAAAATTTATATCATCATTGAATGGATAAGTAGTAAAAAGTGTTTCCTTAATTTAATTAAAGCATTTTTACGTAGTCTAGTTGGAGTAGAATGTGATTAGTTTTCTGTTGTCGTGTTCAATGAGTGGCAGCCTGTTGTGCCAGTGTTTGAGTCCGTATGTCTGAACAGGGAGTAAAAAACACAAACCACCTGAAACCTAAAGGTTAAACATTTAAAAAGAGATCATTTTGTCAATAAATGTTCTGGTAAGCATGAAAGAATGCATGCACTGAATATGACAATGCTACTGAGCTTCCTCTCAGTTTACATGACTTTGCTAACACTGCGTCCTAACAGCAAGCGAGTGTCCGACTATCAGGCTGCATCGTGTAACATTGGACGCTTTCTGTCCACACTGAATCCGTTAAATATGCACTTCTGTTAGGTCATGTGAACAAATCTCATACCTATCAGCTGTGCACTCAAGATCAGACTGGAGACATAACCACTCAAGTACAAGATGGGTGAGTACTTGCTATCTTCCAACATTTGTACTTTTTAAAACAGAAAACACATGTTTTATATTGTGATATTTAGGTGTTTCTTTACCGGAAATGACATACAAAATAGCCAACAGCAACTTAACCAGAAACTTCCAGCTTCCTCGTGATCTTCCTCCAGCCAGCTGCTTCCTTATTTAGGTTTTTGTAGTGAAATGAGGAGGTCTCGTAGAGATAACTCCTCATTTCAACTAAATCAATCAGCTGTTCCCTGTCCATGACACCGTATCCTCCAGCGCTTTCAACACGAGCGACAGAAGAGAAAGAGAAGCAGGGTGTCCGACAAAAGTTCCACTTTAAAATGGTGTACTGCATTGCGCTGTGCAGAACTGCATCGCTCACAGCCAGTTAGGACATTACAACAGAAAACAAAGCAATCAAACTGATTTTGTCGCCGACGCTCGCTCACGTCGCATTCAGTTAGGACTCGGTGTAAGGCTGGCTGACGAGGCAGCATGGGTAAATTATAGGAAGGGTTGTGCAGTGTTACACAAGCATCGGTACTTTTTCTCTCCCACGTCTTCTTGTCCTTGTGTTGCTTTACTAGAACCTCTGACTTCAATTTTTCCTTCACTACAACTCTTTCCCTTGTACGTCTTCCTCCATCTCTCTCCAAAACCGCTCTCTCTGCGGCCTCTTTCCAAATCCTTCCTCCTTTCTCTCCCTAGTTCTCCGGAGTGTGATGCATGGCTGTCTGTGTTTTCCAAAAGTCCATTAGTTGCAAGCACTGGGCCGCCTCCTCTCCCACAGACAGAGATAAAGACGCAGAGCATGGCTACCCAGCGAGCTGCATGAAAATGAGAGGACAGTGGAGAGAGCGAGATGGAGGGAGACGAAGGGGAGAATGGATGTGAAAACACCTTCATACTGGCCTGGAGCCCAACAGTGAAGAGGTAGAGAAGAGGAAAGAAGAAGAGAAGGAGTAAGAAAGGGGAAGATGATGAAAACAAATAAGGAGAGTCAAAAGAGAAGGCAGAAGGAGTAGGACAAAAAAAGATTAAGAATGCAGCAGGAACAGAAAGAATGGAAAGTCAAAAAGAAGGAACAGGGAGGAAGAAAGAGGGCAGGGGAAGAGAAAGACAGCAAAGACAGAGGAGGAAAAGCTTTCTGTTTAGAATGAGAGTAGTGAAGACAAAGGAAGACAGGAAAAATGTAGCAAAAGGATGATAAGGAGGAGAGGGGAAGAAAGAATGAGAAATGGAATGGGCTGACGGTGAGGTGAGGATAAGAAAAAGGGGGCAGTTGTAACCAGATATCCCAGCACCAAAACCATTTATATCATGTTTCCTTTTTCTTTTTTGAAATCCCTCCACCCCTTATGTTGTCCCCCTAATTTATCTACAGCCCTATAATTGAACTTGCAGCTTCCGCCTCAAAACAAAACGCAGGGGAGTTACAGTGATTCATCCTCCATTTTTCTTTTTTATCCTCTTTTTATTGTGGAAATTAAGATGTTATCTAATGGTTGGCTTTAGGTCATAGAGCTGGCTAAACATGATGCAGACCAGGCAGATGAAAAATATTTTTAAAACGTGCTTTCTCTTCTTTTGTTTCAGCAGGGGCATTCGGCCCTTTGATTAATACGGTTGTCCAACTTTAGCAACTTTGCTCTTTGTGTTTCTATTGGTCTAATTGCTTTTATGCTCTCCTCCATATTTCTCTAAGCCAATCTCAGAGTGCATTTTAATCTCCTACAGGCCTATAAATGTACTAATGATGGCTATCTTCGTATCTTGTATTCTTCAGTCATGGATAAAAAAAAGGAATCCAAGACAGTGGAAAAAAATACTTTAATTCTATTGCCTTAAAAAGATAACTTAAACATTTTAATTACATGGCCAACAGCTGGTTTGGAATTGAGGTCTCCCTCTTAATTTATGGCGCTGTCTATCGCGTAAAATCAAAACTCTGTTGTGTTACTCAGGTGATGTGATTGCTTTTAGGTTTTTCTCTGCTTATGCTCTCCGAGCTAAGTATGTTCCTATTTGTTTGATTGTTTTCTAGCAAAAACAGAACCTTGAGCAATAAATTCCAACTACCCTCTCTGGCTCATTAAGGTGAGTTATCTCATTATCATTACAGCCACAAATGGAAACTTTAAGCAAGATAGGAGGGAGATGAAATTAAGTGTTTTGCTGTTCTCCTATTCTATTCAGCACTGGATCAAGTAAAGAATGTGAAATAGCTTGGAAAGATGAGGCGTTCTCTCTTGTAAAGTTTTAAGCTACTCTCCTCTAAACACAAGAGAAGTTAAATTGCAAACTGCAAAATTATAGGTGCAATAATGGTGCAACCACTTCCATAAAGAATACTGAAGTAGTCTGAGACTCTTTCAAGCCTCTTCTGATTTATCTGACACAATGCTGCTCACCACTTAGAGCGAGCTTTGTTGCCAGGCAAAATGAAATGAAACTGTCTAAGGACATACTGGAAACTAAGAATTACATTTAGTCAAGACCAGTTTTAGGGAGGTCATGATCACACTTTTTCTTTTTTGTTCCCGATCCCAGCCCTTTAATATTAGGAATCTGTCGACACAAGAGTCTGATACTTCACTTGAATGAGACACCTTCCCAGTGCACAAGTTACAACATGAAAATGACAAAACTTACATTTTGCTCAGTATACACACTGCAGTAAAATTGATATATACATAACATAACATAGGAGATATTAAATGTTTTAAATACTTATAAATAATTAAAGCTGCAAGCAGCGTTGGTCGGGACGTTGCACTCTGGTCCGTCGGGATCAGATCATTTTGCTTTTTAAAAATGAGGGATATTTCTTACAAGTGTGGTGTGCTTTTATTTTGAAAGTTTGATTGACAGGATGAGAATTTTCTGCAGGGTGAGACATGTCTGTCTTGCTCACACCTGTGTCATCAAAATTATGCAAGTTTCTGGCCCATTCACTTGAATTTCAATTAGTAAACAAAACTCTTGATGAGTTTGTGTGTAAAACAAATTATTTTCCTAATTTTCATCAAGTCTATTTTTAGAAAAGGAAAGACTTTTAACCCACATGACCTGGTCAAAGTTTGATTGAAATGTGTACTGTCAGGTGTGTAGAGACAATAAGTAACTGTAGCTGGACACAGAAAAATATAGTTTTCGATACAAACTTCATTTGAACTTTAAATGAGTCACAAGACTTTGACCTACAAATCTTGAATTTACATGTTTTTTCTATCTTTTACTGTTTTTGAGATATTAGAGTCTGAGTTTTAAAGTCTTTTCTTGCTCCTCCTGTGATTTTATAATGAGTGTGTATTGCGGAATGTTTCACAGCGCCGAGGGAGTGACATCACCAGGAGCAGTTGGAGAGGAGGATTTTAGAGTACGCTTTTTGTGAAATCTCCTCATAAATCCCATGACTTTGGCCAAAGCTTACATTAAAAATCATATTTTTAGGTAGGAAATTTCGTTGCGAATCCATTGATACAGGTTTGAAAGTGGTCAGACTTATAGTTTAGACGTCAGAAGCCTCTGTTTGACACAAAGTTCATGCCCATAGATTGCATCCCCATTCGTTTCCATTGTAAGGTGTGATGTGGCACTGCAACTTTCAGGGCTTATTAAATCTAATCTAAATCTAGTCTGGAGACATCTACATGGCCGTGACAGAAGCCCTTGGACTGCACCATGCTCCGACATGCGCAAGGGTGCGAAGGCCCGTTCAATGCTGCTTGCAGCTTTAATTAAATATATATTTGGCACATTGAAATAACAGGTGTAGCATACTAAATTTGGCACACCTTATTTCTCAATACTTGATCAAAATACTTAAAATCCTTGTTCAAAGTTATTTACAAGCTTAAATTATTGATTTGATATGAAAGAAAGTGTAACTTGGAGAATGCAATGCCTAAAATTGATGTGACACCATCAACTAGATCTGTTGGAGTTGTTGGAACTACAAAAACACTCAACACCAAGTACAGACACCAACTGCAGAGAGCACACAAACCCGACCACAGCCAAGTTTCAATTAGTCCTGTCATCAAGTTACTCGAGGAATAAACATTAATTAGCAACAGTTGATATGACCTGCTGCTAGCAATGTTTGTCGACGCTCAGCGCAGGCTGCACAATCTAATTTTCACTCACATATGCAGCGAGATGCAGGAAACATAGAGCCGGCCTGTTGTAAAAGAGAGGATTGCTGCAACACTAACAAGCTGTGGTGGATAAAACAAAGTAGAGTACAGTGAAGGAAGGACCTGCATTTGATCGGGTTCATTTTCTCTGATACCAACCCACTAATATGCCCCGATACCAATCTTTAGGCTCGATGAAGGACATCTCTAGACATTTTACATCTCCACTTTAAAATCAATAGAATTGTCATTGAAGCGATGCAAAACAGCTCCAGACAATAGCAGGACATTAAATGAAAGTAAGGGATCAGTATCTACACAGGCACTCATTATTAAATTAAGCTTGTACACCAGAGGGCAGGGGCGTGTAGCAAGGTTTGGCCAAGAGCCAGTTTTTCAAGCATTGTTCATTGGTGGGGCCACTGCAGGTTTACAGGTCCAGTGAAGACACCATCCTATATTCTCTAAATTCCTTTGGTTGTAATATTTTTTACAATCTTTTTAAATGTTCTTGGAAATAAAACAGACTGACAAAAGTGTATGGCTGATGTTTGAATAAGTTTGTTCAAACTGCTCAAAACAGTTTTATATGTGGGATACATTTACTGAAAGATGTTTAAAAGTTTTGGTATTGCTCAATAAATTAAATTTTCTGATTTTGATGGGGGGCAATAATATGGTGAAGGGCCAGATTTGGCCTATGGGTCTCTTCTTGAACATTTATATCCGAGGGCTAGGCGTCTTTATTGAGAAGGGATGAAAAGAATATCACATATAACAGAATACTAAAGTCCTATTCTAGAAATGTCTTAAGACTCTTGGTACTTTTGTAGAATAGTTATATACACTATTCATTTATGCTCTCCCTAGATTCTCTTTTTACTTGCATCTTGCTTCCTTTCTCTCGGTCTGTCTGAGTAGCCACAGACCCATTTCTATAATAAATCATTAGAGCAAGCATGACAGATACAGTAAGTCCCAGTAGGAATATTCCATCCTCCAATTTTTGGTTTATCTCAGCGAGGCTACAGGCTAATGATAAGCAAATCCTCTACTGAGAATAACAGAATCAAAACAGAGGGAAAGTTTCTGCTGTCAGATATGTATGCAAGCACCCCTAAGACAGGCAGACCTTCACATCTTGTACAACAGGATATAAGCATGCACACATACAATCAAATGTACCGTAGGTATACATACACAAACCGGAGAACACACAAACACCTACACAATCATAATAACGAGAGCGCATTAATTGCCGTCTCCATCCGTTGACTTTCATTGATTTCCTTGTTAGCTGCTGTAATTATTACAGACGCAGGATGTATAGCGTAAGACAAAAGGGATCGAGAGAAAAACAGACAGTGAGAGGCAGAAAGAGAGAGCAAGAGAGAAAGAGAATAAAAGTGGGAATGAAAGATTGTGCGGGTGCCAGATGGATGCTTCAGTCTTGGCAGAAGAGTAAGAAACAGATAAGAAGGAAATTAGGCTTTATTATTAGATATGGGAAGAAAAGAAAGTATAGACAGAAAGAAATAGGTAGATAATAGATTTATTTCTTATTTCCTTCCTTCTTTTATTAAAGCAAACACTTATAATTCACCTCCTCACACCCTGTTTCTTATTTCCCTCCTTTCTCTCTCTCTCTCTGCTCCCTCGACTCTAGCCCGATTTGTCACATCTCTAGCAAACATGTCAGTTTTTAATCAATCACCACACTTGGCAAGGGTAGTTTCTATCTATCTTTCTCTCTCTATCTTTCCATTTTCTTATCCAACATCTATCATTCTCTTATGGCAAATGTCTCTTTCAATACTTACCATTTCCTTCTTTAATATGGAGAGTAAATTCTCTCCCATTTCCTCCTACTGTTTTTCTCTTTTCATCTGCTCTCCCTGAATCTGAGTCACAACACAGAAACACTGTCATCACACAGGCAAAGGATTGTAACAGCAGGAAAATATGTTTGCTGTTTGGGCTTGTTGTGTTGAATCCTAATGAGCTATCAGACTCTGCAGGAAAAGAGCTTTCCCTTTTTCCTGTCAGGGTGATTTGCACTACTAGAAAATAGAAAATGAGAGAGCCCAGCAGCCAAAAAAGACATTTTCTGGTCTTAGCAAAGGTTGGGTTATTACAGAGGATATTGCGGCAGTCATACTCAGGCACAGTGACAGATTTATATCAAGCCAGCTTATGCCTCTGCAGAGATTTCATTCAAATCCAATAAAATACATAACAAACACATAAGTATGACATTAATTTTTAAAAATCTAATGAAACTGGTTGTGCCTCGACCCTTATGTAGCTGCACCATGTCATCGCACTGGCTCAGACACAAAATACCACAAGTATCACTCCTGACATTGAAAGCAAAACAACATCAGCAGAAAATGGAACCAAGAAAGGGAAGGAAGGGAATTAAAGAGATGAAAAGGGGAATCACCGGAAGGACATTGCACATTAATGAACATGTAAGAGATATAAGTCGCATAGCTTCAGGCAACCTTGAGACCTGAAAGCTTTGTTCATGAAAAGTCAACCTCTCTTTCTCAAACAGAGATGGAGAGAGAGAGAGAGAGAGAGAGAGAGAGAGACAAATCACAAATACAGAGATCTGTCACCCGAACACAGCTGGGCCACCCTGCTCGGTAACCTTGGCAACTCCCTGACCAATGGCTGGTTGGCAGGAGGTCCTTAAAGAACTGTGACACTGACACAAACACATACGCAGTGAGACAAGCAGACACACACCCACACACTCAGACTGCACCGCTGCCTACAGATCTCTTGTTGACTGTGATTTGAGAGGGTAAACAGGTGTTAGAGAGGCGTCTCTGAGTTGAGAGCACACACACACACACACACACACACACACACACACACACACTGCGAGGCATGTGGGGTGAGGCTCAATGACATGCTCTGTTTAAACATCTTTCCCCATCCACCTTGCTTCACATTGCTTAACTCACTAATGAAGAGAGGCAGAGCTTGAAGATGGGAGCGTAGTGTCGAAATCTTTAGACACACCTACATGTTTTTACCTGCATGTTTTTTTTTTCCATTAGGTAATGAGGACAGTGGCTAGATAACAGCTGGAGGGAAGAGAGAGAGATGGGGAAGAATGCCTTCTTCCCAAGGCTTATTCTCTCTCCCTTTGTTGTGTTTACCTCCCACCACCACTCCATCCATTAATGTCTCTCACTCCACACACACAGCTCTTACCAGCATTTCCTATTTCTTTTCCTACTTTTACTTGTTCCTCTATCTGCCTCCCTTTTATTAGTCTCACCACTTCCTGTGTTAGTCATCCTCCTACTCCCGATTTCTTCCATCCATCCCCTTTTCACCCCCCTCTTTATTTTTTCGTCTTTGTTTCTCCCTCATCCTGCCTCTCATGTTAATAAAATAATATAAGCTGTGAGTAATGAGGTTTTACTGTGAGGAAAAAGATGACCCAGGCCACTTAACGCATCATTGTCATTGAAGGAGACGCCTCATTTGTAGTCAGACAAATTCTGCCTCTCTCTCTGTCTGTCTCGCTAAATCCGCCCTCTAATGTTTGATAGGGTGTTTTTTTTTATTTGATGGTCTTAGCCCCACTGATTAATGCACCCAAGAGTCCATTAAGGCAATAGGAAAATAAAGAATTTATGTATTAGTAAAATGTGGTGTTAAAATTCGCCCATATTTTCTGTCTCTGTGCTCTTTCTCCTCAATCTCCTCTCTTCCGTCTCATATCTTCCACATTCTCATTTCCTCCATCTTCCTTTTCTACATTTCAACTCTATCTAGGTCCCTGATCACCAATTCTTTCTCTATTTTTCCATCTACCCCTCCATCCTGCCCTCACCTCGCTCTCCATTCTTGTCCTTTCTCACCCATTTCCAGCAACTCCCACAGTCTCCAGCTCTCTTTCGGTCACTTTCTCCTCTGTTATCACTCTCTTTCCACCTCCCTAAATCTCCCAATTTCCCCTTTCTTACTCCCCGAGCACCCATTCACCATCCATATCTTCTTCCCCTCCACCCCTCATCTTTCCACTGCTTTGTCTCAATTGTCCTCCCGAGTGCTGTGATGGCCTCACCCAGGGCTGAAGAATCTAAACAGGTCTTGGTTAATTTACCATCAGTTCTATCTGGCAGAGAAATCAGCATAATCTTTATCATTATCACTGAAATCTAAATTGGTAAATTGGTGAAAGCTTATAGGCTTACATTATACAGCTCCTTACTTCCAGTCTCGAAATATATGTAGCAGAGGTGAAGAAATGATGGTAATTTTTATCATAATTTCTGGAGTCATTATGCTAAATGGGCAGATGGTGATAGGGAGACATTAGGTGATGGGAAACGGGCTTGTTACAGAATGGAGTAAAACATATGTAGGACAAGTGAGGCAATTTTCCATCATCAATAATATTATATACCATGTAAAACAGGTATGGGTGTGTACAAATGCATGAATTTTGAAGAATATTAGTGAAACACTGCCTAGAAAGTTAAATCCATGCGATAAAAGTGTCACAAGATGACATTTTTGACAGTACACAAACACATCAAGCACATGCCTAAGACTATTGATTGGTATGACCTCATCAGATGAATGGATCAGATCCATTTCAGCACGGTAAAATAAAGATTACCATGCTTCAAAAATATTTGAAATTCATCTCCAAGAAATGTTTTTTTTTTCTTAGAAAACTGGGTTTTACAAATGACAGCAGAAATGGGTCAACTTTACACTCACTGTTTCCAACACAATATCCTGCCCTCCTTTTCTCCTCCTGTTTCACAGCCCTGAGTGACTGTTAGATGCATGCATGGGTGAAATTCAGAATTATCCATAATCTACTAAAGGCTTCATTGTCCTGCTCAAAGCTGTTCTGTTCAGGGTTGGATTGGAAAGCTAGTGAATTCACTGTTGCCATATTTGCTCATTAAAGTGTTGTGTGTCTTTATTGAAGAACAGCCTTTACTATGCTTTCTTTACTCCTAGCCTTGACTTAAGTGAATGTTGATATAACTGCTGCTTCAATACAAATCTTTTCTTTTTTTTAGAAGCTGCCATCAATTTGAGACTGCAGAGTAATGATAATATGTAATGCACATTTTCTAAAGTGGGACCTTTGCATGGTGCAGCAGAAAGTCAGGCAGACAGAAAATCACTCACACTGGCAATCCACTCAACTCTAAAATCACTCAGCAGTCATCAAAGACTCTTGAGACCTGACAGAGAGTAGCTGTCATATATTCACACAGGGACACTTACATCAACTGAGTCAGGTGTGTATGTGTGTGCGCTGGAATGTATGCGAGTAAGCATGCAAATGTGAATATCTCAGTAGTGTGTGTGTGTGCTCAAGCTTGAGTGTAGGCTGCATATGTATATATATGTGTGTGTGTGCTACACTGTCAAGACTTAAAAGCCACTCAGTGAGACACATTTCCATTTTCCATTCCTTTATATGTTAAGGTCTCCTGTGGCACGAGCTGAAATCAAATGTGACAAGAAAAAAAAGTCATCCTATGAACACTGATTTAATATTGTAAAACACTTTAAGCTATGAGGACATACGTAAAATATAAACAGCATGTGTCCTTTTGAACTATGTACATACATATTGTATAATGCACGAAAAAAACTCACTCACTCACACTCACAAACAACACTATGGCACAGTACTAGATGTTGGTTGGTTCTGTTTTATAGCTGTGAGCAGAGGGAGTTCACATCACTGTCACTATGACCTTCCATTTTTATGACAAATATATGATGCCTCATATTAGTAGCACATCACATTATGGTCTGTGTCAGTACTTTACAAGCTGCAGTCCAGGGGGTGCAGAGGTTAAGTAATTAAGAGGGTAAGTAATTGATAGTTAATTTCAGTAATTACTTTTACAAGTCAGCACAACAGTCAAATGCTGAGCTGTCAGGAGCTCCTCAGCTAAAAGGCCTGCCTAACATCACACTGAGAAAAAAAAAAAGTCTTCCTGAGACCTTCCATGAATAAATGGAGACAACCACAACTGAGTAACGCATTGCTTTAAATAGAAACGCCATGTCAAACAGTGACATACAACACACTAGTCTTTGAAATCATATGTGACACCAAGTTAATGAGATATCAAGTCTGAGGTGCAACACCTCTTAGTTTATTGAACGCCTTGATCATTGACTGAAATGGGAGCGACACATATATTACCCACTGACAGGCCTAACTCTGCAGCGCTTGCCTGGCTTTGTGTGTGTTTGTGTGTATCAATGCATCCAAGGTGTGCATGTCAGTAAAAGTGTTAGTGTATGAAGCTTACATACGTCTGCTTTTGGACACGTGAAAAAATAGTGTTTGTATGTGCATTTCCACATGTACGTGCATCTGTGTGTGTCTGTGTGTGTGTGTTTGTGTGTGAGTGATACCAGAGACAGCTCAGACGCTGACCCGATCTGACATATAATATTATTCTGCTGCAGGGGATCAAAACTGAAAAGGGAGAAAATCCATAGTGCACAGGAGACAACGGTGACAGAGAGGAGTAAGAGGTTTATTGTGAAAGAGAAAAGGCCTGAGAGAAAGAGAGAGAGTGAGAGAGACGAAGAGAGAAAGCTGCAGCAGGGAAGAGGAGGGGGAGAAGAGAGAGCATGACACTGAGGGGCAAAATATATCAAGTTCTTAACCTCATAGGAATCAAATATAGCAGAGGGACTGGATTGAAGGAGACAAACACATCAAAATATATCAAATAGAGGCAGAGAGCAAAAGAGTCCGAGTCAGAGTGACTCATAGGGTCTCTTAATAACACTATGGTCTTCCAAATACCCTCCAGCTTGAAAGTACTGTTCCAGGTATTGTTCACTAGTTTGAGAGGAAAATATAACAGGCAGAAAGTCTCCACTTTGAAGAATTTTTAGGTGATTGCTTCAGTTTATTGGCCATTAAGTGTTTCACTTAGTTTCCACATCTCTTTTTGGCAGACTTTGTGAAAAGTAACTGAGATCAAGAGATCATTTAGCCTTTGACACCTCTTTTTTCTCTGTGTGACAAGCTTCAGGGTAAAATTAATGTTTCACTTTTTTCTGAGAGGAAGATGAATTTCAGAGATTAATTCAGAGAGAGACCTAAATGTGGAGGAGGATATCAACAGTATTTGACTGACTAAAGTGAAGTTCAATCTACATTTAAAGTACTTTGTTTTAGAATGATCAAATACCATACATTTTCATTATCGAGGTTTACAAATACAGTTAAACATGGCAATTATGTCACTGCAGCAGAAATAAAACATCAGCCTGTGTCAAAGCAACTGAGAGAGGAACAAGCATTAATGTACCACTAGAGTGCACCCTGTAGCCTTTAACACAATGTAGATGAATAAGAGACTGGCAGAGAGACAGGGGGAGATACAGGAAAGAAAATATCAAGAGAGTAGAAAGAAGGACGGGGGAGGGTTAAGTTTGGGAAACAGAGTAGTGACATAAAATAGAAAGACAGCAACACAGACCGTTGCAAACAAGTGGTGGTGCATAGAGACATAGCGCAATTAAGTCCCGCCCACTATGGAGGAGAAAACAATTCATGGCTCTCCATTGACTTTGTATTGAGTAAAGGTGCCCCCTCGTCACTTCTGTCTGCTAGCAAACAACAGAAATATGCCTAAAAGCTGCTGTGTGGTGGGATGCACTACCAACAGGGTAAAGAATCCAGAACTATATGTTTTTATAAGCTGCCAAACCAAAGAACCAAGCCTTTAAGAAGACAAAAGTGTATAATATTACAGGGCTGTGTGCTGCGCGGTGGGAGAGACAGACCTGAAATGTGCTGCACAGACAGCCTGCAGCTCAGAAACCTCCGTAACAATACCTAGACACGCTGCTAGTCACAGAGAACACACACTGAAAATAAAAACAGAAGATCAGGTGGATTACTCATGGATTCCAAAAGAACTTGGACACCAAATATTTGTCTGCCTTGGACATGGGATCTCTATGACGGGCTACACCTGTATGGGCTGGGATGAGAATATTTGGTAAAACATTAAAAGGATGTTACCCTTGGTCGCAACCCCAACACCCTTGCCCACACAGCTGCTGCTCCCAGGAACTACAGACCACCCAGATACAGACAAGAAACTCTACCTCCCACCTACCTGTGGCACCTGCAGTGCTCTGCCCCCCTACAGCACTCCGTCCCCATCCTATATCCCACCCTACTGGCCCATCCAGCCACAGAAGACCCCAACACCCCACCATCACCAACAGATGACCTATGCATCTATGATGAACAATCCTATGCCTCCCCTATCCACCACTGTAAGGGGAACTAGGGGCAATCAAAGAGATGCTCCACACTCTGTGTAACAGACTACTGCGAACATGAGGTACAGAGATACCTTAGATAAAGAACACACACACACTCTTTCACACACGGAGATACAGACACATACAGACACTCACACGTTCACTCTTTCTCTGTCTTTCTTTCTCACACACACACAAATACAAAGTTAGTTTAAATATATTAATTCTCCTGTAAATTGGTTGCACCAGATTGGTCTTTTTTCTGTTTCATTTTGTTCATGTTTTGGTTAAATTTATTTCTTTTTTCTCTCAATTAAATCTTTCACAATAAGCTTTGGAATATTCAGGGTTTGTACTCTTGCACTCTTGTACTCTACACTTTTGGTCTAGACCACAGACCTGATTTCTTAAAAGAAGAAGTTTTAGTGGTGTCTAGCAGGGTGGACTTGGTAGAAATGGAATGTAATATTCATAAGTATGTTTTAATTAGTGTATAATCCCATGAAAATACGAATCATTGTGTTTTTGTTACCTTAGAATGAGCTCTTTGTATCTATATAGGGAGCAGGTCCTCTTCCACAGAGCCTGCCATGTTGCACCACCATGTTTCTACAGTAGCCCTGAATGGACAAACCAAACACTGGCTCTAGAGAGAAGAATGGTGTTCATCCCTCCAGAAGAGTTCTAGAGACTTGTAGAACCAATGCCAAGGCTGAGGAACACCATTCTTTAAAAAGATATTCCCTCATTTTTGTTTTGATGACAGTGGTGGAGAGCGCTGTCTAACACGTCAGTCTAAAATCTCCCATAGGTGTTCAGTTGGGTTGAGATCTGGTGACTGCGAAGGCCATAGCATATCCATCATTTTCATACTCATCAAATCATTCAGTGACCCCTCGTGCCCTGTGAATTGGGACATTGTCATCTTGGAGGAGACCACTCTCATCAGGATAGAAATGTTTCATCATAGAATAAAGGTGATCACTCAGAACAACTTTGTATTGATTTGCAGTGACCCTTGCCTTTAAGGGGACAAGTGGACCCATGCCAGCAAAATGCCCTTCACAGCATAACAGAGCCACCAAATCCCCTCACTCTAGGGGTCAAGCATTCAGACCTGTACCAGTTTTTCCTTTGATTTTTCACTGGTCTGTATGTGTGCAATATACAACCCTCCATCAAAGTCACCATACCATGAAGAAGAGTTCTACAGCTCCCTACACACAGAGATATTTCACTTTCAAGCCCAATACTTCTCTGTGCAGAAATGAACAGGTTCAGAACCTGAATGTATAGACCACACAGGAGATGAACATATATTCAGACAGTCACTTTTGACTCCCTCACCCTCAGCCATGAGGAACCAGAGGTGTACTGGCAATCGGGCACACTGGGAAAAATCCCAGTGGGCCACAGCATCGGTGGGCCGGTGGAGTTTGGAAAAATAAATAAATTTAATGACGTCTATAAAAGCATCCCACCTGAAGACCTGAACCTAAATCAACTTGAAATTGAAACAAAGTTAGGGAACCTTGAATCAGCCATCATGAATAACCAAAAATCCATTAGATTACCCAATTACACAAAACGAGTTAACAGACATACTGAAAACTCTTAATTCCAATAAAGCTTGTGACACAGATTGCATAAAAAATGAAATGCTGAAGAACAGTACCCCTGAGTTGCAAACTGCAGTTGTTAAACTGTTCAACATAGTGCTGACTGCTGGCTGCTTTCCTGATGTCCCAATCCATAAAAATGGTAATAAATTAGACCCTAATAACTACAAAGGGATCTGTGTCAGCAACAACCTTGGGAAAATATTCTGTAGTATCTTGAATTCCAGGAAACCCACCTTTATTCAAGAAAAAAATATAATTAGCAAATGTCAGATTGGCTTTCTTCCAAGTTACCAAACCTCCGATCATATCCTTACACACCTTAATTAATAAACATGTCCACCAAGAAAAGGGAGGGAAAATATTTGCTTGTTTCATCAATTTTAAAAAAGCCTTTGATTCCATTTGGCTTGAGGGACTTTTCTTCAGAATCCCTCAAAGTAGACTAGGTGGTAAGGTATATAATCTTATCAAATGTATGTGCAAGCACAACCAGTGAGCTGTGAAAATTAACAATCAAAGAACAGAGTACTTCACTCAAGGATGCAGTGTGAAACAAGGGCACTGTTTAAGTCCTATATTATTCAATCTGTATATAAATGAACTTGCGGACCAGTTGGATCATTCAGCAGCTCTGGGCCTCACACTCTTTGACACAGAGATTAGATACCTGCTTTATGAAGATGACCTTGTTCTGTTGTCCCCAACCAGAGATAGTCTTCAACATAACCTGACCATCCTAGAACAATACTGCCATAACTGGGCCTTGGAGGTAAATTTTAAACAAACCCAAATTCTTATCTTAAAAAAAACATCTTGAAAACAATTATTTTACTTTGATCAACACCCTAATTGAACGCACAAAAAATTATACTTACCTTGGTCATAAGATATTGGCATCAGGAAATTTCAGTATGGCAATAAATGCACTCAAAGAAAAAGCAGGCAGAGCAATGTGTGCATTAGAAACCAAGTTATCCAACATTAACATTCCAATTAATTTTACCAATAGCTTTATATGGAAGTGAGGTCTGGGGCCCGCTCAGTAGATTGGAGTATGTCTCATGGGACAAACACCCAGTAGAGGCCCTCCACACTGAATTCTGTCGAAGAACTCTAATCGTTCAAAGGAAAACTCCAAATAACGCCTGCAGAGCAGAACTGGGATGTTTCCCAGTACTGTTAAACATACAAAAACAGGCAATAACATTTTTGGACACATCTAAATTCAAGTCCAAAACACATACATCCCTTCAAAGCACTAAAAACCAAAGGGCTGAACCCTGAAAACAGCCCCCTAAGTCAGCTGATGGTGAAACTAACCAATGGGCTCTCAACAGCTCTGATTCAAAACAACACAATCCAATAAAACTAATTATGAGTCAGTCAAAAGATCTATATTTAGAACATTCCACTCTGTCAGAGATACAAAGCAGAGACTGATCGTGACAAAATACAGGCTCAGTGACCATTAACTGGCGGTAGAAACCGGAAGATACAGGCAGACATGGCTGCCCAGACATGGGAGGTGGACACAGAGATGCACTTCCTCCTCCACTGTGAGAAGTTCTCTTCAGTAAGAGACTTCCAATACAGGGAAACAGCCAAGAAATTAACAAACCTCCTCAAGTTAACCACAGAGGGGAAACCGGCAGTTCTCCTGGGTGAAGGGACAGCAGCTCCTCTGGCAGCTAAATATTTGTTGTCTGCCTGCCACAGCCTAAGGGACTCACAATCACTATAAGATCCCAAAAATCATCAGTATAATATAGAACCTGCATATAATAATAATAATAATAATAATAATAATAATAATAATAACCTTTATTTATATAGCACATTTCCATTTCCAATACACAAGTATGTCTTTTTTGAGATGAGTTTAAGGAAATTTTCATTTCATTTATGAATGTACTCAAGACAGTTTATAAGCGAAAATCTCATTGAACTTATTAGGGTCAGAGCTGAGGTAAACCTAGGTGTCCCATTACTGGGACAAGTGTTATTTTTCCTGGTTTTAATTTTAATTGTGTTTTAATTTTAATGGGGCAATTTCATCAAGGAATTGAATTGCAGATGATATTGAAATTAGTTAGATGCTCATCCGCTGATAATGAGGGCCCTATCCCACAAGGGATAGTGTTAAAAGCTTTACTAAAAACACTGGCGGAGGTAGAATTCCCTCTGGGTTAGTGAGCTCAGCTAGAGGTAAGGAGGGCATGCTATCTGCTGCAGGTCATCAGTGATGTCACATTCACAGATCCATATGGGACGAAGGGGGGAGGCAAAATTCTTCGGTGTTTACCTTTTACAACTAAAAGCCAGGAGGCAACTTCTCCAAGAGCCGGTGGGAGGCAGCCGGCATCTGGCACCCCAAAGCCAGGCAGTACCAAAGAGGCCAAGCAGTCTTCAAGCAGTGACTGCCGCTGGAGGAGATCATTTATGAGACTTGTAATGGAGAAGAGCTCAGTCTTAATATTGGAGATTCCATCTGTTACGACTAGGGATGTGCAGAGGGCCCAGTATTTGTATTTGTATCTGTATTTGTTGAGGCAGCAAAATTATTTGTATTTGTATTTGTATTTGTATTCGAATAAAAGTGGAAAGAGGCTTAAAAATCCAGTTTTTGTTTTTATTACGCTTATAATTTTAGAAAATTAAAGATGAAAAGTGATCAGCGTCATGTAGCAGGTGGATGTGACTCCCCTCATTGAGACCTGCTGATAGACGTAACAGCGGAGCAGAGGAGAGAGACTGAGTTAGCGACTATAATTGACCTGCTTGCTGGTATTTGACATGTTTTATTTTTTTCTTCCCAAAAACAAATCATTTTAAAAATATTTGTATGAAACAAATATTCATAAAAAACCCACTATTTGTGCTTTGCCAAATAACGTATTTGTATTCGGGCATATCCCTAGTTACGACCATCATTGATGAGACCTGCAACATGCCTAAAGCAGTCCAGTCTCTCAAGTGGAAAACCATGACTGGAGGGGGTGAGTAAAGTCCATTTGAACTGCAGAAACTTCTCCTATCTTCAATACTCAAACAATGTCCCTCAAGCCCCTCAACCAGGGATAGAGGAGTAAAATCAAAAGAGAAAATTCCTTAAAATCCTCAGTAAAAGCAACCAGCTAGCCTGGCCACCAGGCTAAAAACAACCTAGCTAAGCTAGCAGCAGTCGTGGCAGTCCAGCAGGCTACATCCAGCTGACAGCTAACTTAAAATCCAAAAGTCTGATGACTGAAATCTTTTACCTTGTTAAAACCAGGCAAACCAACCAGAATCTAAAAGTGTAGCGTAAAAATTTGTAAAAATGTCAATTTCTGACAGAGCTTCTGACAGTCAAAAACAACACTGATGTATGTGCATGTGTGACCTGTGTATTTAATATTTATATGTAGTATGTAATACATGTGAATTTTCTGTAAACTGCTTTGCCAACAACGTGTTTTTGTTCATGCCAATAAAGCTATTTGAAATAGTCAGAGAGGAAGGTCTGCTTTCCTCTCATGTTCTCTCTCATTGCTGCTGTGCAGTGCTTGCTGCCACTCTGGAGGTGTCACCTTTGTCTTGTAGGATTTATCCAAGAGATCCAGGTCCTTTCTCCATCCTGCTTATGACCAGCACTTTGTCCAGTTCTGTCTCCTGTCAGACCTGCACACTCTGTTGCTACTGGAAAGCTACCTTTGTCATATTATTTACTCATCATAGAGCATTCAGTCTTACTTACTAATTAAAGAAATATTCAACCTTCAACACTTTAGCATAGCTCCTGGAAATGTACAGTATATCAGTAGCCACAAGACATTAATGCGGACTCTTGTTCTCTTACTATGTATTACTATCACTATTGACATAGCTCTTTCTGTAGACACATAAGGATTTTAAAAAATAATGAATTACACATTACTCATAACTTTTACTTGACACTATTGTGCTAGGCTTACTTGTGCACATTAGGTTGATAAACAATTCAACCTAGCCTGCACCAAGCAGCAGTCCAATCTCTGACATTGCGACTTTCTGTCCACATGTAGTTTGAATGATGCATTTCTGTTCAGATGCATTTCTGTTCAGATTACCCTCTATTTACTGTAGTCCACTAGCAGGCAACAGACAGGTACGAAAATTTCCCCAACAGCATACTGTCCTCTCATTGTCTCCAGCCATCAACTCAATGTAAGCAGCAAGCAGACTTGAATGGTCAGCCTAACATCTCACAGGTGACTCTGTTCATCTCCTGGGTATTACTGCTGTGTTGCAGTCACCTTTTAGCTGATCTTTGGCAGCTGGAATGTAGCACTGATACAACAGGGTGAAACTGAATTTCCCCACCACTTGCTGCAATCAATCAATGGACAACAACATAGAGTTTGACTTTGGTCTTGCTGTCCTTAGTGATAAGTGCCAAAGTCGGATGATCATGCCCTGTTATTTTCAACAGCATGCTCTCCACAAATGTCCGCCAAAAATAATAGATAGCATATGAAACCACACTGCTTTTTCATCTATTGTTATGATTTCTAACATGGTTTTGGAGTGGACAGCCTATCCAACAATGTCAACAAAATAACCTGTGGGGCAATGATCCCTGTGTACCACACTAGTCAAATAGTAAAACATGATTGAAAAAAACATCAGCTCCATGCTCACATAGCACCTCATTTTTCTATTCATCAATATTGAGCAGTCTTGCAGCAGTGATGTCCAAACTTTTGAACTATTTTAAAATGATCTTACAACTTAATCTCTGGTGGCGCTGTTACTCACGTAGTATATATGCCAAGAGGTCAAAATATCAGCATGTTCCTACATAATGTTTCAAAATGGCAATATTGTTGGATTTTGTAAGCTACTTAAAATTATTTTACAATGATTGGAATGACTGAATTAATGTGGATACTATTAGACACCAGGTCTACAACTGTATATCCATGTGAATTTTATTTAAATATTTTAAATACAAAAAAGTATCAGGATTTTGTGAGCTCTTCATTTAAGATGTGATCATTTCTACACAGTCCTCAACATGACAGTTCCACAATATTATGACTCTAATTTCCTTAATAACTACATACATTTGAAAAAAAGAACTAGCATACTGTCTGCATTAAAATTCCTCCAATGATATTTTCTTAATTTGCCACTAGCAATGAACATTTTTTAGGACCCTTTAATTATTTTTTTGAGAGAAACATTTGTATTCAGTCAACTGATATGATAGCATGAAAGACAGACTAAATGTGATGCGCAATAAAATAACTTTAAATTCCTAATCAAACTCAATCAGATCAGAAGATTTATGTTTTTTACATCAAGCTGTTTGTGTCAAGTTGTTAGTTAAGATAAAAAAAATACCTCTTGGTTTCACACACACATAACTCAGATTAACAATAAAATACTGACTTATTCATGATTCTGGTATACTGTACATGCTCAATAAACACCTCTGCCAAAAAAACAACGTATGTGTGTTAATAGTTGTGTGCTTATATGCTGTTATGTGCCGCATTTATCTCATCATTTTAAAAACACCACACGCCACTTTAATCACTCCTCCCAACTCTTCCAATGCTGGCTCCAGTTCAAGGCTAATATATTCTAAAGGGAGGAGGGATAAAGTGAGACTCTCACTGGGAGAGAGAAGGGCGATGCAAACAGAAAGTGGGATGCGTGCAAATGAGATGCGGTAGTCAGGTATTTATGATGCCGGGTAATCACCGAGGGAATTAAGTATTTAACCATGCAAGCATTATCTGTGTATCATTAACATCGTTCTGTAGCAGGAGCTGTATGTCAAAACAGGACTGAGGCTGAGCTGTGTACAAGAAGGATGTACTGTATGCTATATATACAGTGTGAAATTCAATTCACTGTACTGTATGTATTAAATGTGTTATAAATTGGGGGTGCAGGTTTACAAGCAAAATTCTTATGAATAACATCAGAAAAACTGTGAGTGTTTTGCCTTTTGGATGCTGATATAAAATGCGTGGTATTAGAATATAAACCCCTTATTTAAAAATTTTTTTAAAAATTAAAAAAAAACAAAGAATGCAGAAACACATGATCAGGCAAAAGACCTTGACAGCATTTGCTGTGCTGATGAAGTTCTGTCTTTTTCCTATTTTGGGATCAGCGGACACAAATGCAAACAGCTGAACAAATAAATGTGCTGAATGCTTCTATTGAAAGAGACGTTTTTTCGCTCTTATCCCTAATGGTATCATTACATCAAATATAATTGTTAAATCACCCCATGTGCAAAGCAACCTAACTGTTTACCAGCTGCCCATGTTATTCAGTGACAACAGCACTTACACAGAGTGCGCTTTTCTTTGTCACATAAATTGGTTTATGATTGGTTTAACATAATGCTGGGCAGCAATGATCTCAAGTGAAATTGTTCTCTGGGAAAGGAAGGATGGAGGACGCAGGACGTATCTTGCAGTATGATCACACCACAAGGCTCATCTTTTAAGGGCTAATGTTGCACCATACCATGGAATACTTTTTACTATTATTATAGTAAAAAGTATTACTACTACTACTATTATTATTATTTTACTATTATTATATTTTTAATTGTTATAGAATTATCCTTATTATTATAACCATGTTAACAGTAAATTCTACAAAGAAAGGAAAGCCACATAGTATAAAATTATATACATGTATAACAATAACAATAACAATAATAATAAATAAATAAATAAATAATTTATATAGCACTTTTCGTATCATAATATGCAGCTCAAAGTATGTGTTGTCGAAACTGACAAGTTTAAATGCTGGCAAATTATGGCCTGAATCTGAATGCTTTGTATAATAAATGATTGCTTTGGTGTTGCCCCCGCTTCGCAACTGGACCCCTTTACTCAAAACCACAGTACTCCTTCAACACCAATTTTTGTTTTACTATCAACAGTTATTTTACATGTGTCTAAGTACCTTTGTTTAGAAACTGACAACTTACTAAAACTAAAGATTAAAATGTAAAAACCTACCTTCCGAATGCCTTCCTTTGACTCTTCAACATTGTTATCAGCACCTCCAGTACGGTTTATCATCCGCCACATCTGGGAGTACATAGGATCTCTCTCAAAGGGGTTCATTGCCTTGGAGCGCACCTGATCATATACTGCAGAGTCCAGCACCGTACCATAAGGCAACTCTGTCTGCTTGGACAAGTCCTGGAGAGACCTAGAGAGAGACAATGGTGGAAAGAGTTAGTAATCACACAGATGCAAGAGTAAGTTAAGACTCCCCTTAATGTAGGCCATGGCAGTTTGGGATAGTGATGAAATTCAACTGATTGCTGTCAAGAACTGTCCTTGCTTGTCCTGTGAACAAGGAAGTCAGAGTGTGCGTAAACATAAGGGCCGGAGTATGCTCGAAAAGACCTAGTTTGTTCGATGTCACAATACAAGGTTTTAACCTCCTACTCATTCACACTACTTTGCAGTCTCTATAGTATATATCTTAACATATATTTTAAAACTATACCATTATTTCTAAGTGCACATTTGGATAAAATGAGAATACTACAATTAGTAATGTCAAGTAAGAAAAAACTTTGTCACAGCTGGAGTGACCTTGATTGAATCCCCAGCAGTGGTGCTTCTTGCTTGGCTGGGAACTCTGATGTTTGCACAAGCAAACATGGTGTATGACCATGTCTTCATTATCATATTAAGGCTCCTTTCCACTGTGAGATTTTGGGCTATCTAAGACAAATGTTGACAATCGTGAGAGAAAATTGGTAAAATCTTTGGTTGTCAGTCTAAAACGGTGGTCCCAGAACGCACTGCGAGACATGTCAATCGACGACCATTTGGAGCTTTGACAACCAAAGACAGACTGAGGCAAAATTCTGACAGTGTCAAAAATTTTAGCTGTAGCATGCCCATCGGTGTATGTTAGCCGGCTTAGCCAAATTCTAATAATGTGACTGCTGCAACCCATGTCTACAAACCAACCAATCAGAATATGTCAGAAAACACTGGTCAGTGTGACACTTCCTAAGTGCAGTTTTCTGATTAAAGTTTAGGGGAAAACACACTTGTTCTCCTTCAGACATCCATGGCACACAAAAACCAAAAGGCTGGAGGTGAAATTAAAATTAAGTTTGTGTGATTTTGCTGCATTTTCAAAACATATGAGTGGCACAGATGGATGACACGAGCTAATGATGTACCTCTGCCTTCATGTACTTTTTTCTGTTTACATTGTAGTGCCATGATTCACTATACATTCAGTGCACAATCTGACATGCCTCAAATTGATATTGTACAGTCTGACACAGATTGTGCCAAGATTTTTATTATAGGTGTCTCGTCTCTCTCACAATGTGACATGCAATAAATTTACACTACCGTTGTTGTTACACAGTCTAAAGGCACCTTTAGTATTACTAGTTAGGTGACTGAGGAAGAGGGCCATGGATGGTACACTTTAAGTAGGGGTGTAACGGTATGTGTATTTGTCCCAGATCTTCACAGTACAGTCGTTACAGTTCTTTGCATGCAGTCATACGAAGAATACACTCCTTGACCCAAACAATTACTGTCAAAATAGTTTAATAATCCACTTAGTCCGACATGTGGAACAATAATTCTAGAGCGCAAGTTTTACCCAGAGCATTTTGGCAGCACACCACTTAGCTGTAGCAGGCTCATGAGTGTATGCTAGCCGGCTTAGCCAAGGTAGCCTGGTTACCCTGTAGTGTCACTGCCATCAGAATGACAAACAAGAGACCCATAACACTGACTGAGAGCAACACTATTGTTAAAATATGCTCCGTTATCTCCATAGAGAAACAATACCGCATCTTTTTTCTGCTGTACTGAAATCGTACTAAACCATGACCCCAAAACCGAGGTACATACCCAATCCTTGAATTTTGTGTACTGTTACACCCATAACTTTGAGTGATTCACACTTGTGGTTCACACTATCCCTTCCCTTTTAATGGATGGTTTGGATCTAAACCCATCCTGGGCCAAAAGTGGGAGTTGGGAGCAATATTTAAATGACATGCAATAAAAACAGAAAATGTTAATTGGCCATGACCATTAAATATGAGAAAAAGGGGGGTGGAAAACAGTTTGGACAGTAGTACTCACTCAGTTCACAGTGCTGAACCAGGTGGCTCAGGAATTAAATCTACTGTACAACTGCACTAAAGAAGGGAGATATTAACAAGGAAGAGCAAATGAAAAAACACACAAGTCAGTCTGTTTTGTACTATTTCTTATTCATCTCACTGTCTCTCTCTCTCTCTCTCTCTATCTCTTCCTCTCTCTCTTATTATTCCTTTCTCTCCCAATGTACCCCTTACCCATAAACTGGCACCTCTGGGGGAATATACAAGCTATTGTTAATTATAATGCAACAGTGCTTGCGTTGCCTCTCAAACAGTTTGGCCGCTGAGAAATGTAATGGAGAATCATTACAGGAACTAATTACTGTTTGTTTGTTAAATGGCTGCTACATACCACCCATGATTTGAGAGACACACATTTGTGAAACAAAACATGAACAAAAAAACACTCAACATGTCCTGCTTAATGAAGAACAAGTGTACAGTATCTTACTTCATTAATTCAGTTGTACTACACCCACAAAGCAGATTTAACAATGGGGAAAAATACAAGTTTAAGACCCCACACTGACACCTGGTCTGTCCTCAACAAAACAGCATTTAAGTTATATATTTCTTTACATTCCTGACACTTATTCAGTGCAACCCTGGATTAAATGAACTGAAAGGGCATAACAGGGAGAGTGAATTCATCTTGCTACACTCAAGACAACTCTCAACTTCTACAACGAGAATTCTTGAGTCATATCATCAATCAGTCCACTTCATAAACTGAAGATTTACCACTCTCAAGTGCAAATCAACGAGATCCTATATCTTCAGAATCTAATGTTATTAAATTACTATTTTATCATCTTGGAGGACTCTTTCTCACAGTTTGTAGGTGATGGCGGTCCTGATAAATCATTTTCTGTGAAAGTAAAATTGCAATGTATGGTTATGTTTTTATTGATGTTGTCTGGAAATGCTCAGCCCAATCCTTGGCCTACTACCCATGTTTACCCACTCTCTAAGATTTCAAAAGTAGAACAGGCCTTGGTCTTATACATTTAAATGTTAGAAGTCTTGTAACTAAAATGGATATGATCAAGATCTGGGCAAATACGACAAATATGACTTAATGGTTCTACCCGAAACGCAGCTCAAGAAATTGGTAACTGATGACTTAATTTTTATTGATGGTTTCAAACTAATCGGGTGGGTAAAGAAGGCAGAGTTGCCAGTATATCAAATCCCAGTTGATTAACTTGAAGACTTGAAGTCTTGGCCATCGAAGTGGGTGTAACAAAGGATTCTCATATCACTGTGGTTGGCTGCTTTAGACCCCTGTCTGCCTCAAAGGATGCTTTCAAATCTATTTCAGATATTTTACATGAATTAAATGATTCTGAATTCATCCTTGATCTAAATTGGTAGTGGCTTTCATGGACCTCAGATTGTTTTAAATAACTGTGTGACTCCTTAAACCTTGGGCAACTCATCAATGCACCAACAAGGCCAAATACTATAGCATAAAATAAATCTACCTTGCTTGATTTAATTATAACAAATACATCTCACAAATACACCTCAACTGGCATACTTTGCAATGATGTAAGTGATCATTGTGCAACTGCTTGTGTCAGGAATACAAAATCCCCAAGGTAAAATCCCATTTCATTTTTAAAAGATAGTCAAGAATGCATGTTTTTAACTATGACTAAGTAGCCATGAAATATTAAAGGCTTTTTAAATGTATTACCCTCTTGAGTGCGTCAGATCTTTTCAATAATTTTTAAAAGATATTTTAAAAGCTTTGAAGAGCAGGCTTTCCTGCATGATTTGTATTACAATGACCTTAGCAGTCTGATTATGGATGTTGAACTGGCATGGGAATATTTTCACTCAATTTTCCAGTCTATCTCTAATAAACATGTTCCCATTAAGGGACCAGCAGTAGGGACAATCCCTGGTATTCAGACAGCCTTTCAGGGCTAATTTGTTAAAGAAATAAATCTTGGGCCCAAGCTAGATTTTCACACTCCTCTGCTGACTGGACTATGTTTAGAGCCCTAAGGAACAAATGCACCTCAATGATCAGTTTATCTAAAGTCAGTTATAGAGAACCTAAATAACCCCTCAAAATTCTGGAAATATATTTAATCCTTTCAGGTACTCATGTTGCTTCAAGCCTCCCTGAACACATGGTATTGGCTCAGACTAAATAAAGGACAAAGCTGCCATGGTCAGCCAATTTAACAAGCACTTTATTTGTGCTGGGTCTATATTTGACAGCTCAAATGACATTGACCACAAAAAGTCTGCAGGTCAAGATAATCCTTATCTCTTAAGGGTGGCGGCAGATATTATTGCTGAGCCCATTACTCATATTTTTAATTAGAACCTTTTGTCCAACTCAATACCTAAAATCTGGATAGTTGCCTATATTCTCCACTTACTTAAAGGTGGAGACCCCTCAGAGTTAAACAACTACCATCTGATTTCCAAACTCTCAGTCCTAGCTAAGATCCTTGAATCCTCGGTAAATTTACAGTCAAAACAGTTTTTACTTGATAACAACAAGTGATTTTCAGTCTGGTTTTAGAACTGGCCACAGTACCAGTACTGCTGCTATGGTTGTGACTAATGATCTTATCGTTACTTTGGACAGAAAACAGCATTGCGCTGCCTTATTTTTGGATCTATCTAAGGTCTTTGATTCAGTGGACCACCAATTGCTGCTGAACAAACTTAGAAGTGCTGGTTTCAGTCCTAAGGCTGTCAAATGGTTCAGAAATTATTTTATAGTTCGAACTCAATGTGTCCATGCAGAGGGCCACAAACCTGATCTTATGGAGCCTTGATTCAGTGTAGCATGCATCTCTACGTTTCATTACTAATCAAAGTCCCTTACTCACCATGCATCCTTTATGACTTGGTGGGTTGTACTTCATTGATCACTCACAGACAACAGCACTGGTATATTTTTATCTATGAAGCAATAATGGGTAAACTTCCAGCTTACTTCTGTACCCTTCTCTGTCTCAGCTCTGGTAGTTACCAGCTACGCTCCTCCAAACGGTTGGTTTTTAATGTACCCTGGGTTTTGACAGATCTGGGGAAAACTGGATTTTCCTACTATGCACTTTGGGCATGGAATAATCTGCAAAGATCTAAAATTGGAAACATGTATATCCATTGGTGAATTTAAGGGCATCATGGAGAATGTGGTGTTGGAGGCATGTAGTTGTTTTTCCTGAGAGGCCATTGTGTTTGAATAGCTGTTCTTCTGTTTTATTGTGAATTTTTGTATATCATGTTGTGTATGTTGCATTTAAATATGTTGTGATTTTGTAGACCTTAGCAAGGTCTCTTTTGTAAAAGAGATTTTTGATCTCAGTGGGACTTCCTGGTGAAATAAAGGTAAAATAAATAAGTATAAAAATAAGTAGGTACTGTTTGTATTATTACAAGGATGCTCACTCACAAAGACAAACACATACACAGAAACACATGCGTGCGCGCGCACACACAAATACAACACACACACACACACACAAGCTAACACATTTACACATTTTATGGAAGGTCACAGCTCTTGCATTTCCTCTCTCTCTCATGCCCTCCTCAACTATCTCTCTGACCCGCTTTAAAAAACTGCTTTGAAGATTTTAATGAACTTTGCCGTTAACATGAATCTTTTATTACTGTCAATTAATCTTTGGCCTCAATAATCTGCCCTCCCCAACCAACTCCCACAAGAATATCTAGGCCTGTCAGCACACTCTTTGACCAGGATCCCCCCCTGTGTGAATTGGACTGCAACTCCCAGCTTGTTATTTGATGGTATGTGAATGCATGCAAGAGAGAGAAATATGGCATGTCTGGGGAAACCTTAAAATTGAGATTAGATTTCACACACAAAAAAAATTCCAGATTTAAAAGGATTTACACATTGATTATTCATTACACTGATGAGAAAAGAAGTTGGATAATGATGAAACAACACAAATGTCCAGTATATCCACAGTGACTGAACCTATACCATAGCATCTGTCAAAAGAAGTTTGTTTTACGCCTGTTTTAGGTAAGTCAGCTTGAAGCTCGACCTACATAAATGTTTGCCAAGTTTGCTAATTTTGCAAAGAAAAACAAAATCAAAAACTGAAAATTTTAGAGGGGAATTATGTGGTGTGTGTGTGTTTGATACCTCTAAAATAGAACATCCTGAAAAGGAGCTGTGAGCTACTGTAATATAATTTTTATTTTATATGAACTACTATATTTCTATGAAAATACAAAGGGATTCTTTTTTATTTTACAGCTGAGGATTTAAAGGAGAAGTGGATAAAAAAAGATGAGAGCAGAAGAGGTGGATGAGACATTTTCATTTCAATCACAACACGGCCAGTGGCTGTCTTCATTTATGGCTGTCCATAACTCAGATTGATTACTCCGTGTGTGTGTGTTCTCTCACGGAGATAAGCATATATGAACTATAGACTTAATTGTCTTTTGTTAATGTTTTGTATGACACACTAGTGTGTGCACACACACACACACTCATGTGTCTCTGCTAGCTCCTTTTGCAACCAATTATATTCCCCCTAAGCAGTTCAATGAGCAAGTAAATGGAGTGAACAGAAGCTGAATGTGTCCTGTGACAAATAGTTAGTGTAAGTGTGTGTGTGTGTGTGTGTGTGTGTGTGTGTGTGTAAGAGAGAGAGAGAGAGAGAGAGAGAGACATACACACACACACACAGGACAGAGACCTGCTTAATTCCATGTTCATCAGTGTATTGTGCATGTAATCTGTGTTTGTATATCTTTGTGTCTTCACATATGGTCATCTGGTTATCTTTGTAGAAAACTAAAGGACTCACACAGTCATATTCTTTGCTGTGAGGAAGGCAAATTTTGTTTTTCGCAAAGCAAACAAATGTATAACCTTTGAGGAGAACATAGCAGTCAGTATTTGTTATTTTAGCCGTTTTTTAAAAATCTGTTATTTATTTTCATGCTGGGATGACTTACGTTGCTATGCCAACTTAGGTGTTTAAAGTAGGTTAATACACAAAGTATTCCACAAGCATTTGAGGAGATTCAACAAATCGGCTTTTCTTCCTTCAGATGCCAAAGGACAAAGATGATTTCTGTGAGGAAAATTACTTTGGGGATAGCTAGTCGAGCCTTGATCAGTTCAAAGCTGCAACATTATGTTGATTTATCATCAATCCACAGAAAAATAATCAACAACTATTTTGATTTTGATGATAAAGTCCATTTTAAAGCAAATGAAAATTAGTGCCTGGTTGTCTTTTCTTAAGCTTAATATTTTTGGGGTTTTGGACATTTAAAGTACATTCATGATATGAAGAATTCTGTGAATTTATTATAATTATTTTTAATTATTTGCTTTTAACATTTTATAGATTAAATTAGCATCTGTAGCATCTGTAGTGATTTGGGGGTTTTGTCACCCATTTGACTGTCATAGCTCTTCCTTCAACAACTGATGCTGTGCAGCAGCTAAACATGGTCATGATCCAGAGTAGACTAGCTAAATCTTAAAGCTGCTTAAGTTTTGCTTACATTTGGATTACTGTAAATATAAGATGAATTTGTGACTTACATTTTCATTTCAAAGCTAGTTTTCTTAGAATGTATTATAATATTTAAGTACTTAGAGGTGCAGTTAAGATTTAATTGTAGTTTTATTGCCTTGCCTTATGTGTTGTTACGTCTTCAGTAGAGATTAATGTCTGATCTGTGCTATTAGCTAACTAACTATTAGCTATCTAACTTGCATCTTTACTGTGAAAACGTTAATTTTATAATTCTGTCCAATACTGGCGTCTATAAACTACACAAGGGACAGTGCTGTTATAGTTCCTTTCTCACCAATAGAGGGTGATACTGCAACAATGTGACAGTCAATCTTGACTTCATGAGTTCATGATGCTCATGAGGCTTTAAATAAGTAAAGAGTTCGTGCCAGTTTGACCAATGTGACCTCTCAACTGTCCTGAGAGTTGAGAGGTCCGCTATGAGGCTAAGATACATACACACACACACACACACACACACACAAATGCATACAAACATCTAGTTGACTTCATTGGAAATCTTTATCAACCATAAAATATGACATCTGTTATGTGAGATTGGGCCAAGAAGCTTTTTATCTTCAAACACTCTCTCTGTCTTTCCATCCTCCCATCCCAACCAATTCTTCCGCTCCATCTCTTTCTTCTCTTTACAGGTGCTGCCTCTTTTTGCACTTTTTTACCCCTCAAAAATCCATTTCTCATTCTGACTCATCGCCATGACCCAAACCCTTCCCCTCTCTCAGTTTCTCCATGCTTCTTCTCACTCTCAATCTCTCTACCCTCTTTAAGTTCCCTTCTCTAGCTCCTAACCTCTGGCTCTCTCCTCCCCCTTTCCTCTTAATCTGCCTCATCTTTTCTTTCACGTACTCCCTTCTCTTTATTTCCACTTTATAATCATCCTGTTTTGTCTGTTTCTGCTTCTCTCTTGCTCCCTCTCTGCCTCTATCCACTGCCGTCCCTCGCTGTTTTCCTAAAGTATTCACACTAAAATTGAGGGAAAACATCCAAGCGTGAAATAGTCCAGAGAGGGTTCTGAATGCTCACTTGTTATTTCATTTCCAGGATGAAACAAGGGCATTAATACTTAAAAACCCTGTCTGTCCTGGCAGCTCACAGAGACGCTAAGAAGAGCAATGCCTCCATCCTTCCCCAGCCTCCTCTTCCTTTCCTGCCCCTGCATTCACTTGCTTGCTCTTTTCCATACTTGACTAATTCATTTTCACTCACTTACAAATGCATTCACTCTTCAGTCTGCGTAATATGTTAATCAAGTATTTATCAGATAAAAGTACACGCAAATCGTGACATCACAGTCCCCTTTTTTTCGCTTGGATACTCCCTTCATCTCTCAGTTTACTTTGGATGTGTTTCCTCTCACCACTCACCCTACCACCCATCTTTGGAGGCTCAAGGCCATGTGGGTGCTGCTGTTTTAGGTGGTAATTATGCCACTAATGACCCCAGAAGAGTCAACAAATTAAAGATAATGCATTAAAATTTATGGAAATCCTTAATTAGCTCATTGGATGCTGAATGAGGCAGCGAACTAATGACAGCAAATTTAAGCAAAAAAAAAAGGGAGGGTAGACAAAAGGGGGTGAGAAAAGTAAATCTTTCTGCACATTTTCCAAGGGACTGGACAAAAGTACTTGGAAAAGATGAAAAATAGAATTAAAACCAGACAGTGTGAAGAAGAGGGGAGGAAAGAGTAGAGACGAAAGTAAAAGAAAGAAAAAAGGAGGAGGTCTGCCAAATACGGAAAAGAGAGAAAAGAAAGAGAGAGGTAAACTGACAGAAACAAATTAAGAGACAGATAGTGATGAGATCTTGAGAAATAAATGCTGTTTATTCCAAAGCCAAGCACAATTAACTGTGGCACTGCCGGGCATAGCGGATGCTTCGGCATGCTGATTAGTCCAATGAGAGATGAGCGTTTCCTAGTGCCACTAGGAGAGAAGCAGCAAACATATTATCACAAAGATAGATACAGAGGGCACAGAGCTTGGGGAAATAATATGTGTGTGAGTGTGCGTATGTGTATGTGTATGGGTGTGTGTGTGTTGTGTGTGTGTGTGGGTGTGTGTGGGGGGGGGGGGGGGGGGGGGGGGTTAGCAAAATGAGAGTAGAATGCTTTGCCAGTTGCCATAACACATTTTCTGCCCCTAACCTGACAGGAACATCCAAAAGTGCCCTCTCTTCTAATTTTCTTCCTCACTTTGCCTCATTGTATCTCTCCGTTTTTCGTTATCTTACCTATCTTCATCACTGGACACACACACACACACACACACACACACACAATGATAGAGCCAAACTTGAGGCTGACAGGAAATTACTATCCTACAATGAGGTGAAGGAGGAGGGGGGAGAAAGGATTGAGAGGAAGGAAAGGGTAGAGAAATTATTGCGTATGTGTGTGTTGCCCTTTTATGCATTACACCTGCCTGCTAGACTGAATTTCCAGACTGGGTAACAATCGAGCACACTGAGGAAGACTACAGTGTGTCTCTGTGTGTTAGAAACACAACTGTACTCACACTCTTTGGTGAATTGTGTGAGTTACCATGTGCGTGTGTATGTATGCATAACTGCATGCACAACTTTGTGTCCTGGACTTGCCTTTGTATTATGGGGCTTGTGCATCTGTGTAGATGTGGGGTGCAACTTTACAGTATAACTTCATATAATAATAAATGGTGACATGTAATAGTTGGAGGATTTCAGTTCTTGTATCCCAACATAAATGTCAATATTTCAGAAAATTAGGAGACTCTCCTCCCAAGACAAGTTCCAGCAAGTGCCCCAAAATTACCTTCTCTATGTTGACGTTCAAATGACAGAAGCCCTTTTAGAGACTGTAGTAATTATTATGGGAGCAAAGGAGGAAATGAGGCGACATTAATGTGGACAAAGTCAGCAGGGGAGGATGTCAGGGAAATTGATGGGTCAACAAAACATCAGACTTTAACACAGGGATCTCTTTTCCATTTCCAACCACGAGTTAATATTGTTTTTTTTTAAACCATGACCATGATTGTGCCATTAACTTAACCACATGGCTATTCACTAACCTTAACAAAGTGCTTATTTTTACCCAAACCATAATCTTTTCTTAAACTCAAGTTATTTTTGAGCCTAAACAAAACCAAACCTTAACCATAATGTTGTCACATCAGTTAAAGGTAGAGTCAGTCATTCTGGAGAAAGATTGTTGATATTTGAACTAAACACCAAAACAAATAACCCCTCCCTTCATGCTCCTTCAGAAACTCCGCCCCACAAATTCATGGATACGCATTGCCAAGGCAATGACCAAAAGAGAAATATGGCGGGATCAAGAGCGATGCGTCAGCTGCAGATTCACTTCTGTTCCTCTCACACATTATCACAAGCAGAAAAAAAAAACATCTCATCTGAGCACAACAGTCCATCCACACGCTCACTTCTCACTCGACCTGCGTTCAGCATCTCTGTCCACAGAAGCAGCTGTCTGTCAGAATGGACAGCAAGCGGACTGTGAGGAGATATTTGCTGAATTTGACAAAAAGTGTGTTGGGTTAGAATCGCTGACTCTACTTTTAACTGTGATTTACATTATCTGAAAGTTACATACAAATTATGTATACCCTGCCGATATATGTCAATATAGGCATGCGCCATTCTGGAGTACATGGACCAACAATGTATTTTGACATTTAATTTGGTATTTTGATTTTAATTTGGGAACATTTTGAAAAACACAACAACTAAATTTATTGGATACTTACTGTATAGAGTTCTCTATGCGTGTGATGGTAAGAAAGGCTGCTAGATTGGCGGTATATGAAGATATGACAATTAGAGCAAACATCCACCAAACACCCATCATCATCCTCGTCGCCAGAGTGGTGTAGGGCACCTCTCCACCTAGAAAGAAAGAGAAAAAAGAAAGAAGTGTTTACCAGCTGTGCAGTAACACCAAAAAGACAAAAAAAAAACAATTGTTCATATCAACACATACAAGCAAACTCTTTGCTGCAAGAGAAAAAGCTGCTGAAACAGCAAAGCACATCCTGAAAGATTATGGTTGGAGTAACAGATCTGGCACAGATCTGATCTTCTCATGGCGGAATAAAGTGGGAGAAACTGCAGAGAATTGAATTTGTGCTGTTTTAGAACGACATTAAAAATCTTTGCCACATCATTGAGATAACATTTGGTACATTGAGGTAAACATGCCATGTGCAGAATATCTGTTTCTCTGGAAATGTCTTAATGTAAAATCACTCTCAAAATACTTGCAGGCATAACTGTTGGGACACAAGTTAAAAGACGCAACCTGCTATTTCAATAAATTGCAATGAATAATGATTTTAAGCCTGATCAATCTGAACAGAATGTGAAAATACTTATCCGGCCTTCCTATAAGACTTTAATGCTGCCTGGAGGACACTGCAATGAAAAGGGGCTTGTCCATCTTTAAATATAAAACCTCTATATCCCTGCCTTGTGTTATAAACAGCTTTTGTGGCCTTGTCCTCTGAAATCTTGTGCTACAGTAAAAGCTAATTTCTTCAGCTTTCTATTAACTTCAGAAATGTCACTCTAACCCTGGCCCTCACAAAATAATCTATTTGTGCATTAACAAAGATGGAAAATAGCATACATTTATCTTCGGCTTTAGCACACATTCTGTATATGCAAGCATATTGGCAATAATGCATTTACACACATCTAGGTACACACACCTGATATAAACATACACACAAATGGGAAACAGAGTGAAGACTGATTTGCAGCCTGCAAGCTCTTCCTCACTGCCTTTATTGAAGTCTGTTAGAAATTAACCTCATTCATTCTTGTAGCAGGGGATCACTGCTGTGTCAACTCAGACCAACAGATGCTCTCCTCGCTTCCACTTCCCCCAGCCGAGACTCAATAATACATGTGACACCCACGTAATCCCGTGTTACCTTTATCTCACTCCCTTTCTCTTTCTCCATGGTATCCTTGCTTTTCCTATCTTCCTTTCAGGCCTTGTCTGCATTGCTAAGAACATTTGATTTAATTAAAATTTGTTATCGCCCTCCCTCTCCCTCTCTCTGGGTTACTGTATCTTTTTCAGGCAATACATTTGCAGTTGACAACAGGTTTTACCGCAAGCCTGAAGGTGCAATAATGTGTAGTACTGTACTCTATACTCAGTTCAAATAATCTCTATGTATGTTTGCACATCTCTAGTATACTTTTAGTATGCTTCAGTTCTGTTGTTTTTAAATTTGTTTATCTTTTATAGTTTTTTGAGTGATTTCTCCACAGAGAGTCACATTTACAGTGATTATGAAATTAATTCATCTGTCAGTTATTTTTATAAGGTAGTCTGATAAAACTGAGATTGATCTCTTTTTTCAAGACAGATCAGAAAATATTGCCTAAGCTGTAACCTGTTCAGTACTGCCTTGGCAAAGACCGATGCTGTCTCTATGTTCTAACTGCTTTCTTCCACTCTGTAAAACCACTCTGAAAACTTTACAAATACATATAAAATAATGCTAAGTATATGTGTTTGTGGTAAATATTTTTTCAGTGAAAGAAAAACTAGAATACAGCCTTATCAATTAAAGTATAATACATATGTAAATAATGTTTTTGATAAAGTTCATGCATTAACAATTCATGAGAAATTACTGTGGATTTGCCAGTGGGAAAATGAAACTGAATCTTTTCCAAGGATGACTGCAACCAGCAGGAACAGATGCTTTTTTCTCATAATGTGGGCTGCCAGAAAATGTCCAAATATATGCCAAACCGTGACTGCAGTACCTTGGACTTCAATAGCTTCTAAAACGTGACCATTCCACCTGCAGAGGGTATTTCGGGATTTAGGGTTTCATACTGGCAATATCCATAGAAGACCGAGTAAGTTACCAGAGAAAATCTATTGTCAAGTCTCAGAACAATTTTCATGTTGATTTCTGGCTGCACATGTGACTTTTATAAAATATATAATACAGCTGGGAAAATGACCCTGCTAGTTCTGACATCTGAATGTCCTAAAATTTGAAGGTGGGCAAACTTTTGTTTTGTTTTATAGTTCTTTTGGCATCTAAATCAAATAAAGATCAAGGACAACATACTTTTTGAAAAAGTCATTTTGTCTTCTAATTGTATGTTTGTATGTGTGTGAGAGAGAGACAAAGACAAAGTGGTAACATCCTTGTAAGATAGTGTAGCCAGGTAGAACTGACGGTGGGGGCAGTTGCTCTAGCTGGACCTGTAGGTGACTGCACTGACAGTGATTGGGTGATGAGGGGCACCTGTTGGCAAGCTGTGGGTTTCATTCAGGGCTTTGTCTTCTCCGAAGGGTTGGCACACCACATGCAGCGGGTTAAAAACACCACTAATGAGAGTAAACTGAGTTTGGTGTGTGATATCGGTAGCATGCTGACTGGGACTGCAGATGTTCCTGCGTCATTCTCAGTGTCTGGGAGGCGTCTTGCCTTGGTGTAGCAGGAGGGTGCTAATGGACCACCTTTCTGAGAGCTCCTTGAGTGTTTGTTTATGAGGGTAGGACCAGGATTTGCTTTATAGCTGCTAGTGAACCACTGCCTTGGTGTTTCCTCTTTTTTTTGTTTATTTTGATTTAATTGTTTTCTTTTTAGATCGTGTGATAACCCTGTCAACACTATCGAGCTATCCCTGTCCGTCTTTGCTTCACAGCATTTGAACCCGCTACCTGTGGCTGGTGGGTGCCACAATAGGATTTATGAGGGTCAATAAAACTAACTGAACATTGAGAAGAGAGTTGAAAAGGCCCTTAACATGGTTTATTTGAAGACAGGACTGGCTTTGATTTTAAAGATGCCAAAATGTCAGAAACTTCTCTTTGTCAAAATAAATAAGTGTATAATAATTGAGGTTTCTGACATGCAGTCAGTGTCTGTCTTATTCTATGCAGTCGTTCACGTTAAAGGTGCCATGTGGAGTTTTCTTTTTAACAAGCAAAAGTTATGTTTACATTGAGTGTAACAAGGAGTTGGTTGAAACGTTGCTAGTTAAATCAAAGGGAGCTTTGATCTAGTGTGCAAGTAGTCCTTGTATTGCTATTTAATTGATTTTTGCATCTATCCCACTGAGGTTTTGTGGATGTGCACAGGACTACTCTGACATATTTTACACTGAGTTTTAGTCACCAAAACATATTATGTGTATTCTTGAGGTCTAACCGAAGTGTTGAATGTATTTTCTTCCTCAGGAAACATCTGCAAAGCCTATGTTTTAAAGCATTTAAAGTATTTGAATTATTTACATCCATGTTTACTAGCTTGCAGTCTTTTTCTTATTTGCCTTTGCTGGCACATTGCTGCATATCTTAGCACATTACAGCCATCTGTAGATCATTGGAACAGTGTGAAACAAATGGTAGGACTACCAATACCTTGCGTCACCCACAAGCATGTATGTGTTTCCTTGTGTGTGTGCACAAAACAAACAAAACAGAAACCTGCCCATTAAAAACAGCTCCATAGCACTACTAGAGATCAGAAACTCCACAGTGTACCTTTAATGAACAAGGTGTCAATAGTGTCAATAACATTCAGGTTGAATTGTTAGATTACTGTAATATACTGCAGCATTGTATAATATCTTGCCATTACGAGTGTATGATTCATAAGTGTGTAACTTGCTTTGAAATCCATGATAAGATCATCCAACAGCAGGAAAATGCAGTGATTAAAAAATATATTTCTTTTAAGTAAAGGATATTGAATATGCACAACAGGCACATATCACTGCTCTATCAAAACTAATATATAAACAGGGTTCTTTCAGACAGTGTCTTGTGTTATCAACTCATCTCTTATAATGTATTGTACCACTGGAAGCATCTTTCATACTGTGTGCTATCAAAACCATCTTTCATACAGTGAAATGCGCCCAGATGGATGTCACCACAGAGGAAGAATACAGGCAGTCAGCAAACCATTCAAGTCACGAGAGATTGAGTCATGGGTCATGTGCCAGTATACAGGATTGAAGTATATATACATACAAGATATACACACATATCTTTTCAAAAAACATACTTTCCCTTTACAGACTACAAAAGCACCATGAGAATGAATGACAACAAAGAAAAATAAGTTGCTGATGAACATGCATGCTGTATATTAGAGGTCTATGTCTAAGCAGCCATTTAAATGTCACGCTGCTGCTCAGAAAACCTCAGTCAAGTCTGAACAACTGCCACTGAGTGAGTGACATTGCCATCTTTAAAAGAACATGCACTGAATAGACAGAAATCATGCCGCTGAGTTGACAGTTTAAGTGCCAGCTGAATTTATCAGGTTGAATATCTCTATACAGATAAAACTGACTTCTTGTGTTGTTAATTCAGTTGCCAACAGACATTATTACAATAAGGTAATTGTGCTTTTGTTGGCGTCCACCCAGGACAAGCGAAGGAAACTACAGTGATTCTTCTCTGCAGGACTTCAAGTAAAGGAGCTCCTCTTCAAGGCGCTTTTCGAGGCACCATTCATGTTCTCTTATAGTACCACTTCTGAAAACTCCAGTCAAAATTAGGAGTGTGTCTGAATTTGTGTGTGAGTCTCTGTTTGCACGTGTGCATGTTTATGGATTCTAAAGAAGGCATAGCTAGCATGAAGAGGCTTTTGTGGATGCCAGTTTGAGAGCTTCAAAGGCACCCTATTGTGCCCCTTCAATGTAGCTCTCCATTCTTACCACCATGTCTCTCCTGCTTCCTCTCTCGTTCTCTGTTGCGTTCCCTGTAGCTGGGGGCAAACAGCATTTCTCTATTTCTTCCGACTGCTCTCAAAATGAAGGTCAAAATTTACACTACTTTACAGCTAAGCTTTTAGTAAATGGTCTACATTTATATAGCACTTTTATCCAACGTACATTACAATTTTGCCTCTCATTCCCCCATTCACAGTCACTTACAAATCGATGGCAACAAGTTACCACGAAAGGCGTTAACCTGACTGGGAGCAATCTGGAGATCGGTGCCTTGACAAAGGACACTTCGGAGCTGGGGTTGGAACCACCAACCCTGTGATTAGTGACAGCCCACTCTACCTCCTGAGCCACAGCTGCCACTTTTGCAATCAAGTTGCTATGCTTAACATTTTTGGTGTATTGTTCCTAACCTTCAAGGCCACTACTGGTTTCCACTTATATCAGTACAGCCTAATTTGCTGGCTTAATCCCTGACTTCTGCCTTTTTTGACTGACTGACTGGACTGCTGGATATCTTCTTATCTGATTGGCTAGTTCAATCGCTGGCTGCCTGTTCCCTTGGCTGTGTGACTGCGTGACTGATTAACTTGCTTCATAACTGGCCTCTGAGCTGGCCAACAGAGTCGCTTGTTCATTTTGTGACTCATGGTGCTGATGTCTGTTGCTTTCTCTCATGTCCCAACTGACTAGATACATGTGGTCTTATTAGGATATTATGATAATCTCTTTTCTTTTAACTTAATTTGCATTTGTCTAATTATACAATTTAGTAGTCATTAGATGATCTGTAAATGTGTATCTCTTATACATACAGGGAAGGGTTTTGCTTAGCCTTTATCATTTTTTTTCAGTAAAGCTGTTTCAAATTAATACAGTTACATAAAATCTGAGAGCTCCAAAGTAGCACAACTCCACTACACAAGCTGCAGTCTCCCACTACTGGCTGCTAAGCAGCTCAGCTCGAGTAATTAGTCCTTGAACCTCTTTCTAATCCTCTCAGTTTTTATTAAAAAATTCTCTCAGACACTTCCTCTATCTCTGATTTTGTTCTCATCTATCTTCCTGCCTTTTGGCTCATGTGGCTAAATGAACACAAATACAGCTGGGTGTCTCACTGTTTCATTGCCATTGTATGTCCCAAGGAAAGAAGGAAAAACAGGGAGAATAAAAGCTGAGTGATGCATGATTAGTGTACCTTCAGCTTGAATAGAATCATGTAGTGTACATGATCTGCAAGATTATGTTAAGGTTCAACTTGTTTCAACTTGTGACTGTCATTGACTCCATACTGTTGAGATTCTGGTGGGTGGTCCTATATAATAATGCATGAAAAAAAGAGAGAAAGATGGAGCAGCACTTGGTTCACAGGCACATCTGCTCACTTAGGATGCTGCCCAAATATCTGGCAAGGACATCAAGTGCTCCGATACATGAGAGCACAATCCTCATCCCTTGGTTCTGAGATAAACTAATCATAGAGGAAGATGATTGGTACAAAAGCCCTTTATCCTCTGTTTGTGTGTGTGTGTGTGTGTGTGTGCATGCAGTTAATCTGTTGGGGTGACTATGAGACCAAGACATTTTATAGAGATAGAGGTGCAAAGTGTGATAAAGATGAGTACAGACTCAGTGTTGCTTAGATTAACTATAAACTGTCACCCTCTTGATCTCTTTGTTGATTTGTCCTGAGAATTCAAACATCTCAAACATTTGGCTTTTTCTGGTCTTTAAGTTGAGTTTGCGATTGTTTGGTAAGTGTTCAGGTTTAAGGCTGTTATTTGTTTCTTATCATTATCAATATTACTTCAGGTATTGCCCCGTGCTGTGCTGTTTACACAAGTTTTTGTTAAATCTCTGCATGTCAGCAATGCATTGAGGAGCGAGAGGAAGGTGTACAGCAGCATGAGGGAGAGGTGTATTTCCTGTGTCAGGAAAACATCCATATTTCAGTGTCAATGAGAAGGAGATGGGGGTCAACTGCTAGATTGTCTGGACAAATTGGTGATAAGGACCGGCTCTGTTGTGCATGGCCTATAGAGAATGGCCTCCATGCTCTTCTCAATGTAAACAAGCACCTTTAGTCACTAGTTTACTTTGCTGAAGTGTCGGCGAGAGGTGCTTGAGGCGTTCACTTGCAGACTTGTGGCTCTGTAATTTCATCCCACAACTGCATCAGCAACACGTTTGATTAATCAATCTCTCGCTCTCTCTACTTTACTTTCCAAAACTTCAGACAGAGGGTTCACAGTGTCTGTCCACAGTTCTGAAAATCCACTTCTATCAAATGCACCATATTTTCTTTAAATCTACATTCCCGCTGCCAACCGTTCTGAGGCTTCTCTTCAAAGTTACAGCATCACACTCCGGTTATTCTTGGATGAAAGAAGACTAGAGCAGTTCATTAGGGCTTTTAAAATGAGGAAAGGGGAGTTGGAATATGTTCAGCTGATGTCAGCTCCCAGTTGGAATTACTGCAATCTTGCCACAAAATGATGTAAGGTTTTTACTACAATTTGGACATTTCATTCTTTCACAGGCTCAAAAAGTGTCTAGTCGAAGGACAACAAACAGGCGTGTGAAAACCACTTGCAGGTTGGTCTCTGTAAGCATCAGGTAACACAATGACAGTGTTGGGAGGTGTTTAAACATCAAGTGAAAGTGAACAAGTGAAAATCAAAAGTAGATATGAACAGATTTGAAAGTTTTAAATGACCACAATAATAAATGGATTATTTCTCACAGTAAGGACCCCATTTTAAAGGCTGAATCACAAAATCCAAATGGACACTGTAAGTCTGCTACAGTGGGATGGAACTGAATGGAAATTATAAGCAGTGTCATCATTACCCTCAGTCACATTAATCATCTTATATATGTGTTAATCACAGTGACTCAGGAAAGGAGTAGGAGAGACCACACTGACCTCTCCAAGCATTATAAGTATTAAAATTATATTGTGTCCCAAAGAGGTTCAGACAGGAAACTTTTAACTCTAAATTTACTTTACTTGAGATATTGAATCTCTAATTATGTTATGTCATTTTTGTGTGTAAATATATAGGTTTAGGTATAGGTCAGAGTTCATCTTCCAATCATTATCTCAGATCATGAGACAGATATCTGCTCTTTGTCCCTAATATACGGACAGAGATGGAAAAAAAAGCCTTCATGTTTTCTGCTTCAGCCACTTGGAATAGTCTGCAGAGGGGAAATTAATTTGAGGAATCTGATATCTCTGGCTCAATTCGAGGCTACGGTAAATTCTAAATGACTCCTTAATTAATTGTCTCTGTTTTTAATTTTTAATTTCTCTCTTCTCGGCTTATTTTAGCCTTCATAACATTGTTATCTGGTTTTACTATTGTTTTATTTGTGTGCCTGATGTTGTACTGTCCTGTCGGGAACTTTTTATGTAGCCGTCCTGGCCAGGTGTCCCTTGCAAAAGAGATTTCCAACCTCAATGGAGCTTATCTGGTTTAAAAGATGTTAAATGAAAATGAAAATTAAATAATACTGCACATTTATATTTTCTAACTCAATGATCTACACAAAAGCTGTTATTGACAGCTACAGAGTTTGGAGGCCATAAAAGCAGAATGATAAAAGTGTCCAAAAGAAATGCCTGGAGTGGTGCTGTTCTGCTAAAAGCAGTGGTGGATGACAGACGCCTCTAAGAATCACCCATTATTCTTTAGCTGAGTGCACAGTTGCATTGAACTTGTATGTTAATGCCAATCTAAATTAATCTATTGGATAGAGAGTTAAATTAAAGATTATTCACATGAATTTGTGTTCTTTTCTAGTTGCCTCACATTTCTGTCAAGCCTGTCTACCATGCTACACGCAAGCCAGGAACATATCAAAGGGACAATATGCATAATGCATTTCAAGGTCAGGATAATACCAACATGTCGTAACCCTACATGTAGCTAGTGTCTTGAATAAGTCATAAAAAACCTCACTATAAGAAAATCTCAAATTATTGTAAAACAGCCTTCATGTAAATTCTTATGACAAATTTCAAACTTTCTTCTGCTGTCGATTATTTCGACAGCAGAAGAAAGTTTGATCACTTCTTTATATGTTTTCTACAAAAACACTGTAGAAAGCATTTCACAGAATTCTGTACAGATGTTTTTCTCAAAGCCTTAAAACAAAATGATGATGTCTGTAGTCTTTCAAAGTCTATACAAAGAAAAGCCAACCCTGTCTCCAAGAAATTACGTCTATACTTGCAACAGCAAATACCACCCGAACTATGTTTTCTGTCAACATAATGAGAGAAGCAACGGCATCTCATTAAAGAAACTATTTCTTCCTCATCAAATGAACCAGAATGTTCCATCAAGAGTCAAAATACAACATGATTACTCATACTGTATCATCACATGTATTGTATTGTATTGCTTTGTGAGGAAGGAGCAGAAAGAAAACAGAAAGAAGAGAAATAAGATGTTTCCATGTAAGGAACACTGTTATAACACCCAACATATTAATAAAGCACATTTGAGTGGTGATAACCAGGTGTCTGAAGTTCGAGTTCAGGCTCCAACAAAAATAAATAGACATATAAAATTCTAGCTACAGTGTCACTACACAAATACCAATGATTTTAAATATAGGACTTATTTATCGAAGAATCTCAAAGAGCTTTGATTATAATCATAGATGCTACTAAAACATTTTGGGGCAGTCTCAATTACTGACAATGAAAGAACTTGGGTGAGTCAAAATTTAAGCTGTATTTTGGTTGTTATTGATTTTTTTTTGTTTGAGTCAACAAAGTCAGAAGCTTCACAAGGCAAACATAATCAAATCCAAACACATACGCACACACACACACACACTCACACACACTCACAAAAGCCAAATAAACATATGTCTACACAATGTTATTCATTTGTTTTGAGCAAAATAAACAGTGACAGCCGGAAACAGGGGTGAAAAATTTGTCAGATACAGGAGGTGTTGTTTCCTGCAGGTTTGGCGCACAAAATTATTCTATAAGCCAACTCATCTGCATCAAACACATTCACTGTGTTTCTCTGCCTGCCTGCCTCCCTCACTCACTTCTTCTCCTTGCCTCGCTGCCCCCCTCACTTCTCCCCTCCTCTGCCTCTCTCCTCTTTCCACATCCTTGTTGACATGCTGCAGTTAAAGGTACTGTACCTCCAGATGAGAGCAGCTTTGAAGCCAGTCGAGCGGTGGGCACATCCAGGAGGGTTTTATGTGGCTTTCTTGTAAAGCTTCAAATCTCACCACTGAGCAAGCACCTCCACTGCCTCAGATTATACCCCTCTACCGCCTGATGACTTGCAGGAATCGTTATTCTTTTTTTTTTTGCCATATATTTCTTCTCTAGCACTTCAATCGCTCTGGACTGACGGTGCCCCAGTGATTATAAACAACTTGGGAAAGACATATTACGGTGTTGGGGCCGGGGTGAGGAGGGAAAAAGTGAGAGAACAGAAAAAGGCAGAGGGAGTATGACAGAGTGCATGCATCCCTCTTCCACCACCTCTCCTGCCTTCTTCTCTTCAATCTTTCCATTGTATATGTGCCACCTCTAATACCTTTCGCTATCAGCCACAGTGAAGAGGGATTTTCCATGTGGCTAGCAATTTTTTCAAGCCATCAAATGCCGCCATTATAAGGATACCGCAGGCCAGTAATATTGTGGATTTGAGCTAAGATGCATGAAGTTCAGGATTCTGAGATGCGCCTAATGGTATCTCCCTTCCCAGTATGCACTCTGATTAAGAACCACCATCATGATGGAATAAAAGTATACAACATAAAACGGTAAACCAACATGTACGCAGCATTTAATGAGCGTTTCTGAAATGTTTGCATCTTTAAGGAAATGGTTTGGATGTAGATAAGCGTGAAGGCAAAGTGGAAGTTATTAAAACAGGACAGGAAAAGCAATGCCACTGATCCATGCATGCTCAGCATATATTCACACTCTTACAAACACACAAAACATCTATGACCACTGAGGGAATAATCAGGATGATCTAATTTTACTGCTTTTGGCTAATGTGTTCACATTAGCTCATTCATTTATGTATTTAATTTTGTTTTCTCAATATTTAATAGATAAGAGTGATGAATATATTTAACCAATCTAGAAAGACAGACGATATCTGATTTGATTCTGTCATAAGCACCCTAAACATAACAGATTTGTCCAAGTATTGATTAATGATAAGAGATTGTGTAGATGTGAGAGCTAGTCCTGAGCTCATAATTTCTGGCTAATTGCATTTATCTTTCCAACAGCAAGAGGACTTTTAATATAGCGATATTTAACTGATTGTTATATGAATGTCATCCAAAGTTTTGATTGTGACTGGAGAGATGATTACACTTAACATAATAAATACAAATTGCAATCAGCAATTTGGCAACCAAATTTACATCACATTTCCACAGGAAACATTCTTTTCTCTTGGGGGGAATCGATTTTTCATCTTGGTAACACTTGAATTTGTTGCATGTGCACTTGTGGCTTATGTAACGAGAATAAATCTATTTTATTTTCATATCATATTGTAATTTGACAGGGACAATGTGCAATATTTACAGTGTATTGCACCAGATACAACGCAGCTAATTCTTCTGTGTGGTGTAGGCAACGCTCAGAGGCGAGCACTTCAATTTCTCTGTGTGCTCATAAAACCCACATAAAGAGAATAAATCCATATTATTTAGTGTATAATTCATTTCCCTTTAATACTAAGTGTAACATGTGCTGGAAGTGTGTTGGTATTATGGTAATTGCTTCAATAAAGTTATTAATATTCATGAGTGATATATTAATATTTTATATTGGCAATGAGTCACCTCTGATGTTGACAGATAGTCCTGGACACTGTTGGTACTGACATACGCACTACATACAGACACCCAAACAACATACTAACACAGTAACATGACACATGCACTATGCATCTGCATACCTGTAAGCGAGAGTCATGTACATACACACATACTGTGTACAGACGGGCTAATGTGCACACACACTGAACAACAAAGATTTGCATTGTAGGGGGACAGAAAATATTGTGTTCAATTATATGAAATAATAAGAAGGTTCAGTATCATTGCATATAAAATATCTTATATTGGAATTGAAAACATGAGATCAAAGACAATAGAGAGGAAAAGGGTCAGAGAGAAATAGCCAAACTGGTGAGGAGACCGAACCAAAGATCATCTAAGTGGATTAAATAAGGATTGTGTGCATGTGTGCGTCTTATGTAAGTGCTTGATCTAGTTGGATGCTGCATCATTACTGCAGGACACAGATGTTATACTTTTTCAAAGAACACTTGTTCAATCCGTCAGTCACTTGCTTCCTCGCCCTACTTCCGGAAAAGTAATCCCCAAACATAATACACTGGGTACGACCTGAATGTCTTTGCTCACTCATGCACACACATGAACAACATGAGCCTGCAAACCGCAACAAATCTCCATCTTTACAAGTGATTAAATCTTTCATTAGTCTTAAATGTTGCATGTTTTTTTTCTTTGTTAAACAAGTTAAAAAAAAAGCAGCAATAGTGAGGTGATGTCACTGGTTTGAGATATTCAGTACTGTGCAAAAGTTTGAGGCATTTTAGATGTTTACATTCTTATCCATTATGCAATACCATCAGGGAGGCGTCTGATGGGTGTCAGATTTATTGTACAACATAACAATAACCCCAAACATACACCCAGTCATAAAGAACTATCTTCAGCAACAAGAACAAGGAGTCCTGCAACAAACAGTATGGCCCCCGCAGAGCCCTGATCTCAACATCATGGAGTCAGTCTGAGATTACATGAACAGACAGAATCAACTCCACAGAGCAACTGTGGCAAGACGCTTGGAACATCCGACCTACCAAGTACCTTGAATAACTGTGTGCAGGTGTACCGAGAAGAATTGGTGCTATTTTAAAGACAAAGCATGGTCACGCCCAATATTGATTTGATTTAGATTTCTTCTGTTTACTGAGCTTTGTATGAAGTGAATCGATAAATAAAATAAATAAAGAATTACAATATCCTGATATCACTCTATTTACTACGTGGTATGAACATCAGCAAAGTAATCAAAAAACACCAGGTTCAAGATGAAAAGAGTAATTGTAATCAAATCAGAACTATTACTAAAACAACAAAGCAGCTCTATTATACAGACACAGACTGATATTAGAAAAAAGATAATTGTAATTCTAAAAGTCTGAATGTTTGCTGATTACTTCACTGTAGAATTTTCAAATTTGCCAAAGCTATGCTGTTACAATAGAATATTTACTTGGTTCATATTTAATGCATTTTGATGAGGAAATCTACTTTTTATCACAACATAGTGAAAATCAGAACATGTGTTGTTTGCAATTGCTGCTGTTTTTTCTGGGCAACACCTTAGCCTCATCAGTGTACTTTGAAAGATTAAAAGAAGGCCACAACAGACTACACTGTTTGTACTTTTAAGATGCAGTGGAGAGGAAATCAAAGTGCTGCAGTCTATTCTGAGGAGTTTCTATCTCTTCTATGTTGGGAATTTCAGCTCCCTGTCACACTGCAGTTCATGAGACGACTGTATCTTTGCAGAGTTGACATGTTCAGAACATGACTTAAGTTGAAAACCCACAACATTTCGATGTGGGTAATAGGAATATGCGTTTCAATGTGAGTTCAAATGGCACAAAAAAAAAAAGATATTCAAATTGTACAGAATCACCCTAAGGGGGGGCGTCGAAATGGGGTTCTATACTCACTGTGGCAAGCTCGTAGAAGTCGGCTCAGTTTCACAAAAAGGGAGCAAATTAAAAGATTGAAATGCAAATTATTCCCCCACTTAGCTGTGCTTCGGAGCATGCTCGCCATGCAGATACCAGCTATGACTGTGTGTGTGCAAGAGGGACACGGTTTGTGTAAGATAGTGCAAGACTCTCTGTGCGTACGCCTACATACCATATATGTGTGTGTGTGTGTGTGTGTGTGTATTTAAGGGACACAGATAACACTTCACATTATTTCAATTCACCCCCATTGTCCCAATGGAAGATACAGTTCATGTTTTACATCTGGACAAAAAAGGAAAGCAGAGAGTGTTTTGATGGCCCTTTACCGAGAATTGAAGTTAATAGGAAAAGGCAACTTGGTAAATCGATTTTTCTGGCAGTTTGCTTTGGGTCTCTTACTCTCTCTGTTGCTTTCTCTCTCTTGCCTTCTCTTGCTGGCTTTGAAATTTTGCTTGTAATGAAGTTATTTGGGGAAGGGAGATCCAAATGAAAGTCACTGGCTCACAGACAGCAACATACTGTACCTAGTCAGCCAGACACACAACTTCCCAGTATTTACAGCCATGAAAAAAACTGATTGGCTTCATTGAGAAACACAGATTTCAGAATCCAATGTCTGCCATCGCAGAAATATCTCTGGTTACCTAATGAGCTGGACTAAGAAAGACTGAACAGATTTACTTGGCATGCATTGAATTTAATCTAAAATCTGTGAGGGCAGACACTGAAGTTTGTTGCATCGATTAGAGTTCTGATTTCCACCAAAGTATTGGGTTTTGGGTTGAATTTGTGCTTTTGGGTTGTGTACAGCTTTGGGTTTGGTTATTTTCAGTAATTAATTAAGGAATTGTACTCTCTCTCTCTGGTTGCAGCAGTGGTCTGCATTTATATGGTCTGCATCAATATGAGTATATAGTGCAAGTAGGACACACAATCTTAAATGAAAGGAGAAAAAAGGGGAAAAAAACAGAAAAAAAAGTTTAAAAAAAACCCCAAAACGTTCTGTATTTCATTATACCTGCCATGTTTACTGGGCCAGTAATTGAAAAAAAGGTTGAACTTCATTGCAAGATATCATCAACGTAGCAGGTAAGGCCACGCTATGTGATTATGAGATAATACAGTGTCTTGAGCTGGTAGTTAGCAGCCATTTGTGTGGTGTTATGGTTAACATGTGACCTAAGAAGAATGGCTTAATGGGCCATTAAATACTTGAGTTTTGTGCTGGTTGGCTGAATATATATATATCATGGGCAGTTTCAAATTTATTTAAATTTTATCTTTGAGAAAGCTTTTAGGGGTGTCCAAAACAAACATATCTTTCTATTTAATGAAGGAACAACAAAAATAAAACATTTAGTTTGGCTTAAGTTTGACTCAAAGACAGACTCAGTGTGGTCGGGTCTTCAGAACATGTGTACAGGACAGGTTTGAGTCTCAGTTTCATACCAACGCATACCACTAATCTGGATGTTGAGATTCAGCTGATAAGACTTTAAATGTGTTGATGTGTGTGTTCATCCTTTTCAACAGCCTTTCTTACAACTGTACTGAAATAAACAACAAAACACTTCCCAGGTAGCCTACTGGTTCAGATACATACCACATAATCATAACGTCCACGGTTCGATTTCACCTGCCGACCTTTGTTGCATGTCACACCCCTCTCTCTAACCGTGCTTCCTGTCTCTCTGCACTTTCGACTATACGATAAAGAAAAGAAAAAAAAGCAAAACTACAAAATGTTGGTCATAGCCTCTTCTGCAGTCGCTGAGTTCAAGTTCAAGTCCCTTTGATTTGTGAATATTGATTTCAAGTCAGGTTGCAGTACATTGCCTTCCAAAATATCTTGTGTAAAAAAGTATTAACTACAGTTTCACTCAATTTTAGGTCACACTGACTAAATATATCCTTTGGCAAGATCATCCTCAACTTCACCACGCACACACTTAGTTGTGTGTGAGTGCATTTGTGTGCCTGCCCTTCAGAGACACTCTGAGCAACTTGCTGCATCATCGCTTGTAAACATTAATTAAAACTGGCTGCTTTTTAGCCTTGGAGAGCTTTTTCTTATTCCCTGGAAGGAATGAAGGTAGAGCAGGCAGTAAAGTTCCAGACTGCACCAGGCCAAGTGTGAAGACCAGCGATAAACCCCTGGCCTTTTTCTCCCTCTATGTGTGTGTATGTATCTGCATCTGCATGTGTGTATGGCTTAGTGTGGTAACTTCCTAATGCCCTTCCAGGATTCTGGAGTACCAGTCCTCTTTTGAATGTGTGTGTACGTGTGTTTGAGAGTGCCTGTGTACCATATGCAGAAATTGCTTGACATTGGACTCATTACGGAAACACTCATTTCTCCTCTTCTCTCCTCTTTTCTTCAAGCCTCATCAGCACTTTTGCCTCCTTTCCACAGTTGAAAGGAGCATGAATATGACGGAGTCAGCAGAAATTACTTTGAGCTTATTTACAGGCTGTGTTTCCTTGCTCGCCTCCTATATACGGATCAATACAATCTGTGTATAATATAAGGGTTACAACAGCCAATGGAAAGTCAAGGCTGTGCGTGTGTGACCGTGCGTGTGTACGTGGCATTTTTGTGTATCCATCCACTTATTTCTAAAGGGCAAAAAGTAAGGCCTTGCCTTGCAGAATGAGAGAAAATTTCATACACCAGTGTACAGCCAATCCATAATATCTCCAGGTTGTTTAAAAAGTGGTGATGAATTGAGCTATTTATTAATATCTCACCCTAATAGTCTTCAAGGGAGAATAGGAAACATTAGTAACAGAAGACTTTGTGGTGCATTTTTAGTTACTGCCCAGTCTGTAAGGCATTTGTTTCTAAATATACTTTTTTTCCTTTAAACTGGTGTTGAATCTCAAAGCATTTTTGGAAAGACTGAAGTTAAAAAAAAAAAAAAAAAACTCGTGGGTGTCTGAAACCTACAGCAACTATGAAGCTTCCTGATGAAAAAAAAAAAACAACCTCAGACAATCTGCACCAAACAATACAAAGCCAGTCAGATTAGATGCAGGGCTCTCTGATCTCTCTCCCTTTCTTTCACCAAAAATCACACAGTGGCACATACATCCACGCACAAACACACACACATTCCATTCAGCTAGCAGCTACTGTGCTCTCATTATAGGTGACTGCATGCAGACAGTGTCTTGTTCTATCGAACCAATAAGACTACGGCTGGCGCTGAGTGCAACTTCTGACAGATGGCTCTCTCAGCAATTTTCGCTTGACTAAGGCAATCTGTGTGTGTGTGTGTGTGTGTGTGTGTGTACGTGTGTGTTCCTATGTACACATAGTACACAAATATGCGAGTATGTGTGTATTTCTAAGCCCTTTCACTTGAAAGCAATAGTGTTTGAGTCACTCATATTCTGTTTTAACAATGTCACTCTCAATATTTCACAACTCGCCACCCACACCCCCCTCTCTCTGTCACTCCAACATCTCGTCTTTTTGTCGTCCTTCTCTTTTTCCTCAAGGTCATCATGTCCACACTCACTGTGGCAATTTACAGATTTTACAGATCTGCAAACTTCTGATATTCTCCTTTAATTAACCATTAAGTCACACATACCACATATGCCTGATTTTGTGTATCTGCCTTGTTTGTCTCCTACTTTTTGTGTGTTTTTATTTTTAGCACAGGATGAGGAAAATCTTACTAAAACAACACTCGGAGTCTTTCACCCTGTTTCTCCACCTTCACCCGATCCTGGAGACTTAAGCTTTCACTGTCTCCTCAAAGTTTTTCCTGTATCCCACTTTCTTTTTTGCTCCCATTGTTTCCTGTCTCTCTGTCCTCACCTTGCCTTTCCCTCACCCATTTTGTTTCTGTTATGCTGCCATTACACTGAGTAGTTTAGTCGGAACAGATATGAATTATGAGCAGAGTTCAAAACGCTATTGATTATGGAAACTCAGTTAAAAAGCATCGAAAACAATTAATGCTCTAATTGGCTAAAAGTGAGCCTGATTTCTTTTTTAAGTTTGAGAACATAATTGCATGTTACCACATTTTATTAGACAGTGAAGAGGTCCTCATCTCTGGAGAACAGAAAGGTAATATGAGAAAGAATGTAGATGGGCAAGACCTCAGAGATTCATCAAGTGCTCTCTCTGTTGATCTCTCTCCTCCGCAGATCATCTGCAGATGTTCAATGAAAATGAATAGTTCCCCACAGACAAAGGCAACTTATAGCTGGTGAGTGCACTCACACAAGCTGCTTCAATCTCATGCAGACCACACAAAACCACACATACACCTACACAAAACCTATCAATTGTTTCCATTGCAGTGAAACTAAGGTTAGTGACTTTTTAATTCAATTTTATGAACTAGTTAAGAGAAGAAACATTGGAAATAAATGAAATAAATATTCATTATATTCAACCTTTTCCTCTCAGTTCCAAAGCTGTTACATTTTATCTGCAGCGAAAATTAGCTGTTATTATCTTACTGTTCAGTCAGTCACTGCTGCAATAAAAGCAAGTAACAATACGGCAAACAACAACAACAACGAAAATAAGAATATTAAATACTAAAAGAGACTTTTTAAAAGCGCTATGTCATTTTTAAGATGACTTTTAGGAGTAACTAATGTTAAGATCACATTCACTTGGGATTACACATAACTAGCAAAGTCATGTTCTCAGACGAAAGAACCTTGGACTTTGAACAGATTAATATGCTGTTAATGGACTTTGTACCTGCAGTGAGTAAAAAAGGCCATTGATTCCAATATTGTAATTAGAAACTATTTGATCTTCAAACTGTTCCCGTGTCAGCTACACAAAGTTTACATTTGGCAGCTAATTTCAAGATGTAGGAAAAATGTAGCTCTCCTCTGTAACTGTGAGCAGGGAAAAAGCTGCATTTCTGTTGCTTACGTATAATCATGTATTTACAGTAAATAGGTAAAATTACGTGATCCATTATTTCAAACAAAACATACTTTAATTTGTATACTGACCATATAAAATGATGGGACTTTCAAACAGAACTTAAATAAATAAAAGTGTCTAAGAAAATGTAAGGTTTAAGTTTTTGATTATCATATTTGATAAAACATTTAAATTAAAAAATTTAAATGATCCTCAACTGGAAATAGTTTATTATATTTATATTAGTCCCACCCTAAACTAGTGGAATAGTTCTTGTTCAGTGACTAGTTAGTGCATGAAATAACAAATGAACAAATAAAAGAACACAAAATAGAGATTATATAATACGCCCAATCCAGTGAAGATATAATCAAAGTGAGTAGTGTAACAACTCTGCTGCAAAAATCAAATGTACTGAAAATCACAGTGTTTGAAGTGTGTTCCCCTGGGAACAAATAAAATATGGTACCAGTGATGTAGCTAATATATGAGCCAGATGCCTTCAGATCTTCAGTGTGCAAAGTGACACACCGTGATACACCATCTTAGACTGACAGATGTGTGCAATAAATACACTTCCCTGCTTCTAACTTCTTATATAACAATAATGTAACCAGCAGGTGATAACACGTGAGTTCTTGATATAACTCTAAGACCTTCCAATCTGCACCAGTATTTAGATACTAACTTAATCTCACTCAAGTTTGTGACAACTATGAAAATACTAACAGAATGTCGAGAGAATGGACATCACACCTTTAGAGACCCACATGTTAAACTATGTAATCACATACGTTACCAGTCAAAAGCTTGGACACGTCTTCTCATTCAAGGGAATGGGAAGATGCATCCAAACTTTTGACTGATACTGTAGTTTACAGATTCATAGATTTGTCAGGATCAGGAGAGATGTGAATCCTTGTTTGCATTTATTATACATATTGCGCCTTTAAACTGACATCAAGTGCTATCTGTGCGAAACCAAGACTGAAATAATAAGTAGAGTAGCATGTTATCATACATTCTCCACCTTGCAGTGTATTTATTTCCATTTAAAACACCAGCTTTCATGTTAGTTTGGCCACTGTGAAAACCTAAGCTATTCTGTCTTGCTTTCCAACCCTCTAGTCCTGCCTCAGCAGACACTATAATGACTGACTGAACACTAACAAGGTGTCTAACAAGGTGTGCAGCACTCAGCTCTCCCACTGTTTTATCTCTTTTGACTGATCTATCTACTATTCCTCCTTTTCTCTTTCTTCTAGCTGAGGGGTTTTGCTGGGGGGGGAAGTAAACAGGGGGGGGGGTGCCATGTTAACATAAATGATCACATAAATCTTGCAATTATCTGGCTTCACTGAGGGTTACTGAGGGAAATCAGAACTTCATTTGTTGCCATGGCTTTTGTTGATGAACAAAAGCCACCAATGAATCTATTCTTTGTCTCTGTCGTGTTTCTGACAAGTGCTAGTCGAAGGCTGCATAATTCTCCATGTCGTATTGTAATTACAAAGAGTCTTATCCAATATGTTGAGCTTTAAAATATACAGTTTTTTTATTTTCTTTTTAAAGTTAGGTTTATACTTTTAATAAAACTCAGAACAACATCTATCAAGAAGCAATTGAATCTATTGTTTATTCCAGTTTCATTCTGCTTAAAGCCTGGCCTTTACAACACATTCACCAGGAAATTAATGGAGTTCACCATCTCTGTTTATCTGAGGCAGTTAACAACAGAGAGCCCAAAATAAATATGCTTGTATAACAATTAAGCCACCCTACTCATTACTGACCCTGTTATCTACAGCTTCTCTGACACCCTTGTGAAAGAATCTGGCTAGAAGACAAGACTATCCAATTTCAGTGTGCTTCTGATCTGCTTTGATTTATATTTTCATGAGAGGTACAAAATATTCATTAACATTACATTCTACACAAGAAAACACAGGTGAGAATGCTTGTTATACTGTTTTTATTTAAAGATTTGTTCACTCTGCAAATGTTAGCGTCGTATCTTTCTTTCTGTCTGTTTCCGTCACGCTCTCTTTTTACGGGCTTCAACTGAATGTGACATTTACTGTGGTGGAACAGCAGGAGACATTTTGTTTATGCAACTTAACCAGTATGATTACACATTTAAGATGGAGAGAGAAAAAGGAAGGAAAAGTGAGGAAGTGCGTTAACAGCATGTGAGAGTCAACACATACATTACACCCTGACATGTGTAACCCAAGCATGCTGGGTAGTATGAGACAGATAACTTAGCTCTTGGCTGCAGCCCCTGTCTCTACCAGCGGGAGAGAAGCAGGACAATTAAAGTGGAAGGCCAAATCTGTTGCTCTATGACGACAATCAAAACACAGACAGGAGACACATTTCCATTTTCCAATTGCTTAGCGAGCCACTCAGTACAAGGACTGAAACTGTTGAATCAGTAAAATGTCATATTCACTATTATTTTAGCGAGGCGTAGAAAAGTGTTAAAGCACCCAGAATCCATCCTTTGAATCACAAATACGTTTGTAGACTTTGTAAATATATTGTGGCCATTTAATCTGTCATCCACATTATGAAAGATTACTGCAACTGGACTGGACATGTAGGCTGACAGTGGTGTAGGAAGTATTCAGATCTTTTATTTAAAGCAGCTACAATCAATATTTTAATATTTACAATGGATCCATTGACTGTTTGTATGTGAAAAGAGTAACATATAGTGATGAATGCACAAAGAATTATCACCTGATTCTGCTATTCCCCTCAGCTCTATGGAGATTTATAGCATCTTTTTATTCATTCTTTTGTTCTTCCAACCTGGTTTTGGTTTATGAGTTTTCTGCGAAAATGCTTTAGAAATCCACTGTGCCCTAACCTGCTCAGCACCAAACAGCAGACATATACATTTAGCAGTTAGCTGGTGTGCAAAGTGGAGCATTTAGCAGCTAAGAGCCAAATGTTTCCCTCAGAAGTTGGTGGAGAACAAACCAGAGCTAAAAGTAGAGTGAATATTGGACTTACATTCATCAGGTGGATGCAAACTTCAAATTAACGCTAATTCATGACTGAATTCACAGCCATTTGCTAACAAGTTCAGCCTATAAACTTAAAGGGTGATAATATGTCTATTTTGTGTTTACAGCTTCTATCGGCTGCCTCCAAGTTGCCAAAAACAAACAAACAAACAGAGCAAATGCTGAGCAATAAAACATGATTAATATAGTACGTTTTGATAACAAGTATCTTAAATGTTGTTTACTGTCTCAGATCAGATCATCAGACTTTGAAGCTGATGTTGCTCCATAACAGTTTCTCTTCATGGATCTGTCTGTTCTCTGCTGGTGAAGAGGTGTATAATTCATGAAACTCAGATACCAATAAAATCCACTCCTGCATCATTTCCCAATGCATTTCCCTGCACTGTCCTTTCCATGGTTGCTATAGTCATACAGCAAGCCGGAAGTGAGAGTGGCAGCTGCACTCTCTCCTCTAACCGCTCGCTGTCTGAAAGAGGCTTAAGGGTTGGATATATGTTGCAGTGAGGAGTACGCCCCGTGAGTGAGGTGGTGCCTCGAGTTGTGCTGCCTGAGCTGGCTCGCAGGCTTTGTTTCATTTGTTGCAGGTTTAGTTTTAGTAAAAGTAGCAATATTAAAGTATAAAAGCACTCTGTCGCAACTCAAAGCTCTGCATTCAAAACAACAAGAGACAGAAGCATTTTCAGCAAAGGTAAAATAATTCATTATGCAGAATGACTACTGTCAGAATATTATTACATATGCTATATTGTTGTGTTATTATTACAGATGCACTAACATGTAAGCAGCATTTTATTGTTGTAGCTGGCCGAGGTGTAGCTAAATTTAACAACTGTACATGCAATATAGGCTGCATGGAGAGCAGAATGGATGAAAGCAGGTATGAACACGATGTGGCTGAACCACTAACAGTCAGACCTCATCACTTGTGAGCGGTAAGAAAGTAGTGGATAGAGGGAGGGCCCTGAGAATGGAGAGAAAGAGGAGGAAGGAAAGGAAGCAACTGTGACAGAAACAAGAGAGCAAGAGAGTGGAAGAAAGAGTAGAAGAGAGAGATGAATTTAATGGAACTGCTGAGAGACGGTCTCTTTTCGCAGTGGCACATCTCTGTAGTCAGAAAGAGACTGTGACAGGGACAGAAAGAAGAAAAGAGGGAGGATAGATGGAGAGATAGAGGGGCGCAGTCAGGAGGCATGGGTGTCCTAAAGTTGGGTCCACTTCACAGCAGCACAACAGAGTCGTTAGAGTGGGATAATGGATTAGAGGAAGTCATAAAGAGAGGAAGAGAGGGAGGAAAAGAGAAGGAGAGAGCAGGAAAATGATGATAACGTTGCTTTCCCAGCAGTATGGCACAGCAGAAACAGAGATAATGATGGAGGGAGAGACACAGAGAGGGAGCGAGAGAGGGAAAGTGGAGTGCTGAATGTGAACACTATTCACATGGCAAAAACTCAGCAGTAAGTAGAGAGAATTGGAGAATGGAGAGAACTCAGTGAAGGAGGGATGGAATACAAAAGGATGAGGGGAAGGAAACAGAGAAACAATTGTTTTTTTTTTTTCCCTATATTGCTCTCCAACAAGAACACACACTCTTCCTCTCTCTCTCTCACACACACACAGTTATACAGACAGACAGACGCACAGCAGGGGACAGTGAAAAAAGGAGGTGCAGACTGTGTGAAAGGAATAAAAAAAAAAGAGGGAAAAGCAAGCGAGAGATGTTTGGAGCAGCAGATGGAAAGATGAAAGTGTTGATTATGGCCTATGGCCCTGACTCTGTCTGTGTGCGTGTGTGTGTGTGTGTGTGTGTGTGTGTGTGTAATGTGTATTTGAGCTTTTTTTTTTTTTCATACAGTGAAAACAAATAATTCACAGTGTGCATGTGTGATTGTGTATATATTTCCCACAAAGTTTGCCCTAATTGAGAGACAGCAGCACTCACGCTGACAGTGCTGCTGCATGCAAAGATAACACACTGTATATGCATATACTCACACACCCACAAAAACACAGTGTTTCTTCACAGTGTGTCTCTCTCCTCCCCCACTGGTTAGGACATTAATTAGGGGAGAATGGCATAAAGTGAGACAACAAGAATGACTGGGAAAGATTTTGTGAGAAGACAAATATTCAACATGACACTAGAGTTTTGCTTTTGACTGTTCTACTTTCGCTCAAACGCTGCTGGCAAAACTTATAAGTCAGGGCAGTGCAAGGAGGAAGTGGGAAGATGGTGAGACAGATAGAGGGAGACGGGAAGGTATTGAAACAGGAGATGGGATGGAGGAACAGGGCAAGGTGCCCGCTCTCACACTTTCTCCTCGTTGAAATTTTTCTCTCTACTAGTCCGACTTGCATAACAGTACCTCCCCTCCTACACAGGTTACTCGTCAGCAGAGATGCCTCCTTTGACTGTGAGCTTCCGTTGCTTGTTTGTACATTTCAATTACAGCGGAGATCACAGTCCATTTGATAGCTGTGGCCACTTCAGCTTTCTTCGCTCTGTCTCTGAGAGCGCCGCTTTTGCACCGAAAAGAAATAAATAAAAACAACTCCAAAAACAGTTGTATCGCAGTTGTTGCAGTTTAAAAATGTAATCTGTAGCACATCCTCCCCACCTGCGAAACACACTGCCCAAACACACCTGAGGGCACCGCAGACCCTGAGCTTTCTGTTAAAACAAGTCCAGAAACATCTCTCTACAGCAGGACGTTTTTCTTTCAACTGCTAAATTATCTATCCACTCCTTTTACTGCTGTTTCTTAGCTTCCTGGTCTTTTATCTTCTTTTCTTTCTTCCTAGAATTATGTTTTTCTTGTAACACTTTGAGGTTTGCTTTTAATGAAACGGATCACAAATTAATTGCATCATTACTGCATTTACTTTGAATATTCAGTAGAATTCTCTAGATGACTCAAACATAATAATAAATGGTCACTTTAATTTGCCTTTGGATTTTATTCTGTCTATCCGTAGAAAATTATGTTTAATCCACTTTACAGGCTGTAATTTAAACGGCGTTATTATCTTTAATGATGAATAACACTTTCATTCTACGTCATGCATGAACATGTCCATCTCACAAAGGCTCTTTTGCTTTCAAGCATATTCTTCTGTTCTTGCTGGTTTACAGTTATCTGCAACATTGAGTAGAGTAGGCACTTCCTTCGTAGCACTTCTGCTCACTTTGTTTAAACATCTGTCTGAGGTATTGCAACTTTTTTTTTCTGACCACACTCCCTACAACTCATTCAAAGTGCTGCAGGCTGTCTTGTTTTCGACCTTCCTGAATTCTTGCATGTCACCCTCCTCCTACTCTCCCTTCGCCTGTGGTGGCTTATTTCAAATCCAAAACCTGATGTACAAGACTACAAATGAGTGAATATCCCCATCACTCAAGGCCATGGTCTGTCTAGCCTCTACATACCAGTCAATATTCTGTACTTCACCAATGTTGTCTGCTTGGCTCTCCTAATATTTTGACCTGGTAATCACTCGTCCTAGCCTTGACTCTCGTCCCTCCTTGCTCTGAAAAAATATTGGAATGACTTTCCCACCTTAGCCAGGGCCAAACACTGACCCGGCTGAAGCTTAAAATTAATCTCTTTAGGAAACATTTCACATACTCTTTAAATCATATCCTCTCTCCCACATCTCCTCCTCTACATGGATAACTTTCATACATTCTCCGGCTCTTACTTCACTTTTCTGCGATCATCCACAAATCCTTTCATCCCTACTTCTGTCACAATCTTCAGTTCTGAGATGCCCCCCATCACATTTGTGTTGGCAGCAATGGAGAGGTGCTCGCTTTTAGCAAAAAGACAGGTGGATTGTGCCTAAAACCAGAATCAAATTCTAAGCAACATCCAAGACAGATGTGTGCCAAATGATGGATATTGCTGGACACCTCCACTCAATGTTTTTGAGTTGCAGTAAGATTATACAGCTGGTATTCAACACACAGAAAGTGGCTACCTGTGTGTTACTTGTGAATGCAAAATTGTATTTTATTTGAATCATCTTTTGTACCAAAAACTACTTGCACCTTACAATTTTCCCCCTCAGTATGTTTTTTTTTAATAATAGTATGTACAACATGGCTTTTTAATGTGCTGTCTGACCTCGTTCTGATGGATTGTGCTATATATACACCTTCTATACCCTTCACCTGATGGTTGCTTGTAAAGTTAGTACTGTATAAATTTATGTTTAATCTCTTTTTTGCCTCGTTTTTTTTTTTTTTTTTCAAAGACAGGAGGTTAACAGTCACATCCTTCTGTTGACTCACAATTAAACTCTTAATCTGAGGTTATTATGTATGCACGTGGGACTACTAGACTTTAATATTTATTTTTTTCTGTATTCTTGCTGTGCGTCTTAAAGCTATTTCTATGAACAATTGTTAAATATTTTATGTCAGAGTTGCTTTTTGAGGTATTTCTTTTGTTTGAGGAGATACTGTATTACCGTTATCTTGAATAATAAAACCAAATCCCAAGATTTCTTTTTGGTCTTTGATAAAGTTGTTAACAAAGTCAATTTCCAAGTAGCGGATTTTGTCAAATGAGGTCCTTCTACTTGTGCCTCTGCTTCTTCCTCTCCGCTTTCTCTTTCCTACATTCTGTCTCTCTCACTCTCCCTGAGACATTTTTCAGACATTTTTCCCACCACTGCCTATGTTGGCCTTAGTGTGCATGCACATGCTTGCTCTCTCTCTCTCCCACACACAGTGGAAAAGGTTCCTATGAGGTAACAAAAACGTGTGCGCACACACAGACACACACACAAACACTAGTACCTTGGTGGCTCTGATTAGCAAGAGGGAAGGAGCAAAGGTGTGAAGAAAAAGGAAGGGTGACAGAGAGAAGAGAAAATGGGAGGGGGTGTAAAGAAAGGGACACATGTGGAGAAGAAGGAAGGATGAATAGAAGGAGGAAGAAAAGATGATAGAGAAAAAGGACACAAAAAAGAAGAGATGAAAGGGAGGAAAATTGAAATATAAGAAAGAGAAGAGGAAAGGAAACAAAGGAGAGAGGAAGAAAATGAAATAGTCAGAGAAAGAAGGGAGGAGGAGAAGAAAAGAGAAAGGTGGAGAGAAATCGGTGTAATCCCTCTACGCCTCCCTCTTTCTCTCCAGCAGTCATAGTGACACAGCCAAAAGCAAAATTATGGCGTCATGTTTGAGTATTCGCTCTCATCACTCATCTCCAGCTCCCCCCCCTGCTGTGAATGTGCATGTGTCTTTGCATCTGAATCACATTTCCCTGAGGGCAAAATTTGAAGCACAAAGGTCTGGGACATTATAAAGGTACTGTGAGAGTGAGATAAACCCTTGTATGAAATAGTTGGTGTATTATATATGCTTCTGTAGGTGTTTATTTGCCATTTTCTTTATAAAGCTTTTTTTTTAACCTGTCTTTCAAATTATTCATAATTTGTCAGTGGTATAGTTTCATTTTATAATTAATTTTCGGGTGTCTGGGGAGATCTCTACTTTACACAATGATTGCTGGGATGAAAGTAAACCCACATTCCAGCCGGTGACTTTTAAAGCTAGAGAAGGTCAGCCCACTTAGCCTTGCAGCAGTAGACCGTTCATGCTCAGTTAATTTTGTGAGAGATATTTCTGGCTAGCCAAATCAGAAACGAATTACCTGTGACTAAAGCATAGCTCTTCTCACATGAACAGGAAGTACCTGATGCAACACACAAACATACACTTACACACACCATATATAACCCAGCACAAACCATACACACCAATATATTCACACACAAAAGGAGGACCCACTCTTGAAAAATTAGGTTCTTTCTCTCTCAGTTTTTTTTACCTCTAATGATGCCATGACTAAAATGTTAATTACAGCTAAAAAGAGAAACGATTGCGAATATCAAATAGCAATTAGCATGTATCATCATCATCATTACCACCATTAACTGCAGCACAAGATGGAGGACTATTTACCAAACAGTAGAATGCTCATCAGTTGCTTATTCAGGGCCTGAAATGTTTCAGAGGCAATGTTTTAAAAGAAAACCATTCCTCCCAAAAATTTGCATAATTAATGTTGCTTAAAAAATTAACTATTGCGTGTTCCAGAGCACGATAAGAAGAGCAAACTGTACTCACTAGAAAATAGCAGTTATTTATTTATAATACTGCAAACCACCGACATATACATTAGAATGAGCCTACGAGTGAGTGTTCAAGTCATGTTCGTAGTCGCTCTCTTTCATACTACACTTAATGTATGCATGCCTACTCAAGGAACCACTCAAAAATATACGCATACACATTCTTGTGATCTTATTTTTCCCCATTTTCCATTGCCCTTTCCTTTCCCTGTCACGGTTCTCTTCCTGCACTGATGAAATTTACTATAAATCCTTCCCTAGGTGTCAATTGTCTGATCTCCACACCTGAGCATGGCCCGACGGATTGTGGAAAATCTTAGGGTAGATAACCAGGATGAGGTCATTATCCTCAACACAATCCGTGTGGAGCAAAATGTCTCCTCCCTTTTGTTCTCATTTGACTATTGTGCTCAAACACAAAAGCTCAATCCACACTTATTACACCCAGAGGACAGCTATTATTACATTTTTGACATTATATTGCTTTAGCAATCACATTTTTTCTTCCAAGCTTCCCTCCACACCCATTATCTATCTATCTTTTATCTTTGTGATGGACCCTGCAAGTGCAGCGTGGTGTTGTAAAAGTCCAAATCCCTACAGGAAAATATTATTCAATAACTCTTAATATGCACCTTATGATTGCCAGCTGAGGTATAAATCATAAACTATGAAACAAATAAGTCAGGAATCCCAGTATTATAGAGCTTGACTGACTTCATTAAAAGGCTGCAACAGAGAAAACAATATACCTGCATTATCAGGTTCACTCGTGCCAAGCTATTTGTGGTTTAAGTTCACTTTCAGTAACACGGTGAATCATGTGACAATTAAATAATATCATGTGAAATCCGGTCTCTTATACTCATATGCAACTAACTGGTTTTACCTTATAAATTTTGGAAATAACATAATTGCTGGTTTCCTTGCCAGCATTTTTTCCAGTGCTCCAACAGCGATGTTTCCATAATGCATGGAACTTGTATATGGATAGTGTGGATGGTGGGCATACAAAGTGCAGTTCTTTGACACTGGAGAGAGGGGTTCATGTCATGTGTCCTGGGTGTGGTTAGGTTAAGGCTGCCAGAACACTTTGATTAAGGTGTGATTTGGGAAATCATCATGGTTTTGGTTTAATATATCAAATGCTTCCTTATGTGGGAAGCATTTAATTTATTCCTGCATGAGCAGTATATAAATGTAATTTTTAGGTTTGTCATGTAACACCAAAATGTTTTTGTTTACTGTCTTCATGTAATGTTGCCATTCACAATTGAATATTTGTTTTTACATCAAATGTCCATACCTACAAGAAATCATAATAGTTTGTTATATAAAACCCCTGATATTTAACACACCATCAAACATGTGTAATCATCAATCATTAATTATCTATTCATACATGATGATTTCTTTTTTTTACTTACCTTGTTGTACAAAGGAGCCGTACACAAACCACATGGAATTGTACAGTGTTGTCGAGGACACAGATCCCATGGGTAGCCGGGGTGGGTTGAGCCAGTTGAGCAAGTACACCAGAATGCCAACCAAGAGCACCGTGCCCGCAATGCACGCCCACAGTGACAGGTCGAAGGGTGCCAGGCAGGCAAACATGTCCACAGTGCGTTCGGCCTTGCGCAGCAGAACGCCCACAGAATAATCCATGTAGCGTGTGGTGAAGTCCACGACACTCTCTCGCTCAGGCGTGATGGTCAGGGCAGAAAGTCCCACATCGGCTCGCTGCAAGAGGTGGAGGGGAGGAGAGGAGTTTGAAGTATCAACACTATGAATATGTGTAGGTGAGGAACAGAGTGGAAAAATATGGACTTTTGAACTCAGAGATGGGTAATTGGTTTAGATCCTACCCCTGTTTCTTCCCACCATCTAAAATTTCTCATAATACAAAGCGACTTAAATATTATCTGGAAGCATCTGTTGTGTCAGTAGATGAAAAAAAAAATCTCTTTTCAGAGAATAGAGCTTTTATTGGCAATATGTTTCTTGTTTTCTTCAAAAGTAAATGCAAAAATACCAGCAGATGGCTGATCTTTTTTTCTCAACCTCTAGATAGCTGTTGTGATCATGTATTCATGATTTTCCCAGTTTCAGTCGCCTAAATTTGGGTATTGATGGAAAAATTCTAATGCTGTGAGAGCTTTACAAAGCTCTGTCAAATGACCAAAACAGGCTAGATTTCAACACTACTTGATGTGAAACAAGGGAATATGCTTTCACCTATATAGTTTCCACTTTCATTGAATGATTTAGCAATGGAAGTTTAACAAGTAGATATTAGGGTCAGACTTTTTGACTTTATAATTGACACTATTATTTTTTCAGACAATATATTTCTTCTTGCAGAGGATGACAGCAATCTTCAGACAGATAAATGGAGACTGAAGATAAACAAAGATATCCAAAAATTTCACAACACTTGTGACATATATGATTATTCTTATTTCTATGTGCTTCTATGTGCTTTTTCTGTTTTTGTAAACCTTGTCAACGATAAAGTCCATAAACCAATACAAAGTCTTGTCTGTGTTAAATACAAGTAAGTCTACATGAACATATAAATATTGTTGTTAAACTCTGCTTTTGTGTCAACATGCCTCCACAAGCATTTAATGCCTTTCTCATCACTCTGAATTCTTGGAATTTAAGAGGCCACAAATGACTGCTTTAATTATTTACATGTAAAGACTTTAACTTGAAAAAAAAAAGCTGTCAGTGAGTATGGCTGCCAAGAAAAATAGGCTGAGCTTAGCTTAAATGCAGAAACAATGATGGCTAATTAAAATGTTTTCAGTCCCCAGTGCCTGGCTAGCAGCTGTAGACATCTGCTTGTACCACAACAAGGATTTAAGATGCTCTGGTATGCTTGTGCCTGTGTGTTTGAAATCTATACAAGTGCGAGAGAGGGCACATATTATGAACTTGTTCGATAATGAGATTTTCTTTGTTGCAAGTAACAACTGACTGGAACAAGTTAGGTGATTTTGTAGGCGACCACTAAGCCCTACAGCCACTGTACACACACACACTGATTACACACTTACGAACACACACTTGCATGCTTACCCACCACACACCACATCCATGCACATGCACAAACAAAAATGTTAATCCACTGTAGGCAAAAAAAATCTGCTAATTTCACAGTCGAGTGAGGAAACAAAATGCTTAAATGTGCAGAAATTGTCACTTACACTGCATAAGAATAATATTAGGAGACACCCTGCAGGATGCCTGTTGGTTGAGACAACACAACGATATGCATGCAAGTGTGTGATGTGTGTGTGTATGTGTGTGTGATGCGTGTGTGTGTGTATGTGTGAGTAGAGATGAACTGCTACGCTGACTGCTGTGGTCAGTCAACATGGAAACTTCCAGAGAGCACTCTGGGTAATAATTATCTGGTATAATTGGGTTTTTGGAGAGATAAACCTTGTTGCTGACTGATGGGGAAAACAGAATTATTTGCATGTTCAATTTATTTACAGCCTATGCTTGTCTGTGTACACATAAATATGCATTGTGCTCAAAGCATTTTTCTATCATTTTGTGAGCTGTTGCGTTGGGGGGAATACAAATGCTAAACACACACACAAGTAGTGAAGGTCAAGAGAAGGAGAGCCCAGTCTTAAAAAATGTTCAAGCCTGAGACACAGCCAAAAGAATATAATGAAGTGAATGCATTAAAAACTTCTAAGAAAACACTGCCGATAGTAAAAAAAAAACAAAAAAAAACTTCCTTGACTTATGGAGAATGAACAAAATGTGCAGAAGCTTAGTAAAAGTCCAGCAGGACATCAAAGGATGCTGTGCACACATATGTAGATACGAACTTAGACCTACACAAACACATTCACACACATAAACAGTGGGAGATGCTAATTAAAGACCATCTTAGTCTTTACCATATAAAACTGTATGAGAATTGTAGAACTTCTGTAAATGAGAACCAACTCCTGCTGTTTTTTCCCCCCTATTGTTTAATGAATGCACCCTGTGCTCTATTTCATTGAAGGGATATTTTGCATCAACAATTGCTTGAAAAAAAAAGTTGCACTGACCTCAGTTGAAAGTTACAACTCTGTCTGACCGCTCAACTGACCACACTTAATATTAGCTTTCCCAAAATTTCATACTGAATACCATTTTGAAATGGGTTTAAAATAAATTTTAGGTGCTCATACTAGAAAAATGATCACATTAGATATACTTAAAGATTGGATTGATTTTTCAGCAGGGTGTTAATGGACACTATCCATTAGTCTTGAAGGCAAAATGGAACGTGGTTTCAGGGTACGTGATATTTTGCCTTCCCCCATGCTGGCATAGTGAGTATATAAAATTACAATTAAAAAGAATAGTTTACTCAAAGAGGTGGTTGTAGAAGCTATCATGAATTATTACTACGCTTATTTTGTTATTACTTTGAGCACATTTTATTTATATTTATTTTATTTCCTTTTTTAGAGGCCATGTTGTATCCTCTTTTAGGAGTCCATAAATTATTTGGGGGATAAAGCAATGATGTGACTACAAGGGACTAAGGTGAGCTGAAGGCTTATTGCTGGTGGGCCCCTATATCACAACACTCAATGACTGTTTTAAGGAACCAAGTCCCACAGAGGAAAAGAAAAAGTTTGAGAAACCATGATATATTCAGCAAATTTAGGTGCTATTTGGGTTTGCTTAGCTTTTGTTTCTCTAGCAAATAAAATGTGCTCTCTTCTTTGTCCACAAAAGATGTCTGATACTGCAAATGTTGGGAGTTCTTCAACGTTTTGAGAGATATTGTGAGATATTGAGAGAGATTGATTGTGAAAATGAAAATTTCTGAAATGTGACTACTCAGACATTAAATGTTTGACTCTTTCTTTCTTTCTTTCCTCCTTTCTTTCTTTCTTTCTCTCTCTATGCATTTCTTTCTGCCATCAGCAGTCAAACATGAACACATGGATTATATAATCAAAAATATTCAGTTGTTGAAAAAATATTTTCAAATACTCAGCACTGTTTGCCAATGGCTACTGAAAAAGTTGCAGAATTGGTACATCTCATGCTAATGCACTACAAAGGGGGGCAAACTTAAGTAGCTTGTAGGCTATGGCACTTGTTAAGTATTGTACAACTGTGCAAATTTATTGCCCTCAATCCAGAGGTTTCTCTATCTTTGTAAAATCCACATTCATAGCTTCACACTCTCTTGAGAAACACCATCTCCACTTTTCCACTTTTTGCAGACACAGATCAAGTGTCTGCCAGTAGTTATGCATCAAATACTTGAAGATACTTGAAGTTAGTCAAATTAATCGAAAGATGCTGTGTTCTCTCCAATATGCAATACCACATCTACTCATCTTTGACGTCAGCCCTTCTCTGGTCCTCTTCAGACTACATGCTTCTATCGTTAGGGAATGAGTGTCTAAATCACTCTATCCAATTAAAAGAAGTTAAACTCAGGCTGGTGGAAGCTGAATATAAATATTTATTTTTGAAGTGACACAGTTTCTAGTGGGAGCGTTATGATACGACTCAAGACTGTGTACAAGAAGTGATGACTTGCATGCATGCTTCTCCTCCTTGTGTATTGGTTTAGTGTGTTTGCATAGATAAGCTTTGTTGTTTTTGTATAGCGTGGGTGTGTTTTTGTGTGCTCATGTGTGTTTGTGCATGCAAATGATTTTCTTCTCACCTTGAAGACCAATTCACCCATCAGTCCATTCCACTGACCATCAGGCTGCAAGCTGCCGTATTTGTGGTCTGGAGCGACGTAGATCTCATACTTAAAGCCCAGGTAGTTAGACAGAGCATCCAGGACATCAATGGAAAAACCCTGATACTTCTTCGGTTTTCCCAGGACATTCTCAGACACCATCACAAATGGCTCCTCCTAGAAGGCAAAAATCAATCAGAGTGTCAGTAAGTCAGTCAATCAGCCAATCAATACAACAGTCATTCAAGCATTAAATCACCCAATTACTCAAGTGGCCATTATACCACCAGAAACCATCATCCTAAAGGTTGAAAGCCTACACGACATGCACAAAAAGGTAATTGTCAACACATTGTTATTCACACTGCTCGTATATTTGTAAGTTATTTGGTGAAGAGCGATCATTTAAATACAGTAAAAGTAAAGGTAGATGACTATATTAATGGTGTGAAGGTGGCCTGTCAGGTGGAGTTTACATTGTAAAAAATGTCTCGGAGAGTTGAATGAATTTCCTACGAAGCCTCTTTATGTTTTAACACCTAAATGTTTTACGATGGCTTGCAGTGCTTGCTAGCCAATCTCCACTTCTACTGGCACATCACTACCTTTACAACTTAGCTTACCACCCTTAACTCTCAATATGCATTACCGTTCTCTGCAGTTGGGTGCAAATATGATTTGTCACTCCTCTGACATGTGAATGTCACAGCTTGGGTGAAATTTCATCCCTGTGGGTGAAATGTGCTACAGTAGGTGTACTCATTAAAACATTGCTCTATGGTGCTGCTAGTGGAATAGAAACTCTTCAGAATACCTGACATGAGCAGTTATTTTACACAACAAGAATGTGAAAATTGCAGAAAACCAAACCATTGGAGGCACATACTTTTTTTTACCAGTATGGTACAAAAACAGTGTTCTGACCGGAAACATTTCTGCCTTCTGTTGTTGTTGTGAAGGCGAACCACATGCTGATAAATATACCAAAACAGATGCAACAACATGCTGTACCTAAAATATGTCCACCTGTTTATATTCTTAGCTAAGCACTTTTTTTTGACTGTGCTTTTGGGATTCTAGGAGAAGAAAATCAAGATGTACCCCTCAATTTTGTTTTGGCAGAGCTCTCCAAGTTCCCTACTCAGCTTTCTTTTTATTCACAGAGGGAACCTTGTTTAGTAATTTCTTTAAAATACCGTATAATCTATTTATCATTTAATTCAAGTGCATTAAAATGCCTGAAATCAATAATCACACCATGCAATTCAGCAGATTTGTTTTTTATTGGTTCATTTTTAAATGCACTTGGGATGGCTGACCCTTTTGTTTATCAATATCACCATGGCATCGAAAGGGCAGCTTCCTGTTGAGGTTAAATGACATCTAGCAATGCTGACATTTTAAGCAATTAAGTGAACACAGCGCAAGGAAAAACAAGATATTTTTTTAACAAGGAGACCAGGAAGCTAGTGGGAAATTTATCTTAGAAAAGAAATACAAAATTATATTTTCATATACTGTACCTGAGTGTTTCATTGAGGAGTTTTTCTCTTTGGCTCTCGTCTCTTTCACACATACCCTTTCTCCCTCACTCTTCTTTAATAAATCCCTATTGATTAGTGAAATGTTTTAGGCCAATATGTCTTGCAGATTTATGAGGGCCTGTGTGTGTTATTGACTGGCTACTGGTTGCACATTAAGCACACACATACACACACACTCAGGCTATGCTACGCATTAACTTGGCGCTTTCTAATCCTTGCTAGCTGCTGCCGTTCAATAAGCTATTAGGCAGTGAATGGACATGCATGCCAAGTCCCTCTCTCACCACAAGCATCCATCAATCAAAGCAGGAACACCCACTAACACACACACCCATACACACACACCCTCTATACTGAATACCCCCAAGTGCCACTGATTTCATCCCTATGCGGGTACTTTAAACCTTTATAAACAAACATAAACATGGTGCTGAAAACATTGGCACTGTTGTCCAGGGGAACAATAACCCAGTCGGCCATTTGCCCAGGCTCTAATACTTCCAAATACATTTCTAAGGTGAATGTTCACATCGGAAGCTCATTTCTGAGGTAAATCATGCATTACATTGACATTTTTAGAAGTTAATTGGTACTGGGGAACACAGAGGAACTCAAATGGTTTTGCCAGCATACATATGAGGGTGCAAGAATATCTTATATAAAATATTTTTCCAGTTCAAAGTATTGTGAGTGTATTCAGGACTTTCTCTTTACAAATTCTTTATCTGAAGGGTAGGACAACAGGAGTCTTGAAGAATCTAATAAGTTAGGTAACTGTCAATCAATCTAGACGGGTGGTATATTCTTCCCAAACAATGAAGAGGGGGAAGATTGAAAATAAATTAGCAACAGAGGCTGGTTTGATAGTCTTGAAAGGAAGGAAATTTGGCTTTTATGAATTAAAAAAAAATTGAAAAAAAATTGTTTCATTTAACTTAACAGTATATTGATTAAAATCCTAATGTAAAAATTGAACTGTTCCCTGAAAAATTGTCTCATTTAAAAACACACTGAACTTATCTGTCTTCAGTTTTCTTCTCTCTCTCTCTATGTTTTCCCAACAATAATTCTGGGTCATTGTGCATTGATTGCTCTTCAAGTATGCAGGCTCTGTATATACAGCGAAGAAACCCACACACACACAAGCATGCATGCATGCGCACCCATACTGTACACATGCATGTACTGTAGATACATACACACATGCCCACCCACACAACCTTCCAAGCTAACCACATAACACACAACAAATAGCAGCAGAAAATCAATACAAAGCAAAACACTGTGCATGTGCAACTCTGTGTAGGTGTGTGTACGCGGGGGTGGGAGTGTTTGAAAGTGCTGAAAGCATGTTTGGTATTTTATCTGATTATGGTGTACTCTAGGTAAAGGACTAGGAGAACAGAATATATAAAGGCAGCTCGTGTCTCTCCGGTGTCAACCCACGATTTTAGCTTAGCTCATTATTTTGTGGCAAGGGCACAGGTTGTTTGAGACAGGCGTCATTTCAATTTGGCTGTACAATACATGACAGTTTCCCCCTTCACTTACAGTAGACATCAACATGAACTGTTCCTTCACCTGACTGGGTGACCGCTGCGTGTACTGGACTGTCACTGGTCTTTTATTTTTTTTTTAAACCTCTAAAACGTGATGGCTGTTGGGGAAACAGTCAAATCTGAAACTATCAAACAAAATCAGTTTTTATATGATTCTGAATTAGAATAAAAAGTCATTGTATTTGCAACAACATGCTTAATCTATAACATCTGGTTTAAAGAGCTGTTCAATTTTTGACTTTTGAGAGGCAACGAGTCATGAAATCATCTAAACGGTTTTACTGGTTGGTCTGACTTTAAGCTGCCGGGCTCAATCAATACTGAGTCGATGGTTTCCAGACTAAAATCTTGTAACGAAAAATTACCTCGAGAGATGCTGGCTTTGTGACGTTAATCTGTCTCTCTCCCTCTCTCTTTACTCTCTGTTGTTATTTTGCTATCTCTCTCTTTCCCCTGCCACTCACCAGCTGTGATATACACCATTTGGCATCTTTCCACATCACAACGTCTCCCTCCTTCCCTAAACATATGTCTAGGATTCCTCGTCTCTTTCCTTCCATTCATCCATCAGGGCTACGATACTTCCCACTTGTCATCCTGGCAATATTATCTCACATCCCTCTACATCCAGCAATCCCTCTCTTCCATCTCCTCTTTGTCTTTCTGATATTGCTTCCATCTCTCATTCCCATCATCTCTCCTCCTCCTGTCTTAACTCTACACTAATTCCTTTGGCACAAGTTCATCCCCTGTCTTCTCTTGACTGGAAGAACCACATGTGGGCTCACTGCTGCTCGGATGTTTTTGGAGACATGATTGGGACAAGGAACAGCAATTTTTCCACAAAGACTATGTAATGGCATCTGAAGAGCCCTCTGAGGGAATGTTAGGAATGACAAAGTTGTGTGGTGATTTGCAGCACAGTGAGCATTTTCAAAGCACTCTGCGGATTTGTCTGTGAAAATGGTGTAAAATGTATTTTGAAAAGCCCTGTCAGTCTCTGCAGAAGATTAGATTTCATATTGTTACAAAAAATGAATTTCCCCTCAGTCTCTGTTTCATAAAGATGGAGGATCCATATATATCACAAAACAACAGATAAGGATAAATCCTCAACTTTGTGACTTATGATTTATGTAAAGGAGGCCTACAGATTTTTCTCTTCATCCTTCTTCCAATAGTGCAAAATTTCCAAAATGTCTGTGCTATATCCCCTGTGCTTTCGTTGGTAAAATGTAACTTTTCCAGGTGCCAAAATGTCCCCAGCCAGGGACCTTTGTTGCATCTGTCTTCCTCGTTTCCCATCATCTCTCTATTATTGCTATGTAATAAAGTCATAAAATTGCACTTTTGTCAGGTCTGTACATTTTGCGTTTGCATGCCCCCATCTCATACTTTGCTGGCTTAGCTTGAACTTGAGTTTGTTATAGTGAGAGTAAAGCCATAGTTCAGTAATCATCAAGCAGTACAGTGCAATATTAGAAACTGTCCGCCCAAGAAAAACGAGGGCAAATGCCCCAAAAAAACATGAGTTGACATTCAAGTGACAAAGCCCTCTTGCTGCCGTAGGAATTATAACTCTTATCCGCCTGGAGCACATGAAACAGTGTGACGTTATTCTACAGTGACAAAGTCTGCAGGACAGGAGGAGGTTGGGGGGAGGGTGAACAAAACATTCTTTAACACGGGAAACTGCAGTCTGTTATCTGTTTCCTAGAGAAAGTCAATGGTGGTTTCTTTTAACTATGCCTGCTGTTGTTCCCTAACCATATCCAAGCTGTTATTATTGTAACCATGATGACAAGGCACTCTTACCTTAACGAAGTAGCATTTTTAACCCAAACGACAAAGTTTCTCCACACCAAAATTTGTTATATTTGTGGAGCCTCACAATGCATTTTAGGCACAGCCATTTTGTTGTTATACATGTATTGGTACATTTATAATTGCAAATCAATGGGCTAGAAGAGCATAGCTAGTGATATCCTGAGAGTGTACTAGATGTACCAGTTTAAAGACATTTGAGAGGTCTTTAGATAATTTTTCTTAGTTTTTCTCTCTATACTACATAAACTGACACAAGACAATCTTCTCTCTCATCCTCATCCAAAAACAGCTTTCAACTACAACAACAGTTGAATGGAGCCTTATAAATCACCCCATCAGTCATTATAGATTTCGTAGTACGTGTGGTTACTGTGTAGTTTACTGCATGGCTTCATCAAAAGTGAAATTTTCAGGTTCATTTAGGGAAAACACTGTGAGCGCTTTTTCATTATCTCCAAAAATGTGACCTCAAGTCTAAAAAGGTACATCTTCTGCCTTTGGCTGCAGGAGCTGTATTCACAGCTTGCTACTCATAAATGTTGAGTAACACCAGAGAAATGTGGGCGCGCACTCTATAAAGTCTTCTGAAGAAAATCAAGTGCCTGTCTAGAATGCATCATTTTAATGTAACTGTTTAAAGGCTTAAAATTAAATTCACAGCTGCAAAATAAAAATTCTGGTCACATTTGTGACTACGATGGTTACACTAATGAGCACTGTGGAAAGCCATAAACACATAATTATAGTGATGTAGCCACCCCTCAGTAACATCCATTTAATAATCAATACAATGCCTGTTAATCAATAGCATTGATTTAGAGTTATTGGCCCTAATAGTGGTATGATCTCATCACTAATTAACTAATCAATAACTATTCAACAGTGTGGCTGATTAAATAGAATGAACGCATCCTTTCACAGGTCAATGTTTGTGTGTGTGTGTGTGTGTGTGTGTGTTCCTACTTGCATGCTTGTGTGTGTTACAGGGCAAGAGACACTATGCATGGTACTTTATGAGACCATTGCACCTTACAGACAGAAAACAGTTATATCAGAGCAAAAAGGGCCCGAGGCAACACAGAACAATCTGTTCCAAAGGTCCCTTTAGAAACCTTCACATCATGCACACACTCCTCCACACACACCAACACACACCAACTTACACACACACACACACACACACACACACACACACACACAATCAGGATGTGCCCTCCAACCATTCTCACATAAAAAGAAAACAGTACATCCGGGTAGCATCCTGGACATTTCACACTATTTCTATCTATTTCTGTTCTCACAAGGCATCAGTCATGTAGGGTAACACACACACACACACCAGAATTACATAAATGTGGATAAGCCTATAGGACCCACCCTACTGAAGACGGGAAAAAAAAGATATTCAAAAACCCAATCCATACAGTATTCTTCCTCCCTTTAAGGATGATGAAAATAAGACTGAGAAAGAAAAAAAATTAAAGATAGAAAAAGGGATAGCCACAAAGATATCTAGAATGATCTCTTTCTTCTCTGCTTCTCACTTCAAAGACTGGATATGAAGAATTTACAGCAGTGAATCTTTAAAGCATTCATGGGATGTACTCAAATCGATGCTGCAGGCGAGACAGACAGAGCTGGAGTCTCACTATCATCAAGACTCCAACAGTCTATCATCTAACTGTCAAATGTCAAAAACGAAGCTAATGAAATGATGAAAGCTTGGTCCATTTGTAAGCTCACCTTGTTATATTTTTTTGTGTTTTGCCTTCTCTGACTCCTATCTACCGCTTAACATTGTCTCAAAAATGTTTGTCTGCCATTTTCCTTCCTTCACACAAGCTCTCCATCTGTCCCTCTCTGCATCTCCACAGAGACTGAGTTGAATGATGGGCAGAAAACTAGACAAAAGGACAGATTTACAATCGAGCAAAAGGCTGAAGTCCGACATGCCAGCACTAGTCACGACAATTTCCAAACAGAAAGAGTAAAACTTTTTATGTCTTTCTTATGTATGTAAATTTGGAAATCACCAGATAATAAATAAAAACATAGACATTCACACAGAGATGAACACTCTGGTCGGCCATACTCACCAAGACAGTGACGACTCGTAACACCACTCCTCTCATGTTATTTTCCAATTTCCTGTCTGTCAGCGTGCCGTTCAACCCATGAACTGGGTCCCATGTTGCCAGCTGCAATGTACACACACAGACACAAAACAGTTAGATTAACAGACATCGTAGGCACCAGGTTGGTTTTACCAAGTGATAAATTGCAAAAAAAGGAAAGAGGCAAATGCACTTCAAGCACTTGCACAAGATGAAACACACAAAAAAACTATAACTATAAGGATGCTTATTTAGGTACTGTAAACCAAGTTAGAACACAAACAATAAAGATGATCATTTTGCTTTAGTAATTCAGAACACAAATAAGATATTACAGCACACTCATGACAGGTACAATATCAGAGGACACCAACCTAATGACTTAAAAAACACAAATATCTATCCACCTACTGAATATTTTATCTCCCAGTGTCCTATTTTCTATTATAACCTACTTCTCTATGTACACTTACATCAAATTGTTTACCAGAACATGAAGTCATTTATAGTGCACTATGTACCTGTCAAAATTATGGTGATTTTCTATAATTCAAATGTGCTTTATGAATCTGACCCAGACTTCAATGTCTATCAAATTGCACCATAAACTTCCAGTCTTTTCCCTAAGACCACATTATTTAAGTCCCTAACCATATTTCCTTCATCTGTGTGCAGCTTTCTGCTTTCAATAAAATATTGTTTTTAGTTTCAAAGATCAAACTAGCTTGGTTTCCCTATAGAGGGAGAGGCAGTAAGAAATAAAAGAAGTGATTTAGCTGTCTGCTATCCAAAGACAAACACACACAAGCACACACACACGCTGTGATACACACAAAATTGCATGGCATGATTTGTGCTTAGAAGAAAACACAAACACACCAGAGAATCAGAGGGCATGCTGCAGAGGGAAATATGGGATAATCCGTTTTCTAAAGCCTGAAGTTACTGTTGAATGTGCAATTCTTTGCCAATTCTGATCAATTCGCTTATGGGACCAATACTTACAGTAAAGCTTAGCTAAACTGGTTTCTTTTCTACACCCTGCCATTTAGTTAACATTTCACATCATGTTTGAAGTAAGTATTGTTGTAAAATACAACAGTTTAACTCACTCTACTGGTAGAATAACTTTCTTTTGAGAAGTCAGGACCAGGTTTTTACATTAGAAGCCCTTAGTCACATTCACTACCACAATATGATGACAATGTTGTGGTTGACCAACAGGTGACTGAGATAGTAAAAAAAATATTCACAGAAATTTGGTGTTTACTTAAGGCGCTACATGGTAAATCCCTGCAAGTGTTTTGACTTATTCTGCCTGATTAGACCTCATCTCAGGCCTATGTGGGTGTGTACAGACTTGCTTGATTGACATCTCCCTCACTCTCCTGTTGCACTTGATAAGTTGGGACCAATGAAACCCTTAGCATTCTTGTTGAATTTGGTGACCTCATCTAATTACCATCATAGCTATGTCCCAACTTGCACTGAAGTCTAATCAACCATAACTGAAAACACCTGTATAGTTGTGCAGGGGCTTCAAAAAGGTTTGTTCCAACAAGGGTATTATTTCCCTTTAAAGGCTCTGCACAGCCATGGTCCACCCACTCAGTGTTATTTACCAGATTAGACCCCTTCTCAGGTAAAGTACGTGTGGGAATGTGCAGACATGCAGTTTGATTGCCATCTCTCTGACCTTCCTTTACATTTCGTTGCACCTGTCAGGTGGGAAATATTACACCTTTATCATTTTTATTAGTAAAAAGAGCCCAGTGACCTCACATAATTCCCTGCACAGCTTCACCCACCCTCGATGTGAGCAGAGGTCTCATCCGCTAGAATCACCTGTGAGAGTGTGCAGGGAGTTTAAATATATTGTACAATATTATTCTAATTATTATTACAACATTGCTCAAAATTCACTGATATACTGCTTGTCTGTCTGAATTTATGTAACTGACACAGACAGACAGCCAGGTAGATGATACTACATGTTATCCTTGTTTCAGCCTGGAGGGGGAGATGTGGAGCTAAACTGTGAGTCTGATTCCTCTCCCACACACACAAAATCTGTATCCCCTTTTTTTGTTCTTTCTCTATTTTTTAAAATGCAGAAAACAGAGGCATTTGTAATCTTCTGGTTCTCTGAGGATGAGCCAACTAACCTTTATTTTATAACACAGAAGAACCACTGCTGTGTTCTTATCATTACAATCTCAGTGTCAATACGGCCCTTGATCACAGTGTGTGAATGTGTATGTGTGCACACACGACTCTATACGCACAGATGCTGCCTGTAACCCATCCTTGTTATCACATATGTGCATCTATGTGCGTGCCTACAGTAGATGAACAAACATGAGAAAGGGGGTGGATGTGAAGTGAAAAAAAACAGAAAGGACTCACAAAAAAGAGACAGACAGGACACACGTGAGAAGGCAAATGATAACATGAAAAAGGTAGAGAGACACCAAGGGCGAGAGAAACAGAGACGGGGAGAGATGAGGAGCAGATAGCAGACAAACAAGATACCGATACGTGGTGAGAAGAGATGATGAGAGACATTGTAAAAGGTGAATTTACAGCACAGCAGCTGTTCTAAGTGCTTGTAAAAATGTGAGCGTGTATAATCAATGAAACATTAGCGGTGCAGCCAAATGCCACCAAGAGAGGCCTATAGCATGCACGGAGAGGTTTCCACTTCACATTCACCAAACACCAGCAGGACAAACACATTCATTCCATCCAAGTATGCGCTCATACCATATAAACACCTGTAAGAACTGATGTAGGCACGCGTACGCATCATTTAAGCCAAGAGATGAAAAAAATAAGGAGTATATAGACACATGAGAAAACAGACTAGCCTATGTTTTAGACTGGCTAAAAATACATTTAAAAAAAAAAAGAAAAAGAAAAAACCAGAACTCACACATACAAACACATGCAACAAATTATACATTGTAAATCACTTTTTCAGCAACTATTTTGATCAGCACCGACTGTCTTTGGATGAAACTGAGGAGTAAAATTACATTACATAACTGTGACAGGTGTGGACTTTTTTCACAAGTACACTGTGACATACTGAAAGCTCACCAGGAAGCAGGTACAAATACAAGTAAATGCTTGTAAGCAACAACGTCAACACACACATTGGGCCTCATATGTGTGCAGAAATGTTCTTACTTTGCGCACAATATAAGTGTGGACGCAAAATTACCATTGGATCAATGACATGTGCGCGCTGGCAAATTTTGTTCTTACCACCGTGCGTATGTTAGTAAATCAGAATCATTCTAAATTGACAGGCGTGTGCCCGCTATCTGTAATTAGCGTACTACCACGCCCCCATTTCTCTATATAAGGATCATACATACATACATACATATATATAATTTCATTACATTTATGATGATGATTTATGGATTACAATATCTTAGCTATTAATTGTATAATTAGTAAATAAATAGTGTATTCATAGCAATTTCACACTTATAAATGCTGTATATGTAGGCGCAATCATTTTTTAAATAATTGTGGTTTGTAATATACTGTTAACATCGAATAAATATTGACTATATCATCTTTAAGACTGTGGGATGTTTATGATTTGTGCGTACGTATGGTCTAAGGCTGTTCTAAGTTTGTTTGCAGAGTAAGAACAAATTCAGATAAGAACATATGATGAATCTCGGATTTGTGCTTAAAACATTCATACGCATGTTGTAAGCAAAGATTTGTGTGTGCACACTGCTTGTGAATGAGGCACATTGTGAGCACAAAATAAACAAGTCACATATGCAGACATGGATACAACACACACATGTCTGTGCTGTCTCTTGTCTGTCCTTCACTAACATGCAAAAGTGTTGAACACTACAGTTGGCACACTAAAAGACTGTTGGTTTGCAAAACATACTTTGAAAGAAAGCTCTTTTTTTCCAGTTCAATTTACCAAAGTTCAATAAAACAAACAAGAAAAATAGGAGAACTAGAAAAAGAAATAGAAAAGAACAAAACAAACAAACAGTCAATCTAATGCAACCTATTGTAAGTTTCTATAACAGCAACGTTTAGCTTGGAGACAGAGAAACTGTGTACTCAACCACCAGAGTTTTTGAAGTGGACCAGGGGAATTGTTTCGACTGAAAAGTGAAAACAGGGATGGATAAATAAAACATGACAAATGCAAATTGAAATGGTGTTGTAGAGCAGTGCATGTTCCCCTATCAGCCAACTGAGTTGTTTACTTCCTGGAATCTTGACCCGGTCTTTTGATAGCGTGGCTTATTTGTGACAAAGCCCTGAGGAAAATGTAATGAATAGCCAAATGTAAGTAAGTGAACCAGGAAACACACCTGCCACTGTGTTTTAAACCTGTGTTGAGCAGTTCAGCTGAATGGCACTAAGCCTGACTGTATTTTAAATTGGTGTGAATGGATATGGGTAAGATTTACAGATAATGACATAGTTACAAAATCAAATCGGTGCAGTTTTGTTTTTAACGGCTTCTGCACTGCCTCTTTAAGACACAAATTGTCAGTTTACCCTCAAGCAAGGCACTTACTATTGACTCCTTTGCACTGCATAATTAAAACAAGAGCTCTACAGGAATACCTGAAAAACGATGTTGGTCTCTGTGAAACCAGCTATCAGTCAATGAGAAAACATCTGTTTTAGCTTTGGATGAGGTGATAAATCCCTCAGCTACATTTAGCAAAGTTAAGACTGCACTTTGCAGATGTGAAAAGCGAATATCAAAGAAAATTTAGCAATCAACATTCTCTAATGGCTTGTAATCAAGGTAGCTGGGCTGCATTTCCCTGTGTTATAAGTCAATAAGATGAGACACATCAGTCAACATCACTGAGCACTTCACAGAAGCTATCAATTAGAGCCAGGCTGGCTTTGTTAGCAACTGTATAGTAAACGCATGTGACTTCAGCCATTCACACACAGCAATGCATGCTAATACACGCACATTCTGCAATAGAGACACATCAAATTTTACTTTTCCACTCTCACATGGATTGGCATAATACCTTGTGAATTTTCAGTGGTATGATTCAATGACTTAATGAGTTATTGCCAGGCACTGAGATAATGGTCCAATTTCTGGAGGTGAAAATTAAGGTGAATTTGAAATGAATATAAGATATATTACCCAAACTGCCTGTTCTAAACATGTACTATACTGTATTGAAGAGCACTGACAGAAATAATATTTAGCATTATGATATTACTGTATGTTTTGTAATCTCTGCTTTAATCAGCCACCTCGTTTATTCCTCTTAAAAAATAATACTTTTATCTATTATAGACTATCATAAGTTGTGCATAGACATGTCGACATTGCTGCAATTTCTTGGTCACCTATAGAAGTTCATAAAAGATATAAAATGTCCTTTAACATAATGTATGTTAATTTCCATTTTACAGACCACCTTATAAGCGTGAGGGGTTTATTTTAGTCATTACTATGGATAAGGAATGAAAGAGGAAGAAGAGAAAAAAAAGAGAGAGAGAGAGAGAGAGAGAGAGAGCGAGAGAGAGAGGGGAGATGGTAAGTCAAAATGAAATGGAAGAACCTCTCTGTAATATTTCAGCAAAATTGGTTATGCTACATTATCTGAATATCAATATTTCCACTCTATATTTATATTGTTTTGACTTTCATATAACAGGGAATTGTGAAGGCAGCCTTGAATGTGCGTGTGGACATGCACATGTGAGTCAGGAGCTAAAATGGCAGCCTGGCTAGCAGAGTGGCCCACTGCTTCTGCTTATCTCCACAGCTCCAGATAAGGGCTCATTTCCCCCCGACAGTATGAAATAAATGTGCATTTGTGGGTGTGTGTGTGTGTGTGTTTGTGTGGGCGTGTGTGCATGTTAAGTGGATGACCCACTGCGTCTAGACCGTTACCATGTAGACACAGGCTTCAAAACACTGCTATTAGCATCCCACTATGCCCTTCTTCCTATGCATCTGGTATGCATCTCTTTTTTTTCTTTCTTTATTTCCCTATGTTGTTCATTTACTGCTCTCTGATCAGTCTTTATTGCTTTCTGTTCTTTCTGACTTTTAACCCAAGTGCGTTCTTTCTGTCTGGGTCTATAATTCTCTCCACTCTCTCATCTTACATCTATTTTCTCTGCAACAACTTTGGTTATTTTAATCACTTCGATCAGATTCACTCTCATTTGCTTGTGTGCATAACCCTGCACAAATACTGTATGGATAGATGCAGAGATCTAACCTAATATATCGTGGCCTATCAGATTCAACAACTTGTTATAGAACAATATTGTAATATGATTAAAATATATTTGCCTGCCAATGACAATGGTCCCATAACAAAGCTTTTTTTCAAGCTAGTTAACACATAAGCTAAGACCCTATGGATGGCTACTATTGCCAGAAGACTGCACTTTGATATAAAGTCTTTCAGAGCAAAGCTAGTTAGAAGTAACATTGTATATATTGTGATAATGATGACAATAATTGAATTCACTCAGAATTAATAAGATAATTTCACTCCAAATGGCATTGTTAAATACTTGAAATTTTGTATTTATAGAGTAAAATATAATAACATCACAAATCACATATCCATGTTTCTGCTACATTTTCTTTTCTCTAAGTTAGCTAATTAGAAAGAGTTGATTATCAAGTTAAGCTAATGCTAAGTTAACCAGTTCCAATAGCGACAACAATTGAATTATCTGCTGTTAGCGTACCTTTAGTTTAAATATTCACCAGTAAGGCACTGTAAATACTTAAGAAGCAAAATAAATGCCCCACACAGGACACATGCCAAATACACAAACACGTACATTCATGGGTGATGGTATAACTGGAGCTAAACCAAAGCAACACAGGTCAATTCATTTTAGCATGCCCTGCTGTCATGCTATGCTAAGCTTACTCAATTAACCAAAGACAAAGAAAATGGGCACCGAATTTCCAACTTGTGGTTAACAGCAGTGGGTTGTAACTTGTCTCCTGCTAAGCTAACTCAGCTGGCGTTACCTATACAGAGAGCGTCTGTTGTGCTAGCTTCTTTGCTAATGTACTCACACTGTTAGTATAAATTGAAAGCTTTCAAGAGATTTGAAAATGTCGATCAGTTACTGTATTAAAAAAGAAAACAAATTTGACTCAGGCAGTTTAATGATGGATAAAATTAAGAGGAAAAAACAACTCATTCAATTTTGATGTTTGTAAAGCCATCAAGAAATACATGTGGGTATTTGTGCTCCTTTTTTGCAGTCATTAGAATTCTCATATCTATTGTGATGGCAATAAACAGAGAAACAATTCAACATGTTGCATTGTTAAATTGTGGCTTTAATGTTTTAGGCTATGTGCTTCTCAGGGGGAATCACTGTTGCATCTGTAGGAACAAACAGATATTCAAGCAATGTGATATAAATAAGTGTTGATTTATGCATATCGCTCTCACTAGCGGCAGATGTTGTCATTTTGCAGAAGTGATAAGTGAGATTTTGTATGTCTCACAGCGGGGTATTATGTTTTCATCACGACTTGATGTTAGTTCATGTTGTTCATTGCTTCCTCTAGTCATTTGTTTTCATTAACTTTTTTTGTTTTTGCTAACTTTGCAACTAAGATTCATATTTTTTTTCCTTCAGGGAACTCAAGGGAATGATGGTTTGTACTGGTGGTTAATTTGTCCACCTGTGATTTGTGGATATAATACACCTGCTTTTAATTAGTATTTGTAATTAAGCAACATAGTCAATAATGGTATTTGTTTCGGTAAATAGAGGGGAAAAAATGATGCAACTGATAGAAAAATAATGTGATATGAGATCATGGGTTCTAGCTCAGTAAAGATGAAACACACACACACAGATATTGTTTTGTTTTTGACTTGACAAGCAGCCTACATTTTCATCACACTGAAAAAAGGGGATATACTTCAGTCATCTTCCCACCTCCTCCATCATCGTGACCACCTGACACTTACATACAGTACACACACACACACACGCACGCAGATCTCGGACACTTCAAAGGATGTGTAAGCACACACATTTAAAAGTAATTGGACCATCGACCGGTGCTGTGTGGGGGCCAGAAGAGTCATTTACTGTGCAACAAATCCTTTCACTCAACAGAACTCACCCACCCAACCTACACACACACTTAGATAAACACGTACCACACATTTTGGACACACAATCAAACAGCATGAAAGTATCCTCTAGCCTAAAAGGCATCTCACAATCACTGAGAGGTGTTTTGAGGCTTCATGCATCTCTCATTTTCACTCACTCCCAGTGGCAAACATCAAAGCACACTGTGACTTTTGGTCTAATTGTTATATACATGACTTATAAAGATTCAAAACACAATCAATACCAGGTGACATTTTGGAGTGAAGGAGCTGGGAACAGTGCTTGCAGCTCTGGCAGAGATTAGCAGCTGGGACAAAATCAATATGTACCAGAAGTTGTAAAGAGTAAAACTAACAAAAAAAAAGTATGAATAAATGTTAAAAATGTATGTCTACATTTCTGTCCTACACTGCCTAAAATTCTTGCTTGTAGACAAAAAAGCAGCTCCCCATGAAATGAGACCTAGGCAATTGCCTTATTAGCTGCTGCACTTCCCCACACACAACACCATCAGCTCCACCAGTGGAGGGAGAGATTTGATTTTGGGCTTTATGCAGTTCAATATTGAATTGTACACTTTTACTCTTATCTCCTACTATAGTAGTTTATCTCTTTCTCTTCACCAACAGCTGGGAAAATACAAAATGATTTTCCACCTCTCCATTCATAAACTATATCTCTTTTTTCTGAGCTAACCTTGTTTCATCTGCCAAACCCTGGTGTGTCACTTCCATCCTCTGTAGCTCTGTAACACTCCTTCTGTCGTCTCTGCCAAACACTCATATGTCTGCCATCGCAGTAAAGAGACAGTAGCCAGGCACGAACATAGACAAGCTGCTGAGCAGTTTCACTACTCCTGTCTCCCACTCCCTCCTCTGATGTCGCCCCCCCCCCCACCCCCACCTCCTACTCTTTCTCCCCTGCCGATGAGCAACATGTGTGTCAGTGCAGTCTCCAAACAGCTTGCAAGCCGAGCCTTCCTTCTGTCCTCTCCCCTCTCTTCCTTTCCTCCAATCCCTCTTCTAATTCTTTTTAGCCCACAGACCCTTTCCCCATCCCTCCCTCTGTGTCACCATCGTTTGACAGAGAGGGGACAGCTTGTTGCAGCGAGCAGTCCCGGCTGCACAAGTATCAGTGCTCTGCACCACCGGCTGCCTAATCTCCACCGCATAGTCTGTGTGCAAGTCCACCCTGCTCCTTCATGAAAAGTAGTTCCCTTCAAAGTGGTTAGGCTCTATTCTGTTCCATTCTGCAGTCTGATTTTAGAGAATAAATGAACACAAAATGTATGTGTGAATGTTTGTCCATGCAGGTCTGCATCCTATATCCATTTCTGTGTCTGTCTCATTTAATTTCACAAACTCTATTCACTTAATTCCTGCCCTTTTGGCACACTTTCTTTTAATCATTTTGTGCTAAGTTATTGGTATGATGAAATTATAAAGGATAAAAAATAAGTATGCCCTATTACAATCATTTTTTATAATAAGACTACCACCTGGAAAGCAATTATATTTGAAAAAGTCACTCGGGCGAAGTTCTGCCCAATTGCCTTCTCCTCTAATCGAATTGGATTTCAGGAAAACAATTAGAACAGCAAAAGAAATATTGCTGGCAAATTACTGATAAACGGTGTAATATGCAAGCTATTAATGTAAAAGGAAACATTGTCCACCAGAAAGGGTTGATTTTTTCCACCAGTGTTGCATTATCTCTTCAATACACAGAAAAAAAAAATCTTTAAAATAATTTAAAAACTCCACAGAGCGGGTACTGGTGGATGACACTGATCTCTCTCTCACAAACATATACACAAACAAAGAATATTAGTGTACGGTGTACATTGCTTTGACAACTGAAACCCATAGTTCACTCATAATACAATACATAACAACTTCATGAGAATTAGGGAAAAAATCAACAGATCCAAGAATCTGAAGCACATTATCTTTAGCTCCTCCATGATTAACAGATGGATGGGAATTTGATTACAGCTTTGGTCAGGAATTCATTCTAATTCATAACGTTTTTTCCCCCAGAATGTCACCTCGGGCACCGTTACTGTCCTTCAATCATTTAACTGCCTTTGGAATAACTCCACAAGGTAACATCAAATGGAATAATAAATTACACTTTGATCTCACAGGGCCTTACTTTAACCAATTCTGACTGGATTTGCCTATGAGAAAGTGATGATGGGCCTGATTTATATTGTATATATTATGAGGGCCTCCTATGGCTTCACATCTGTATGTCTGAATTGACATTAGTCTGACTTGAACTACTCTCTGAGAATTTGGAGACTTAAGTGTATGTCGATATATATATATATATATATTTTTTTTTAAATTAATTGTCCATTGGTAAAATAAAAAAAATAATTTTCTTTGTTTTTTTGTTTTGTTTTTTTTCTATTGGCTAACCAGAAATCCTGTGTGGCTGACACAGCCCCTACCAACAAATTTCTGGTATTGTCCTTGTGCACCATAATGTTTTATGATACCCATTAGATAACCATAACAACAGGCCATTTTCACTGGTTAGCTCCTCCTGACTGCTAATCAGCGCATACTGTCTGACTGAAATGAAATGCATACATTTGGTTCATGACATCACCTGATCGACAAAGCTTTAGAAAATTGAGTGTGAGCTTCTTATGAGGGATGTGGTGACAGCCTGCATGTAAAACACATTCTAGATACTCAAAGAATTTGTGGACTGAATCATTGATTTTCAATTGCAAGTAATACTCTCAGTTTACAACCAAGATGCATGACCTTACTGAAAAGAAAGAATCAAAGAATAAATGCAGCAACCCTCCGAAAACCATGTTTCAGAAATATCTTTACTCTTACATAAAAGCCAGTGAATGTGATGTATCTTTTAAGAATATAGATTTCTTTCTCATACCAAGAAATTCTTGCAGTCCTACCCAGAGCAGTGTTTTAGGTGAGTAAGGGAAGGGGCATATAAATTTAAGTCAGTGTTTGGATTTGGCACAGGTGTGAAACATTGTTATACAACATATATTGTTAAACAAGTTAAAGGTTTGAATGGGGCCCTATATGAATACGAAAGTGGCATTTCCCTGTATGCCTTGCAGTGGTGTGCATATGTGAGCAGTAATAAGAGTGGGAGTGTGTTGATGGGAGATGATCTGTTCAGGACCTGATGTATGAGACTGTACAATGCATGCTATGAACTTGGCTTCTTCCCCAGAATTTTTGTGCTTTCTCATCTCATAGGTTCCAATGGATCATAGTCATGGACCGCCTGGTTATGGATCACAGGCTTCCATGGACCGTGGCTACAGACCCCGTGCTGCCATGGTCCTGCTTGATGCCAACACTTGCTATTATTATTATTATAGTTATATTTCTATTATTAGTATTGTTGTTGTTGTTATTGTTATTATTGTATTTAGATGATGTTTTGGTCTTTAAATACACACAATTCAAAATTACTTCTTTAATACGCTTTTAAATTCCAAACTTCTAATGAGTAAATAATGAGTAAATAATTAAATACTGTGTTATCATTTAATTTAGTGTCTATTTTTAATTGAATAACAAGGAAATGTTTTATCAGTTATTGCCTTAATAAATAAAAACATCTCTTTCAACAAATATATATATGTTCCATGGACATCTCTTTGGAAACAAATGCAATATAAATTAATGTTAAGGTGTTTATATAATTAGCGTGTTTGTTTTTCCTGTCTGCGTTTATTGCTTTTGTCTTTTATACTCTTTGACAGGGGTACTGAGAAAAAAGAAGGGCAGAAAGAGGCAGATAGAAACCAAGTGAGAACTGGAGAGGTGAAAAGTAAGAGAAAGACTTTGGGAAAAAAAAAATTGGTTATTTAAAAAAAGAAAAATGTTCTCTGCCACTGCTTTCAGTCTCCCCACAGGAAAATGAGGTAAGAGATGTCAGGCAGTGCAGTATAATGATGAGCAGGCTGATAGAAGGCTGCTGAAGGGTTGAGGATCCAGTGGGGAGTACAAGTTTGACCTGATACAGGTTACCTGCAAAGTTCTTCAGTACTGTTAATGAGAGGAAAAGTTCTCAACTTTATTTGTCTGTTGTCTCTTTCACTTTTATATCATTCCCAATCCACTTCCTTACATCATCTCTCCATGCCTGTATATCTGTCTGGTGTTTGGGATAAGTGTAGACAGGTAGGCATATGTCTCTATTGAGGTATTTAGGTCTCACTCTGATCTCTGCAATCACACCCAGGCATCCATAAATTGCTACCTTACTCTAGTGTGGTAGTGTGTATGTAATATTTAAACCTGTGGCTTGGTAAGTGGCATTTCTCTCCTGTTTTATCTGTTCAGTAAGACTTCATATGAATTTGTTGAAGAAGCAGAGAACATGGCTGCAAATGTATGCACATACACACATGAAACCCTCCCACGATACACGCACGCACATACAGTCGGACATAATCATGCATGTACAGATGAAGAAGTAAATCCATAGGGACTGTTAAGTGATGTTAAGCACAGCAGGAATAATCTGAAGTCAGTGAATACCACTGGGTTTTAAATTTTACATGCACATACATGTGGAGTTATTATACATGCACATATGGTATATGGTGAGATATCATAATGGAATTCAATGTACAGTGAGTCTTTGGTTTTAAACCATCAGAGAAACATGTTCACCATAATTTTACTTTTATCTTAACAACCCTTTTGAATTTTGTTATGGGAATCTAAAAAAGTCACATACTTTCAGCAATTAAGCCACTAGCATGGACATGTTTTCTTCAGAATAATTAGACCATCCATCTGGATCATCACTAAAACTTTGTGAACCCCTATCTTAAAGAAGTAGAGAGCTATGATTATGCCAAAACCTTTTTGCAGGTTTTGAATAAAAAACCTTGAGGTATATGGATTTCTATTTTTTAAGCAGACTGCACCAGGCTAGTTTTGCTGTGTTAATGTCTTTGCTTTCTTCCTCTTCTTCTTTTTTGTCTCCCCCCTCCATTGCCACTCCACCAGTTGATTGTATATTGGCAGAAAGCATGCCACAGCAAGGAGAATTACTAAAAAACAAACATAAAAATTTTAGAACCTCCTCTGCTGTTTCAGTTGAACATTATTTCTAAAATAAACATTAGAAATGTTCTGATATTATACACATTCAGGCAAATATCATGGTATATATCATGCTATAACTAAGAACATATGAGAATTCTACACTACCTCTTCCTTTATGGTATGTGGGTAAAAAATTGCAAAAAAATTGCACATATCCATAGATAATCAGTTGAGTTTACACTTAATATAAAACACCTAATGAGCATAATAGCATGTTACTTTCATTTGCTCTTAACAGATCAATCGCAATCATACATCACATTGTTCACATCACTGGCAGATTCAGGAAAACAACTACTATTAGTAGGGTACACAATGGAATGCAATTACTGTTTAGTGTTATCAATAATTCCTTTGATCTACTATTTTTTATTTGTTCATCTGTAAGATAATATTGTCTGCCATATTTGGAGCAATAAATATCACTAAATCCAAACACACCGTACTTAAAACTTCAAACTGCGGTGGATTTCTTTGCACATGCATGAACAATTTCAATATTAACACCTATAAAACCCTGCTTTTAACCCTACCCTAAATACATCTTTATCATTTGATTTCTCAGTTTAATCCTGTAGTTTTGCTAAGAAAGTAGAAAATGACACCTAGCAAGTCAATTTAAACAACAGCTGCCCTCTGATAGTCAGTGTGTCAGTCAGTCTGACAGGTGGTCAGTTTGTTCAGTGCAGTGGGCAACTAGTCAGCTAACCAGTGAGCTGGTCACTCAGTCAGTCAGTAAGCGTGACTAAGTTGTTAAAAACCTTGACAGGTCTGGTAGACAGCTGACTGCTGGACGTCATGTACTGTATCTCTGAAGAAATGGACACTGACATTCTGTGTGTGTGTGTGTGTGTATGTGTTTGTGTCACTCGTGTGGACAGTTAGGGGCTGTTTTGCAGCCACTCTGGCAAGACGATACACTTGGCACCCCTCACTTCTCAGCTGTCCAAAACTCACTCACTCTCTCTCTCTCTCTCCCTCTCTCTAACACACACACACACACACACACACACACACACACACACACACACACAAGCACATGTTCAGTCCTGTCACCCGTCACTCTGATTCCTGCTGTTCACCGAGGGCCTGTCTCTGAGCCTGGTTTGTTCAAAAGCAGTCGTTTTGTTGCATTAACACAACTCTTGACCTCTCCCGTAAAATGACACTGTCTAGCAGGAAAAGACAACAGGCACAGGAAAACCAGAGATTGAAAGGGAGGGAGAGTGATGGATGGACAGATGACCGGGGAAAAGAAATAAAGAACATCTTCTACAGCAGTAGATAAATACACACATTCAGCGAGGACGTGGGGTAAGATCAGGGTTAAGTCAACAAAAAACTAGGTTAAAGCCACCTGCAACAGCAGCCTTAACATCATAAGGAAGCTAAGAGAAGATAAAGTTGAACTAATGTGGTATAAAGAAGTACATCCACCTTTTCACATCAAAACAGAATTAGAATTCAATTCAGGGCACATAATGCTCTTCTCTTTGTTCTCTCCTATTCTCTGCCTAGGGCTTTCCTGCCCAGAAAAAGCTAATATATATTTTCAGGTGCACTGCCCTGGGAAGGGCAACTTTTCTCCATTCAGAATATCAAATGTTGAAGCAGTAAATGTTTGAGAAATACTTACTGTGACAATGAAGAAACTTTTAAATGTGAAGTGGGTGTCTTCATCTAACAAAACATATGATGTACAATAACTACAAATATATGGCATTAATTTGCTAAACAGGGCTTCTGCCTTTTGTGCACCCGGCAGAGAAACAAACTCAACAAGGGCGTAAATTGCCACGAGGGCGCCACAAGATAAACACTCAAAACCGCTTAACTTATGTCAAACATTAACTTTACATTGCACATCTTACTTTAGCTTATTTAATCTAGTTCACAGAAGAGCTGTTTAAGTTAAATTTCAGCCGAAATGAAAAGTCTATCTTCAGGAATCATACAACATACATACATCCATCCACTTCCCGTGGAGTCAACCAGCGGAAATATGGACAGTGCCAATCTGACATTGCAACTACATTGTGGTCGGAGGGGGCATTATCCTAAAATCCTGTCTACAAGATTCAATCACCTTGTTGCCACCTAGCAACTACAATTATCTAGTGCAGCCCTCTCTTTTAACGCTACAGCAGGACCATGGTAACGCAGCGGTAAAGCTGACAAATGAAATGAGAAACATCTGTACTCAGTATTAGTAGTCAGTGTCCACAAAAATGAAAGTGAGTGTACACACAGTTTGTGCTGTTCCTCAAACGTACATATGACCGATAACCGAAATTATCTCCACTCTCTCTTTATTATCTTCATATTATTAATAGGCCCCTTCTTTATTAATGTGCTTTGCTTAAGGCAATAAAAATATTTCCTCTTTAGACTGTTTCCTAACTCTCATTTCACCTTTCCATCTGAGCAAATTAGAAAGTGCTTTACCACTTGTTATCTTTAATTTGACCATGGAAATATCTTCATGAAACCATCTTCACACCGTTTCACAAAGTCACATATACAGTTCCACTGGAGCATTCAAGGTTTATCAACAATGCCTCTTGGAAATTCGATGTATAAACTATTGTGTTTTGCAGAATAGCTGCCTGGGTTATGTCCATCTGCTACATTTTTCCACTGAACACACAGAGGTTGTAGAGATCAGGGTTTGCAAATTGAGTACACAATGTTTAGGCAACAAAAGTACTGTGGTTAGGGAAAAATTGTGGTTAAAGTGAGTGTCCTGTCACCTGTTTCAAGTCTACACCCATTTTTGCCATTTTTGTCTTTTTTTAGGGAGGGGCAGGGGATCTTTAGGGGGAGATAGCAGGTCAACAGTATATGCCACATAGAAGGGGTATATATCATCTGAAAGCCAGGAACCTGAAGATTAATTTGAGGTGCAGCTCAGCACTGTGTGTCAAGTCGTTCTAGTCATAAATCTATAATAAACATTGTGTTTTGGTCAGGTGCCTATTCAAATTTTGAAAGTTTAGAGTGTATAAGGGCTTCGGGCTATGATGGAAGTGTATGATGGCCATTCCCATGATAATTGTTTCAGCAATTTTTGGGTTGATACCATTTGTTACACAGATTTGGTGCAAAATTAAACTATTTTTGACCACTCGAAAATTGATAAAAATGGTCAAAAATCCCTTCAAAATACCACATTAAGACATCAAGACCTTGAGGAACACCAAAGAAAAATTCATGCTGTATCACAAACTTTGGAGATTCCAGTAAGAATTGCATTTTTCAGTGATTGGATGGCGAGCACTTCTGTTCCGAAAATAGTTCAGAAACCCCCTTATTGTCAATGTACCTAGAAAAGCCACACTTCCTCTGAATGTCCCAGGTCTCTAGTTTGTGGCTTTTTTCATGGGGCTGTGAGTATCCTAGAGGTCACAATAGGTCATTTTACACAGTGAGGTCAAGTTTCAAAAAATGGTCTCACTACTATGAAATAGCCACTGTGGAAACAAACATGATCACACATGAATACAGTTGGGCTCATTGAATCCACACAAGTTTCAGCTTTCCAGTAATACCCAATATATGCAATTTTAAGGGACCCCAGTATGCAGAAATATTCAAATACACAATTTTTAGAACAGGAAAAAATAACACATCTATACTTTATGCAAAAAACTGCATGGTTTTTGCCCAAAAGTGCATGGGAATCCATTTGGGTATCCATAGAAACCATTTTCATTCAGATATCTTGAAGTGAGAGGTCAAGGGACCCCTTCGAAAATGGCCATGCCAGTTTTTCCCTTGCCAAAATTTAGCCTAACTTTAGAGTGTTATTTAGCCCCCTTCCTGACAAGCTAGCATGGCATGGTTGGTACCAATGGATGCCTTAGGTTGTCTGGTTTCATGTGATACCAGTATCTTCACTAGCTTTAAAACTGAGCCGGCTAGAGGCCTAGGATGCTGGCGTCCTTGTGGAGTTTAAGAGGTTAAGACCACAATCTTTCTCTAACCTTAACCTTTGAGCGCCTACAGACAATAATAACAAACAATATCAAGCTTTAGCTGCTATGAGCAAATATTGTATTGCAAAAGCAGATAAAAACAAATGAAATATGGCATGACAGATAATTGAAAACATTTTGTTTCATTTAGGATAAAAATGTCACTCAGGTGGCATAATGTTTCTCTCTAAATGTAATTTCTAGGAGACAGAGATTTAATACTTTGCTCAGGGGTATCCCAGCAGTAAATGTTGTGAGAGCCCTAACAAATGTGGAATCTTTATATGTGTCCTTCATAACCTGCAAAGTGGAGTAAGGTAGCCCGCAACAAAGTGAAGTACAGGGAGGGCAGCTGGAGTTAACGGCAGCAGTAATCAGTAGAGAAGTTAGGTAAACACACAGGAAGAGAGGGGAGCTAATCCTCTGGTGAGTTAGCTGTGGTATAACCACATGGGGAGTAAAGAGTGATTTAAGGGAACTTGAGATGGAGTAGAACGGTGTCTGTGTTTGTGCACAGTAATCTTGTGTGTGTGTGCGTACTGAATGTGTACTCATGCTGTTTGTGTACACAGTATGTGTATGTCTGTGTGCTATGTACATAAGCGTATTTTCTGTCTGTAAGGTTTATGTGTGTCCACCGCTATGTAAATATCTTAAATGTGTATGTGTAAGTGGCGTGTGGGTGGGTGTGTATTCACACACTTGTGTATTTGTGAACCACAGAGGCATGCAGTGCAAGGCAGACTCTGGCTGCTGTAATCCGAGGTTTACACGCTGTAATGCTGCTGAAAGCCTGCAGGCCTAGCTGGCAGAGAGAAAGAGAGGGAGAGCAAGAGAGAGAGAGAGAGAGAGAGAGAGAGAGAGAGGGACATTATAGAGGAGACAAGAAAGAGATGCTATATGAAGGGCAGTCATCAGAGAATTTGACTTGTAAATGGAGGGAGTTAAGTCTAGATGTAGACAGGGGAGAGGGAAGGACAGAAAAAGATGCACAGTAAGATGGATACATTTGAAAAGGGAGAAAGAGGGTGCTGATGGAGAGAGAGAAAGGTTGGAGGAGGTTTTTTTTGTTAGGTTGCAAGAGCTATTTAGTAAATTTAAGAAACTTTTCTGCCCACATTCCATCTGGCAAAAAATATATTTTAACTGAAAGACTATTTTTACAAATACTTCTGGAAACCTCTGCTCTGTCGGCCCGGACTCCTTCATAGCCAACTAATTTTCTATGTTTTAAGATAACAAACAAATTTTGTTAAAAAAAGTAATGTACTCTATATTTGATAAGTGGTCCTTTCTTGGCTTAAGTGCTATTGCATGGTCAGCTGTGCTAATATATAATGTAAGTGATCACAGAAAGATTTGGAGGTGCCATGCAGTTTGTTTCTTGACATTACTGTTACGTTGATGTATTGAGTTGTTGAATTCACCCACTTTTTTGTCTGCTTTTTCAAAAAGCTAATTTTCAAGAATGGAAAACACTGACTTGTCGAAATTGGAAGATTAAACAGAGAATAGGATAAACAGAGAAAAGTTAGTGTTTGCAAATTTATCAGCATTAGTTTGGACCTGGTCTGAGGCTTGAAAATTAACACACTGACTGACAGACCAGGGGCAGAGCATGGATAGTCACACACTAAAATAATTCAGGGAGTTTTTATCCTATAAGGGCCTATTGTGAAGCCAGAGAAGCCTGACCGAGAGAGAGCCAGAGAGACAGAGAGAGAGAGAGAGAGTGAGAGAGACACAGAATGAGATGACGGGAAAGGAGATGAGAGGAGAGGAAATGAAATGAGAGAGGGGGGGGGCTGACAAGAGGTGGAAGAAGAGGGAGGGATAGATGGATGGCATATCAAACCAATGCAAATCTGTTCCCCCCACTGTAATCACTTTAGTATGTGTAACCACACACACACCCAGGAACATACACACCACAAATCCTTATTGCCTCTGCATATTGAGCCTATGAGAAAATCTACTGTAGGCATGTGGTGATTCACTCAGATTATTCCATGATATGATTGTTTTGGTATTCAGTCCCCTGGTACACTGAGATAGGCTGTGGTGCAACGTGATCTCATGGGATGGCGTATAAATAGCACGCCACTTTTAAGGACATTTTGCATGACATGTCTACACATTTTAAGCTTTTCGTGTGTCATTTAACAACGTTGGTTAGGTTTAGGCAGAAAAAAATACTTGTTTATGTTTACTTCACGTCACTTCCCCTGTCATTAGAACATAACTACAGGTTGTTTTTGGCGGCCGAGTTTATGACCTAAATGGCATGAAATGACACACGAAAAGCAAAAAATGTGTAAGTCATAACATGCAAAATGACTTGATGTGTTATTCATACCAGGCTGTCTGGTGTCAGTGTATGCGCGCCAAAAAAAAAAAAAAAAACTGGAGCAAATAAAAAAGTGACAAAAATAAAGAGAGATTAATTTTCTTATTTTCAGAACTCAAATAGATAAAAACCTATTTAACAAAATTACAAAAACGTATTAATAGCTTTCATTCAAACAGGTCACTACAAATCCACAGGCTTGAGGTTTCATTTCAAGGCCAAGATTTTGATTTTTTGATTTTTTTGATTAGCAGATAGCTTGCATTCAGTTCATTTAAATTTCTTTAGGAACTGCAACCTTTCCCAGTACACATCATGCTAGGAAAACAATCAGGGACAGGTCCCCAGTGTTCAGAGACACAATGTACATATCCACATTCTCTTGTGTAAGGACAGACAGGCTGCAGCTATAATGAAGAGGAGATGCATGATGAGGGGTGATGATGACCTGTTCTATATCATGATCCGTAACAATAAGGTTGGGTTAAACAAAATATTGTTTCCTTACTGAGATTTTCTTACTAAAGTGGCTCTTAGGGGGTTAACTGCTGCCTGGGGAACTCTTACTATGCTAAGTGTGTATGTGTGATGAAAAAACTTCATACTGAAAATGAGGTCTTGGTAATTATAAGGGGAATAATTGGCTGCTGGTCTTAATAGCTTTGGGCCAATATTTACTGATTATTCAGTGGAAGAGTGAAGAGGCCATGATTGGCCTCTAGAGGCAGGATTATACCTAAGAACTGAAGTCACGCAGCTACTCTTTGTTTCTCTACTGTCTCTTTAGTGTGCTTGAGCCTCTCTAAATTCATGCTTATACTTTAAAGAGCAATTTGAATTTATTACTGACTTTACACTTTTGTAAAGTCAGAAAGTCATTACTGACTTTACACTTTTGTAAAGTCAGCAATATTGGAAATAATGGAAAGAAAATACCATAAACAAAACACATATGGGCTATTTATATAGAGTATTTATATCCATGAGGACAATAAAGAGGAAAAGTAAGTATTTTAGGCTTTCAACAAAAAAATCTGTTATTTGCATAAACTCCAACCTGTCTGGAAATCACAAAACAACTGGATATTGCACTAGTTATTATGAGTGAGTGCTTTTTGTCTGGTGAGGAGACATGGTTTTACTGTTGAATTCGAGACTGAATCCACAGTCATACAGGATGCTCTTTTTTAGACAGAAGGATCATGTTCCTGGCAATATGACTGAGTTAAGGACAGGGTGTCGAAGCCGGGACACTGGGAGACAGATGCGCTGATGGGCCCCATCAATTCACACAACTCCTTCATCAGTTCCATCATTGCAGAAGCCTGTGCCTCTTCTGGTGCCAGCGGGAATATTTGTCACAGAGCCAGCACAGATTGAGCTTGGAGAAGATGTGGAAAGTTTATGGGAAATTTGCCAATTTCACAGTGAAATGAGGTAAAGTCAGGTAATGCTATTCACTCACCAAGACACCTGCCACAGGTTCTCCTTACACAACTAAATATCTCGCTGCGCCTTGTTATTTATTTCACCCATGTCTGTTACTCATCCTAATAGTGATCATAACAGTGATATGTTTATGTTTAAATATCTTTGTTCGGCTTGTTATCCTTGTGTATCTTTCTGAAGATTGTTGTGTGTAAGTACATTGAGAGTCAAATTCCTTGCAGCATAATCATACATGGTCAATAAAGCTGATTCTGATTCTGATCCTGTGGACTATTAGCAACTTTAAAATTACAATGCTGTGTCAATTTAGTATGAGCATGTTATTTTCAACCTCAAGTGTGTCAAAAGCAGCACTGGGATCTTCTTGTAGCATTGTTGTAATTTGACTTTGGCAGCCATAATGTTTAAATTTCTCAGTTTTTCAGGTGGGCTTGGCAAACTGCCTTAAAAAAAATAGGTTTTGGTCTTTGTGCTCTTCTCTGTCTCTCTACCTGTATATTATTTTAGTCTATATTCCTGTGTGTCAGCCTCCTTTGTATTCTTCAGTTGGAGTGTAGTTTAAATTTTCCTAGGTGGGCAGCTTTGCCCCATACTGAGCTCTGGCCTGGTAGTGTCCTTATGTAGCGAAGCAAGACCTCATCTCTGACAAACACTAATGATCCACCATACCTCAGCTCTGTTTTTCCTTTTATTCTGGCTAGATAATATTAACACACATTGTTCTGCCCCGCTTCTATGACACATTTGTCTCGGTAGAGGCTCACCATTCTGTCCTCCACCACTTTTATTATTCACCTCACTTAATCTCTTTCTTGTTCTTGTAATCCTTGATCAATCTCTCTGCAAAATCAAAGTTTCTGACAAGGTCCCCTCCCCTCATCTTTCTCCAGGCCAGTCGTCTGCCCCTCCTCACAAAGCCATGGTATGTTTAACACGAGGACACAACCTTGGTGTCAGATACCACTGCTCTCTCACTCTCATTTCTTTTCCACCGATCCCTCCCTCATTCTCTGCTGCCACCTTATCAGTGCTATGTTTACTACCAGGTCACAGGCAATTAGGCCTCCCCCTTATCTCTCCTTCACATCCCTGCTCTTGTCAATCCTTTCATCCATCCATCAATCCATCCATCCATCCATCCGCTACGTAACCAAGATTAACCCAAGGACCGACAACCCATCTCATCTCCTTATTACTGTTTTTTTTCTGCCCATCCATCATTCTCCCTCTGTACTCATCTGTCCATACATCTCTCTGACCTGTCTTAAATAAAAACATTATCTTGAGGGCTCAAACATGGCTGCTTCTTCGTTTTTTTTTTCCTCCTCCTCCCTCCTCCTTCATCACTTCACGCAGGACTCAAGACAAGACCCCCACCACTTTCTTTTTATTTCTCTGAACCTTTATTCTTCCATCCACCCAGTCATGCCTGTCTAACTTTTTTTTCCCTCTCTCTCTCACTACCATAAGCCAAAGTAACGTTGTACTAATAACATGACATCCAAGAGACAAAGAGACCAGGCAGTAATTTCCTTTCTCTGCCTAAATATCATCAGTGTTCATATACAGCCATCTCGCTCGGTCTGAAAGCCAAGATGTATGAGTAGTCACTTGAAGAAAAAACAATAAATGAATAGGTTCATAAATGCTAGAAAATTCGTACACAAACAAAATGTAGAATGTCTGTTTTTTTTTCTGTCTACAAGAATTGACAACGCTTTCAGTACTAAGGTTTAAAAAGAGACTAGTTCCAGTTAAATGCAGACAGGGAAATCACATATCTCATAGCAGCAGTGGTAAAGGTTGGTGAAGGGGGCTGGCATCATAGATTTATTATGCTGACTTCCTCAGCACTTTTCTGTATGTTTTTCCTTTCAGGCACAGGGTTTATACAGACAATGCGCTCAGTATTCCAGAAATAGGTAAGGTGCAGAATGAGAACTTTGTATGCACAAACACAATAGCACTGTTATTCCTTCATCCTTTCTTTTTTGCGTGCTTTCTTTCATTCCTGAGAGTCTGGGAGCTGTTATACTACATCGACTCCTGAATTCTTTCATTGATAACATGCAGCAGAATTTTATTATTAGCATCTCTCTATACAGTAGCAGAATTTTTTTTTAAAAATCATACTGTTTCAGCTTGCCTATGCTCAGTTTCTTTATGTTATTGCACAGAGTGTGTCTTGGCTGAGACATGAGACGGGATTGACAGTGGAGTATCTGGGGAATAAAACTTCTCCTAGCTTGTCTCAACAAACAGAGAAGCAGATGAGTGGCTGGCGGGCTAGTGTTTGGTGTTACCCATACTGTTTACACAATGGGTGTTTTTGTTTGGCACCACAATGAATTTCCCAATGGGGTTTGTGTGACAGCAGGTAATAGTTAAAAAATGCTGTCTCCCACTCTTCTGCTTTTTCATATTTGTTTGCTTCACTTATTTGCAAGCCCTTCTTTCTCCTAAACTCCCCCCCTTCTTGGTGTCTCTTTCCATGTTTTTTGATATCTCTCTTTCTGTCTCATACACACACAGCAAAAAATTCACATGCACTGCCACACTTAGGCTGATCCAAGGACACCAGAGGCAGTTTGTCGGCTTTAATCAGTGTCCAGTGTCCACTGTGCTGTGGTCACCCAGAATATAACTTGCTGGTCAGTGCATGTGTCTTCGCTCATGATTGACACGACCTTCCAGCTAAAACAAATCGTTGACATCAATCAAGCCACAGAAGAAGCTTGCAAATACTCAAGTATTCATGAGTTCACAAGGATAAAAGCTGTTATCACAAAGGCTGGAAACGTAGCTATTTAGTACTCCTGCCCCAGACACACTTCAGAGAAGGACAGGATGAAAGATAAGACTGAGAACTAAAGCCCTGAGGGAATACTTCAATATTAAGGGAAATATGCTTGTTTGCCGTCTTAATAGGAGTTAGATCAATATCAACTTAAATCTCTATGCGTTCAGTAGCGAGATTGGTCCAAGACAAAACAGAGGGAAACAGCTAACCTTAGTCAAACGAAAACCAATATACTTTCCAAGTTGCGTTATTTACATGTTGCATCTCGTTAGCTCGTTACCAATACATCCAAGAACCACCTGCATTATCTGAGTTACAGAGCTACCTTTGTACTTCCAATGTTTGTGCTAAGCTAGGCTGAACTTGTCTTCAACACGTCATTTCTGTACTGAACGCAAAGAGATTAAATTAATATTAAATCTTTTTATCTTACTCCCAAAATGTCAGAGTACTTTAAGAAGACAATTATGTAGAACAGGCTCAGTCGCCACACATCAAACCTTCACTGTTACCTTATCTTTGTATTGGAAATGACTTTCATAACTTTCACTCAGTTGATGCAGAGCTGGTGTTAGATAGTGGGGATTCAAAATAAAACTAAAAGTTTTGCAATATTAAATGAAAAGCTGCACTGAGGTGCTCTTGAACGCATAGGCCACTGTAAAAATTAACACAGCCTCTCTATAGAAAGAAGCAAATACCACAATTAAGTGTGTTTTAATTACCGCTAAATGCTGGCTCCAAAAACCTTGCTTGCATTGAAGTGAATGAGAAACCCTCACAACCTCTTATTAGCAATACAAAGCCGTGTTTTACTCCAAGATTCATGGCCTGATAAGATGATGTCACCTCTTCTAACAGTGGCACTGGGATCATGTTAACCTTGACTGACGGGTACCAACATGTCTTCAACAATGAGCTGTTTTTTCCTCACCCCAACATCACCCAGACTCCACCTCAAATTTGGATTTTCTGGTTCACAACAGGATGGCAGGGACCTAATTCTAACTTTTGAAGTCAAGTGTTAAAATTTGGTAAGTTGAAAATGACAAATATATACAAATCTTTGAGAAATAAATTATTTAATTGGTGGAAAAGATGGGGGGCCTTTCAAACTTAAGCTTGTATTAGAAATGTGTTCTCCTGTACCAGTCTCTGTCATTTCTATATCATGACGTCAGGCTAAACCTCACACAAAATGGAAGAATGATCCAAGGTGAGAGGCTGAAAATGTTAAATGGAGGGGAGGGAAGAAAGAAGGAGAAGGACACATGGACTCTCTGAATCTTTGAACCAACAGGCAAAGTGTCCCTGTCTGTGTATGAAGAGAGGATGTGATTTGCTTTGTCTTCCTCTGAGAAGTCAGAATGGCCCGCAGATTTTTAACATCTTCTACCCCATAAAAACAGACACACACACACACACACACACACACACACACAGCTATCAGGTGAGATGACTGAGAAGGGGAGAAGTGGATGGGAAAGAATCTCTGAAGCAGGACAAATCAATGACTTTCACTCTTGCCTCCCTCTCTGGTCTTCACTTTTCCCCTCCTCTTTCTTTTCCCTATCCCACCTTCTTTTTACCCCTGCATCATTTACTGCATCTCCCCTTCTTTCTCTGCCCACCTCCTCCATCCTTTCCGCAATCTCCCACCTGGCCTTGAGGTAGGGGAGACACGCTGAATAAAGATACATGCAAATCTACCTAATAGGATGGAAAATTGGGGGGAAATAGGGATCTTTCCCCTTGGAGGTATTTTTTTCTCTGTCACTATCTTTCTGCCCCTCACTCTTTGCATGTCTTCATCCCGATTTGCTTTTTCTCTCTCTGATTTATTTATTTTACTTTATTTCCTCTCTTAACTTACTGTGTCTCATTTTTCTGACTCACAGGATGCCGATCTCCCTTTCTGCCTTTTTTTGTGTGTGACTCACTCTGTACCTCCTCTCTAGCCTCCCTCTCTTTTGTCATCACCCTCTCCATCTCACCCTGCAGGACCTTTTTACATAATTGTAATAATCAGTTCCAGTAGTATTGCCCCCCCATCTAACCTCCCTAAAATAGCGCTGGCTAACTTGCCCTTTAGAGCTGCATCCTCGCTATTTTGTTCTATGATCAAAACATGTGTGAGAGGTTGCTGTACACTATCTGCATGCTGTGTGTAAAAAATCAGAATTCATTTAACACCTTATTATGACCATTTTCCTGTTAGCAACCGTGGAGTATTTGATATTATCAGAAAATCTTGATCTGGCCTTTAATTTAAGTCTTATTTGGTATTTTAGGTCTGAGTAAAACTTAACTGTGCTTCCTTTGGAACACACATGCACAGTTTCATAAACTGTTTAGTGATTAGTGATTAGTTTGTACAGACTTTTTCTCTAAACTATATGTATATGTATACTTTACTTACTTTAATCACTTCTTTAAATGCACTTCCACAAATTTGTTTTTATATTGTGTGCAATTTGTGTGTAATTTTGGATCATATCAGAGCTGAATTTTAGCCGTGCTAGCTGCACTGGTACAATGTCAGTTGGTTTGTCGGTCTTCCGCTTTGATCCAGAAAGAAAAATCTCAACAAGTATTAGATAGATCGCTATAATATCTTGTACAGACATCCATGGATCCCAGAAGATGAATTCCCTTCTCATCCAGCAACACCAGCAGGTCAGAGTTTTCACTTACCCAGTAAAATATCTCAGCATATACTTGATTGATTGGTACATTTTTTACAGACATGGTTCCTAGACAATGTATCCGGATGACTCTGGTGATCCCCTGATTTTTCTCTAGTAACACCATAACTGTGACATGCAGTATGGGGTTTGGAGTGAAATATCTCCACTTCTATTGGATGGATGGAAATGAGGTGCACACCTCAGGATGAATTGAAATAGTGACACCGTACACGTGGCACTGCTGTCCCTATGTGCTATAGCCTCACAGAGACACTAGTGCGACTGTGTAACAGCCATTACACTTACTTCAGACATGTTTGATTTGAACAGCTGCTATCAGGATGAATCCCAGTGCACTCCTGCACTGTGAGCCGTAATATTTGAACAGAAACCAGCAACAGGATATTAGTCTGTGAGCCAGAGTGTTTGGGAAGGAACCAAAAAAAAAAAAAAAAATAGCAGAAAGTTGCCACACATGTGTCTTGGGAGTACTGTGCTGTCCAGGGCAAGATCTTGTGTTCTCTCCAGGGCAAATAAGACAAAAAAACATGCATAGGCAAGTCCAGTCTTCTCATAGTTTGTTCAGACAGACGTTGTCCCCATAGACTGCAATGTCTAAGAAAAGCTCTTTAAAAACAGAACTCATATCCTTCTATGACACTAACCATAAAAAATGAAAATCAGTTGTGTACTGTGAATTCGAGCCTGTCATCACAAGAAAAATGACAGTATAGTCTAAGATTCAGCCGGCAAAAATGAGCTATAGTTACGTTCATGCCATCTAACAGCTGTAGTAATTATGATGCAGTTCAGATGACATCAATATAAGGTGACTTCCTTATTAGGAGGAGGCGGGTAGGTACGATGGCTAGATAGTTTAGGCAGAAAGGCAAAAAGTGGACTTAAGTGCAGGAGACCCCTGTCCGCTTTTCACTATCTGCCACGAGTGTCATGTTTCCAACCGCGAGTTGTGTTTACTGTTGCCCTGACGACAAAGGTTACCTTACTTTAAGGAAGTACTAACCATGTTTCGAGTGATCATTTTAGCCAAAACCATGATCTTTCCTTAAATCTAACAAGTGCTTTTTGTGCCTAAACCTAACCACAGCGCCGTCACACCATAATTTTTTAACAGTGATTTGTAATGATTTTGGGAAGCATCCATCCGTCCTATAGAGGATCCTGAAAACACTCATATATGTCATTTTGAGAGTCACTGGAAATAGACCTATTCTGTTGTTTCGGTATGAGGACGTGTTGGTAAATTCAATAGAGCTGGAACAAGTTAAATGAGAGATTTATCTCCTTGTTCTGGGACATAAGCTCACAAAAACTCACAACTACTCTTGCAACAAGTAGATACACTATAGAGAAGCTTGATTCAGCTTGTGCATCCCAATCCATAGATTAACATGTGTGTCTGTGGAGAATATCTTTTCTCTGTTATATTTTATGAAAAAGGAATATAACAGCATGGTGTGTCACTATAGCTTAGCCTTCTGAAAAAGACTCTGTCAACAGTAATAAACTCAGTTTACAACTCAGTTGAACTGCTTAATGTTTGATAGAAAATCTCCTCTGCATGCATGTGTATGTCCTTGGTTGAGAGGAATGGAAACCCAGTGTTTTCTCTACGTTACATACTGACGGTCATGCAGGCTGACATTAATTGTCATGCAAAGCCAAAGGGGTTAGCTTAGCATTTCCAAACATGCCAGAAGATTTATGCAAATGAGTGTGTGTGGATGGGCTTTCGTGTGTTGCTGAGTGAACTGTAGCTATTATCTGTTTTTGAGTTGGTGGTCACATTAAGTCATCACATTTAAAAGAATGTCTTTCAATCCTTCAAAACATGTAATGGAAGAAATGTTTCTTGCAAGATGACAGGACTGTGAGGCGGCTTCCAAGGTCTTGTGATTTTCTGAAGTCACTTAACGTAATTTACCACATATGTCAGAGGAGACTGGAGATGATAATTGAAGGTGACCCCAATTTAAGAACACTGCAGTTTGCAGGCCATTGATTCTTTTAAAGAGGGAGAATATTTCTGTCTCTCCTCCAAATGATGGAGAATATGTGCTTACGTCAGAGAGAAAAGAGAGCTTGAGCATGTGCGAGAGAGAGTGTAATGGTTGTGACTCTATTATGACCTGTGCTACTAGGTCTATCAGGATTAGATCATCTATCTGTGTTTTTGCTGCCTCTCCAGCCCTGTTTCATTTTACCCTTCTCTTCATCACATCTACCCCTTTCCTTAATTTAGCAACACATTAGTCTTTCTCCATTCACTCATAATCTCCCCCTTTCCCTCCCTATCCCCCTTTTCCCCTGCTTAGCCACAACCCTTTTTTTATTGTGCTGGTTCTCAGGTATAAATCTGATGCCGTTTTTCCTCTCTGAAGTCATTTAAGATGTCGCAGATAGCTAACGAAGCAATTACACATGGCAGACTTGTCGCCTCTATATAAGAGAGCAGTGGAGCCTGGCATGCCTGAAGATGTATAGAGATACAGATATAGGTTCCTGTGTATAGCCACTGAAGGTAATGAAGCAGAAAGCCAATTCTACCACAGTGTAGCAGTAATAATTATGACCGATCACAGGTGTCTACTATTATCATTATCACTAGACAACTGTATGCATATGTGTGAAGTATGATGGGGATGAATAGCATTACAAGGGGTTGAGGACTGAAAGAGGTAAAAGAAGATTGGAATGAGTTGGAAGATGACAGGCAGGATAGAGGAAGGGAAAGGAAAAGAAAAGATTAAGAGAGAAGGGAGTTGTGGATAAATAGAGAAGTCCTCAGAAGAATAACTTAATTAAGGCAAGATAGGGAAACAAAAAAGCAGGATTGTGTGCATGTCATTAGTGAGACTCTCAACAGGGATAAAAAAAAAGACTGAAAGAGGAGACAGAACAGTGAGGGAGGAAAGAAAATAAAGCTCAGGTTAAGTGGTATTCTCAAAAGAATGTAGCAATAATACCATAATTAGGGAAGTATATGTATACAGCACTGTGTATAGCAGTGGAGGCTGGTCCATAGAGGCAGAGGAGGTTGATCCTCCTCTATTTTTTGAGAGGCAAAAGGGAGATCAAAATATAAAAAAGAATATTTGGTTGAAATAAACCATTACAAATCTCAGCATTATTTATAAAGTATTTTTTCTCTCTTCTTTGGAGAAAATCCATTACTGAAATTCTGTTTAAAATGCTTCAACAGTGACACCTGCAGGGCGGGAGGAGAAAGGGCAGTGTGTGAAGTGGTGGTGGGAGGGGCGCAATTGGTGGAGGTGGAGTGGGGGACAGAGGAGGACGGGTGCCTGCTGTCCTCTGCAGGGCGGGATCTCTTACATTGGACTTAATGTATTTCATTTTCATTTTTTTTCTGGACAGACAGCATGTCACTAACGTTAACAGGGATTCTGAAGAGCAACGATCAAACCAGCATCTAACGGGTCCGATGTGACATTTGAGTTATGTTTACCTGCTGTTTAATGTGCTTTTTTTTGCTGATCCTAATAATGACCTGATCCTTGACTCAAATCCATGATATGATCCAAACCGTGAGTTTTGTGTTCATGTTAACACCCCTAGTGTTAACATGTCAGCTTAGTAGACTATATTTTGTATGTCGTACACATAGATAAGAGTGTGTAAGTCATGTATTTGATACATGCATTAATACTTTCTGATGTGAACCTACACTTTTAGATCTGTGAATGTTTTTAGTGTTCAATCTTTCTAGTATTCAGCACTGATCTGAACCTGTATCACATTATAAGCTTTGTGCTACTTTATATATTTCTGTATACTAAGAAATTATATAGGAAACACGTGTAAATCATGTGACATGTTGTCTGTTTTTGATGAGACCATAAATTTATTGTCACAATAGAACAATACTATCAATTTGAATTTCACTTTGTTGGTAAAATGACACATTTGATCCACTCCATGGCTAAAATGAGCACTTCTTTTTTAAAGACAATATGTGTATGCTAAATGTCTTTAAAGATGCAGCCTTTACACCACTTAAGCAAATTGTTTTATTGGCATATAAATTTGCCCCCCACCCCTCCGATTTCATCAGGTGGGACAATGATATAGTTTGATGCAGATTGTTGTAAGATTCCATGTTGGTTTTCCCCCTGTCCTCCCCAATTTTTTGAGTCACCAGCCGCCACTGGTGTATAGTTAGTATTATCAGGCAGGCACGCGCGCGCACACACACACACACACACACATATATATATATATATATATACTTTATATCTCAATACCCCAGTGGTTGCAGTGGTAGAGACGGATTCTTCGCCTGTTTTCCATGATTCAGAAATCTTTAATTCAGATACTGAATGGCTTGCCCATAAAAAATACATGGGGATGCACCCATTATCCGCATTTTTCATAAGACACATAAGTGTCATGAAAGCAGTCAGGTACAAGAGAAATACATTTGACTTCATATGGTATGAAAGTTGAGGTAGGACAGAGAGAAAGAAAGAGAGAGTGATGGTCTATAATTTATTCAGAAAAATAACCAATGTTAATTTAATTTGGTTCAAGAGTTAGACATGTTTCTTCCAGGAAAGGTCATTGTCAGGTGAAACTTCAGTGCCCACAGCTGTTAAGACACAACATTACCACAGAGTAACGGTTAAATAATAGAACGAAGATTTCTCTAAGGAAGGTCTTGAAATGCTAAGGATCAAATATTCATCAGAAACTGTATTTCCTCAAAGAAAAGACAGTCGTCAATTAAAAGCCAGGTCTCTGATAATGTTCAGGGGCATGGTCGACATGAATGAATAAAGGCCGGGCCCAAAAACAGGCCGGGGAAAAAACAATGGTGGATAAACTCCTGTTGCCTGTTGTATAATTATGGAGATAGATTTGTTTCATAATGATTTGTGTGAACAGATCGACAATCTGTGTGTAAATGTGTAATCTGTAAATATAAACGCCTTCCACAAATACCAAAAAAAAGATTTGTAAACTCACAAAAATATTTTGCAAATATAAAAAAGATCTGCAAATACACAAACTAATTCCACAAATAAAAAAATATCTGTGAATACATTAAATTAATTTGCAAATAAATGAAAGGCATTTTTGAATATCTTCCTAACATTTACAACTTTTCAACAGGCATTTGTTAGGCAGTTTTTATTTGTGAATCGAAAAAACATTTGTGGATCTCTGTTCTACGCGTGTGAATTTGCTTTTTACACACATAGAGTTTTGAAACAAATTTTCCGCCATTCTGAACGAAAATCCACATGTACCACTCCGCCATTTTCGGATAGCACGTGTTCGCCTGCTGACAACATCATTTCCGCATTTCAAAGTAAGAGCACGCAGTCTTTCTATGAGCTGTTTTTTTGTTTGTTTGTTTTTAATAATCAGCGATAAGTAACGTGCATTCATTGTTTCATGTTAGAGTCATACAGTGATCATTAATGTGTGTTTATTTGTGTATATTATCTGGCACACACTTTCATATACATTTCTGTTTGAGCATGAAAGGCACGAGGATGCTTGTGGGCAACGTTCAGCTCTCTAAAGTGGTGGCTTGGCTGCTTCTTCAGTTAGCAGTTATCAGCCACCTCATCCTTTATATTTTTCATTTATTCTTTCAGGTTGGTAAAAGTCACAAGGCATTTCACATCTTTTTAGTAGTATACTCTTACTAACGTAGTACTGCACCGTGTTTAGTTTGATTACATTGTTTCAGTGAGGCTACCTTAACTGTTGTAAGATATGACGTAAGTGGCAGCACCCTGGTTAAGGTCTTTGATAGAATGGCTATTGGTGTTGATAGTTGTTTTGGTTTAGAAATGTCGTATTGTAGTTTTATTGTTCATTGTTAATATGTAGATTCCGCTAAGCTAACATTAACTACTGAAGCGGCATCTGTTGCCATGGCAACAGTAAACATTGATGTAGCGAGCTGGGGGAACGAAAGCAGGGTGTAGGATACATTTTAACTGTATGAATGTAGACTGTGTGTTAACAGCTGACCTATCGGATGTGTAGAAGAACACAGAACGTTAATTAACATTAGATCCTGACTGATGCTATCGGTGTGTCAGAGATTTAAATAATCACTGAAGTTACGCTACTGTGCCTCCTGTGTAAATGCGCACAGCGTTTGTGTATTTGCAGATCTGTTTTATATTTGCAAAATATTTTTGTGAGTTTACAAATCTTTTTTTTGTATTTATGGAAGGTGTTTATATTTACAGATTACACATTTACAAAAATCATTATGAAACAAATTTCCATAAACTTGGCTAAGCCGGCGAGAACACATCCATGAGCATTCTACCTGCATGCTACAGCTAAGTGGTGCACTGCTGCAGCTTTCGGAACGCTAGAATTAAGAGTAAGTGGATTACCGGTACTGCAGCAACAAACATTTAACAGAGCAAATGGAAGCAGATCAGAAAACAAGGAGGCTTCATACTTAAATATGAGCAAATATACTTATCAAAACAGGGAATTAGAAATAAAGGCTTCTCTCTAATATAAGCCTTCTTCCAATAGAGGCCTGGTACCCTTTGCAGTTGAGGTAAATGAAGGCACTTGCCTCTATTTGAGGAAATACGGTAACCCTTCCATCATGTGACCGTGGAGAATGTTAAATACATGCTAATGTTAAAATGTTGGAACACTGAACAGAACTGTGGAATTATGGGAGATTTTCAAGAGATTTTCTACAAAGTAAATGTATGACAAGACAAATATAGCAACTGCCAAAACAATAGTCCCTTCTCTGGGTTTGATTGAAATGCAACAGCTCCCTAAAAAGGAATGTTGCCTTCAATCTGTAAAAATGACATTAAACTATTCTTTCATTTGAAGGTTGTTTTTATACTGCCATGGTTAATATTTTGCAAATATCAAACTGAACTGAGAAACTTGTTTGGATCTGACAGCTCCCCTGACCAGTGGCTGTCATTAAAAACATCCACTGCACTTCACCCCAGCATCTGCATGTTAATCAGCTACACTATTGCTGCTGCTAGTTGCTTTCTTACAATGATAGCAAGTTGATTCATTAAGTATGGAGTCATCGTAATACTATTTTTATAATATACCAGGAATTTAACATATATTTCATGATCCAGTTATTTTTTTGCCAGATGTGTATGGGTAACACTGATGGAGAAGTTTACACTAGTTCTACTGGGATTTTGCCTTTTGTGCTTCCTGATTGAGAAGAACAGCTACTTTGAAGAGAGCAATTACACCAAGACCAATTCTTAATTTTCAAATGAGTATTCTATATAATATTTGTGACTTAAGCTGCCATTTGTAGCTAATGTAACTTCAGTTATTATGATAAAATGCCATCTTCACTGCACAGTGGTGATACCTTCAGTATAATAAGCCTCAGAATCAAGTATTGTTACTCCATCACTATATAAGAGAAGACAAATCTGGGTTGAAGAGACATGGCAATACTTTTCATAGATTTACATCAAAGACTTCAATGACCTTTAACCTTTCTTTTTTCCTTTTCACTCCCCTGAAGAAAAGAAATCGTGCTTCGTTCTCTCTCTCTCTCTCCCCTCTCCCTCGCTCTGTTTCTCTCTCAACCCAATCGGTCAAGTCAGATGGCCGCCCAACTAGAGCCCAGTTCTGCTCAGGGTTTCTTCCCGTTAAAGGGGAGTTTTTCATCCAGCCGCTGTCGCCAAATACTTGCTCATGGGGGATTGCTGGGTCTTTGTGATTTAAATAGTACTGTCTAGACCTGCTCTATGTGAAAAGTGCCCTGAGGTAACTTCTGTTGTGATTTGGCTATATAAATAAAAATGATTTTGATTTGATTTTTTTTTAAAAATAATTTTGCATACACATCAGTTCTTGTCCTTGTCCATCACAATGAAAAGGTAATGGGTCTGACCTTGTGTTGGATACTTAAAGCCGACATTTTCCATAACATCTTCCCAGTTGCACATGTGAACATGGAAATGCAGGTAATGGAATGTGCGAGCAGTACGAGATGGATGCCATTGTATGTGCCACTGCTTCCCTACGGCTTTAATATCCTTTTCACTTTTCACACATTTATTCACATACTGGGTCAGGTTTCTCAGACTTTTCTTCTCAAGTGGTGGGATGGTCAGAACCAGCTTATTTTCACTAACTGTTTCTCCAGCCTGACATATATGTGACCTACATTTATTGCAGGTTACATGCTGTGTATGAAAACCATTTCCTAGGGCTCCACATCATTTGGAAAGGCTTGATTCACAAAAGAAAGTTAATATCCAGACAATCTGAGAGGAATATAAACCTCTCTTTAGTCATTTGATTCCATGTATAAATTTAATTGAATCCCAACGACAGTCCAACAAATGTTCAGATTATTAAGGGAGACTGTGGCAGGAATACTGTATAACAAGTGCCTTAATTCCCTCAGAAGTAATTATGCCCTCTGATTAGGGGATTGTGCCTTAATGTAATTATGCTGTGCTTTAAAGATTAATTTTGTCTGTGATGGCATGCTGCGTTATGTTGGTGCCTCACCACATTATCCATAATCACAGCTCACTATCTCAACTGTTATCTGTAAAGAGATCCCTCTGGTATGGAGGATAGACATGGTGTGTGTGTTATTTGTGTTGCTGATTGTGTATGTATGCAAATGCACGTACATGCTGCACCTGTGCACACAGATGTGTCTCTGTCCAAAGGACTTTTATGAAGGATTATGCTTTGCAAGTCTGGGTCTCAAATGTTAATCCATATCTGCTGTTTTCATACCTATTTGCCATAATTCACCAAAACGGAGTAGTCAGTAACATCAGGGAAGCCTTCAGAGATCCCAGAGCCACCAGAACATTAACAAAGCCATGAGAAAAGGAAAATATATATAATATATATTGATATACTGTAAGTAAGTATCCTAATCCACACATGAATTCAGGAAATTATACAGTAAGTACAGAATTTAAACTCCAGCTTTGAGTTTACTGCACCAGCTGATGATTGAGAGGCGCCAAATACATTTCTAAAAATAGTGCAGACAGACACATACAAACTCATGACTGCACATTTACACAGCCATTAAAACACACATATGCATACATACACACGATCAATAAACAAACAGTCTTATGAATATGTGTGAGCATGCATGTGAGGGGAAAGGATGTCTTTCATGGGGTCTGTTAAAATTCATTATGCATGTATCATTACCAAATACCACTTGAAAATGCTTCTAATTAATCCAATTAACACCAAGCTCTATTGAAGGAGAGGTGAGCTGCTGGGCTGATGCTGCATCCTGCTCGTGCACAGAAAAAAGTACGAAATAAACAAGCAACTAACCACAGGAAAACAAAGACGGGTACTAACTGTGAACTAAATAGATAAAAATATAAAGAAGCTATTACTGCTTCTGTGCATTTGTTGCCTCAAATATTGATGGTTTAGAAAAATGTAATCCTATACAGCACAATCCAAAAGTGAATACATAAAGGTAGCAGGGCTGTACTCTGCTACACAGGGGTGACAGCCGCAAGGAAAGAAATACCTGAATAAATATGAGATGAAAATAACGTTGAGAGCAGGTGCAGTGAAATTCCACAGTAAATCCAGGAATTATGTAAATCCACTCTGCCTGTAAGAGCAGAAATTATTCCCCCTTCACCCACAGCAGCTCAGCACACAGGGGCTCTGTCTTAACTACTTACCCTACTGACTCCTCGTCCCCTATCTTCTCCATAATTTGTTCCCAGGATTTCAAAGAAGATGTTGGGGTTAGTGCCGTTGTCAGTGAACTCCAGGAAACTGGTGAGGCCGCTCACTCCAAACTGCAAGGACAGGACAGGAAAGGAGAAATGTTTTTTATTTGATTACTGATTTATTTTACTATTATTGTCATTTGGTGATACTGATCATTAAATTGTGGCCTTCATAGCTCTTGTAATGACTCTCAGGCTCAACATCAGATATGATTAATCATGCAAGCTATTCACAGTGAAACTTAAGACACAAATCATCCGCTCATCCCTTATAAAATGATTACCGGTACTGAATAACAAACATGCATTTGTTGTAATACACAGAAATACAGACAGGTGACTAATTAAAGGAATAATCGGTACAGGTCTGAATGCTTGACCCCTACAGTGAGGGGATCTGGTGGTTCCACTTGTCCCCTTAGAGGGAAGGGTCACTGCAGATCAATACAAAGTTGTTCTGAGTGATCACCTTTATCCTACGAGGGGTCACTGAATGGTTTGATGAGTATGAAAATGATGTGAATTATATGCTATGGTCTTCGCAGTCACCAGATCTCAACTCAATTGAACACCTATGGGAGATTTTGTACTGACGTGTTAGACAGCGCTCTCCACCACCATCATCAAAACACCCAATGAGAGAATATCTTTTGGAAGAATGGTGTTCATCCCTCCAGTAGAGTTCAGAGACATGTAGAATCAATGCCAAGGCACATTGAAGCTGTTCTGGCAGCACGTGGTGGCCTAACACCTTATCAAGACACTTTATGTTGGTTTTTCCTTTTAATTTGACACCCGTCTGTATGTGTGACCTTGTGTTTTCACACGTGTGTATGCCTGCATGTTTGCATTTTTCTGTGTCCAAGACAGGAAATGTTTGGTTTTGCCCTTGGTGGGAAATCACAGTTCAAAGTAGGTTCAGTGTTGTTAAAAATGGAGCAGTCAATAGCACACAGAGATCTGTGTAAGTACCAGGCTGATGGAAACAAAAGTGTGTGTTTGGAGCTATTGGGTATTTTTTGCGGTAGAGGTGTTGTGTGTGGAGAGGTAGATTAACTCACAAGCTCACACACACACACACACACACACACACACACACACACACACACACACAATCTTTACCCTGCCTCCCGGTAGTGTGACCAGTGAAAGTGACACTGTGAGTCAGTGAAAGTGACACTGTGTCTGCTTCAGGGAAGGAGAGGTGTTATACTCCTTAATATGACTCATTCTCTTCGTTTGTGTGTGTGTGTAAGTGCTCACAGACGTGTGTTTGAAACATGAAACATGATTTGTGCCATTTATGACTACACAGTATACAGTATTTCATCTTTTTCAACCTAGATTATGATTGGTTAAGTTACTTCAAACCATAGATTGTAAATAAAGATGTAAATAGTGAGGTGTGATGTCACTCATTGGTCTGCATTGGAACCGGTTTGAAGCCTAGAGTTGCTGCTTGTGGTCAGCGCCATATTTACCGTTTGGAGCCAGGACCTTCCAAATAAGGAGTATCTTGTTTTTGCCAGTGACAGGCTCAGATTGGTATTATGTATCTGACAACATTTTGGAAAGGACCATACAGAGAAATAAAACATTTTTTCTTCACCTTTTGCTTGATCTGGTCTGTTTTCTTATTATGTCTAACCAAGTCTCACTCAAGGAGAAGTCTCATTCTGAAATCTTGCGAGAGTTGAGTTTTTGTCAAAATCAGCTAAATATTCAGCTTCACGGAGCTGGAGAGACGAGTGCTTAGCTTAGTGTTATCTAAAAGATTTTCAAAGTCATGACTGAAAGCCAGGGAAAGCAGCAGGTTATCGAACGTTCAGTCATGGCTGTAAATCAACGCCCACGTGGCAGATATCATCAAGTCATATCAAGATATCAAGTCTTCAAATCTTATTTTTGGAGCAATAAATTCCAAAATGACCACCAGCACACTTATTGGAGGGCCTGAATTTAGCGATTGAGACCACAATCACTCATTAAAAAAATTATTGACTTAGTATTTCTAGAGAGAAGTTTATGCCTTTTGAATTGGAGTCAGCTGGAGCCAGGGATTTTTTTGGAGGCAGCATCTAGAGGCCGTCCATGGTATTGCACTTTAAGGTACCTCCGCATTGGCTTCAGCATCAAACGATGGTAGTTGCCGCATGCTTTAAATCTACATTTACTGGTCATTTGGCCTCTTAGTGGCAGCAGAAACACTGTAAACGTCGACTGTAAATGTTGACATTTTTATCACCTTTAAGGTTCAAATGACTGATCACAGGCAGTTCAACCACCTTCCTCTAGTTTCTTGCTAAATTACACAGTGGTAACAGCCCTCAGCTGAAACATTCAGACATACTTTTGTGTGTTTAACTCTGTGTTAGGTTCTAAGAATTATCTGTCTAAACACACACATGCATGTGCATATATGTGTGTATGCGTGCGTATGCCTTACATGTGCGTATGTGTTGACATGTATAGAAATAAAGGGGAGAAAATTATTGCCTTTATGAGTATATACTGTATATGATGCAGTTCATAAGTGTGTATAAGATGTTAATGTGCTATTTGGTTTATTATTCTATATTGACACACAAATAAATTGTTACTGTATTCTATTATTTTATTCCACTGGGATAACCACACACACCCTTACCCTCAATAAAATACGTGTTTATTTGCTTCCTTGCAAGCTGGATGGGGGTGAAACCCACTCAGATACTGTTCATTGCCTTTCATAATTATTCAGGTAATTAATGCTGGCAGCTCAGTATTGGCACAATACATTCACAACAATTATCTTTCTTTTAATTGCACCCTGCAAGGTTTTGATGTTGGTGAACCCCTACAAACACAATGAAAGCCAGCATGATGGAGAAATAAGTCATAAAAGTTACAAAAGTTCCACAACTCTCACAAACAACAATAGCAGGCTGGTGGACAACAAAAGCAGTCTCATAAGTGCAGATTCCAGCAGTAGAGGTGAAACCCAACCTGACCCCCCTCTCTCTGACACAATACACTGCTTTTCCACTTGGCATATATACCTACAGTCTCTACCAGCACTATTAGCTATGCAGTGAAGAGCACATGGACACCCGCACAATACATTTAAATATAAATATAAATATAAATATACATATACAAATATATAATTACAATTTAACCTTACTAATACAAAGTACAAATGACTATTGCCTAATACAGATTAAATAAAATGGATAATAAACTGGAAAAATACTACGCAAAAGCCAAACTTCACCAAAAAAACCCTCTACCCACTCCCCTCTCTCTTCCTCGACTTCTTGGTTCAGCCTAACAAGGTAATCGACATCTGCTGGAGTCCTGTGGCTGAATTCTGACATGTGCACACCATGAAAACACAGAAGTACACCTCAAAGAGAGAGTGATAAGTAGGGGTTCCCGAAATAGAAGCGCAACATAACAAAAATGAACTTCCTGTATAAGTCTGTTTTGCTGAACTTTACACAGTCAACGATCGTGTGTGTGTTTTTTCACACTAGTGAGGAGGATGCTTTCCAGCTCCCTCACACACCTGATATAAAGGATATGCCACTGGGGCCCAGACAATGAGTGAAAGGCAGGGAAATGAATACGGAAGAGGACATGAAGGTGTACTTGTTTTTGATGTTTGAAAGCTTCTGAAAAGTAAAATGAAAGTGAATGAGTCCGTGTGTTACAATAACAGCACTAATAACTCTTATAGATTTAAGCTTAGACTTTGAGACAGCCTCATGGGCAACTGCTTGAGGATATTGGGCTGCATTGCAGGACTTACTGTGCCTTAAAAGTGATCAATACAAATTTAAAATGAATCCTAAACCTAACTGTTTGAATCACCGAGTCTCAAGGGTGGATAATATAGCAACTAATGGCAGGAGTAGTGCAACACATGTCGTTCCCCAACAGCTCATACACAGAAGATCAGTGAAACAGCAGTTTCAGCTGCTGGATTTTATCCCCTACTCTGAATTTTTCAACAAACACAAAACATCAGTAGAGCTCTTCGTCAACAGCTGAAAATTAGTATTTATCATTACCATAATGGCCCCACATACCAAAACGCTGATTAAACGCACAGGCATACGCAAGTAAGTAAAGCACGCTGCCGATACACTGTAAACTGGAACTGATTCCAGGCTGTTGAACTAAACTCTATTACTGCTTTGGGCTCTTTTAGCTCTTTTGAGACAGCCATCAGGGTTGGTTTAACAGCCGGGGCTGGCTGATGAAAGTGTTGCCAAAACCTAGCCTGATCTCAAGGTGAAATGCAGAGATAGATATGAAAGCCATTGCGCCGCATTTATTATTGTCTGACACTAATCCCAAATTAGCATTTCACTTGGCTTCATCATTCAGTCAAACTGCCACCCCTGGAGTAGTTTTTTTTATTGATATCAAAACAGAGGGCATTGATCCAATTGGATTTAACAGTGATGAAAGAGTTGCCAAACCCAGTCTAAACTCAAGATGAAATGCAGAGATTCATAAAATCACAGCTGCAGGATGAACTCCTCTATCTCCCAAAAGTCAGCTATTCAGGAACTGAGGAAAACTTGACGACTGAAGCATGGTTAGTGAAGTCAACTAAGTGTAGACAGGAACTTGGAAACTTTAAGTTGAAGTAATGAACAAAAATGGGATCTCGGTGTGATTAGAACAATACAAAAACTGTGTACATATTTAGAGCCTCTTCCATGTCATTCTTCATCCCTGGAGGAGATTTTAGTCATACCAAGAGATGGCATTGTATAAATGAATTTAGCAGTGACTGGATCCTGCTGTTTCAACTACAGTGTCTCAGCCAAGGAACAATAGTGCCTAGTCTTCAAAATTTCGTGTAATGAGCACAATGTCTTGAAATGCAAATACATGCTCCCTAAATCAAAAGTGTGAAAAATGCATTTTTCTACTGCTAAAAGATACACATGAGACACATAAAAATAGGAATAAATCTGAGATTGTGCTTGCACATTGTAGTTGGGTTAGGGGATGGGCATAATTTTTTGCTTTCAGCTACGGATCCTCACCTCAGTCAATGTCAATGAATGACAGTGACATTCAAACTTAGACAAAGGTGCTTTTCTGCTGTGAGTCAAGACTTCATTTTAGCAGATATATTGTGAATACGTTTTTAAAAAAACTGTAAGTTTTGATACAAAGTATTTATAAACTGTTTTCAAACTGGCACCCACACACCTTCACTCATCACTTTGTGGTAAGGCTCTACAGGAGGCTGATGAAACAGATGGATGATACACAAACTGAGATTAAAGTCAGGTGACTTAAGGTCATGAAGATATCAACAGCATTTCAAATATAAATCAGGGACTGGGAAGGATTTCACTGTGGATTGTTTAGTGTAATTCAGTTTGTGTTTCTTACAACCATATAAAATGTTTACACTACTATACACAGACTATGTGCCCAACACTGGTCAGGGGACAATTAAAACTGTCTCCATGAATTATCTGGATCACTTTGGTGAATAATTCTCAGAGCAGCCCTTTCACATCAGCCTAATTGTCAGATTTGAAGGTTTTTCAGGTTTTGTGAGCAGTTACCCCAGAAAGTCTGCTTATTGGAACAGGCACCTGGTCTGTGTGTGTGCTCATGTGTATGTGCCAGAGCATCTAAGTCTGCACACTTGCATACGTAGCTGAAAAAGTGTGTGTGTGTGTGTGTGTGTGTGTGTGTGTGTGTGTGTGTGTGTGTGTTTTACTGTGTGTTGCCCTACCTTTTTGACAGTATCCAGCATGCTCTTGCCTCCCTGCCATGGTTTGGAGTTTTTCCTGATGCAGCTCAGGCTGGCCATGCTGTGCCACTTCCTGTCTTCCAACTTTCTGTGGAACGTATTGGCCAGCAGCAACACAGTATCATAAATGTAGCGGTTGGTGATCTACAGAGAGAAAGAAAGAAGCAAACAACAAAAAGGAACAAAGGTAAATATGAGACAATATTAGTTGAAACACACAATTTTGCTTTTGTTGAAAATGTTTTGTGAGGGATTTGCTAAAATACACAACTTGTAACAATGCATTCAAATTACACTCTCATGAGGTCCAAATGACCAATTTCATGCTTTCATGTGGTTTAGTTTTGGAGTTAGTCTAGTTCTTGTTTCTCTTCTGCTTATGAAGCTGTGCAAGCTAGCGTAGTACAGACCTGCAGGCATTAGTAGTACATGGGAGAAACGGGCCAAACCTTTTCTTGCTAGAATGCTATGAAAATTAAATACTTCACTTGCAGACATCTCCATCAGTACCTTGATTAAAAAATAAAAACTTACAACCTCTTATTTTACTTTGCAGCTTGTCTCTGTCCCTTCTATATTTGCCTGTTTCTTTATCCGTTAATATGTGGTATGTTTGTATGCCCCTCTGGTGCATTACATTAGTAATTTCGCCTAAAACATGCCTCTGATTTTCGCTCAAATTATGCACATTTCCACTCACACCCACAGATGCCCACTCACACACAAGAAAAGCTTTAAGGATGACATTAATTAAAATGTATTGATGGGTATTTGGCACCACATAATAAGATAGCAAGGGGGGAGAAAGAGAAAGAGAGGAGTTTATTCAGTCTATGATCGATCGTTGTGTGATTTACTGAACCTCTGGTCTACATGTTAATGAGAATATAATAAATAGATTTACTACAACAGGCATGTTTCTGTGCACGCACACACATACACACACACACATATGCAAGTGATGTGTAATCTCAAATTAACACACACATGGCCCTGGACATATATTTTTAAACAGATGAAACACACACCAGCACACGCAGTACATAAATCATAATCGCAGCATTTCTACTAACATAGACAGTTCTAACTACAATGGCTAATGAGTTCATTTGTAAATATACTCCATTTGTCCCTGTAGCTAATCTGGCTACTTCGTAATGTAGAAAATGTTATCTAATTACCACTCTAATACTGACAGTACACTGATGACATTTATGCATGTTTACTGAAGGGAAAAAAAACTCTGTCCATCCAGGTTCAGAGGCATCATTAGCTGTGTCCCAATTCAGGGACTGGATCCTCGGAAATCTCCATAGACATAAAATGTCACAATGAGCCGATACGGTCTGTCCCATTGCAAAGGTTCCTCCAACTGCTGAATTGCAGCCTCATTTTACTCAAATTTGAAGGTTGAAGGTCCTCTGAAGCCCCCAGTATCCACATAATTCATACTGTAGTACATTAGTAAACTGTTTAAAGGACCATTATTGAGATAATTGTCAACACGCAAAGCTGGGAAATGTCACATGATCATAACATATTTCAGGTGAAAAGAAACTGCTTCTGCAGGATAAGCCCAGACATGACCTTGTCTTGTTTATTTCAGAGCATTATAGGAAAATGGAAATTATATTCAGTAGGTATATTTACCATTAACCGCATCTGCTACATTTAAGTCCATCATGTGCTGAAGTTTTCTTCACAGGTTTACACTTTGGTGGCCAATTGAGGCCATCATCCTGGTAATAAATCTACTTATTTTCGACAAGTTAATGAGGAGCACCACAACACACCATTAATTTAAGTTTTTGTGAGACTAGACTGTCTTTTGGAGGGGAACTGTGGGCTCAGTCCACTGGCCTTGAGGACCACGTACCTCTGAGCATCCAGCACATTATATGTCAGTCAGTTTTATGTTATATATGAGGTACTGCCTAAACCTCCACAATGATCCTTTTTCCTAAGCAGTCAACAGGAACACACATCCATACTTGAAAAAAATAATAATTAAGGAAATAGTCTGTCTATTTTTAAAAAAAAAAAAAAGTAATTATCTTCTTCCGGTGCACCTAAGGTCTCCAGAAGAAGACCTGATCAGATATGATCGGAGTAAGAACAATCCTGTTAACAAACCTGGAAGTCCCTTCAGCATTTGATTTTGGCTTTTTCATATTGTGAAGGTTACCATTCAGTAATCCCAAATGCAGATGTTCTACAGTATTTACAAAGCTCAAAACCAAGTTCAGTGCAGTGGTTATGGTAGACTGATCAAATAAGTAAATTTTAACAAGGTTATTAGTTGAATCATAATATTTCAAGCCATATAACCATTCTAATTAAGATATTGCCCTTTGCAAATTATTCCAAGTAAGCATGGAACAAAAGTTTAGTCTCAGGTTTGGCTCATCTGTAATATTTCATTCTTCAAGAATATATAAGGAAGAAAAACTTTTGCACATTTTTTTCCAACAAGAAAGAGGTGGAATTCAGTACTTTTACAGTACATTCAACTATGTCTGAGGGTTGTTCAATCTGTCATTCTCCTTCCAACACGCTATTCTAAAATGTAAGCAAACCAAGTGGGAACATGACCATAGCAGTTTTTCACTGTATAACAAAAAAAAAAAGATTATATGAGTGATAAGACAGCAAAGAATAGTATGTTCCTTGTTGCTTGTCAAATAGTTTACTGACAGGCAGATAGGACAAAAGAAAAACTATAGTGTCAAGTTTATCTGACATCTAACTTTTTCTCTCACTTTCTTGCGAAGTATCTCTGCTTTCACAGTTTTGTCTTTTACTTGCTGTCTTTGTCCATCTATCATTCTGTCTGTCTTGGTGCCTATTGCTTTTTCTTCAAAAATTAAAGTGAAAATCTACCGCTCTTTGGGGAGCTTGAATGATCAGTGGGTTCTGCACTCCAAGCGAATATTATATGTGTGTATGTGTGTGTGCTTGTGTGGTCAGCCTGAGTTGATGTGCTTCAGTGCAGTGTGAAATTGGGCTTCTGGGCCGCTCTCTGACCGCTGAGCTGATCTGCTTCCTCTGTCTGTCTCTCTCTCTCTCTCTCTGTCTTTCTCTCGCCTTCCTCATTCCCTCTCTCACTCTCAGATTCAACCACTCACCCACCCACACACACACCCACGCACACACTCTGATGCCGTTTGCAAAGACCGAAGAGAACAAAGGACTGACAACCCATGAACATTTTGTCTACGGACAATTAATATAGTGTAATTAGTATGTGCATGTACATAACAATATTTTTTTTGCTTAGTTGGACATTTATTCCACTGCCTTTGAGCTAGGAATTGTACTACTAACATAATTCCATTATCTTTTATAACACTACAGTCGTATTTACCACTCTGCTTGTTTCACTCTCAAAACGATAAAGGTATTATAAAAGATGCACAATTTGAAATCATGCAATTGTTATAAGACTAAAAATTTTGATTAAAAGAGTGACATCATTCAGGAGTTGAACCTGTCTATACATGGACAGCAGGGGACTAACTCTGCTCCCCCAGAACTCTGCAATCCCTGTGATTGGCCAGGATGCATCTTCTTGACAGACAGACCGAAACTTTACAATGATCTCTTATCTGAGAAACAGTTTGCTTTTTTCCCTTTTTCTTGCTGTTATCTTTGTCTTCTTGCCTTTTGCCATGGCAGTGGAATACTTGCTCTTTGCTAGTCTGAAGATATGATTCAGAACCATAGGAGGTGAAACCTCAAAATCTAGAGTCATGAGTTAAGAATCAAAACTAGAAGAGCCGAAACCAGGAGCTCTCTTCCAATGGGAACTTTTCAAATCTGGACCGGCCGACTTACCCATTATTACAAGATCCAGACTCCAGCTTCTCACCCCAACACATCGAACTCCATCCTCCGCAAGAAGCCACCCAAGGGAGCATGCAAGTATTTCTACAAAACCTTCATTAACTTGCTTAAACTGGTGCTTTCATAATTTCTAATTTCAAGTGTCAACTCAGAACTAAGCTGTTCCATTGATTTGACTCACTGCTTATCAGGTAACAGTCATCTCATCTGTTTATCAGGTCTCTCATACAAACTACACAATAGATAGCTCTGCATCATTCATTTCAATCATTCACCAGCCATAGCCCTGTGCACCAGTTTCCCCTTTCTCTCTTGGGTCTTGTTTGTGAAATGTTGTAGTTGTAGTGTTTAGTACTTGTAGCTGTAGTATTAGTAATAAATGTGTATGTAACTAAAAGTGAACTTGTTGGTGTTTTCGTGTGCTTGCATCTCAGTCATTAAACCTTAAAAGACCTTACCAGTATACTCTTACAAAATCATAATTAAGATTAATAACAACCATAATTCTAATTGACCTCTCTTGAGTGACCAATAAGGAAGACTATTTCCCTATTATTATACATACTCTAGTATGAATTATGTCACTGGATGAATAATTTCATAATTGAGTGGTGCACAATAATAATTCATAATTCCCCCTTAAAATCATAATACTATTTGAGTGCACGAATTCCTTACAATATTATGAATACATTGGACCAGCTTGATTCATAATAATAGCTTTTTACACTTGATAAGCACTCTAATCATCTTAGGACACGCGAGGAAAGTCTTATTTATGTACATTATTCAATGAGTGGAGGCCTCCTGGATATCTCTGCATTACAGAGGTGCTATACATAACCAATGGCAAGACTAAAACCAAATCTAGGCATTGAGCAACCTTTACGATATTGAGCTGATTTTTTTTTACCTTTTGTTGATTTTATATAATCATTTTATTTTATTTCATTAAAAACAAATAAGAGTATATGTATGCAAGGTCTAGCAACAAATATTGTCTTACTTTCATTGGGCAAAAGCCCAAAAAGGAACTTTCTTGGGACTTGAAAAGGAGACATCCACATAGACATTAAGACCACATTTCTGTTTTCAACATATTTCTAACTTTCATCAAATGTGTTCCCCCAGGGTCTTTTGCATCCACATAAATCAACAGCACATTAATTCAATTTAATATTCTTGTCCTGACAGATAAATAAGAGTGTGTTCCCTTTTCTTCGCTCTATTTGATGGCAGCTTGATGACTCACATACACACAAAAAGGGATAATAATTGCATACATATTGCCACCCTAGGGGAAATATTAAAGAAAAAAAAAACACCATAAGTAAAGAAAACGTGAAAATGGAGGAAAAAAAAAAGTCACTGTGTTTTCCATGACCATACCACATGATGAATTGTGTGGTGTATAAACACTCATAAGGATGGGAGCCAACTTTTCCCCAAATGATTAATGATCCAGGTAAAAAGCCTCACAGGCACAAGCTGTGACAATGTCAAATCAGTGAGCCTGGTGTAATAGGAACATTTTGGATCAGGAGACATGTTGAAATGTCAAACTAAAACACTGGGAGCAGTTTAAAAGACAGAAATGGAGCACTAGAGCAGCTTTTAAATACATAATTAGTTTGGCACTTTGAGTTTTTAAAATATTTTGAAATGAAACCCATAGAGCAGTGTTTAAATAAAATGAAATGGGAATTTGAGCGCTGTTTTTTTTTCTTTTTTTTTTTCTTTTTCATTGGGGGTACAGTTGCGAAACATTGCTGTTGGCTGTCAACTGATTAATTACAGTCTATATTCCCCACTGGACATCACACTTTGCCTCATGAAGAAGAAATGATTGACTAATGTCATGATGTCATGTAGTCTTATTTAGTTTATTTTCTTTTTCAGATCATCCTCAGTCAATTACTCTCCAAAGTAGCTTATATATTAGATATTTCGCTAGCACTGATGTTATCGACTGAGGCATTTTGGCGTAAAGTGAGCAGTTTTTCAGCTAACTGTAAGTGCACTGCAGCGAGAAACATTCTTATTATATATATATCTTTTGAGACAATCAAGGTGAATGGTACAATATGTAGGTCGAAGAGAGAGAATAAATGACATTTGGAACATCGGGCAATCCTTTCACCTCTGACACTGAATTCATTGATGGGTGTAATTAAGGTTCATTGCGTCATTTGATTTTGTCATTTCTTTTTATCTACCTACTGTACAACCCACTTAGATCCCTCAGCGTTCTCCAACCTTCTTCCTGCTATACTTTTAAGATCAAAATGATTTCATGGCACAGCACTATCTTATTAGCCACTAAATACACACATGGTAAACTGTATGTGGCCGCCATCAATAGAATTACTTTCAGTGTGACACTTATGCTGGTTTTGAACATAAAACTGATATCTTGACTGGATTTCTTGAAAATAACCGACCAGCATTATGGACAAATCACCAAACCAACTCACCTCTAGCTGCTGAGCCTTGGGGTTCTTGGGGTCACAGAGGGAAGTGTTAATCCTGTGGTTGTGTTTGACACAGCGCTGAGATGTATTCTGGGGCATGGGGAACGTCTGGCGCACCAGAGTCAGCCGACCAATTGATTTCATGACCAACTCCTGCAAGTCGTAGTCTGAAATCTCCTGAGAGGATGGAAAGAGAAGATTGGATGGGTGGAGGAAAGATGGGGATACAGAAAAGGAGAGAGTGGGAAATAAGCAACAAAGAGATTAGAAAATCCATATCACCAACTCCATTAAGTCACATTTTGTTGCTGATGACCTACAGTCAACACTCTTGACAGGAAAATTACAAAGAAGTATAACCACAACAAAAAAACTCCATGGGTACCACTCCATAAAGCTCCTTTTAAAAATTGAATTTTTGCCATTCATATTCAAGTCACATACTTTAAGTGGTTTAGGCTTTGTTTTATATGCTTTATTTTTTTCCATTTTCACCACACCAGCAGTGAAAAACATTGTTATCATCTGCGAAAATAGTTATTAAATATGAAAGTTACATGTCAGCAGATGGAAAGAGGGAGAGAGCAGAGTAAAAAATGTGTATGTGTGTGTGTTTGTGTGTGCTTGTTGTGTGCATACATTTGTGTTTGCACGTACTCTACATGTCCTTGCAAAACCTTGGGGGAGAAATCATTGCTAATTTTAGCCCTAGGACACAATCTCTCTCTCCCTCTCTCCGTCCATGGATCTCCATTCATCCGCAAGTGCAGAGGGTCACGCGGTGATGAGATGAGAACTGACGTTTATCGTCCCTGGTGGAGGTAACACTGCCACCAACTTTGCTTTCTTTGTATGCGTGTGCAGTGATTGCCTGCATTTGTGTGTGTTTGATTGTGCCATGTGTGCACATGCTAGTTTACATGTAAATCTGTGTGTGTTTGTGTGCATATGTTTTTATGAGATTGTTTTTAAGCCTTCCAATCACGTAAAATCCCTTTGATTCTGTTTCATTTGAACATGGCAGCCTGCTTGACAGGATGGATGGGGTTCTGCCTGCAGACCATGCACAAGAATAAACAAGCCATCACACACACTTCATATTAGTGAGGAATAATATTATAGGTAGCACTGGTTCATTGACTAATCTCAGTGGAATTTAATTGAATGTAATTAAGGTTCATTAAGACCTGTGAGTCCTCACAGGATGTGATCAATGGTGATTAGAGGTAGTATTATACAGGCTTCATTGGTATAGTTGTATTCATTTGCATTAATTCGGCTGCTATATGGCCCTGTGCTATATGGCAAAATTGTATTTTATTTTTAAATTAACTTTATGATGTTTAGAGCATTTTTAATAAAGGATGTCAGTGTTGAGATTCAAAACAGAGACAATCACAGTTCATTTCAAAGATTTTGCTTTCCTCTTCTGTTAATTTGGATTTTTTTGAAATACGGAGAGTCATCTGAGAGTTCACGATCTACAACTGATATAAATTATTAAGAAAATATAAAAACAGAATAAATGGATATTTATGCTTTAGAGGAGGTTTGAAATAATTTAACAGGTTTAACATTGTATGAATGCCCTGTGCTCTGAAGTATCCACTTTCTAAACAGAATAAGTAAGAAATCTATTTGCTGGCTTTTCGGGGGTAAAACGTGGCAAAAATCACAAACAGTTGCCTACACAAAAACCCTGAAGGGGACTGAATTACAAAGCCAACAAAAAGATGCCGGACAGGGAGAAAGTGCTGAAAATTGCTAAAAAAGCAGATCTGTGCGCCAAAAGAGAATTAAGATTCACAGCGGGCAGTCAAGGGCATGCAAAGAAACATCGGCAGGCAAGAATTATCCGGAGTGCTCCACTCAAAGGATCAAACTCACACAAATATAGATGCACCAATTCACCGGCATGCAAACGCAAACACAAACAGACACACTAAAACTTAAAGGGAAAAGATCATTTTAAGATTTTTTCCTCTCAACAGGCGTTCGTCCATCTTTCTTCCTTTGTAACTTTCTGTTTACCTCTTCATCTCTGTCTCTCTAAGGATAAACTGAGCCGACTTTAGCCAGTATGACTTTCAGTGGTGGCATGCTCTAAAAGCTGTTAGCCTTTTAACAGCTGAGACTAAATGAATGTGACACGTACATACACACATACATACACAGGGGGGGTCCCTGGGAGGAAGACGTTACTGGTGCAGAGGTGACATTCACCTCATATTTTCAATTTTCTCTGGTCATAAGTTTCACTTCTCCTGTAACTTGCTTCAGGCCACTTAGTGTCAACTTATCATGGGCTTCTTCAATCAAAGCATTAAAATATGACCGAATTAAACATCCTGTGCACTCTCATATGACATTTAAACCAAATAATTGTATTCGATCTTGAAAACAATCATGAAATAATGAATTGTTTGCTTGAGAAAATCTATCATCACACTCTACTAAGTGTCAAGTCTGTGTAGTTTTCTGTGACCTACTCAGTCAATCAGTCCTAATCAAAATTTTAACAAAAAGAAGCATCATGTCATTGTTAATCCATTGTCATCAATCCAAATCTCCTTTCAAGCTAAACAATGAATTACAAAATCATTCAGTCATGAGGATGGCTGAGTGCACACCAAGTCTAAATATGTGGAACCAGAAGCTGTGGTTAAGTTGTAACCCCCAGAACGCCCTGCAGCTCATATCTGGAGTGAATCATGAGTTGTTTATTCCATAAGCTTGAAGTTTTGGTCCCCATCAACCTCAACCTATCACCTCTCCTCCCATCCCTCCATTTCCCAAGAGCACAAAACCCTCATCTTCAGTGTTTTATTTGAAAATGAGAGTCAAAAGCAAAAAAAACATCCCTCACCCTCGATTCTTTTTGGCACCTTTTCCCTGACCCTTTACTTTGTCCTCTGCTCTTTCTCCCCACAGCCCCTTCCCAACTCCACTAGAGACACCAAATCCCTTCTTCTCTTGAGGAGATAACACTGTTTTTATTTAGTCTTTGACCCTTTCTGCTCCTCCCACTATACTCCTCTGCTCAACCTCTCAGCTCCACTTCCCTATGAGAAATCAAAATCACTGTTTTTTTCTCATTCAAAGGTTCAAAGTTTTGAAAAACAAAACAAAATAAATCTGGAAAAGTGCATCTCATCATTTCAGTTGCCCTCTCTTCCTCTCACTTTGACTCTTTTCTGTCTCTCATCTGTGTGCTTTTTGCACATAGCAAAAGGGCACAAGGAAGAGAGAGGTCAGAATGATGGGAGTTGCACAGCATGAACCGTTGCATGTGAGACAAAGGGAAAGAACCCGGTGATGGTATGAGTTGTAAATGTGGCTAAAGGTGCCTCACATTCTATATTATATCATATATGGAGAGAGACATAGAGCAATGGTGGGTGTAGAAAGATGATAGAGGAAGAGTGTGGTAAAATGAAACTAAGAGCAAACACATGAAATGTTAAATACAAGTTAATGAGGGAGAATCTTTGACAAGCGTGCATGCAGTGAGACAGTACATTATGATAGCAATGGATTAGAGAGTCAGGCGAAAAGACAAAAATTAAGCTGTTAAAAAAAATCTGCAAGAGGAAGGGGAAGACAAAAATGTGATCAAAAAGTTTTCTGATTCAGATCCCAAGACCATGTAGGGAGATCTGGATAGTAGATGTGTCAAACTTGCCTTGAACAAGACACAAAATATCCAACAGCTCCAGGGGAGCCGCTTAGCAACAACAGTAGACTTAGATGGCTGCAGTCATACTGGGCAACTTCCAGCTGTGCACAGAGTGTGTACAACTGTTCACTCACTCTCCCTCTGCAAGTACTTCTGTTGTTGTAAATAATGTTCTTTATGACAACTTAGCTAAGACTGCAGCATAAAAAAACTGTCACTTTGTATCTTCAATATGTTTCCAAGGACTACAAAAACAGCGTTACTTTGTCAATGGCCACCATACATTTTTGAGTTTTGTAAAACGGGTTTTTAAAAGGGTTTCATGAACCCACAGTTTGCAGAATGTTCTTATAGAGGCCCATATCCTTCAGTTATATTCAAAGCATGAAAATCCTCAAAATTTGAGTTACATGGTTTTCACAGGATATCATGCAGTGATATACAGTATTTAAGAGCCAAAATGACGATAAAGCCTAATCTCCTCTCATCTCATTACCATGCCCTTGTTCTATTGCGAGACAAAGAGGCAGAAATGAATAGAGAGAAATAGAATAACGGAAAAAGAGTGTGAACCGCAAGGAAGATGGAGAATGATAGCATGCAAAAGAGCATGAAGGGGTTCATGGAGTTATCCTCCAAACTTAAGAGAAAGACAGAAAGAGAAGCCATGAGTCTCCCTGTATTATTTCTCCTCCTCCTCATCCTCATCCACTCATCCTGAGCAGAACGAAGGAGATGGGGAAAGGAAGGATGATCAATTATGAACTGTGAACTCCCCCTCAGTGGGGCTGTCTGACTGCTGGCTGTAGATAAAGCAGAGTTATGACAACCATACAGTACCCCCTCATCCATAATAAACCACAGGGAGGGAGAGCACTTTCACACATAGGAATATTAATTCTCCAAAGAACCAGTACTAGAAGACATTACTATGACAAAATATTGTAGCCGCTCATCTATTTAAACCTTCTGCTAGAGGACTACAGCTTCACTTAGCCCATGGTGGGGATGTCATGCCTGCATCAGAGCAGTCTATGACTAGATTCTGATCTGTATCTTGATGAACTGAATTATGACATTGTATTTTATCTTTATATTTGAAGACATTGCCAATTTTTAGTAGAGTTAAGAGTGAAAAAGATGCGAGCGGGAGAGAGGAAAAGAGAGAGGGAGTGGTGTTACGGTACCAGAAGATTCACCAGTGTTTCCTCATGTATCCCCTTCCCTGTGTTCTCAGTGCTCCCCTATCTGTGTCTCTCTGTGTTTATGTCTTGTGTGTGTGTGTGTGTGTGTGTGTGTGTCGGTGTGGGCATGACTCCGCTCATCCCGCACACCTGTCTGCAATTGGCTCATCACTTCTCCCAGTCTGCTCACTTGCCTCTCATCAGTTCATCAGCTTGCAGTACATCTACTGCGGCTCTTCACCCACTCTTCATCAGATTGTTGTTTCCACTACAGTGGTAGTTACGATTCAAGGCCAACTCATTTTATATTCCTCGTGACTGGCATGTCAACTTGTTTCTCTTGTGTTCCAGGATCATTACTCGCCTGCCTGTCCTCCTGCTTGTCCGTCTGCCTGTCAACAACTTCCAAGCTTCCAAGATACCCCCCTCCTGCAACGCCTTCCCTCATACCCATTCAGCCACACTCCTCAATTATCTTCATTCAACCCTGCTGACCCCCATTCCCTGCCATCAGCCTCTCGTTTGGGTCCCTCCTCTGTGTTCATAACAAGTGGAGCCTCATCAAGAGTCGCTTTCACAGGAATACCTTCACTGGCCTAAATATATAGTACATTTCTTAATCTAACTTCATTCTTACACTTGCTGTCACTGTCACATTTTTCAAGTTGTCTCAAACCACAGCTAGTTTTATATTGTAAACATTTTATATTTATAAACACTGATGGAATATTTTGTCTAATACTGAATGGAATTATTATCTTCTATCTTATCTCATTTCATACCGAATCAGACATTGAGCAGAGTAATTCAGTGATGTAGCATGACAATTAATGTTCGGTTCATTACTATTTTGAAAAATACAAAGTTCATGGAATAGTACTTTTTGTAAATTGGTCAAATGTAAAGAGAGTCTTCCTTTAACTCTGGACATTTGTTGTTTCTTCTACCTTCATCCCTCCTTTTCCTTCTTTTATTCATTATTCACATCTGCTTTTCCTATTATCTCTTCTCTCAAAAGTATTTCATACTTTATATATAATGTTTGCTTTTAAATATTATGGTGCAAATCATCGGGCTGAATATCAGCAAGTAGCGATCTAATTTTAGTTTGCTGAATTAAAGAGTATTTGTTTGCATGTGAAGCTCAAGCTGTCACAGCGTATAGCTCATCTCATCAACTTAGATCAATATCTGAAGTGAATACAACTTGAGTAATGAAATGTGGGTGGATATTCAGAAAGTGTCATATCATATGTATAAACATTAGCAAGAGAAGAGAGATAAAAGAATATAGTCTTTCCAGTGTGCCTACGACCCAGTTTGGTCTCCCATCATACTCACTTTGCTTGATTGAACATCGGTGTATTGTAAATGTTGATTTAAACTGTGGTGTGAGATTTGTTTGAGAAGCAAGAGAGCATGAGACATGAGACATGAACAGCTGAGGTAAGTGTGAGAATGCTGGGACATTTGAGACCTTGTTAAGAAATATACTAATTGATTTGAATTAATTACATCAAGAAAACTTCCACCGTAACATTAACACTACCAGCTTCTACTATTACCTGTGGGGCTTTTGTTCCCTGAGAAGGAGTGATGAGTTGCCAACAACTCTCCTTTTGTAATGAGCCAACAGCAAGCCGACTGCTTCACATGGGAGCTTTTAGACAATAAAAAGGCTGTAATCTTGATATTTTGCCAAGGAAACTAAAAAAAAACTGTAACTGATTGATAAAAAGTTTCTTATTTGTGCATGTGGTGTGTTAGAAAGCTTTATATGATATAGAAATTTGAAAAGCCTCCTTATATAAACAGTATTTTAACATGTCTTTGTACTTTATATGTAACTTTATTAAAAAAAAAACATACGTCAGTGATATTCTGCCATTGCTTACATATTAAAAATGGGGGAGTTTGAGTCTGCCAGAGTACATTTCATCATTGACTCCTCATAGGCAGCAGGTACAAAGTGATACATGCTGCTAGACATACACGTGGGCTGCAGAATGACATGTTAAGCCTCCCAGGAAGCTAAGCAAAAAGCGGGCTGCTGCCAGGAAGCCTGAAGAGTGTTAGACAATACCAGATGCCTGACAGGATGCGACGCAATATGACGGCAGACTTTTAGACAGATAGATGTGAATTTGGCCTACTAGGCAGTCAAGTAGGATAGACTAAGTAGGCTGCTCGACATCATCTGCCAAACAAAGTCGACAACGACAGTCTCTCAGGAAAGTGTAGGACCACAGACTACTTTTTTTTTTAATGGAGTGATAAAGTCTCTAGTGTTACATTATGAAATGCACATAATAGTCTGCCATCTATTTCAATTAGCAGAGGAGACATATTTAAGTGGCATAACAGTCCCTGTAGAAGTCAGTAACTAATACAGAGCGGTTGTTTTCAACAGATTTATCCCCATTTTTACCTCTGCTAAGTCTGCTATCCTCATTAAAGTGCAAGGGCGATGTTCATTCTTTTCCCTTGCTCCCAAACTATTAGCATTTGAATAAATGCAAAAACAATACTAAGAGGTTGTCTGAGGTACTTACAGGGATTGTGACCGTGTTACTGCAGCCTCTCATCCATATCAAATATGAAAAAAAAAAACTTACAGACATTCTTAAAGTGAACATCAGAAAATAATGATTGGCCGTCCCTCCAGCATTAATAGATGGTATCGATACTAACATTTGCTTCAAACAAAAATACCCTCTCTGCATTACTGAGCAAGTAAAAAGTCTGCTGAGCCTCGTAGCAGCATTATTATTACAAGCTTTGGCTTGAATATGGAACAATAGAGAGAGAGAAACACTGTAGTAAACTAAAGCATCTGAGTGTCTTCTTTTGTTTTGTACCAAATTAGGTTTTTCATTGTTCCTACAGTAAAAATTGTTTTTTGCTCTTCCTTCAATACATCCACTTTCGAGTGTGTATGGTTGTACACATGCTGTAGTGTGTGAGAGTGTGTGGCGGCAAGGACCCCTGCTGTGCCCAGTTCACTATAATGCCCAAAGCTACCAGCACACACCACACACACACACACACACACACATACAAATGTAGCTGACGATGTTGTTTTCGTAAAAAAAAACACTTCTCATGGAGCAAAACTGAAGATCCTGAAGAAAGAAATCACAGCTCGTATTAAAGTTTAATTATGTTTCTTTTATGACCAGTAGTCACTGTGATCAGTAAAAATGGATGAGTATCTCCTATAAAAATAAAAACTGTACACTGGGAGCAGTAGGAGAGTGACTTTGTGGAATTTTGGTGCTTGTCTGTTCTTGTTAATCCAAAAAGCGCTTAATATTTAAGTAGCGATACTAATTTTGAACTGGCAGAATACATTTTCATCTAAAGGAATTCTACCAAGGTCACTTTTTTCATCTTTGTAAATTGAGTGTAGCTATATCTTACATAAACGGTGAGCATATAAAGTATAAAATCTTTACAGTGTTGTTTTTGCCTGTACATGGCAGTGGATGCTCATTAAAATAAACTATATTGTCATTGGTCATCAAATTTTGTGTGTTATTGGGTGAAGAAAGTTTTTAAGCTCTCCTCTCTCCTTCAAAACACCCAAGACAATGAAGAGATTCAAGGGACTCAAAACAATAAATATTCCCAGGATACTAGACACAATAAGATGAAGGGACACCCAGTACAGGATCAATAAATCATATCCATAACACCCACCTCATTAATCAGGATCCAATGACAATCGAAGGCCACCAAGTTGGTCTCCACCACCTGCAACACAAAAAAAACACATCATCACATTTAGCACAGAAAAAAACTGAAACAGAAAGGTGTCACTGATGAGCAGAAATAAGACAGACACTAAAATGGTCAAAAGAAGGGAAAGAGTATGCAAATACCCAAGTAGTCTTATCATATTATAGAAAGAAAAAAAAACAGAAGAAATGTTTTTTTTAAAAGATACTCCTGGCTTGGATAATGTGATTCATGATAGCTGAGGTGTGAATATTATGTAAAAGAACATCATGGAAATGTAAGTCTGAAACCCAGTGTGAAGCTTGGCATGAGTGATATGAGAAAATATGCATCAAAAGGTGCTCGAGGTATCATTCAAAAATCTCTTCAAACAGATGCCAACGTGGCCAGGCTTGCAAAAACATGTAAACACACAACACACCTTCAATCTCAACATTTGGGATTTTAAAAGAAAGTTATTACACATGATGTCACCTAGAGCTTGTTGCACTAATTTACTCATTCATTCACACACTGTCTTCCTCTCCTCTCTGTATCTCCCTGCATCTGTATCTTATTCTTACAAGTAGCCACAGACACACTGCCTCAAAATAGTGTGTTTCAGCAGGGGGGGGAATAAAAACCTTTTCCATGAATTGTTAATGATGCCACTTAAATATTCATATATATCAACTTTTAACCAGTAAATACACAAATGTTAAACACTGCAGCAAGGACACTTTGGATTGCTTGGACAATGGAAAAAGCAACTGCACACACAAGGCACGTGTCTCTGGAGCATCAGACACGTGTACAGTACATTTACACATATATTTCTGTTACAATGTCATCCATTTCCCTTTATATAGCAGCAAAAGCCTTCTTTTACCTCGCTCTCTATCAGTTTCTTTCTTGTTCATGTGGCCCTTTTTCTCCTGTGTTGTCAGTGAACTCGTCCATGTCTATCACCTTCTCAATCATTTTCTCTAACGAGCGTGAGAGGGACATCTCTCTACTGATGTTACTCCCAACATGAAAACAGTTAAGGACATATTATGAGAACAGCTCCATCTTGATCTACAGACACTCTGATTCCTCTCTCACAGCTGGAAAGTGGCCTCAGGGCATCGAGTTTTTGCTTTCTTTACTCAAATGATCACGAGTGTAAAACTGGACACAAGCTATATTGATAAGGCAGAACTCTTAAGGATTGAAAAGGGATACATTTCTAAAGAATGAATGACACGGTGCCATTAAAAACTTGTAAAAAGTAGATATACAGTAGCACAGCAAAAAAATAGATGTTTTAGTGTCGTTTTCTGGTTCTCTTTCTCCGCTAACTCAAACCAAATAATAGTCATTTATTATCAACTCTCTTTCTGTACTGAGCTATTATCTCCATCTTGTCTCTATTCCTTTACACGCCTCTCTTTTTAAAAAGGGAAACATTTCAAGGCGTATCTCCGTCTGTACCATTTACAAGTGTGAGGGTTCAGTGTTGATACCTTGCTTTTGACTTTCTTCTCTCTGACATACTTGTTTCTGCCTCTTACCTCTTTGTCTCTCCTTTCCTCCCTCCTAATGCCACCCAACCCTTTAATTTTGTTCTCTTATCGCTGCTCCTGCCTCACCTCTCATCCCATCATCTCTGCCCTCCTTTAATTGCTCACTTCTCACTCGCTCTTTTCCTTCCCTGTTTTTCCACCCCCGCTCCCCCTCCCCCAAATTCACTCACGGTGTAAAAATACAGTGCCACTCGTATATCATTAGCTATAATTGTCTAGGTGACTATAGAACCGTGTGTCATAAAACACTTTTTAGCCATAAACAAAAGGCAACAGCTGGAGAGGGTGACGGAGCGTGGCTAATAGTGGTTTAATCTCCCACAGAGTCTCCATAAAACTTCATCATAATAACATGGACGGCTGCCGTAAAACATTCTGTCTACAGGAAACATGGTTGCGACACAGACAAGGAGTTAGGCAGGAAGAAGAGTGATGGAGAGATTCAAAAGTAGATCTTGGCCTTAATTTTTCTTTTCTGTCAGCCTATCCAATATGTTCCTCTCTACTTCTACTACTCACTCTGGCTTTACTTTGTATAGGAACACAACTCAAATATAAAAAACAAGATTCACTAGATTAGAGCCACCATGATTACTGCAATACTACGGTAACGCAATCACGTCAAGCTCATCACCGCTTATATTCCAATTTTTGCTTGTAAAAATCATGTGATCTGAAATAAATGCAATATGCATTCAGATCCTCTTGCATGGTGGTGCAACAACCAGTCCAGATACCCAGTACTTGCAAAGGTAGCCAGAAAATACATGGTAATATATGCAACTAGCACTGCATCTGAGCAGGTGATCAGTGCATTGGGGAACATCATCACGCCATTGAGGGAATCTCTCAAACCCAACAGGGTTAATATGTTTGTTCCTCTTGCAAGGAATATCGAGTCGCATCGTTTATTTATTTTATTTCTTAACTTTTCAATGCAAAGAAGTGGCCTTACGTTCATTTAAAAGATGTGCTCAAGGCATTCGAATAGTTATTCCATGTATATAGTAGCTACAAGTGAGAAAGTGAAAGTGGAAATGGCTTTTAATTTAATTTCTTAGACCTTGTATTATTTTATTATTGTTCTTTTTTTTAAAGGAGCGGCCTTTGTTCAAGAAATTGCTGCAACAACTGTGTGCTTCAGGATTTTAAGTTGTTTCTTAACTTTGCACTGCAAAGCCTTAATAAATGTGTAATGGCCTATTGACTGTTTCTGTTCTAATTTGCACCTTTAGTTTCATGAACAATTTGTTCTTTGTTTGTGCAAGCATGTTACTGTCAATAAACTGTGTTCAGTAGTCTGTGTTGTCTTTGTTTCAATAAGGAATGCATGCCTGTCAAACGCCGACCAATATTCCTGCTGCAAAGTCGGCCTCTTAATGACAACACTGGAATAAAGATAGACATATAGACTACAGGGGCTATAAAAAATATATTACTAAGGGAATAAATGCATTCGAAAAGTTTATTTAGGTAGCAGTTATTTTATAACATCTGAGGTTTAAATTGTTTTTTTTATGGCAGGTTACTGTGACGGTTTGAATGGCTTCGCTAATTTGTGCGGTAAGGAAAAAATCAATACCGCGGCAGCTCTATACTAGAATACTGGAGGCTATTCATGTTTTCTGTCTTCTCCTGCTGTTTCTGTCTCTATCTATTGGAGCATTGCAGAATAGGAACAGCGAAGGGAGAAGAAGAAAGAGCAAAGAGAGAAGAGAGCGCAGAGGTTTGGCAAGCTGTTCTTCTCTTCTCCATTTTTCTGCCTATTTGTCGTTCTGTCTAACTGTCCTCCTCCGTGTTCCCTTCCCTCGGTGCTCATTAAGATTTTAGACAATATTCTTCTGGGATTATGGGTAAAACGTTTTAAACATAGATATGCAAAAATGAATGGGTGGCTCATTTTGTGATGTGTTTGTGTACTGTATGTAAAATAATGTAAATGTATATATGTTGTTGTTTGTTTGTATGTGTGCTGGTGGGTGTGAGTGTTTCCTGTTCTTCCATTATGACCTCCCTGTGGCAGCCGTCTGGACAGATGTTTCAAGCTAATTAGCGAAAGGGCAGACTCCTAACACTAGACATGACTCCTCAGGGGTTGGAATGGTTCAATACACACATTCTCTCACACATACCTAAACAAACACACAAAAACACAGACACGCACATACACAAAAAAAACCAAAGCTACAAACAACTACAGCTGCCAACATCCGAAACGGTGCTGTTTGTGTACCTGTGTGTAAGTCTCCACACGCACAAACAAACAAACTACCAGAGTCTTGTTAACAACTCAGTGCCAACATAGCAGGTAGGAGTCACCCAGGCATCGTTCTCTTAATGCAACCACAGAGATCCTTCTGACCTCTCTGACCAGCTCCACAAAAGCTTCATTTCTGCTTGGTTCTGACTCTCTTGAAGTCAAAAGATCACACAAACACCAGTTCTGCGGCCTGGAGCAAATCCAATCACTCAGTGTCAATAAAAGTAAGCCTTTTCTCAAACAGACAGAGAGATCTAAGACTGATCTGCAACATCATGACACTGTGCACCCCGGTCCCGTATGTGTTTTTTTCGAGTGGTCATGATACAGCCAAACGCCATTTGGATCCTGTAAAGACCTCCGTCCACCTGTCACTCCTGAAGGAGTCCAACAAAGAGAAAAATCATTGATTCTGGTAAATGGCTGCTGCTTGGCTGACACACAGGGTCAAGGTTTGCTGCTCATGCCAAGACCCGACTTGAAAAGCAGGTTAGATTAAACAATGTTTTACACATGGGTGCTCTGGCGCATTCATGAATACAAACCCATACAAACTACTTTGCAAACAGGGAATCGCTCTTACTTAGACACAAACTCTGCAAATCTTTCCTTCTGATAAAATGTAATTGCTGAGACAAGGATGAATCTAAAAATAAAATGACTTCATGTGAGTTTTTTTCCTACTATAAGCGTGGTATGCATTTTTGTGTATATAGTATGTTCATTTATATATAACTGTTGGTGTTTCTGTGTGTGAGAGGGTAAGAAATATTAATGCAAAAGCAGATATTGCCTAAGTACATTGTGGGGGAAGCTTAAAGAGGGAAAGTGGGCGTTGCTATTGAATAAAGTGCTCTAAATTGAAAATTAGTTGTGTAATTTAATTTCATGCACTATTTGTGATTAAATCAAGCAAATAGCCTACAGCCCACCCTCCAAACTAGGCATATCCAAGCTTCACACTTAAACATGCAAGCACAAGCTGTGAAAGTACAGACACACATAAAAAAAAAAAAGTTACAAGAAGAGAAACATCTACAAATACAAGCATGCGCACTTGCACGGACCCATTTCTACCACTGCATTTCCTCGCAGTAAAGCCACTAGTGCATTATTTGCCCGGAGAAAAGTGCTTTTATTTTACTGCACTGTACAGTTGTACATCCACTGACACACTCACAAAAAAATAACCCTGCCATCAACCTGGTCTATCCAAGTCTGCTTTTTGATAACTATGATTAATGTGTGTTTCTGTGTCTTTATATGTGCGTTGGGGGATGAGATGTCCATGTCTGGTCTTTGAGGTATGGGAGTCTGATTACTGTTATCATCTCAAGCCTTTCATTCCACCTGAATACTGTAAGATGGAAGACAAATATACAGAGAGACTAGAACATCAGAGAGAGGGGAGGGAAGTTGGAATGAATGTGAAAGTAATGGAGAGACAGACAGAAAGGAGATGCTGAAGGAAAAATAAGAAGAGAGACAAGAGGTAACTTGTGTTTTGTGTGCTGTGATTTCCCATAAATTACAATCAGTAGCCGAAGTTGTGACATATTTCTTTATTGGATTTTCTACTGATGAAGTTTCAGTGGGTTAAGAAGTCATTTGTAATAAAATAAAAGTATATTTGTTACAAGATGTAATACAGTGAACACAGACTCAATCATAATAAAAATGTAGACATTAAAAAAATCAGAATTTGAATGGAATTCATTTCAAAGCTTTCTTGTCTATTTATTAGCAGAGATTGTAGTCTGTTCACCTACTCTCCACTTCCTGTTTAATGCCAGCTTGCAGGGTTGTGCTACTGTCAATCCTTCTCTGCACCTTTCAAAGCTCTTTACAACTTCATACAACACTGTTTAACATTTTCCCACTTAAGCACTCCCTTTTATCCATTAGTGAGCTATGTAACCGCTTTGCACCTTGCTATTTCATTCCCCCCGTTCTCTAATCATTCTCTAATCATCTAATCATGCACTCCTTTGCCCGTGTCTAACTTGCACGTCTAATTTCAGTCAGAAATCACAGCAAAACATCACCACTCCTTTACACAGTGCAAGAAGAGGAGTTTATTCTGTCATCCTCTAACTAAATTTTTAATCCACTCATCTCTCACATTCATTCTCCCTCTCTCTCACTCTCCCTGTTTATGAATTGAGCATTTAGTGCATGCTAACCAAGGCATTTTCTCCCTGATACATCATAACTGCGGTATGTCATCGCTGCCATTTAGGCTTAATGTCACACGCCTCACTTACGCTACTCCCACAGTGTGCTTTATGCATGTTTGATTGTGTGTGTTTTGATGTCAAGTGTGTGTCTGCATACTTGTGTGTTACAAATAGACGATGTCAAGCAGGGGGCGGTGCATTATGACACCGCTTTGCTCTGTGGATTTACATACTTGGCAGTGGAGCACTGAGCTCAGACTGAAGGTGTGCAAAGAGGCAAAAACAAACTTACACACGCACATGAATAATCAGGCTCTCCGTTGGCATGCATTCTGTTAGCACACTAGCTGCTAAGCCTGCTAATCTGAAGCCTTTTGTTTGTTTTTCTGTGTCATGTTATAGGAATATACAAACACAAACATACGCCCCCATCACACACACACACACACACACACACACACACACACACACACACACACACACACACATCATCATGAAAATACCATGTGGGGACATAAACCCCCCCAACATGCATGTACATACATATCTGGGATATGACAGATATGACTGAAGCAGTGAATTGTCATGTTAGATAGTATCTTGGGAAAATAATGTTGTGTTGTATGATTTGTTACTACAGTATATGGTTTGTGTGCATGAAGTGCACACACGGCCAGATGGAACATTAGCAAGTTTTACACAAGCCATGGAGACGACATCCTGCTCAACATACAGTGAACACACACAGTCAAGAATAAAAAGTAAATATTTTGTTTATTTTCAAGACAGCAAGTTTAAGTGCTTTCAGTTCTAAAATTATAACCTCAATACTTTTCGTTGTAGAAGTGATACTGGACCTCTTGTATTGAAAAACACTCAAAATGGAAGAAAAATATAGTGGTTCATGGAAACTTAAGTAAGCGTAAATCTATTATGTTATACCACAGGGGCCACTCAGGATAAAAGGTATGCACTCATGGTAGTGTTGAGTAATGGCATACATTTTGATGAAAGTGTTCAGCGAGTGAGTTGGACAAAATGGCATATGATTAATAAATCCATTTAAAACATTAACAGAATGTACTCACAATGGTTTTTAGTCCATAAAAAAATATTTAGGTACCCTGTGTAGTTTTTGAAGACATTTCTACCAACTGCTGAGGGTCAAAACATTTTATCTTGAGTCTCACATTTTATCTGTGAGACTCATGTTTTATAGCAGCTCGCACTATGAAATGAAAATCCCAGCGATTGCCACACAGTTAAAAAAGTTCAGTGATAAAACGCTGGTGCACTGTAGATCACCTTTCCTTGCCTCAAGCTGCTTTGCACCTGACGGTGCATTCTGCTACTATTTTCCATTGTTTGGTATGGAGGTGTTGGGTTGACCTCATTCTGCAGTGCAGTTGAGGGCAGCAGAGAGGCACCAGTGGCAGGAGGAGATAGTAAAACACTGAGTGAAGACCAACTGTGAAAAAGTGTAAATATTTGTGAGGCTCATCCTCAGTGGACAAAGCTGGAGTCAGAGAGGATGACAGTAAAGGTGGGATTGTTTTTAACTGAACTAATAAAACTTTCTCAGTACAAGTGGCCACAATATTTGAATATGTCCTTTTAGTTTGCAAAAATGTACCTTGAATTTTCAAATAAGAATTGTCTTTTTAAGACTTCAACCTCATGTAAAAAGAAATGTCAACTACTAAATTTAAATAGAGGTTTATAGATGTTTTATGAGGTATGTTATGCAGTGAGCAGTTAGTTACAGTATGTGATTTGATAAGAAATATTGCACATAAACAAAACTGTTTGTTAGCAGCACCCCAGGGTACATTTAAGCTCTGAGTAAAGTTAATGTGGAGGAGTGAAAAAACAGTGACTTTTATACATAGTGTCATGGTATAAAAAGGGATATACCTTCAGGAAAAAGAAGGGCTATGTAATAAAGTCTTGGTCTTGGACACACTGGACCCTATTATGACACGAGTCAGAGGGGTGTCAAAGGCCCGTGTGATTCTTCCCAACAGCTAACGATTCTAAATCACTACTATTACTGTTTAATTAGTACAGCTGCGGTCACACGCCAACGATCAACGAAGTCTATAAAAGGTTGTGTACGTACATTCGAGAGAAAGAGTCAGGGAGAAAGAGACACAGACACTGAAGAATGCAGATTGTGTGTGTGTGTGTGTATGTGTGTGTGCACGTGTTAATTTATGTGTGAGAGTTTTTCTCAGTGATTTCTCAAGAGCATTGTCTCTTAGCAAAACCCCATTTGACAAAGTCTCTTACACCATCTCTCTTTCTTTCTCTCTCATATACACATACACACCAACACATAGAGAGCTGTCACACTCAACAACAGCCACCAAACCTCATCTTGACAAGGTCTCGCCCTGCTCACCAACCCACCACACACACACACCGTCGGAATTATTGATCAGTCACTCACTTTCTGAGTCTTTCACTTTTTTTTTGTCCTTTCAGCAGACATTCCTCAGGAGCTATACGTTTCTCTCGCTCTCTCTCTATCTATTGCTCTCCCTGTCGCCTCTATTTCTCTATCTGTCTGACATATAATATAATGCTAGGACAGCGAAGGTCTTCGATAGTATGTGTTGCGGTGGCAAAGGGTAACAGGGCCAACATGCAAGACATCTATCATCCTCGAAATGTGTGTGCGTTGGTTTCTACATGCGTCTACGTGTGCACACAAAAGCACACAAGACTTTGAGGGTATTTGTGTGCATGTCGGCCTTTGAGTTTATTGATTAGACCGCAGATCCGAGCGCTGCCAAACCCACAGAGAGAATGCATAACACACACACACACACAAGCATGTATATACAATTGCACACATACACCACAGCCAGCCCCGCCAAATATGACAATATGCAACCTGACATTTAGATATGAACAGATCAATGGCTGGAACAAATAGAATAAGCTGTCTTGATAGGTCTATGTTAAACAACTGTGTGTGTTTGTGTGTGCTTGCGTGTACGTGTGTGTGTATGTTTGTGTAAGTTCTTTAATTTATTTACCAACTGCTTTTTCCAATAGTAAAGGGTGATTTTTCAATTCGCACACGTAGTATGCATATCCATAACCCATATTAAATATCCATCTATCCATCAAGTTACAGTAGGTCTTAGTCAGAAACTGGAAAATACAACAATTCAGATTCACTTCACAAACATGCGCTCTGCATATTTCTTACCATTTACACAGTGCATTGTTCATAATCTGTTTAAAAATAGTTGCGATTATGATGTACCTGTATATTGAATAATCAATGACTGGGTCACATTAATAAATGTTCAATAAGCTTCAACTTTGAACCATTAATGGTCAGTCAAACCTTGACTGAATTCAAACACCTTTCTGCTAGCTGAGGGAACTTTTTTTTTTTTTTTTACCTATTTTTTGCATTGCAATAACGTCTTTGAGGATGTTTCCATCACCTCATTAATCCATATGCTATGATTTCACACATAATTGTGCAGTTAAACAATAATGATGATGATGAGGAGGCTTTTGTATATAGAGGAATGTAGTTGACAAACAGAAGTGCTGAACAACAGTTTTATATCTATATACCTTAAAATACAACTGTTTTTGTTAGCAGGCTTCTAAGAAGTAAATTTTAACCAAACAGAATGAACTCTAACAATAATTAACCATGAATATAAAGCGTAATTCACTGCTATCTAACACTGCATGCAACCCTTCCCCGAGAGCACTATTTGTTAAATATTATGTACTCCTACTTCACAAAAAAGTCACTGGGGTTACAATAATAAAAATTTAATGAGACGCTGTACACTTAAGATATTTTATGCATCTGTGCAGGGCCCAGTAATTCCAAGAAATGCTGTTTACTCATCTTGATGCAATATCAACTTTAAAAGTATAAATATGAGCCAAAATAACAGACAATCATCTTTAAATTACAGGCTTTTATTAGTTTCTGTAAAACATCTTTACAACAACTGCAGCAAAAAAAGAAAAAAACCGCATTACCTCTGTAGCCCAACTGATGGGAGGTCATGTCAGTGCAGAGAAAAACAGGGCAGAGAAGAGCAGAATACAGGTGAATTAAAAGATTAACCTGTGCCCTAAATGTCAGAAAGCATACCAACTGAAATTGCCTTTGGCAAGGTCAGATGAGAAGTCCCAAAAGGTTGGCCGTGTGCGTGTTTGTTTGAGTGAGAATGTGAGCGAGTTGGATGAATCAACAGGCAGAGAGAAAGACAGTTTGTATACGTTTGTGTATGAACTCTTGAGTGTTTTTGATAGAGAGGGAGAATGAGTGTGTGCGTGTCTGTGTGTTTTTGTGTGTTGACCAGTGTGCTGAAGTGAGCAAGCTCTGCTTCTCCAGGTTGACTAATCTTTGACCCAATATAAAATGATTCCTCTACCTCTTTTCATCCGTCTGCAGTCAGTCCAATGGTCCATCTGTCACTCTACCCCTCTCCCTGACTGCACTATATGAGAAGTACACCACAGGTCAATTGTTCATGACACCATATATAACTTTATCTTCAAGTGCCAATAATACACACAAGCACACACATACACACAAACCACTCTGTATACAGTATAGATTCATAACCAAAGGCTCAATCAGGCACAAAATAAACTCAGGAAAATAACTAAATAATATATATATATATATATAAAACAAACGGAGCGACGGTTCATTTTACAAAGACATATACAGTACTTGCACCCAAAAGAACAAAGCAACACAACTGTTCCCTGCTGTCAACAAAGCACACTGCAGTTTTCTCAACATACATTTAATTCACTCAGGCAACTCACCTGAAGTATCTTATCTAATTGTAGAATATGTACAGAATTTATCTTTGGCGTCAAGGCTCTGACCCCGTCACTCCCCACAAGGAAACATTGAGGCCTTTGAATCACTATATGAATGGCAGCAGCTGTAGCAGCAAGCAACAGCATAGCTTGAGTGGGCGGTGTGGCAGCAGGCATGCGGCAAAGTGTAAATGGAGCACTGACAGCACAAGTTAACTATCATGATTATAATGGTGCATTGGATATCTGTTCCATGTGAGGGGAGTAGTGTGAGAGGAGCAGTGACTCACGTTGGTCTGCCTGAACTAGCTCGCAGGCTTCACTTCATTAAAAAAATGATAAACACTTTATTATTTAGGATACACTTGCCCAGTATTCAATGATAACATGTTTATCTCTACACAACACATTCAATTTTTATGGTTTTCAAGTTTCAACCCATTCAGGTGTTGTCACTGTTAAAAAAAAGGGTAACTTGTGCTAACCTGTTCTCCAATTTAAGCTGCTGTTCAACAGTGTAGTTCATTATTTTTAAAATCCTTGCTAATGTGGATGCATAAATTATAATTTCACAGAAATTATGCTTTTGGGATCTGTTGAAAGAGTCTTAGATTATTAGCACATACAATTTTTGCATAAAGGGTCACTGTAAGTCATACTCTTGCATAAAATGAATAAGTAATCAGTGTTGAAGTAACAATACGAGATTAAGCAGTTACCACTGGAGAGAGAGAGGGGTCAAATTAGTGTCACAGGATGAAGAGTTGGCATTAAAGTGAGTGAGCAATGAAGGGAATAACCAGCTGTACATGGTGGAGAGCAGCAGCTGTTATGGTCCTCAATTACACATCTGATCTGGCCTCCAGGGGTTGAAGCATATGCTTAAGTTGTCCGTCGGAGGAGCTGACCCCACTGAACACTCGTGTTTTACAGGTAATTCTGGAGGCTAGTGGTAGCTTGACATAATTCAGGTTATTATAAATCTATTTAATTAAGTTTTTTTTTTCTTAGTTTTAAATGATGAAAAGACTTTAACATTATAGAATCATCTGAACTGGCCTCAGAAATATTGTAAGAGAATACATCAAACTGTGAAATTCAGATATTAATTACATATTTAAAATTAATAAAATAAAGAACATAATTGATTCCTAGATATTGCTCTTTTGTTAAGATAGTTTTGATACTGTATTTCTGAGAAAATTGTGCCTTTCTTGTTTTGATCCGGCTTAATACCCTTTACAGCATCACCTTTGCTGCGATTTTGCACCAATTGAACTCTTCAAAAAGAGGAAAAATGTTAACCTTATAAGCCAATTTTTAGTTTAAATGAGTGCATACATGGTAAAATCCAGCACCAAGGGAGGAGAAGGAAGACATAGTAAAGTACTGCATCATAATGGTTTAACTTTAAAGATAAAGGTAGACATATTTGAGTTTTTTCATGCATTATCTAAAAATCTGGATAGACACCACACCACGATACCAACAACAAACACATACAGTAAACTATTTCTAAAAAGGTGCGGTCATTGCTACATACTCTATGTTTATAAATCAAAATGGAGATTTTTCTCTTGATTTACTACTTTGCTCATCTGGCTGAATTTATCAAGCATTTGGGAGTTATAGATTGATCCTTAGAGGCTCAAGATTGTCACAGGATTTAAAGCTTTCAATCTGCTTTCCTGACCAGCACCATCTATTAAATCATTTGATAAACATGTAGCATATGGAAATGTCGAACCTTTGTAGTCTTTATCTTCTTCAACGATAAAGACTACATTTCCACATTTCTTCTATTTACATTTACATAAACAGCAAAAACAGTGCTGCATGGAACAGATATAAGCCATTTAAAAGCTGATGTAGTGCACTTTGGCTTTAGCTCAATTTTGCAAAAAAAATTCTTTATCACAAAACCATTTTTAGCTTTTACCTGTGCATAAGTACCGTGTCATACACCCAATAGCGCTACGTTGAATCTACAGTGTACCTACTGAGACAAATTAAATGATGTTATCAGACATTTCAATTACACTCATTCACAAAGGAGAACTTGTTCCCCTTGCTGAGAGCGTGCGGGACGCTTCATAAATAAGTTATTAAACACAGCTCTGACACAACGAGCCTTCTACAAAACCAAAGCCATGGGGTATCGTGCCCCAAAATCCAAGCAAAGATGAGATAATAGATCAACTGACCCTAAAGACAGATTACATCTTCTGCCCTCCCAATTATCAAATAATTTTATTCCTCTATTTCCTGCTGGGCCCTGTGGGAGGGAGCCTATTTGACCCTGAGCCTTGACCCTTTTACAGAGATAAGAGGGTGAGAGGGAGATAACATAGTCTGCAAGTGGGCAAACATGTGTTCAAGTGCTGTTATTTGTATGTTTGTGAGTCTGAGAGCAAGAGAGAGAGAGATGGGGATAGAAAAAAATACAGTGTTATCAACACTGTATCAAACAGTAAATGATGGAAACAATGAAGAGAAAATGAAACCAAAGTGGAGGTGAATGAAGAGAATAGAGGATGAAATAGAAAAAGAGAGGTGAGATAAAAAAGAAACCCCAAGGCAGCAGGAAATGAGCTGCCTGTCCATGAATTACGACCTCCCTTGTGGGCCAATCAGTAACAAATATGGGACCAGCTTTTGGTGTGCAATTGCAGCCCTCCAAGAGGACTAATCAATGCAGTTTTGAAAAATGCTGAAATAGAGTGGTGAAAATTAAGTGTTCAGCAAGTTGGTTCAAAATCCAATCCAAGCTGTCTCAGATATCACATGTGACAGACGGACTAATCAATAAAAAAGAAAATTAATGGGTGACTTTCACTTACAGCAATAAAATAAACAAACAAAAAAAGACCCCACACATACACAAAACTAATGACTGTGTGCCTTCACTTGTGCACACAATAAATACACACACCTATGCAAATAGGCACACTTGCACATACACACACACACACACAGTCCTATTTCCACTCCGACCCATGGAAACCCCTGCTGTGTGTGTGTGTGTGTGTGTGTGTGTTTATGGTCACAGTATAACACAGTTGTCAGTTTTCATCATGAACAACTTCTCAGTTCCAGCTGCAGTCTGCAAGATTTAAAGGATTTATACAGTTGGATACTGAAAAAAATACCATGTACAAAACTGAAATGAAACATGCCCATCCACACTGTCAGTGTAAAGATCGCATTCATGGTTTACAAAGAAACCAAACTGTTGCCTCAGGTGTAGAACTCACACACTTCATCTGCTCAACTATCTTGCCCGATCTCCTCCCTAAGTAAAAAAAACCAAACAGAATGCATTAACAGTGTAGATATAATATTATCCTCTTGAAAGCTACTATGTTGTTTGTGCCCATTCAGCCATGCACAGTAAGAGGGTTTTGGAAAAGGAAGCTTTCTGCTTTACTGTCAGCTGTTAGCAAGGTACTGTACTTACAGCAACTCTGTGGCTTCTATTCAAACACGCCATGCTTTTATCTGCGTCTGTCTTTCCCAGAGTCTCCCATCCATGATCATCTCCCCGTTTGTTTCCCTTCACTGTACTCCCTCTCTTTTTGCCTGCATTTTTCTTCTAGCAACTGCCCTTTTTCATTTCTGATTACAATGTGCTGTTCCTATATCTCTCCGTCTTGCCTATCTTTCAGCTAAGACAATACCAATTTCACATCTAATACATCTTCAGAAGCATAAATCCCATTAAGAGATGAATACAGGAATTACTAGAGGATGTAACAACACAAAACATGTTCCATGATCAAAACAGCGGAAGCAGGGAGGAAAGAAAGGATGGAGAGAGGGCATTTAATTATTCTATTGTCTCTAAACACCACACTCTCACCACAAAGAACGTATAGTTTTGTTATATTTGTGAGTGCACATAAGGATTTCATATAATGTAATAAGACTCATAAAGAACGAACATGCGGGTGTGTGTGAGGGCAAAGGCAGGTAAACTGATAAAGGCAAGACAAAGTGATAGAGATGGAAACATGACGGTGGAGGAGTAGGAAGCTAAAGGATGCTTGTAGGGCGTCGAGTGCATGAGTAGCGTGTAGGTGAGGCGGAGTGTGTGTGTTTGAGTATGTCTCGGGGAAACAGCAGAAGAGAAAGAGACAACAGATAAGCCCATTGGCAAAAAAAAAAGTGTGATGACAAACACACATACACACACTCTCACAAAAACACACACATGCACGTGCGTACACACACACACGCTCGCGATTCTGTATCATCTCTAAAGTACTTACTGGCATCCCCATTAGTGGCTGTACTAGTGGCAGTCAATAGCTCTAACCTTTGATGCTCACACACACACACACACCGTAATGATCTATTATCATTGTGCTTCCAGCTCCATGTGCACAGATAAAACCTTAATGTCATCGCACATCACACACACACACACACGCACACACACACACACACACACACATCCTGTTTGTTGAGATAAGACCATAATGCCACCTCTGTCTGGTGATAAAGTTCAAGGAGAGAACTATAGCCAAGCCCTTGAAGTGCCCTTTTAACTCCACTGGAAAGTGAAAGGCAAATAATGCTATCTCTCTCTCTTTCTCTCTCTCTCTTTCTAGGTGTGTGTGTCTGTTTTTTGTGGATGCATGTATATGCATACAGCACATGTATGATGTAAGCCTAATTAGGCTTGTTTTGTCATATTACTGTGAGCTCAGACTAAATGATATCAGCCTGATAATGGCTTGAGCAATCAGACATGGGGCTTTGAGAATGAAAATCAACATCTGGCATGACACCAGCTCTTTTTTTTTCATTCAGTGTTTCACCTTGGAAGACATTCTTCTGAAGTCACGACAAGAAGACTAGCATATCAGAACTTTTGTGCATTTTCTCACTTATTCTGACAACTTCTACCACATGTTCTCTAATGTTGATCCTTTGAAGCACGGAGCGCTCCCCTGTGCACAGCTGTAAAGCCAAAGTGCACACACTGAAGCCAAAGAGAAATGATGTTGCACTTTATTTCAGTGAACCTGCAGTCATTTGATTATCGCCCTCTGGTAAGGAGCATTAAACCAGATTAATTACACCTGTAGGTGCAATGTCACCCTCTACACATTTAATGTATGCTCTGCACCTACACACTTATCTTATTTCTTCAGAATGGAAAGGAAAAATACAGACAAGCCCAGTGACAATGAAAGCTTTCAGCTGCACTTTTCATTCATAAAACCATCATTATACACTCACTCCATACTCCAACCCATTAACATACACGAGGGGAGCAAAATATTAGGGACACTTTTCAATTTAATGCACTCCAGTACACCACCACCTCCACCCACTACAACCTCAATAATAAACATAAAGTAGAATTATCACCTTTTTGACAATGTCAACAAAACCTGAAATATATAAGCTTCGTAAAAGTAGAATTTATGGAAGAGCTGTTATATTGGATTGCAATAGATTGTGCAGGTGTACCTAATAAAGTGGCCAGTGAGTGTATACATAAACATTCATTGTTGGTGTTGCTGGTAGAACAGTGAAGTCGGTCCCTGGCACTTTCCTGAAATCTTCCAGAGTCAAAGACAGCTTGCTACAGTATGATTAGTCGAAGTCCAAGGACAGTCTGCTATGTCTTTCAGGCTAAGTAATGGCAAGAACGTATGACTATGATCTCTTAATCTGACACAGTAACCATCTTAAGAGACAAAAATATCATGTAGATTACTGTCAGGGAGACTTTTGTCATTTTGTTCATTTGAAAGATTCTGAAAATGTCCTGATATTAAGATAAATAAAACATTTAATCTGCTGTGATGCTATTATTAATGCCAGTTTGGCCTGGATACCTTCTACACAAATGTGTGTGTGTGTGTGCTTTCAAGGATTAATACATGTTAGAGCTATTGATTGATGTGTAAGTGTGTGTGTGAGTTTGATGTCACAGTCTAAATGCCACTTTACAGAAAGTAGAACCTCTTAAATATCAAGACGCAGCGCTTCGCTCTGGAGGACAGATTTGCTTGTGTGTGTTCATCCTGTTTCATCGATTTTTGTTTTTGTTTTTTGCACTGTGTGCTTCCTCTAGGAAATAGTATTCATCTGCTTCCTCCCCATCACCACGTCTCTTTACCTTTTCTATTCATTCTCTTAACATTTTCACCCTTAAAGGTCTACATCATCCACCTATGCCTCTTTATCTATCCCTCCTTTCCGCGTTGCCCCTCTAAATCACTTTTCTGCTGCCCTCTACTAAGGGATGAATACAAATTTCAAGTTCAGAAAGGTCTGAGCCATGCATGTGAGTATTAATTGGGGATAAACTCAAAAACCCAGAGCAATTTGTATTGTAGCTGATAGGAAGTCTATCCGTTTTAGAAATTTTGTAAAATAAGTCACAACATTTATCAATTTAAATGTATTTGAAGACACTCTAATATCTGTTAATCCCTTCTCCTCTTTGTTTCCCAACTCAACCTGCCACTTTGTCCATCATCTCTTTTTATATCAGTACCCTTCTGTCCACCTTCTCCCCGTATGTCACTCCATCATAAACTCCTCCCTTCCATTTTACACCTTCATCACATCCTGTAATTACAAGTGTCAACATTTGCTCCTCATGCTCCATCACCAAAGCAAAGACGTCAAAGGAATGACGCACGATCTGTGTAACGCCAAGATGAACAAAGTTTCAACAAGTCAAGGATTTCAGTCAAACTACCTGCAGATCATCATGTTAATCACTGTCATTTTGTACCCTTCAATTTATTCTGAAAATGCCTGCCCAGCCAACTGCACTCTACAGCTGAGTGGTTAATGAGGGAAAAGTTCAGTAAAAGTTAAATGCAGACTGAGAATGGCAAAAAATGTTGGCCTTCACGTTTCAGTAAGCAAAAGAAAAAGAGGAAGCACAGAGAAAGAGAAAAAAAAATGACAGCATATTGAAGATTGAATTAAACCACACTGAACCACAGCATCATTTCCTTGTTGAATTTTCTCCAACTTCCCTCCATGTTGAAAGACATTGACATTTAATCAAATAGTCCCGAGATACAATGATTCTTTATGTAAGAGTACTCAGCATAATTAACAATTATCAGTCAGCCAATTTAAATCTACACCAAAGTTATTAAATCAAGATATACCAAGTATGAAGTACAATACTACAGAAGACTGAGCCATTAAAATAGTCTGAAATAAGACAAGAGAGAATGGTTCACATTGACAGAATGTTAGGATTAAGAGGATTAGATTTTACTTTTGTCTTTTATATTTCTGATTGCAAACTAACATCTCTTTTTTATTCTTAATATAATATAATATAATATAATATAATATAATATAATATAATATAATATAATATAATATAATATAATATAATATAATATAATATAATATAATATAATATAATATAATACAATATAATAAAATATAATACAATATAATATAAAATGTGTCCTGCAGAAAATTCAGTTTTTTGACTGTAACTGACAGCCCACATTGTCTTTCACAGGCATATATTTCATGGCCCTTGGGACCAAAATGAATAAGAGGCAATTCATTATAAATTGTGGAAAATTCATGCACAGGGTGTTGATGAGAAAATACATATTCATCAATGGCAGTGGAGCAGGGCAGAATCAGAACATCTGATTTAAGGCTCCATTAGCAGCAGAAGCCTGCTAATCCGGACCCCTCAGGGATGATTGCAGAGAATGAATTAAAATGTATTTTAAAAGGTGATCAGATCTGTACAAAAATTGCCCATGACCAAGGAAATTGCTCTGCATAAGACAGATTTCACACATAAGAGAGAATATCTTTGAGTTTTGCTTCTTCACAATACCTGTAGGCATGTTTGATGTTATATTGTGGATAATGCTGTCTTCTGTATAATAAGTGCTCCGAGTGTAGACAAGATGTGTGGTGATGTTAAAGATTCTGTTTTCCTATCTCATCTGTGCTGTCTTCATTGAAATCAAAAGGCTGGGAACAATTGCTTTTTGGCATTTGAGCAGAAATTGGCTGAACTGACAATGGAGCACCAGTCTGAGATGTGTAACCAGAAACATCCTCTACCAAAGTCCATTGTGGCTTCTGTCTCAATGCCTCCCCTCTTGGCCTGGATATTGCACTCGCTAAATCTCTCATTTCACAATCTTTCTGTGTTTCTTCCACGACCAACAACATTATGTTAAATTGATCAATTCATTCAAGGCCAACTATGACATCTGAAATGCTTATTTTGTCTTCTTGTTTGATCAAGCTTTAACAGCAAAATGTAGTACATACCGTACAATGCGCACATCAAAGAGAGGGGGTAAACCAATCACAGAACATCCACACAGCCATCCAGAATGCCAATTTCTGTCATCACTCCTATAGTAACCACTGCACAGATGCTGATTAAGTGGAGCTTTCTTGAACTGTTTGTTTGCATAAAATATGATAGAAATATGAAATGTCATTCTTACCTCATCACATAATATGGGATGAACTACAAAGAGGTACCTGCATGTGTTTGCTGCAGGTGAAAATTATGAAGGAGACCAAGTTACGGTGATGTAAGTACCTTTGCTGCTGCACTTGCAGTTATTTTAATGGGGCTGGAGTTTTTTCTGTGCCCTCAACGAAAACTTTTTTAATTTTGTAAAAATAACAAAGGTTTAAATTTCTGATAGCAATTGCTGTAGTGGATACTGAGCAGTCTTAGAATATGGAAAGTAAACCCCTGGAACATGCTTCATTTTGTGAGAAAGACTGTTGAAAGAAAAGCTAAATGAGAAATTGCACTGAGTTACAGAAGCTAGTGGAACACAGGCTAAGCTGACGTGACCTCATGACTTCAGCTCTCTATAGCCACAAAGTTTGTTTAAAGCTGTGCAAACTACTCACTACATTTTTTCTAAATCTATATAAATATTTATATGTCCCTTCGGAGCAAAGAAATAAAATACTAATAACTAACTCACCATGTGGTCACCAAGAAATGTGGTGACTCTTTGACCTGTTTCATCATATGCAACTTAAATAAAGAAGGCCATGTAATCACACACACACACACAAAAGTAGAAGTAAGACTCTATCCTAATCTGAAGTGGATCAATGAAGCATGTTTACTCATTTAAAAAACATTCTCTGGTTGTATTTGTGAAAAATCTCGTTCGCCAGCCTTTTCCCAAATGAGCAGATATGAGTTGAGATAATTAGTGACTGCCAGAGAAGACATAAAAACCATGCTTCTGGGACTATCCCAGCCGAAGCCGCCGTAAAGTAAATGAACACATTCATCATAGACTCTCGTATGTGATATTTCCGCTTATTGTACTTCTGTGTTTGTAGTACTGTATTTCCTCAGTGCATCGAGATATTCACATTCTGTTTTTCTGCCATGTAGCAGAATCCTCTGCCCACTCTCACACCAAACTTGGGATCAATCAGAGCTTGCATTATGAAATTACATGAGTTCGGATGTATCATCTCCCATTCAGCCTGGCTTTATTTTGCACAACATGGAAAACATTGTTGTGCTTTGTTCTACCTCCAGTAGGGGTATCTCAATATTTTGGGTTCCTTCCCTCTAGGCTAATGAGTAGGAAGCGTTATCAAGGCCATTAAAAATCATAGAGCATCATGCATTGGAAATATAACCTAATCTACAAAAATAGCCGTATATTTAGGGCTCGAGCACGAAAGTGCTCAGGTGTGGCCAGTGGGCTCCATAGCACCCCCAATATGAAGGCCATTTTGGAACAAAGTTTCTTTGATGTGCATGAAATTCAGTGGGTTCATTTCTACCATTATTTTCAACATAAAACATATTTTTTCAAATTTTTTCACTAAACAGGAAGTCAGCCATTTTGGATTTTGTGTGTCAGTTTTAATTTTACAAACAAATGTTTGAAGCCTTTACGATGCGCGAAAACACACAAAACTTTGCAACTATGTTCGAACTACTAAATATTTCAATTAGTATCACAATTGGGCTTGGGCATGGCATTTTGACTCTATGGCGCCCCCTAATTACTTTTAGCATTTTTGAGATGTTATGGGTACTCGAGTGTTGAAACTTGATAGCACCACCTACTGACAGGTAATCAGTCTTATTTCACAAACATCATCCGATTTACATGAAAATTACATGGTGTGGTCTACACATGATATATAGCAACATGACATATAATTAGTGGTGGTTCTTTAGCACCATTAGTGGACACAGGAAGTGATAATTATCTCCTACATGCAATGTCCAATATTCATGAAAATGTATATCCATGTCAGATGCCCTCTGGTAAATGTATTGCTGTATCATGTTGCTCTGCAATTACAACACTTCATCTGCAGCATATCCCAGCATGTGTGAAGGAGCGAGGGCTTGATCATCACTGCTTGCAGCTTTAATTTCAGATTGTATTCCACCAGACTAAGTAGTGAAGGGTGTAGTTTTTGAATAAGTTTAACTCTGGAACTAAATAAAATATATAAACATTATGTTTATTTGCAAAAACAGACCTTTGAATAGACAAACAATCTTGACTCGAATACTATCAGCAGCACCATTTATACTATTTCTGGCTCAGTGAGTGATTGCATTTGCATGATTGTGTTCAGGATGTATGTTAGCATGTGTACAAGGATGTTTTTTGTGGTGCTGGTGATGAGGGAGGAAAGGATAAAGTTTGGTCAAAGATATATTAAAACAATATTCTGTGGGTTCCTGAATGGATTAACAAATATATTTAACAATACATGTATTTGACGCGGGTTAATGTCAGATTGTTGGATCCCACATCATTACAAAAATCCATTTGACATAATTAATATAACCACAAACATACTGTACATTTTGTGACACAAAATTGTGTCTGTGTACAAAAGCATGTGACATTTCTTCTCCGACAAATACATTATTTTTAGCAACTGAGTCTTTTCTTCCCTCTCGGTCTTTGTGTGTGTGGCATGCCATGTCATACGTGTCTGGACTGTTGTCCTTGCAAGTAAACACATTTTCCACTTGCAATGCACCTGCTATTCGGGCATTAATTATTTGTTCTCTTTGGCGCAGCTGTTGTAGACACTCATAGATGAAACCTTGAATGTCAGACCTCTATCAAAGCCAAGACATACTGCTCGCTGGTGTTAAACTTAATGTGTAGCTTTGACTGATATGCTTACTTCAGATTAGAATTTTTCTTCATCTGGTGGTTCTGTTACTTTGCAGGAACTGCTATAGGGTTTAGGCAGACAGGGAAAGTTTGTACCTGGCAATCAGTGCAATATAGCCAGTAGATACTAAACGGGGTGATGCGCTACAGTTTAAACTGACACTAATCAACAAAAAAAAAGCTTAAGAAAAACTAGTGGTACTGGTGTGAGAGACAGAGAAACCGAGAGAGAAAGAAACAACAGAAAAAGTACAAATCCTGAAGCTATGACAACAGCTTTCTTGAAACATAGCTCCCAGCAGAGCCACCCACCCTGACTGTAACAACAAAATTCCACCCACCAAGTAAAGAAACTTCCCTAAGTTCAAAATGCTTTTTCTCCAGGCTATTCCTGATAGAGGAGAGGAGCATAGATCACAACGCCTTTATGTACCGTTTCTGTGAGTTTGGGGAACTGTCAGCAAAAGAAGAATTAAACAGACCTAGGACATGATCAGAAAGACATAAATAAAAGGAAAGCTGTCCCAGGTTGGTTTTACAATTCATGAAGTGACTAAGCCGCAGCAAGAAAACAGCCGATCCAAGATGTATTTAAATGTATATGCTGGTGTTTTCTTATTATGTAGAATGTCTAAACGTACAAATAGACTATATATACTCTTGTCTTTCCTGCATGCCATATACTTGATATCATTTTAGTCTGTGTCAAACATTAATACCATCTTTATAATTTGAACATTCTCTGGCTCTTTTCGTCAGGAAAAAGATATTGGACAGTGATGAGTGCAGGCTTTACTTAGGCAAAAACTTCTGCAGTGGATACAGTCGTATTCATTGAATACATTATTCAACATGTCTTACACAAAATATTTCCCTTCATGTTTCATTTGCGACATCTGTCATCTTTGGAATAATCTCCAGCTCGTTTGATGGTCCTTCAAGTAAGAAATGTCAGTTAAAGAGAAAATAGTCTCAAAATGGCATCGTTTTAAAACTTTAACGCTTTGAGATCAAATGGCAAAATTCATATTTTCCACTTCTTTGCATATGTGTGTGTGTATGTGTTTGTGTACAAGAGAGAGAAAGAGATAAACAGAAGACTAATTCTGGCTGAGTAAACTCTGAGTCATGGCAATTTCGTCTAATTTCCAAATACTAATACTTTTGTGCGTATAACTTTCATTCACTCATTATTTGATACTACTTCTGCCAAGAAAATGTATGAGTAGAAAGAAAAAAGCATTGACTGAAACACAAACGGACAAAGCAGTGTTTGTAGAAATACATCGTCAACGGTGTCTGTTGTCTTACAAATGAAAGCATGTAAAATGGCTGCTCTTCTGCTGGCAGCACGCTGTAATTAATATTCTCTTCGGTTTGTTCTTGGTGTACTATAGGATTCATTGGTAATACTCTCCTCAAATGCTATTAGGCATTGACAATGCCGAAATTTAGAAATGCCATTCATCGTCCTTTCCAGTACCATAAACTGCAGTCACTCTTATTGTCCCAACAATATATCACCCACACAGCAAGATCATAGTCACCATGTGTAGGTTTTATGCATAATTCATGGTTAGAGTATGAATATGTATGACTTTATACCAATGCTATAGGATTACTGTATATTACCTCTTTTTTCTGCTTCGTGGTCCAATAACTAAGCGTCTAAACCACGAGAAAACCTCACAGCAGCAATTGGAATGATTTTCATTTTTTTAAATTCATCATGTTATTGGTCCTTTACAAGCTGAGTAAGTCCAGGGAATCCATTCATAACTCATGACAAGTAATATTTTTAATAAGACAATGGTCCCAGGGCAAGAAACCCACTTTGCTCTCCTGTCTACATGAAGTGGGCGGAATAGGGAGATGTATGTACTCTTGTTGGCACTCACCCACATGTACTAGACTGAAAAAAATAGGCAACAGCGCAAGAAAATGTTAAATAATGCAGGGAATTTAATGAGCATGTTGGTCCTGAGTGTACATCTATGTGCTTGTGTGGTAAAAAACATGGATGTACATGGTGGAAGACATTCTGCTGACAATCCTATATTTCCCGCTGGGCTCACATCAAAACAAGGACATAAAACCCACAAATCACAGAAAAGCAAGGACAGAGACTCACAATAAAGTCACAATAAGGGAGAGATGGGCCAACATGCTCAAGATAACTCTTATCTGCCATCAGGGTATGGCTCAAAACCGTTCTTCCTTACATTAACAGTGTTCCTTGTGAACTCTTTTATAGATGTGGCCATCAACTAACATAAGTCACTGTGTTAGTCAATCTGTCTGTCTAAGAGAATCTGTCTCTAATAGACCCAGTGTGTAAGATTTAGCTGTGAGGTTGCAGATTGAAACCAACTGAATATCCCTCCCTTCCCCCTCCCCTTCCAAGCATGCAGGAGAACCTACAGTTGCTGCGAAACTCACAAAAAAACGTGAAATGCCCTCTCTAGAGCCAGTGTTTGGTTTGTCCATTCTGAGCTACTGTAGAAACACGGTGGTGCAACATGGCGGGCTACGAGGACCCGCTCCCTATGTAGATACAATGGGCTCATTCTAAGGTAATGAAAACAAAACAATTCTTATTTTCATGGGATTATACAATAATGAAAACATATTTATGGATATTATATTCCATTTCTGCCAATATGTCTGCCAATAGATCCCCCTAAATCTTACAAACCGGTTCTTTAAATTCAGGTAGCACACTCCCCCTCCCCTCCCAAAAATGTTACACATGAACTTGAATCTTTTATCTTCATAAAATTGATTAGAAATCACACACTAGCTCTGTCTTCAAACATAGTTATTAGCACACAATCAACAAGTGCAGGCTGTTATTAACCCAGGACTTGTCACAGCGGCTAAAGAAAGAATAAGCAGAGATTTACCCCTCCCTGTTGGCAATTTATAACAAATTACACTACGTGCTTGTTCACCAAATCTACCCTCATCCAAATCCCTCCTTTATATGTTGATTACTTTGTTCCTTATTTTGTTCATTTCTTCCAGTTCTTACACTCTGTTTTTAATCATTCTCCATTCTTGAATTGCTTCCTTTTATCATCCAAACAAAATGATAAAATTTATCTGTCACTGCCCTCATGAACATGAGGCGTTTTTGATCTGATGCCCTTGTTGGTGGGACGACATAATCTGTGACTATCCAAAACTGCCTGTCATCACTTTAGCAAACATTTGGTTAGGTTTATGCAATAGCACTACTTGGTTTAGGTTTAGGTCTCCCTTTTTCTCTCCCTCCTCCCTCCAGTATGTTTGGAACAGATTTCTGTTCACATCTAATATCAGGGCCTAATGCATCTGGATGGGAGGTACTCTCTTTGACAAATGACCTCACAAATAACTGATAGAGAAAAAAAAAGGGTCCCAGCCATCTCTCTCTCTGTATGTGTGTGTCTCTGCATGTCTCTTTGCCTGTCTGTGTCTGTCTTTCAGTCCTCGTATCTGTCTCTCCCTCACCATCTTTCCAAGGATAGACAGAGAGAGAGAGAGAGAGAGAGAGAGAGAGAGAGAGATGCGATCATCAATCTTATCCACCAATCTTTACCATCTCCCGACACTTCATCTCAGAAACCCCTCTCCACTCGATGTCTGACTAAATTAGATTAAATGACTGCTTTGTCAACCTTCCCAAAGGAGAGAGAGAAAAACTCTTGAAAACTAATTTGAGTTCCAGTCACACACTGAAATGGAGGCAGACACTTCCACATTATATAATAGCTAAAGCAATTTGCCACACCTATTGTAGATCAGATCTCACAGAACAAATGAATGAGTGATAATGAGGATGCATTCAATCACCAGTTTCTGATTGTTTTGAGTCTTTTTTTCAGTATTTTTTTTTTTCATTTCATCAGAGACCTTATTATTTTTAGACCTTATTATTTTTATTTTATTGTCTGTTTTAAACCAGTGCCTGCTGTTTTGGGGTGGTCAGTGAGGTAAATCCTGTGTAAACGGACACAGATAATGACCATGATCTATTCTAGTTTTGCCATGTTGGTGAAATTGGATTAAAAAAAAACCTTAATTATTGTTTTCAAAGCTATTATTTATGTGTGTCTGATACAGAACTGGCTTCATGTGAAAATAATGCCGGTTTAACTTATAACACAAATAATACAAATACATAAGATAAAGTGGTGTCAATTCTACTGTAGCATCCCCTATAAGGAAAACAATGCACCTGCAGTGAATTATAGATGAAGTGGGCTCCACACAAACAGGAGCTTATTTCTGTAGTGTATTATAGTTGGTTATAGTTAGGTCAGTTATTATAGCATTTTATTGACTTCACTAATAAGATATGAGGATGCTACAATATTGCTAGAGAGGAGTCCAATAGTGCAAGGACACAAGCATTCTGACGATCACACAACACTTTCACAACACTTATTTGAAAGAGAACATAAAGCTTCTATGCACTCTATACATTGCCTCTATACACTGTCTGTTGGCACCTATGTCCTCCTGAACCTGAACTTAGCTTTATGGTACTTACTCGCATTATTCTCTCCTGGCTAGATCCTTGCTTGTGTTGCATTAACTCTCATGTGTATGTTACTTTGGATAAAAGCCAAATGAAATTGTAACATTGTAAAAGCCAATATTTAAATAATTTCTGAATCCGTAGTTCGTAAATGTTGATTGGACTGTGTAGAATGATTTTCTGGCTCAGCTTTGACCTTCCATACTTACTTAGGGTGAGTTTGTTTTGGAGTCCTTCTGCTCTCTAGCGGTCAAAAATCACTCAGCTTTAAATATTTCCATAGCACGTTCAAAGTGCGCAAGACCTTGAGACACATTGTCATAGTCCTGTGGCCAGCACACCGTACTGACTTCAGTGTGTTTCTGTGCTACACTTCCAAGGCTAGGACTACATGTACACACTCACACATAGCCACAGAAGTGCAATTAAACACAAATACTGACACTAACACACTCACAGACTCACAATAACACCCCATATTTCACCCCCTCCCTGTCACGCCTCCAACCAAATTAGATTGTGATTGCTCTTTCCGAGGTCACTTTTAATTAAACTGAGATGAGAACATGACACATGGGATTAAGCCCCATCCTACCACTTCAAATTATGAATTCATAACTAATGCTAGAGCCTATTGCTTTCAACCATGACCTCCATATCATTTATGTATAAGAGCAAAAGGAACTCCCCTAATTGTCTTCTGCAGAGATAAAGAGCAGGACTGTAGGGGGTGACAAAGTGTGTGTGAGTGTGTGTTTGAGTACGTGTGTAAGTGTGGGAAGGGGGCAGTTGAAACATATTGGTAAAGAAATATGTAAAGTTTAAGATATGTGTGTGTATATATATATATATATATATATATATATATATATTTATGTGTGTGTGTGCTGTGTGCTATTTAAATCATTGTCTGTGACTGTGCACCCTAAACAAATACTTAACTTGACTTAACTTGACTTGACAGAGAGACACAGGGAGACCAATTTCCCTATCTTCAATGTAAATTTTTATGAGTGCCATGCCATGTTCAAGGCATCATGAATAATACTAAATTGGACTTGAAAGGAACTGCTGCTGTAATTTTGCTGATTTGGTTAATTGGGAGAAACATAAAGAGGATTACTTAAGTCAGCGAAAACATCCATGAGTCTGATGGCATGATTCATACATGTGTGGCCATTTGAGAAGAAATGCCTTTTAAAACACACGTAATAGCCTAAAATACACAACTGTCAAGTAAAACCAAGACTTTTGTGTTCTATACACTGTATCTGTAGAAAACTGAGTTCTGACGAGTGTGTATATAATGAAATACTATATTAAAAAGGCAGATCCTGGCTTTGTGTTTTGTTGGATTTCATACATACAGTTCAAATCACATAGTGATGCATCCACAGAGTCTATCTGATGATTTTGTTTTCTTTTAACCATAGTTGTGCACGTTAGTGTCTCTTTCTTTCCTCTGGAAGATAAGTTGCTGTGCTGATGTATTAAGTTAGATGATCAAGAAATCAATTCTTGCACTAACTAACACAATTCTTTTGTATTTCTGCCTGAATGCATTTAGTTGCACAAGACATGCTAGCCTCCCAACAAAAAGAAAAAAGTTACTGCATCTTAAAGGGATTTTAAAGTTTAAGATTTCTGACTTAATAAAAACCTTGCTCTCCTGTGGTGTTTTTTACTTTTATTAACTGCAAAATGTGGGACTGAAAAGCACACTCCTTACCTCAGTAATAAAAGCCTTGGCAGTCGCAGGGCTCATGAACAGCACCGCTCTGCGTAGTGTATCCCTGTAGCGATGCAGTTCCTCCACTCGCATAGTTCTGAACAGACTGGTGATCATCATGTTGATATTAGATTCCACCTTCTGAAGGGACACGTCCATCCCCTGCTGAGAGGTCCGATCCAGGAAATCCTCAATACCACGGATATCTGGAGAAAGAGAAATGGAGGAACAGAGGTCACTACATATTTCCCTTTAAATGGGACATACTATATGTATTGTTCTGCAAGTATGGTGCAGAAAAATACCAGACACTATGGTTGGCCAATGAAAAACAGGCATATAGTACTGCACATACACTTGCACATATACACATATTTAGAACAAATCTTAAGACCATCACTCATCATTGTACACTGTATTCTATTGCTGACTTGTTATCTCTCTCTGCATGAATAGACTCAGTAAATATTTTATTTCATGAGCCCTCACTGGCAGTGATTCCTTGCTATCAGTGCTTTTGTATTACTCAGATTTGATCCTTCTTTGTATTAATATGAGCTAAGGCTCTTTTTTGTAAGTACAATCCATCTGTCAGAACCGAATACCCTTCTTTCTAGAAACTCGAATGAACGAGGCAAAAACACAGACAGGAAGACAAAAGCGTGTGGTGGTGACTCACTAAAAGTGGGAGGCATATGTTTTTGCCAGAAAAGTCTGTTGATGCAGATACTTTGGTCTATTGATACTGATAGACAAAACTATCAACACAACAGACATACACCAGCATTAAAGTTACAGTAAGCTACAGATAATTAAATCAGTTCTAGAAAAGTGTGTTTGTGGGTGGGTATGAAAGCAAATGTGTGCATGCCAGAGTGTACAGACACCATGTGTGCCTGTTTAGGAATGTATGAGTCTGACTGTGTCTACACAATTTATATGTGTATCGAGTATACAGTAGGTGTGTGTGTGTGTGTGTGTGACTGCATAATGTGGTTGTAGCAGTAAAAACACAAGGAGTTCACTCTTAAGTCCTATGTACTGGCACAGAGTTGACCCCTTTTTCTTATTAATTTGGCTGGATATCAATGATTCATCTCTAACCCCACACATGGAAACTTGACCCTGAGTTCTTCTGTAGCTTGTATCCTCTGTGGGGTTCCTCAAGGATCTGTCCTAGGCCTGTTCTTTTCTCCCAATACATGCCTCATCTTGGTCAAATCCTTGTCAATCTTGTATTTTAAAATACAAGGTTGCTATCACCATTATGCTGATGACATTCAATCTTATCAACTGCTAGACCAAAATAAAATGGGTAAACTACAAAAACTGTATGGCCACTAGCTTTCTCCAGCTGAATTCTGACATGGCCCCCCATAACTAATAATTTGGACCACACTTTTTCAGTCTTACATGGGTGCTTTAATACTATTTATGTGATTCAAAACAGACTTTAGTTGGCTTTTGTTAACTTTCACTTTTTCACTTTGAACAATCAAATAGGGAAGAGGTTCTTCTGTTGTGTTAAATATCTGTGCTGTTAGAATGGGTGCATTAGCAATGAAAAGTGTCCCACTTTTTCTGAATCCACTATATATTCCTGCCGGGACACTGAGAGAACAAGTAACTCATGACATTGTTAAGTTTTCGATTAAAGCACCAAACCACTGTAATTATCTACAGTATATTAAGAGTTATTTTTGCATGATCACAAAAGCAGGATGCTGGTGTCAGTAGTTTCACTGCCTGGACTTTTCTATTCTTAATGAGGTACATAGCAGGTCAAGGTAATCCTAATTAAGGCACTTTGGTTGAGACCACTGCTAATGATGTCGGAGGATGTGAGTGCGTGTGTGTGTGTGTCTGTCTGTGTGGTTATGTAAAGCAACTACCTAATGATATATTTGATATGGAAAACGAATGACACCACCGTCATTGCCAGTGTCATGGAGGAGCAATTAACAAGATTGATTAGACTTGTTAAGGCCTGAGGCTGATAGTGTGATTGCATCAATGGGAAATTTTGGAGGTTTAACAATGTATTAAGAGGAGAGACACCATGTTCAGGCACCAATAACATTACTTGCCCAACACCCTCACTGTCGTTTTTTTTATAGAAATAAAACCCATTCAGTTCATTTTCGCTTATCAGTGTCGACATTCATCAAATAAAACAAGCTCTAGTTTGTAAATTACTAAACGTGTTGTCAATAATTAGTCGGATGACGGACAGTACAATTATAAGCTGAAAGTGTCTACTCCATGACCATGGAGCAGCTGTAGAGTCGCAGCACAGAGTAGTGGAGTGAGACGTCTGTCCTCCCTCCTGCTCTCTGCTGTTAACACACGTAGTTGTTAGCGAGCAGCTGCTCTCATGTCTCTCTGGGTCTCGGTGCTTGTTTTTGCAGAAACTCTCCTGCTCTCTGCCTGCTCAGCCTGCTCTCATTGTGTCTCTCTCCGATGGCAGGCAAGCAGCTCTGGCTCTGGTTCTCAGCAGTGATCACTGGTCACCATTACTCACACGCGCTCTCCCTATCTCTCAACCGCACACTTGCTATGAGTGCTGAGCTATTCTGGAGCTACACTACTTGTATAACACATTTTAGTTAGAAAACATGTTGAAATACATTTTTAAGAAATCCCCTGATGCTTAGGCCTGATGGGGGGTTAACTCAGGCCCGGTGGGCCATTGGGCTTGCAATACACTGACGGAAACCCTGCATTACATATGCAGTCTGGAAGACAACAGCATGGCAGCCAATCTGTTTACAACAGAGTTTAAAGTAGCAACACACCTATGTGTATGTCTGTGCATATATGTGCATGCATTACAGATGTACATGTTTTACATTTGTTTGCACAATAGAGAATAGAATGTGTGTGCTACATTTGCTTTTTATTAACTTAAAAGCATCTTTAATGTTTATAAAGATATTGTTTCAGTGGACCCATGTCACCTCTCACAGTTTATCTACTAATTGTGATATTGTTGTTTTATCTTTGTATCTACATTATGTGTTTGTGTGGCATGATGAGAAAGGTAGCTTGGCAAACAGTGACACAGAGATGGCATCTTTAATGACCAAACAATATTGCTCTAATCTTTCCAGCAGCACAAAGTTATCAAGCCAGTCAAATTTAATTACTATCATTAATTAGCAGTAAGATCAATTAGTAGTAATAGTAGTAATTACTGCTATAACTATATTATCATTGACAACACAATCATTATCACCAGTGCTGTGACTCCTAACGAGCTACATAACTCGTAAATAAGCTGTAATAAAACAGACTAACTGAGAGGCTCACCAGTGTGAGCCTCTCAGTTAGTCTGTAGGAACAAAAATCACCACACAGTTGCCCATTTAACTGAGCTTCATATCAAAGATGTTTTTATTCCAACAAAAAATAAAATGCCTGTGCTTCAGTTTACAATGGCTCTGTCTTTCATCACAATAAAGGCAAAATCACATTCACTTTCCTATCCTCATCAACAAACACCATAGCAAACACAGTCAGAAAGATGTATGATTATGCACACACACACACACACACACACTATGATCAATAAACATTTTACATTGTCTGATTTATGTTCTCTCTGGTAAGAAAGCTTTGTAAATCAACAGAATCAAAAAAGCTTTTGTCACCAGAGCAAGAAGAAATTTAATCATGTAGAGAACCCAAAGAGCACATCACTTGGTTGCTTATTCTTGTTCTTGCATGTTATGCTTGTTCCTGTTTTTGTTATACATTACAAATTAATTTGTGCCGGTAAATTTTTCACCAACACACACTCACCAATATGCCTGTGTGTCTGTGAACTCTGCCTTTGTCTGTGTTTTATGTCATGTTTATATGTATTACTGTGTAGACCTCTTTGTCACCTTGTAGCCAGCTGTTAGTCTGCCTGTCAGCCATTCTCACTATCTATCTGCCTGCTTGCTGACTGACTGGAGGGTCAGTCTGGCTTTATTTGCCATCATCAATGCCTTCTCCACGCTGACTTATACAACAGGTTGTGTATCATTTTCCTTGCCACACTCTTAATAAAGAGCTTTAAAAAAAAAAAAACTATTTCACTCCATATAACTAATTCAAACAGATACACAAAATAATGTATATGTAAATAACTTACACAAGCGCTGATATTTACCTTTATACTCAGATTTTTATAGGCTGTAAGCAATCATCAAATACTTTGTCTAAACATTGCATTAAAGAGTGAAATCTGAAGGTCACACTCAAAGGCGAGCACATAAAATTCATAATCTCAATAACCCATGAGAAAAAATTACACTGATATTAAAAAGCTCAAAATAATAACATGATTAAATAGAATAAATGGCAATAGTCCTTAGAGATCTTCAGCAATGTAGACAGACATATAGAAGATATGTGGAGATCATGTTGTAGCAATGTGTGAGACATTCAGTGCAGGGGAGTTTAATGACCATCACTTCGAGAAAAAAAAACTCATTGACTTTCAAACATGAACATATCCTGATCCAATTTTACACATTAATAGTCAAAAGCATCCTCATTCCCTCCATCAACATTCGGTTGAGTTCCTGCCTCCTGCTGTTCAAAGGACAAGGCTTGAGCATGTGCTCCCCACTGCTGAGCGGATCATTGACTGTCAGCTGCTTTCCATCAAGGAGCTTCAGGACACCATAGCGGATAAAAAAGACAAGTAAAATTGCCACTGACCTTGCCCACCCAGGCAACCATCTGTTTGAGAAACATTCCTCTGGGAGACAGTACCGGTCCATTAACACCATGATCAGCCATCATCTCAACAGCTTTTTCCCTAAGCGCTGTCACCTTACTCAACCACTCTACCCGAGTCTCCCATGCAAAGACATACCGTACATACTCACAGTCCCAGGCCTCTTCATCCTCATCTAATAGAGATGACTGCATTATTGCTGCCATGCTATTCCCTGTCACCTAAATGGTTTTTGCAACATTTGTAAAAACTTTTATAATGTCTGTATGACCCTGAGTCCCTTCAGGTTTTGTATATTGTGTCACCTCAAATACCTACTTTTAGTTTACAAGCTCAATGGTACATTAAGCCAACACATGGCATTGGGTTTTCTTCAACTGCATTCATACTGTGCACTGCAATGTTGATTGTAAAATTACTTTTGTTCCAGAATTGCTCTGTTACATCTGCCATTCATTATAAAGAACATAAAAGAGATTTGAATGATATGACAGTTTGTAAAAGAGCTCCAGCCATATCTCTATGAGGATGAGTAGAACATACATATTCACATTATGCATACTGATTGCCCTCTTAGAACTCCCTCTCCCACTTTGCGATACACCGCTGTGGATTATTGCTTTCCAAGTGTTATACAAGTGGAACTGATTTTGCAAAGAAAACCCAATCAACTGGAATGGTACCCATAATTCCTTACAAAACAAGGTTAAGGTTTATACAGTTTAGAGCGTGTCCCTTTCCCCCATTTGTCAGGCTTCCCTTCGCTCCCCTCTGTCCTTCAAGTCCCTGGCTCAAAGTGAAAGCTAGAGTTAATGTAGTGTAGCAGCCAACAGCATGCAGGGATTTCACCTGCATGTACCGACCAGCTCAGTGAAACTCTGTGTTCAGAAACCTCCACTCCTGTCTCCCCTACTTGCTTTCCCCCTGTCCCTCTCTCTTTCCTTGGCTTTTCATCTGGAACCTCCCACAGCTTCCCGTTTGTTTTTTGTTCTCTTGGGCTGAATCTCATTTTGGGTGTGTGTACAGTCCAGTGTTTTCCCTATAATTGTACAGGGCTGGTGGGCCACCAAGCCAACGAGAACCCCCACCAGGCCAAAAAAATTTTTTTTTTAATGCCAAAACTAATGCCAAATATCCATTCATTCGGAAATCAATAGCGTTTGGGAGCCTCTCTGTGCAGCGCTGTTCGGAAACATGAGTCAAAATATGCTGTAGAAGAAAATATTAACATTATTCTTCAACACAATGTACATAATTTTAAGGCATTTCATACCTTTTAATAAGGAAATAATTCTGGGAAATCTAAATAAAGCATTTATTGCTCTAGGAACATCCCTTTAGAGGGAGGATAGCGAAGGAGGAGAAAACATTGATATGAACTTTGCACTGAGAAGAAATGAAATGGACCAACAGCCCAAGAGGTGGTTTTAACACATTCGGTATTAGATGGGAGTCCCTTGAGTGTGGAGCTCGGGAAAACATCAAACATCAGCAAATGAGATTCAGCCAATGTAACTCTGTGATTGTCTGTCAGAATCTCCCTGTTCCACTGTTCTTCTTTTCACACAACCTCTGCTTGACTTGCAAATCTTCCCCATCTTCAAATAATAGAGAAAATACCAAAGTTTGGGATTGTGTACTTGCACTTGACATCTGACTTTACAGTTTCAGGCCTTTCTGCTTGCCATATTTCTGCTCTGTTTCAACCTTGCTCGCTATGCCAGAGGCACTTAAAGCCTGGGCTTGTAACTTTTGTTAGAATGCTCAGGGGCACACCGTCAGAAGAGGTGAACCAGGCAAATGTTTGGGGCCCCCAAAAAAAATTTGGGAAAAGGGGACACATTTTGCAAGGATAACTCTAAGCCCCCTTAAACCTCACCATGACACTATACAGTGCACCATCACTGCACCAAAAACCCCCTAAGTAGGCCCGTTCTAGCTACGATATGACAGCTGATAGCGGCCTTATTTTTTTTCCCTATTCGCATTCTGCGAAGACTCATGCAGCTCTGCCTCTGATTGGCTAGTACTTGTTGCCCTCCTTGGTTAGACTGGTTAGGTTTAGGCATGAAGAGTGAGATTGTTAGGGTTAGGGTAAATCAATCAGAGGCAGAGTAGGGGCAGGTCTTTGTAGAATGTAGAAACTCGTAGTAGATATTTATGTGTATGTATTCAATGACAATGATATAGTAGGATGTGGTTTATTGTAAGATTCCATGTTACATTCTGTTTGAATATGGGTTGCTATAATTCAACAGGTTATGTTATAAATTATGTGTATGGTGTTTTAAAATCTTGCTCTATGTACCCCTTTTTTAACTTTGAGCACCTGCCCCTCTAAAGGTCTCTGCACGGCCCTGCATTTGAGCATAAGAACATAACATAACTTGAACAAAAGAAAGCAGAGATAAGTAGCAAACTAGTGTAAAATAACATGATGTCGTGGGTTGGTTTTCCTCCTGTCCTCCCCAATTTTTTGAGTCACCAGCTACCACTGATGTGTATGTAAAACCAAGTCTTGAGGACAGCAGACAAGCAGAGTGACCGAGTGACCAATCCACCTGTGTGCCGTGCCATTCTTCGGTAATGTATTGGTGAGTTAATTTTTCAGCAAAGTAAAGCAGTCAACTTAGGGGAAACACTGCAGTATCACTCATGAGATTGGCCAGAAGATGTCCTATGTTGACATCATTGATGATTTTGCTTCTAAAAAATCTAAGAAGCGAAAGTTTTGAAGATGACGATGATGATGATGATGATACCAATGCAGCTAAGTTCCTTAAATTAAAATAAGGTTTTTGCGTGTGTAAAAAGTAGCATTTGGTCTCATTTATATGCATCTATGCATATAAATAGGAATGAAGATTGACTGTCCATTGTTCATATTATAATGTGAGTTTTTTTGCTCCCATGGAATCTCTGCTGAGATAAATTAGTTTTGCTCAAGTGGCAAGGCAAGCTGGAGCAGGAGTAAGGCAGAGTACGTACGTGCAACCTTGCATCGCTTTTCTATCCATTTATTGCCGGAGTGATGATTAACATGACAAATTGAGTCGAGGCCAAAGTACCCAGCAGAGAGAACATTTAATTTCAATAAATGGCAGTACAGGTACAAGTGTTTTCTACCGGTATTTTGTTTTTTTTCACTTGTGTAAGGTATTGTTTTAGAAACATGATCTAGAATTACTCTTGTATTTTCTTTAATGACCAGAATACAGTATGTTGACTTCAAAAACTGCTGATGAAAGAAAGAATAGTGACTGAGAAAAAACACAACTGCCCTTTTTAGTCAATGTTTTTTTTTTCCATAAAGAGATGCGGTCTCAACAGTTATTTTCTCTTTGTAGTCTTTTAGAGACAGATATATTAAATATTAAACATCAAATTAAATTAAAATACAAAGTTTACCACATACAAAGTCACTTGGAATTTATGTCACATTATTTAAAAACATTGAATGGACATTAAACAATGGATATAATTAACACTGCTCAATAAAGGGGAAAAAAAGCATTTTTTGTAACTAAATGCCATTGTCAGGGAGGTGTTATTGAGGAGGAGAAAATTGATCATTTTCAACAGAAATGTATTGGTTTATAGCTTAGTAAAGCTGATAACAGTGTTTTTCTGTGCAACTGTCTCTCATGTAATCTCTTTTGTTCTGTTGTTAGATCAACATCCTTATCTCTTTGCTTTGTCTTTCCCCTTGGCCTTTATCTCTGGCTATCCTTATCCCTGCCCCAGGCATTTCACTGTTGTATGGCTCAAAGGCAGTGGTTCCTACATATGGACTGAGCCTCAAAATGGAATGCAGGCCTGTTTCCCTTAAGCCTGGGACAAGAGAATTAATTTCTCAGTAGAAGTTGTGGCTGAAAATGTTCAAGTACCCAGCCCTAGGGATCTGAACCTAAACTTTGGAAGTTTACCTCCATATTGGAAATAAAATACTTTAGGCCATAAAGTATCAGTAGTCTTCCTGACTGCCTATTGCTCTCTAAATCGTCTATTCTTTTAGATCAAAGTCCCTATCTCCATCCACTGCTCTTTTGCTTTATTTCCTTCTTTCTCTTCCTCTCTTTAACTCTTTTTTTTCTCAAAGCCTCAGGCTTTGCATTCTCAGAGTCCCCCACAGAGAGCTTAACCAACACTTATAAAAAACCAACACTCCATAAAAGGCTTGGCACCTTTTAGGTGTGCATCACCTTCTCCATCTCCCCAAATCTTCTCTGGCTTTTAATCCCCCCCACACCACACACACCCTCTTCACTGCCTCTCATGGACCTCAAGTGTCTAAACTTCTCTCTACTTCCCTTGGTCATTTCTTTCTTTCTATCCTCCTGTTTTTATGACCTATTTTGATCTTGACCTTCTTATACCCCGAGCTGCTTTGACCCAGTCGAAACTGCAAATACTATTTGATGATCATTATTGGACTGAAAGATTTTAGGAGCAAGCACGTTTTTCTCCAAAACAAGTACTCTGGGATTCTAACCTTCAATGACCACTAGATGTGGTTGCATCACATTCTGGCACTTTTGGGGCTGTTGGAGACAATGCATTATGAAATTTTCCATTATGACTGAGAAACCTCCCATTCTGACTGCAGTTTTGCGCTTGTGACTAAATACCTATATTTATTTTACATTTATATTACTTTAATATTTAACGGTGCCTCATTTGTTATTGACTTTGTGTTATCATTTATACAGCAGAATATTGTTCTTGTTTACCTCACAGGAAACAGATGCAATGAAAAGTGCTGCATACAGTAATTGAACTAAATTAACAAGTAAAGTACAGCCACAAAATATCTGGTACCACCACATGAATGACCGGAAAATGTGTCAATATGCTTGTAAAACACAAAAAAATGTCAGTAAAAAAACTAAACAATATTGGACAGTATTATAGATGTTTAAATTCTGTAATTCTTCCATTGAAGAAAAACAAACAAAAAAACAAAACAGGAATGTATAATTGGTATTGACTTTTGGCATGACTTGAGTATGGTATGTAAAAATAATGGAGAAAACAGTGTGTGCTGTAGTTGTATTGTATGTACTGGATAAAAAATAGGCTTTCTTACTTCTTACTTCATTCCTTTCTGGCTGGCTGCCATCTCTCTGCCTGACAGCCAACTCTAAAGTCTAACCTAAACTTGAGGGTATCTGCTATTTGGTTATCCAGAAAAACTTCTCAGGCTTTGGCCTATACATGTTGGGGTCTGCCATACCTCCATATCTGTAATGCTTTTAGATCCTTATATCCCTCCCTGCTTTGCTTTAGTTTGCCTCTGTCTCTTAGCGCTTTGTCTCACTCTAACTCAACCTTTCATTGCTATAGACATTCCACCTCCAGTGTCCTCCAAGGATATAAACCACTATGCTGGGGTTGCATCCTTTTGTAAAAAGGTTTTACGCAATTTTTAGTTGTTTTTTCTGTTTATCTGCTTGCCTGACTGCCTCTACACTGCCCTACCAAATCTGCTATGCCTTCAGATCTCCGTCACTATCCCCTCTCTGCTTTACTGTTTCAGTTTTTCCTTTTATATTCACAATCTCTTTTATCTCGTTTTCTCTTTTGCTCTCTGAACGATTTTACTCTGGAGGAGAAATAAGACATGACCTCCCTGTATAAAACTTGTATCTATGGTGTTTGGCTTATGAGTGTACCTGTTTACCTCCATTCCTCTGAATCTGCCTTTATCATCAACTTTCCCAAGTCTCTCTTGGCATTGCTTTTATGTATTTTTTACACTCTCTTTCACCTCCCACCAGCCTTCCACCCTGCAATGTCTCTTGGATTCACTACAGCTAAAACAAGAAATCCATCCATCCTTCTATACATCCATCCCTCAATAACGCCTTGCTCTATTCCCCCTGTCTCTATAAACATCTTCATGCTTGTCAATTTCATGCTCTCCTCTCTCCATCTCTTCCTCCCTCACTCAGTGTTGTTCAAATATGGCAAGTCATCACTTCCAGGTAAGGTCCAAACAAACCATACAAAAGGCTTGTGGATTTACAGAGGTTCGGCTCATTAACCCTCTTTTCTTTTTGCTACCACAAGTCCTCTGTACCTATTTTGCCACAATAGTCTTGCCCATCAAAATATTAGCTGTTTGACATAACAGATTTATACCTGGAAACTTCAATGTAAATATAGTTCCAGGGGAAAAGATCTAACTGGAAAATTCAGTTATATGGTTTTAACTGCGTTTTCTATGTTTTCAAAGCCCGGACAGTTCAAGATCCGTCACCATATCTGCAGAAAATGCAGTCTCTCAAGTGGATAACCCATGACTGTGTTTCAGAAACTGCCTTGGATTTGTGACAACCAGCAGCTGTAATCCAGCAATTACAGGAGATAAGTTGCTAGCTCCATTTAGCCGCTAGCTCTGCTAGCCATTAGCACCACCTGCCTCGCCATGGCATCCACACAGCGGCTGTCATCAGCTAAAACTGCAGGGATCAAGCCCAGCAAGTACTGCAAAATTGTAGATCACTTAAAAAGACTTATAAATCATCTAAAACCAGCATTCATTTCCTATATTCAGTGAGGAAACTTTTAAAATATCAAGAATTATAATCAGAGTTTGGTGAGAAACCAGATCACTGTCCGATTTGGCGCAACAGAAGTTGGAGACCTGTACTGTATTTTACATGGAAATACAATTAATACATGGAAATATAATACTTATTGGCTGACAGGTCTCTGTCAATTCTTTAATTGATGGGGTTACCAAACACTAGCTCACACAGTCAGTTGGAGTGAGCAAAAAATGGATATATGAAGATTTTTTACCAGTAAAGGGGTTGAAGGTGAAGCAATGGCACAAACAGGAAAACAAGGTGTGTAAATGTCTGTAAGAGTTCCAAGTTACGTGAACATGATATGAGCAGAATATAAATTATATACAGCTAACATACTTTGCATTGCACCGTAGCCAGTTAAACCGTTAGCAATGATAGCTTAGTTGTGCCTCCCCTTGGCTAACAACACCAAACTAGTCTAGTCTCGTGTTAGATAGCCAAAAGTTTTTATATTTTATCGCTCTGGTAGTCCTACAAAAAGTGATAGCATTTGAGGCACGTTTTATGACCAATCCAACTTTTTTTCTGATCATGTCATTCATTGATATCTAAGTTACCACAGCTTCCATAAAACAAAACTTTAGGCTGATAGCTGAGCTGATAATGTTAGTCAGTTTAAAAAGTTGGCTCACTCATGAGAGATGTCAGTTTAAACTTGTAAATAAACACTGAATCTAAATGATTGACGTGTCACATACACATTACTGTAGGTCAGTGTAATATACAGGTGTAATATACAGTATATTGTGTAATATATTGTGGTTCATATCAAGTAGGTCCATCAGCAATGATTTTGCAACCAAATTATGAGAGTCTACAGTCACTTTGAGTAGTTAACTGTTTTCAACTCTCATTCATGAAATTGCCATTGTATTATGGGTTTTAAGGATTTTCCATCATGTAGGCCTAGTAATAATGGTAGTAGGTATATATATATGGCGTTCATTTTGGTTTGAGACATTCGAGTGGCTAGAATATTCGTGTGCAGATTATATGGTAAATCAAATCCGAACCCTTCCTTCTCCAATTTTCACAGCTTTTAAGCAATGTGTAGCCCTCACATGCAAGAAAAAAATGCATGGAAACAGTCTATTTAGAAGTACTTTTGAAAAAGTTTTTTAATGGCTCAGCCCCTGATGGTTAACAATCCAGCCAACACCCCTGAGTAGGGCGATGTGATCAATATATAATTTCACACTTGCCTGTCAGGTTCAGTATTTCTTAATTCAGTGGAAGTCAAGACATCTGAAAAAAGAAAAATACTAAGAGTATCCTCCCACAAGCTGCTGCTGTACCCTTCTTGCTCCCAGACTCTGCTTGATTCTATATGAAGCCCACAGAGAGATCAAATGTACTCTGGGATTTTACCGACAGTGTGAACAGTGAAACCTTGACATTTCAAATTTCAGACATATTTTTCCCATCAGATACTTGCAGAAGAAAAGCCTATATCTTCATACCTCAAAGGTCTACATGTGAACCATTAAAAATCAGATTTTGCATCTCCTCTATATTTCACATAACAGCTTTTTAGTGATTACTTTTTGTTGTAACCCTCAAGCATTCCTGTATTCAGTGCCTATTCTTCCTTTCTTATTTTCATTTTTTCTCTTTCTTTTGTTATTACCCTTTTCTCTGCTCATTAAACGCTGCGCCCCTATCTGCCCTGTCAAGTATTTTTCTTTGTCCACCCCTACAAAGGGGCAGAGGCAACAAGGTGAGGTGACACTCTTCACTGTAACATCAGCAGACACAATGGGATACACACTCTTATTCTTTATAGGAAGATTAATGGTTGACATTTTCACACCTTTCAGTGTGTGATGGGAATAAAAAAAGAAGAAGGCATTGCCTGATAATGAGCAAATTGTTAACAAGAAGATTTAAGATAGGCAGGAGGGAGATTTTGTTTTAAACCATTAACCTGCTTCATTAGACAGGACATGGTGTTGAGTGCATTATATGCAAGGTGTGAGAGTGTTTTAATGACTATGGACATGGGTTACAACCTGAACTCCAACTCACAACACTTTTAGCATACAGCACAGAACCAAGATACTGTAGCATCTATGGACTGGATTATAACTAACAGTGTCTGGTATGAATGGTACTGTATTCTCTTGAGGTGTGAACCAGTTTGCTTGAATTTGATTTCATATCTTCATAAAGTTCTGCTGAAATATTCAATAAGTACAGATAACATAACAGAAAATACACAAGTAGGTAACAGGTAACAACAACAGGTGAACATTTTAGAGGGTTTGGTCCATTGACCCATGTAGCCAATATGTGACGATATGTATTACTGCAAGGTGAATAGTTTTGTGTTCCAAAAAGGTTCCAGAAAACCATAGTATCAAAATAGACAAGCTGTATTTGTGATACCAGTGTTTGTCACATAATTAGAATTCTGTATGTCAATTTAAAGGGAAATATTTACTTCTAATTAGGTTTAAGGCATTTTAACATTTTCCACTCACTTTCATTTTTATTAAACAAAGTGTATTTGTCTGAAATATCACTGTTATCATAATAAAAGACTAACAACTCAACAGGCATTACACTTTCAGAACAGCTCTCTGTTCAGCTATAACCTTTTACTATTGTGCCTCAGGCCCCTCTTGTCATTGGCTATGAGCAAAACAAAACAAATTATCATAATGTCAACAGTGTTATTACCACTAAGTGGTACTTCCCATATTTGTTTGACGAGGTCAGTGTTGCTATAGTTCTGACTGGACTATGGGTAAGGACACTTGGCAGCTAACAGCAATTTGTCACTCACATTTTCTAATATATTTATCAGGTTTTACAGTGTGAATGCCAGATGCCTGAGGAAAGAGTGAAAAGCGGTAAAAGAAAGAAACAGAGTTAGAGTCAGAAAAAGAAAGAAAGAAGAGAAAGGAATATGGAGGGACAGGGAGAGACATAAACCATAAGGGAGTGTGTCCATATAGTGTTTTTCTCTGGCAGAAAAGCACCGGCAGGGTGCTTGGGAGCACTTCATTTGCTTTTTAGTATCTATTTATTATTCTTAGGCTACTATCTATTTGTTTGTCACCGTGATCACCAAACGGAGGGCACCCCATCTAATATATTGGTTGCCCTGAAAAGAAGCGACAATGACGACACCAGCGCTTTTCTGAAAAGTTCAAAGAATTTCAACTAGAAGCACTCGGTGTGCACAAAAAAGGCGGAGAGCTTTGAAAAAAGACGCTTGGTGCAGCGCTTTTTCTCTAGGCGGACGCATACGCTCTCTCCTCATTGGGAAGAATTGAAAAAAGGCGCTGGCACTTAGAAAAAAAACGCTATATGGACACTCAGCCTAAGAGGAGAGAGGGAGATAATAGAGAGAAAACATGTGTTCTCAGTGTCCGGAACGCACCAGTAGAGCTGAAAATAGGGATTGGGACAGTTGCACCGGAGCTTCATTTGAGAGGACACACTCGGCTGTCTGTTCTCTAAAGAACTCTCCTTGTACAGACGCGAAGCCTTTTGGGAACATTGCTATCATCTTAAAAGGCCATCTCTGTCTCTGTCTTTCTCCCTCCCTACCTCACTTTCTCTCTCTCTTTCTCTTGCACTCTTGCCTTCTCCCCTCTCTCCTTGAACAGGGGGTGAGGCCATCAGGGAACAATGGTGATATCTTTAAAGGGCCTTCTGTGGCTGAGAGAACAGCACTGCCAAAACCCAGAGGATCCATGTGCTGAATCAGTGGTCACAGAGCACATAGGGGATAGGGATTTAAGTAGGGTACGAACATGTGTGCGTTAGTGTGCATGTGCGTGTGTGTGTGTATGGGAGTATTGTGTAGATATTGTGTGTGAACTTTACCACATTTGGGGACAAATTTTGGATTCACACCAGTTGATTGAAGGTTGTCTTGCTGGGGAAAAAAATGGTGTTTCCACTTTGGTTTCAGTCCTGATTGGGGTTAGGTTAAGGTTGGAGTAAAAGCCTTTTCGCTTGAGGCATGAATATATTTATTGATAATTTGCATGCAATAAGTTGATTTCATGGTGTGTAATGAAAACCTGCCCACTAATGCAGAACTTTGGTGCAGAGGAAAAATAACTCACAGTCAGCTGCTTCAGATTTTGGTTCGTGGAAAAAAAAAGTCTTCAACCAACATAATCCTTCAGATACATGTCAGATTTAGATTCAATCTCTCTCTGATTAAAGAGGGATGCTGTAAAACCCAGATTCAGCATGGCGCCTTGTCCTGACACAAGGAACTTTCTTGCATGACAAGATTTCTTAGTAAATTTTTTAATGTATTGATACTTGTTTGATATACGTTGTTGCCCGGGGCTAGGGCTCTTACCACATCATTCATCATGGTTCAGTCTGACAGTGTTGTTGTTATGCCAACAATAAAGCAGAGATACAGAATAGGCCTAAAGCTCTTTAAGCTCACTTTAACTGTGTTACTGTTGTCTGCCTACGAGTTGACAGATGAAAATGATCTTTCCAAGTGCTTCTCAGGGTTGATTTAATCATGGTATTTACTATACTGACTCCTGGGGTGTGGGACTAGCATTCATCCAATATAAACTGCTTGGTAGAACTCACTAGTTAGAACATACTTTCATATGACATATTCAGTACACTGATAAATTGCTTCAATGCTTTGGAAGATTGAGTTTTAGCCTGCATAATGCATTGCAAAACAATTCCACTGCAGAGATCCCATTGGAGATCAATGCATACAACAATTGTGTTAATTGACTGTAATGAGTGAAATGGAGCCCCATTATGGCTATAAGAAATAAATCAACACAGAACCACCGAAGGCAGAAAACTATTACACTGCTCTCTGTGGGGCTGGAACTTTTTGAAGTGTGATACTTTTGTCCACCCACCAATGAGTGATGTCACAGATGATATTTTCCATCAGCCAGAAATGGAAAAATACCTGCTTTGACTCATAATGGTGTGATCAAAAGTGCAACATACTTTTGAGTTTCAGCCTATTAAGAACAGCATACCAGAGGCTGTCTCACCTGTATAATTCATTCAGAGTTAAATTACCTTTACAAATAAAAGTACCAGAATGAAGATGATGGGAGCAGGAACGTGAGCAGAAAATGTAGGAAAGACATTAAAGTATAGTGACAGTCAATCAATCTAGGGATGTGAAATACAAATCAGACCAATATAAGCTTTTGACAGTTTGATGGCATAAATAATAGAGCATGTGCTTAATGTGAGTTTAATTAAGTGTGTGTCCCAAAGAGAGGGACAGCTGCTGCTTAAACTGCTGTAGCCAGGTGATCAGAAAGGTCGGGGCTGGAAAGGACACCTAGACACAACATGTTTGACAAAAACAAACCACATGCACACCTCCTATACATGTGCATGCATACACACACATACACACATTTTTAATGTGAGGGTATGTACTATACATGCACAGGAAACAGCAAAGCAATATCTCTGCAGAAGGAAGCTATGACACTGGACAAATAGAGTGGCACTTTATAAAAGGGACATAGGATGTTTCCAGTCTAATGTTAGGGTTAATGGACTGGAAAGAGAAAGGGCGAAGAAAGAGATAGATACAGAGAAAGAGGGGGAAATGAAACAGCATACACACAGACAGACTGATGTGTCATTGGTGTAAAGATCCATTCATGTGCATGTGCGTGTGCCTGTTTCTAGGTTTCTGTGTATATGCATGTCCATGTCCTCCTGCGTGTGTCTGTGTTTGTTTGAGAGAGAGAGAGAGAGAGAGAGAGAGAGAGAGAGAGAGAGAGAGAGAGAGAGAGAGAGAGAGAGAGAGAGAGAGAGAGAGAGAGAGGGAGTAAGAGAGAGTGAGAGAGCAGAGTTTTTAACTTAACCGTACATCCATTAGCTCTCTAATGGCCTATCATGCTGAGAAACCATTGATACTGTTACATCAGATAAATTCAAAATTCGCACCACACTAGTTTCATACATAAGACCTTATATAGATGTCAGCTCAAGTGAATCATCTTCCTTACCTACTGCAGAGTCTCATTTCCTCCATGTCAATGAATGAAGCAAGGGAGGGAAGTAACTAAGTACATCCAAGTAACACTCTCAAATTAATTTGTCCACTTAATGAGAAGTTAAAACATAGATATAAACATAAATTGTTATCTATATCTTTATAATTATCAATATTGAGATATTTTTAATTAATACAGGTATCACTAACAGCTCTGATGAATTTTTCCTTACCAAAATCCGAATCATAGAAGAGGATGAACTTTTGCCAGCTGTACTCAGACACCACTTGCATGATGACCTCATTGAGATAGACAGGTGGGCGGACCATTAGGGTGTAGTCATCTGTTCCAGGGATGCGACTGGTGGGCGGGCAGGCGGAGCGGGGTGTTCCCGCTGGGGAGCGCTGGATAAAGAGGTGGGGGATGTGCATGGCATCGGCCAGAGTCTGAAGGCTGCCTGCCGACATGCAGCCAATTGAACTGACCAGAGCCAGAATACCACGGTTCATCAGCTCACAGGCTGGATGGAGGGGGGAGGGTGGCAGCAGAGAAAGGAGAAAGGAGGAGGAAAACAGAAGAGAAACATGTTATTTTTCAAAGCATACAAAAGGAGTTATTCTATTATTCATTTTTTGCCAGGAGTCACCAGTGGTAAAAATATCTGTTAAAACTTTGAGCACTACAAATTCCTTGTAATTATTTGTGGTAAGAGTGCACCAAAGCAAATAATTCTTATTCTACAGGTCACCACACTGCAGCACCGACTACAAGAGATGTGGAAATTTTTTGCGAACTGCTTCTGTTTGTTTCCAAATGCATTGCATACAGTAGTTATTTTGAGGACCAAAACTGTTACAGTCGTACACAACCTGCTCTGTGGTAACTAGAAACACAAGGGCGTGAAAACAGAGAGAACTGGATACATATTTATAAGCAAAGGCACAGAATATAACAGCAGAATATGAACGTATTATGTACTACACGTAAAAACATCAATTTCTTTACTCGCTATAACATGAAAGAGTTTTGCTTCTGCATTACATCCTTGTCAATAAATTCTGGCAAACCTCTAAGAACAGCAAAACACTCTCATTCCAAGCTGTCACATAGTGCACTATGAGTCACTCTGTCAATGGATGGAGACATGGCCATGATAAAAGTACATATAAAGACGAAAGTAGAAGAGAGATGATTTGTTGCCTTGCTATAAAACTCGAATGTCAAAAAAAAATAATACTGTGCTGTCAGACAAACACAAGACTTACAATATATGAAATGATGTCTGATGACTGCGTCACCAAAACACTCAAAGGTATTGAGCATGCTTTACTTTTTCCACTTTAGTAGGCCGCTGAGGAAGCCTGCCATCTAATAATACTGAATTACAGTCAGAGTGCAATGACTAATGCTTTTGCCTTTTTCCATTCACCTTGCACCACCAATTTTCCATACAGTAAGCACAATTCTAGCTATTGAATCAAGGTTAAGTCAGACCTTAAACTTGGAGTGTCATGTCAATCTGCACATTATTGATTGATCTACTTCATGAACAATAATACAATATAAATCTATGTTGTAGAGCCCTGCACAGGACTGTCTGCTTAATCCCGTACACGCCCGCTCCCACTGGATTTCTTACCATTACCACCCGCTCCCTTTATGTGTGTGTTACACTCCCACAGCGTGTGTCCATTCCCGCCTACACCCACAAACATTTTGACCATTCACGCCTGCACAATCCATTGATTTTGTGTTTTCTTCATCCAGCAGGGAAAACCTGTTATTTTACTGTGTAGTATTAATAAAAAGATTCGCAGGACTACTTGTCGTAATAAAGTTGCAAAATTACGTTCTAGTGCATAGTTACATTCATACTAGTGCAATAATTACACTTACTACTAACCCTTTCGCACATTTTGCAGCTAACAAAGTCCAAGTTGGTTTCCATCTTAGCCAGTAACAACTGAGAAATTTGTCCAAATGTCAGACTTGCCTTGCTTTGCTTTTGTATTTTTTTTTTTTTTTTTACAGATACAAGCTTCATGAATACCATTCAGAGAGCCTATCACTGATCTGCAGCTACTCAGAAAGGACCTGATTTGATGTTCTTTTCAACTTCATTTGTTGACTCCATCCTTCTGGTTAGCGCTAGCTAAATCCCACAATCCGTAGTTTATTTTTTGACCGCCCATTCCCACCCGCAGCAAAATTAAAACCACCTGCTCCAGCAAAATTTGCGTTGGGTCTCGTGGGATCCCAATCCCAGTGCAATCCTCTACTATGCAATACAGAGCCTTAAAGCCTTAAAGTAGGCTTCTATACAAAGTGTATTCAAAGTTGTGGATGTTGTAAAAGACGCACTTCTTGCCAGAGAGAATATCCACAATCCCCCAGTTGTTTGTGCTCTCATGCCTGAATGCTCCTCAACTCTAAACACTATTTGTGTTTATTTCACCTCCTTCCTAGGCCTCTAGTGTTGTCAAAAACACCTCCACCTCCTACAGTACTCTCTCAACCCACTCTCCTGTTATCTCCCTTGTTGTCCAAAACAGCCCATCTGAGTGCTTACCTTTCAGTCCCAATCATTTCAGAGTTGCAGTCTTGCAGTGATTTTCATTTTAGTTGCCTTACAGCACCACTTAATGTTGTAAACTGTCCTCAATTTGTAGTCAGATACCTTGCTTTTCCATCTCCTTTCTAACATCCCTTCTTCAGCACATTCCCCATTTCAGCCATCTTTTTCACCATCTTTACTCACTAACCATTTTCTCCCTCATCTCTTGTTTACCCTCATGGCAACACAAACACCCACCTATCCTCTTCCCTCACTTTTATTCATCACCTCTTTATTCCTTTATTTTTTTCACATTTCTTTGCCTCCCTTAGTCTGATCTTCCATTCCTTTTACTCACATGGCCACTCAAATTATGTCCTTGCTCCATTTCCATCCCTCATCCATCCTGATCCTTATTTCATCCCTCACTTCTGCTCTCATGCTGCTCTTCCCTGTGTCCTTCATTCACACTCAGATGTTTATTTCACTTCTAGCTGATGAAAGTCCTGTCACAGAGTTACAGGGGTAAAAGAAAAGTGAAAAAAAAAGTGTAAAGACAGTACAGTGAACACACACACATACAGTCTACACAGATACGCACATACAAATGGTGCAGTGGCAATGTACAATGGCAAGAAAGCACATTCGAAAACAGACACGGTCAGATCATATAATGCTGCACTGACTAATCTGTCGACCCTGCAAAAAATAAAGCCAGAGAAAGAACGAGAAAAGAAAAAGATTTCCAAAAAAGAAAAGCTTGAGGAGACAGATTCATGGTGCTGAGAAAAGCAGAATGAAACATTACGTGTGTGCATGTGTGTGTGTGAAAGGGAGAAAGAACATGAGAGCTATACGATATGACAATGTCTCCTGTGTCAACTGGTTTGCGCAAAAACAACTTAATGAGTTGGATTTCAAAGTGGTTTGCGAGGATGAATTCTCACATCGTGACAAATCCAACATGTGTGATTGCCTGTCTATTAATGATAAACAACTTTGTGTCTGTTGGATTGTGTACGCTGTTTAATTACATAGTTCAAGGATTACTGATTTAATTTAGATACATAACTTCTGAGATGCAAGTCACCCTTAAACTAAATGCATGCCAGTTTAATTGTCTTGAACAGTCTGCATTTGTACACAACACTGTTGAGCTGCTCAACTCAACAAAGTCACAGTTTACAAGGTAGATTGCTTACAGTTGGCATTCAAGTCTTAAGCAGTTCAGTGACAAATCTCATTCAGAGGCAATAGCAAAAAATATATGAACACAAAGCTCACTCTGTAATTAACTGGCAAAACATTTTTAGGATCAATTTTCCCTTTTAGCAATAGCTAAAGAGTTATTTCAGACAAGCAGTTCCTCATGCATTGATGTTGGTGATTAATGAGTAGAAGCTAAAGCAGTTTCAATCTCACTGCCCATTGTACAAGTCCACATTTTGAGGAATTAATTAAAGTGTAACAATATATGATTAAACTTCACTAAGTCTCAGCATACTGCTTAGTCATGGCCATTATTCGTGAAACCAATGAGCCCAGGATTCATCTTCCATGCGCTATCACCTTAATGTTTGAGTATATGTATGCCTGTGGGTGTGTGTGGGAAGATACACCTGTGGATTTATGTATGCATACATTAAATGTGCTTATGTATGCATCTACATTTCTCTAACTTTAAAAGTGGTTTAATATTTGAGCTGAATAAGCCAATCATGTGTCATAAGCTACATTATCCAGACCCTATTATAGCGGTCATGCTAACTAACACTTTAGCCACATGCTCTAGTCTAGCTATAGCGCATTAGCTTAGCATCATCAAGGCTTTAGCTAATGGAAGGCTTTGCTAATCCTCTACTCATTAGGGCACTTTGGAGAATTAGTGCCCTCATCCCCTCTACATCACACACTTTTAAGTCTGCAGGGGGGTTCTAAGCACTAGGCTCATTAATGCGCTTTGCTAATGACTTAAAGGGCCCGTTGCGTTAACCCAGCCCAATGTTACATCACTCTGAAATAGGCAATAGTTAAGGAGAGTGAGAATGAGAGCTAGTGGTGCTGGTTCAGCAAAATATGTGTGTAGTCACTTTGAGGAGTTTGACAGCACCTAACAGAAACACACTTTGCTTACATTAAGAAAGGTTTAAAGTGAATATGATTTATTTTTAAAAAAAAAGAGACTGAGCATGAGTTGAATGTTAAGCTGTAAAGATGGATGTTGTTTCCTCATACTTTGCCAACACTTTTAACCACTGTGTACAGTGACTGCACTCATGCACAAAACAGGTTCGGACCACAGAGGCAGAGAGGCGTGTAGGAGTGCAAACTCATAGAGAATGTACCCATTTGGAATTTTTTTCACCTATCATCCTGAACCATAACCACCCACTGAACCAAACTTACACACCACCACCACCACCATCATGGCCAACCCACACACACCTACACCTTTCCTGTTTATGAGCAATATACTGATCCATGATAAATCATTGCGGGATCAATTTTGCTGAAGCAGCTAAGACGTGTCAACCTGTCCTGCAGAGGTGTTTATTTGGGGGATGTACATGTCAGTCATACAAACACACATGTGCACATCCAAGAGTTCAGACTGTTAGCCACGGGGATTACTGTACGACTCATCTACTTAGTTAATTCATCTGCTCTGTGTTTATTTATTTTGCTGGTGTGTCAGCAAGTCTTGCCTCAGCATCAGACTTTGTACATGACTTCTGATTTCTCGAATGAAATGCTTGATTGAGCCTGCAAGACCTAAAACCTCTAACCTCGATGAAATCAATTATTTCTCATGATGTTTCATATATCCAAAGTATACTGGATCACTAACTCAGCTAGATCTTGTTTACAATGCAAACCTTTTTGATGCATGTTTTGTATATCAGCGTGTATTGTACATGTGTCGTCTGCAATAGAGCATGTTATTGAGCTCTCTCTCTAGCTTGTCGGTCTGTCAGAATAAATGGACTGCAAGCACTTCACCTGCACCCAGGTGTGACCAATTCTTCTCTCTATCTGTGTCTCTCCAAGCAGCTCTCCTCCCACAACACACTCACTCTTTCTCTCTCTCACACACACTCACACACACACACACACACACAAACACTCTCTTTATCACACTGACACACAGTCCTCAGGTTTCTGTGGCCTAGTGACTGAGAAAGGGAAAGAGAAAGGGGTAGGAAGCAGGGAAATCAATACCTGAAGAAAACCAATGAAAGAGTGTCTGTATGCCTGTAGCTGTATAACATTTCTTGAGTAAGTTAGAGACAATTAGACTTCAATGGTAATGCAGTTTTACAATAAATAGAATAAGACAGTCTTTAGTTAAAAATAGAATAGTTAATGTAGTAGTAGTGTAGTTTGTATTCTAAAGCCCTAATGTCCCTATAATGCCCTTTTAAGTATTACTGTGCTGATACATTAAATAAGTTTCAAGTTCAAAAGAGTGGCGTGCATTTAATTTTCCAAAAATAATGCAAAAACACATAAAGTATATCTGAGTGGATTATTAAGACCATCAGAATAAGAAATGAGTAGAAATAGTAGCACTGATCTCACATTGAACACACATATATATCATTATTGTTTTCTGTTGGACTGTAGAATTCCTATCTAGTGCAACCTTAAAATAGAGATCAAAGATCAAATAACAAGGTTTTAATGAGGATGAGTCTCCAAAGCACTGAACTGAAAAACTGAAGAGGAATTGTAATGTTTGAATACATATTCTTTAGGCATCCGGCCTATCACACATCCTACAGAGGAGCAATCACATTGCAATAACTTCACCCTTTATTAAAGTACAAGCTAAGGGTGGGCAATACAGATAAAATCTTAGATCATGCTATACGTAATTTTATTTCACAATATGGCTTCATTTGTAATATATTGCATTTTCTTTTCTTTTGTATAAACGTTGTTTTGGCTTATCCAATGAATTTAAATACCTGGTATTAAAATGTTTCATTTTTTTGATGCAACAATCCTGTTCAATCTCTGTTGACTTGCAACATTGCCTACAACAGTCAAATACAACCATATTAAAGGGATAACTGTACTCCTACCACTCCTACTATAAGCCAAAACTGTATATCCTTTATTTATTTTTTTTTCAACTGCAACAAAAGGCCGCATCAAGGACGATCTTTTCATTTATATCAGCTACACATTTATTTTTTTAAAACTTTTTTTTCCCCGGGTTATGGTTTAGATGAAAGAAACAAGGACAACTGATTTTATTCTTAGCATGAGTGAAGTATTCCCTTTTGTACAGCAATAAGTTGAATGAAAATACAGAGTATCTGCTGGCTGTAAGATGAGTATGTTGTCATAATCAAGTGTTTGGTTTCATTAGAAATTCACTGACTGAGAGAAAGAGAGGGAGCAAGTTCTATCCAGTGCCCGCAGATCTGTCACAGCCAAGGGTATCTTCATGTCTAGTACTCTGTGCATGTGTGTGTGTGTTTCTGTGGATGACCTACTTGTGTCTGTGTGTTGTTTCATGTATTGTTCCAGCTCTACAGCTCCAAACTGCTGCCATGCATTGTGCCATTCACAGCTAAGCAGTGAGTGGCAGAGAGAGATGCTTACTCACACCGCTGGCAGGCTGAAAATATGCACAGCTCTATATATGCCTTTGCGTGTGTGCGTGTGTGTGTGTGTGTGTGGACCGTTGGTTTGCTGATATACACTCCTAGAGGGAATTAGCACTTGAATTAATGTGGTCGGGGAGGTAGAATGAGCAAAAAGATAACATGCCCTTTTCGACTTTGTTTCTCTCGAAATTTATTACTGTAAGTTCTCTGACTCCTGGCACTTCCTGTTGCTGAAAATACCAGACCAATGATTTTTCGCAAACCCAATCTGTGCTTATTCCTGCCCCCAGAACGCCTCCCCAACCCCCCCACCCTGTTCCCATTAACATTTAATGGACCCCCTTTGGTCCCTTCATCTTGTCACATTTAACATCATCTATTCCTAGCTAGCTCTAGTCTTTGTGCCCTGGAGATGTATACATCCTCTTTCATCCAGCCTCTTTTTTGTCTTCTCTGTAACTCTGTCTGTGCCTCCTCTTCTCATTCCCTTCAACTGCCCCTCAATTCAGTACCCTTTACCACTATATTTATCCAGTTACTGCACTCACCGTTATCACACTCGCCAGATGAATGCCCCCTCTCCCTTTTTCCAATCCCCATCTCTCCTTCTCTGTCACTCTGTCTCTCTCTTTCTCTGTCTCTTTCCTTTTAACTTCCACTCCACCACTATTTCTACTTTCCTTGCTCTCTTCCCTCTCTTGAAAATAAGCCCCCTTTACCCCATTCATCTGTCTACCTTGTCCTCTTTTGTATCCCTCCTCTTCATCACTCCCCTCTCTCAATTCACCATTATTCAACAGTGTAATTTTCCTGGTTTTTAGCCATTGTTGTTGTTGACAACGACAGATAAAGGCCTCTTCTTCACACCCTGCTCTTCTTGTTCTTTTTTTTTCTCTTTGCCACTCATCACTGATCTCTCCTTCCTTCACCTTTTGCCACCCATCCAATCCTTTGCTCCATTATCTGAGATTGGTGCGTGTACAGTAGATCATTCAGGACTAGTTAATTTTTTATCCTCCCATTCTCTTTAGCACCGTCCATTTATCCATTCATTCATCCATCCATCAACTAAATTGTTTAAATCCAGTTAAAATCTACCTTGTGCACTTTTACCTCTACGCCTACTTTTTTCTCTCTTAATAATCTGCAGTGTCGCTTCCATCATCTGCACCTTCACTCCCCTCTTTCCTTATCCTTTGCTTTAACATCACTTCATCCAGCTAGTCTACAAGCAGAAACTCACAACATTTGCTATAAAATATGTAAGTTTTGCTACTCTTTTCCCATTATTTTTTAATATAAAAGTAATTTGATCTGTACCCATAAAAGACATACTAATGAAAACAAAGTAGTTGCCACGATGTTTGTTTGGCAATTACCTCTTTGTACACAATTTAAACTCAGAGTTCAAGAAATTACCATCCTATCTATGTTCTGTGTAATCTATTCTTCTTATCTCTTAAACTTCCCTTGAATATTTGTTCCGCATTTTAGACCTTGTCACACCAAATCAAAAATGATAATCTGAAGGAAATAGGGGAGCAATTTTTAAGCACATCTTTTACACCAAGCCTAGTGTGAATTTTTCGAGAAAGGATCTGCAGTAGAAAAAAAAACCCCATAAACGAAACATCTGAACATAGTCTACCTCCTCCTGTGCACTATGAATTGGAAGAGAAACTCGATGGCCTTCATGTAATTGTATTCTATATTTCTCTCCTGCTGCCTGCCCACCTTTTGTTTCATATGGCTCTCTTTTTCTCCTGATACTGATAACACACACCCACTCTCCATATTCTCCAGGTTGTCAGCACTTTTCTGCCATGTGTTTTTTTTCTCAGTTCTGTACCTGCTATCCTCTTTGTCGTACTAAAATAAAAGCTGCTTGCAGCAACAACAGCTATGAATAAAGAGTTTTTTTATTGGTATTTTACTGAATACAAAGAAGGTACAATAAAAATATTATAATGCACAATGATTAGACTTGGTCTGAGAGGCCCTGAATGTCTCTGGCTGCTCTCACCGCGACAGTTGATGCTCATTTCTTGTTTCCTTGTCTTCTTCAGCTATTCCTCCCTCCCATCCACTCTCAATCCATTCAAAAGAGACCTGATGTTGTATATCTCCTTATGTCCAAGCTCTATCCATTGCAAAGTCAGGGAAATTAATGTATCCCCTGGGAAAATCCACAGCTCTTCTGTTTACAGCCCTGGGGGCTTTTACTGCTATTACTTCACCAGGACAGATCTACGCCCTTCTCTTTCTCTCCTCCCTCACTTCTCTACACTTGCACTTCTATTTTCTTTCTCCAGATCTGGTGGAATTGGATTAGTGTCCCTGTAACAGATTCTAATGTAAATGATTAGAAGCCATTTTCCAAAAAAGAGACACAAACACACACATACAGCGCAAACTGACTGTTGCCTACCCCCAGTCTCTCTCTATCTTTTTCATATTCTCTTTGTCAGCTAGGGTAATGACCCATTTGTCAATGCTTTAATCATATTTAGAAAATGGATTGGTTGTTGTTCACTGCTAATGGCTCGGTGTGTTTGTGTTTTCAGTGCCTGTATACACGGCAGATGTCGTATTTCCCCACTTGGTGTCTCAATTGCACACAGGTGTGTGTGCATGTGTGACACTACGTGTAATTGTGTTTTTCAACGTGCTTGCATTACCGTGCATACGCATTATTGCCAGAAAGTGAGAGAGTGAAAGATATTTTATGACAGTGAGCTGATTTATCGTAATAAATGAATGCGATGAGTACAATTTAACCGGTCAGCTGTTGACACACAGACTGGCTGGCTGATTGTCCTCCATAATGAAATTGGGGAAATCATTTCGCTGTTCATCTCTCCATCACACATAACATTGGATCATATTTTAATAAAACGCTCGGGGTTGTTGCACCTCAATCATTCCAATCTGTCATTGTAAACACAGCAGTAATTGGTCTGAGGTGTACTTGTAACTGATTGACCCAATGAAGAACCATACTATTCATGGGGAACAACATTTGGGTCGATATGGATCTGTGTGGTATTCCACACATAATTTGTAGAAGCACAGAGAACTGGTGGATACAACACATTAGTGTCATATATTAAACATCATATTTACAAGTGTTTACACCATTTACCAGTAAAAGATACCCCCCACTTCTATGATGTTCTTCCCTGCGCCTGAGATAGCAGCATGTCGAGTGATGAAACAACTTAATTAGCTGCAGCTGTAAACAGAGATTTGGATGTAAGAGGAAAGGAATGGATCGAATGAGAAATGACGAGGAGTAAGACAAGTAAAAGAAGAAAAGGGAGCAAGTTGAAAATTTCATTTCAGAAGGTAAGTAAAAATGAAGACTGGAAAAAGGGGTAGAGAGATTTTTAAATCAATGTATTGCGGTGAAGAGCACTGGAAAATGAAGGGAGGATAAAGGCCTGTAGAGACAGATGCAGACAAATGCAAATTAGCGTGCAGGAGAGGGAGAGGGTGAAGGCAATGAAAGGAGGGAGGGAACGAGAGATGGATGAATTATGGAAAGACTGTGGGGAACTCTATAATGATACATGACTCTATCAGAGTTACTTCAATGAGAAAGAAAGTGTCTGCTCCCTCGATGACAGAGGTGGGAACAGAGTGAGAAACAATAGAGAGCAGTTGACATGCATGTAATGGAAGGTTAGAGTGATTAACCAAAATTAATTAATTGAATAATTTAAGCAGAAAAATACATTGCACCGAGACGTAAGAGGAAGAGATCGCAGTTGAATTCCTCTTAATGACAGTAAACAACAGGCTGCATATTTCATGCATATATATTTAATTGAGCCACCAGCTAATTGATGTTGTGTTTTAATTGGTTTATGCAGAACTCACCTTCGACGAGCGCATGATTACTTAGGTCTCGAATGATTTTGTTCTGAGCTCATTTTGGAAACATTTTTAAAATTTTCCAAGTTCCCTTACTCCTCAAACTCATACATTTAATATTGGTATGAAAAATACCCTGCCTCATTATCCAAAGCCTTGATATGGATAAATCAAAGATATGGATAAATCATCAAAGTTTGCAAACACACACACACACATACACTCATCAGGTATTCCACCCTGGGCAAAAAATGCCACAGGAGGTTCATATATGCTGCTGTTTTTAATTGAAAACGAAGGAATATAGCTCTCTGGCCTTCATAAGCAATGAGATGAGTCAGTTGTGATATGATGTACACACACACACACACACACACATACTCACACATGCACAGACAGTGCTAATGTATGCATCCAGCTGCCCATGGCTGCTTGTATCAAATTCCAAATCCTGGTGCTGGCACACAAGACTGTAAAGGGATCTGTAGCCCCTTCCCTCCAGGCAACTATCCAGCACAACATGCCAGCCAGTGTATTGTGTTCTGCCACTACAGACCTCTTTGCTCTCCTTTCCCTGTGCTTGTCTGGTCAGCTCATCACACAGTATCAACTATTTTCTCTCCTGGCTTTCTAAAGGTGCAGTGACCTTCCAAACAAGTCAAACTAGCTGCAGGTGTAGTTGTCCAAATAATTGGTGTACTCTTTCCTCTACTCACTGTAATTGTTGTTAAATTATACTCCTGACATCTTCTCTATTTTTCCCTAGAATTTTACTCTTAAGTGATTCATATGGGCACAAATATCTGGGCCTTTCCTGTCCTATAAATTGAATCTCAATATTATGCTGTTGCATTTACTGAGACTGGAAGATTGTATCACCTAAATGCATAAAATGGTCAAACAAGGAGTAGGCAAAAGTGGCTTTGCAGATATGGTGTGTGTTCTAAGTTGTAAGCAAAGGAGACACGGACTACACTCTTATAACTCCTATGCAATCTTTTTATTTAAAGTTCTATAGATTAGCATTCAACACATCTTACTTTGTTCAGGAGGTTTGAGCTGTGAAAATAAATCAACTGAGACCAGCAAATATCCATCTGTTTAAATTAAATGTGTTTGTTTTTAGCAGGAACACTGAAAATATCATTGATGGTATTACAGCTCATGCAAAAGATCTCAACCAATGAGAGAACAACATGAACATCAGCCAGTTGAGTTCACCTTCTCATTAATCCAACATTCAGAACAACTCTACAACATTATTATAAAACATTAAGGACAGAGTGACATTGTCTGTATAGTAATGTCTATCAAGATGGCTAAAGTCAGATCAGCTATAACCATCTTAGCAGGCTGGAAATATATTTGGCAGCTAACCAGCAATGTTGTAGTCACTTCTGGTCAGAGTGACCTGGTACAGTAAGCTGGTCACTCTGAAGATACCTCAGAACCTCTTCTTGGGGCTGCAGCCATGTTTAATGATGAAAATAGTGAAACACTGTTAGATATGTTATGTCATGCATTGCCAAATCATCTTAACAAGAGACATTATTTATGCTAGCCCGTTGAGTCAGTTTTCTCTTTCTGTGACCTAGTTGGTATTTCTGTATTGTGGGACCCTGCAGAGTTCAAAGTTATGACAGGACGCAGATCCTTTGTTGTGGTGGAAATGTGCCTCTACCTGCAAAGAAAACAGAAGAAGTCGCTTTATAATCACATACACTGCTGTGCTTAGCAGAGCCCTGTCCACAGAAGTTTGGTTAACCTCTCGGTCACAATATTCTGGTTATTATTTTAACTATTGTAGAAATTTAATTCTTGGTGTTTCAGAGTTTACAACAAGTTTCACAATGGTAAAAACTGGAAACTAGAACATTATGTAAGGGAGCCATCTTACAGGGTACATGGCCAGTTAACAGTGATCTTTTGTGCCTTTTTATGTCTTACAGAAAGCGTCATCTTGTGATGCAGCAGTGAAAAGTTTTCTGAGTTAGAGTTAGATGTTTGTCTAAAAATGTATAAATGCTAAAATGAAAATGTTTTTTTAACTTTCAACTATTTACCATCAGACATGTTTTTATACTGAAATAAAAAGTTTTGCTTCACAGGCCCCTCAGTGGTTCATGTATTGGACTCAGTGTGAGTCGTGACAGCAAAATGAACACCAGAAATGGCGGAGCATAAAATCATATGATGTAACAAGGTCTTAAGTTCTTAAATAACTTTTCACCATTTTTGTATTATTAGTTAATACTAACTTGTAGACAGAAATTCCGAAGATTTCTTGTCATCAGAAGGTTTTTAGCAGTGATCCATCAAACTAACTGACTACATATTATGACTGTTGCTTTTCTGATAATTTAAGAACTTATTGTATTTTAAGAATTTAATGTAAGAACAACATCATTATCCGCTATTAAAGATTCTGGTGTCTCTCACTGCCATAGATCGGGTAATCTGATGAGCTAGACATCTTCTACCAGTTGATCAGATGGCAGCAGACACACACACGTTGGCTCCTTGTAGCTCACTCTGAACACAACAGAAAAAAGCTTTAGTGATCAGTTCACTGAAGGTATCAGGTTCTAAATATGTGCAGCTATAGGCAAATCTACAGTATCCTATCACAGTAGGTATAAAGAGGTGGTTTTATTATCAGCCTAGAAAGAAAAATACATGCAGGCTGTAGTTTATCTCTCTCACTAATATACAGACATGTACAACCTGTTCATTTCCAGCAGGCTCCAATGTTACAGTAACACACATACACATTCTTGTTTACAGAGACAGGCTAGACACAAATGCTAGCTAACTCCTAACAGTAAAATACAGATGAGACGGACACACATTCATTGTAATAATATTAGCAATAAACATAATTTGATAGCCTCCCAGCACCATAATGTTATGGCCCACTGAGGTACTGACGAGATGCCGGTCTGTTCTATCAGACTTGTCTACTAATGTTAGGCAAATTCAAGCCACAGTCACTCACACAGCTGCATGTAAGGGAGGTGGGAGCAAAGTGAATAAACACCGTTAAAAAGTCTATTACTCATCCAGTGGAAACGTGAGGGAGTTAAATGACCACTGATGGAAACAATATTTGATTTAAAAGCATATGCAATTATGTAATCTGAGAAGTTATAGGGCAATACTTCCCTATTTTAAATCACACCCATATTTATAATGCTAGCTATTAAACAAACCATTAATACCTTGTCCCTATTCATGTGGGTTAACGTTATGTCCTCTTTTGGGGCTTCTCTCGACAGTAGAAAGTATTGAGATCCTCCTCCATGGCACGTCTTTCTAGAATAAACATTATAACGTTAATGGCCGGTCACCGGGACCAGCAATATTTTCTTTAGACCTTGGTCTAATGATAGATCAGGAAGAATATAACATTAGCATAGTTAAGAATCACTTAGCTAGCTTTTTAGTCTAAGGAGCGTTAAAGCTAATGATACAGACACGAATGTTAGCTAATGCTAATAACTAACTAGCTTACTAATGTAAGCTAGTTAGCTTTGCTCAGTAAGCTCACAAAAGTTGCTAATAAAATTAACAGACTTTGAAAAGGGTAACATTAGTGTTAATAGTAAAGTTACTAAAGCTGTAACGGTAATAGTATTGAAGAACTTACCATAAATTTCTTCTGTAACGTTACGAATGATAATACTTTGAAAGTGGCTCCAGGCGACTGTTAACACCGGTTCGCTCTCTTCTTCTTCTCCCTTGGGTTTCGACCGAAAGTACTTTTTTCCATTCAAAACATTCTTGAGAGAACGCAAAAGTTTTGCAAGTGAACACAAAAAATTTTCAGGGCAAGGCAAATGTTTCTCAGGAGAACACAAAATAATTTTATTTCTATTTTTTTCATCTATTTTTTTTTCTCCCTCATGTCCCTTAGGGGCTCCGTAAAATCCAGTACAAGACTCAAATTGGAAATTCCAGTTCATGAATGTGATTATGTGAAATAATTGCCTAAGGGGATGTACAGGAACAGTTAATGTAAATAATTTAAAGAATTTTAAACTGCAGTAAAGTAATTGATGCACAATTTGATTCTGTGGTATATTTTCCACTATAACAAGCATATTCAGAGTACAACGCAGTGATTAGTCCTCAGTTTACGTACAAGTGTACTAAACGTGCTTGAGCCCTGACTTACCAGTGGATTGGAAAACTTTCAGATTTGGGAGCATGGCAGCCTCCAACAAACAATAAACTGATTCAACACCTTATTCAACTTCAATGAACTGTAGTTTGTGACTGCAAAAATCCCACCTGATGCTTTAAAAAAATGGTGGTATGACTGGGAAACAGATTTGCACGTTCGTACAAGTGTGCAGGTAAATCAGTGAGAGAGAAGAGAGAGAGCAGAGGTGGGCCACAACACTTGCTGCAACTCAGAGTCACATATGCCAGTTACTATCCAAATGATTGACTGAACATAAGTGTGTGGGTAGCAAGCTTACTGTAAGTGAAAGTGACATTATTAACAGCCTGTTAGCTTGATGGAGGCACAGAGATTATGTTAAGTACTATAATAACACATCATTAATTGATTGTTACCTTTATAAGAATAATTGAGTGGTTGCAGTGTCAACACTGCTACCAACAAAACATTAATCTCATATTGTTTTTTTTTTTTCTAAAAGTAAATGTGTAGAAATGTACCAGAGAGAGCTGCAAGGATTAGTCCAATAATAGATTAGTCAATCAACAGAAAATTAATCAATCAGTCTTTTTAGTCACTTTTCAAGCAATAATGCCAAACATTTACTATTCCCAGCATCTCAAATATGAGGCTTTTCTCTCTCATTAATGATAGCAAACTGAGTATCTTTGGGTTTTGAATATTTGAACACATCTCACTGGGCTGTGGGAAACAAGTATTTTCCACTCTTTTCTGACATTTTATAGACCAAACCATTGATCTTTAATTTGACAAAGTGATCATTTTCCAAAGGTTCTGGCTGTGTCTGTAATCACTCTCTATTTGCTACAATATATAGTACACTACATTTACCCTCTGCAAGTGTGAAACTCTTGCTAACAATCCCACAGAGCTTGTGAACCTTCACTTGCCGAAGCTGGGAAAATGAAACCAGCTTTAATGATAGTCTGTAACATTAGCTATAGTAAACAAGCTTTGTCTGAAGTAGACCATTTTAAACAAATCTAACTAATGCTAACCTAAGCAAACCTGATAACCTGCTAATGCTTTTTGAGAGGATTTTCCAAAAACACATTTAAAAGATATACAGTACCAGTCAAAAGTTTAGACACACTTTCTCATTCAAAAAACTTTTGACTGGTACCGTATGTGGAAAATTGAAATGAAATTGGTAGGTAAGGGTTAGATGAGCTTGTTTTTCATATTAGTAGTATAATCTTCAGTCCTCTCTCTCCCGTGCACATGTTTGTGTGTGTATGGAGTATGGAGATGTAATTACTCAGCCAAGTGGAATCAAACCTTGGAACAGAAGGTTTGAGTCCACTTGGGAGCCACACACTGTATACTCAAGCAGTATATACGGTATGTTCTCTGTGGCACTTGAGATAAAAGCCTCCCCATTTGGCATCCATGAGAGATCAGACAGAGAGACAAGGGCCATGCGGTGAAAAGGTTATTTGGGGTTATAATACTACTCAACCTGCCTCTGATGAAAAGAGAGGGGGAAAATGAGAGGGCTTTGAAGTGCTAGTGCCTAGCTAAAGGCTACATTCACCTTTTATTTCACAGAAGAGCCAGATGGAGGGAGAGCACGGACAGGAAGGAAAGAAAACAGACAGATGAGAGTGTGTGAGAGAGATTGGGAAAAAAGAGAGATTTATACAGTCTGACATATAAAGTTAAAGGTATACTATACAGGATTTTACTAAAAAAAACAATGTATAGACACATAAAAGTAATCCCTCTCAATCATCACTTATGACCCACTAGAATTGTGTGGCAATGTATTCATTTATTCTTTTGGGACGCTTCTGGGCTGCAACCTTTGGGCAGTGGGTATGTAGCATGCAGGGTGTGAGGTCCGAACTGGTAGTGTAGCGACCATGTTACATTGCTGTGTTTTTCTTTGATTCAGTGCCTCCCCTGCTTCTCCGTCTCCCTCCTCTGCTGTCGGTGTGTCTGTTTGACTGACGCTCACAAATGCAGAGCAGAGAGTGGGTGTGTTTATTTGTGTTTTAGAACGTAACTGCTGCGAAACAATCAGAAAATAATGTTTTATTACTCTGATTCACGGCTCGGTTCTCGCCAGCACCGCTCGCTCTCTTCATTCACTCTCTAGCTTGCTCGACCACCTCTCTTTCGCTCCCTCTCTCTCTCTCTCTCTCTATCTCTCTCTCTCTCGCTTGTTGAGCTGGGGAGGAGGGGCCAACTTTGAACGCTGTGTGTTTACAAACACCAACCAACAATTCCTGCATAGTATACCTTTAAGGCAGACAGAGAGATGCATACAAAGATACGATATACAAAGAGAATGAGGGAGATGAGAACTGATACAGCGAAAGAGACAGCAGGGCGAAAAAAAGAGATTAAAGAGTGTCGGGGTAATGGCAGACACAGAGAAAGAGAGAGAGAGAGAGAGATCTATCTTTCCTCTGATGCATTCCAATTGTATTTGCACTCTTTTGCAAGATTGTGGATCTGACATTCATGCCAAGAAAGCATATTGAACTGAACTGAACTGAACTGAACTGAACTGAACCGGCCCCACTCTGGCAGACAGTTAACACTGCAACTCTCCCGGCCTCTACATGCAAATGATTCGCAGAGCTGCTCCACTGCTGTGAATGTGTTGTTCAATACGGACTTTGCAGATACACTGTGCGCATGTGGGTCTGTGACTACATCAGGACCGCATGTGTGTATGTGTATGCCCATGTTTGAACCGTGTATTCCCGTGTGTGTTTTTCACTGTGAAGTCCTTCATAGAGACAGTGCCTCAAAGCGGAAGAGATACCAGCAGTTCACAAGTCTTCTTCAATGCGCCACAATGACATTCTAAACTGTAGTTGAACGGGATATCTACAGTAATACAAACTATAAAGACACAGAGACCGGTACACAGAGTACACACACTTTACACACACCCAATGTCCCAGAAAACTAAATTGAGAAAAATATACAAGAGCACCGCAGCCAAACCCATGTCATCACTTTCTCAGTCTCTCCCTCTCTATTTCTCTCTCTCGCTCTCTCTCCCCCCCCTCCCGACAGCGTGCTTGATAACTTTTAGGTTGCTGTAACAAGAATGAATGAGCTCAGAGGGAGGAAAAAATATGTGCGTGCTCGTGTGTGTTTACAAATTTCTGCTCTGTGAATGTGTTTGCCACTGTGTGCTTGTTCCCAGATCTTTCGTTTTTTGTTTGTGTGTGTCTCTCTGTTCCTGTACTGTATACGCTGTGTGCATGGTGTGTGACTCTGCATGTGTGCGCCACATGACAGATGGCAGGCCCCCCTCTGAAGACCTAGAGAGAAGAGAGGAGCAAGGGACTGATGTGTTTCAAGTTGAAAAGAGACAGCGAAATCTGTTCAAAGTACTCAGTAAAGCCCCTCTGCTGTCACTCTGTTGATCCGTAATTGAATGAGCAAATGTTTATAGCCAATCACACAGCATGAAAACATTTACAAACAGACATGCTTTGTGTTTTTTGGGTCCTTCACTCTAGTTGTGTCTGATAAATATCCATTTTCATTAAAGTAGCTGTCAGCTTTGGCTTTAATGATCCTGATGTAAATCCGTGATGATCCCTGTGATAGCTGTTGGCATGTTGAAAGGCTTGTGCACATTCTATTCTGTCAAGGCCTTTAGTCTAGTCTGGATTCTTCACTCTTTCTTCTCTGTCTCTGTCTGAGTACTGAATTATGAATTGTTCAATGGCACACGTCATTCACTCCCACAACAACTGACCCTGAGCTACAAAGTCAAATAAGTGATGTGAGGGTGTTTCACTAGGGTGTGTGTGTGTATGTCTGTGTGTGTGCCAGTATGAGGCAGATTGTCACTGCTGGAAAAATGAAGGAACACGATTATTTTTTGTGTCCAATAGCTGTAACTTTTAAAGATTTGAGATTGTGAGAATTTCATTGGAGACATCTTTAAATAAATGCGGTCTCCAAAAGACATTACATATCTTTTTTGAGATAAATTGTTGCAGCAAACTACTATAACAAAAGGAAACTGTGTGTGGGTGGTTGTTATTCTAATGCATGCTAAATGATTAGTGGATGAAGCATTAGTGTTCACAAATGTATATGTGTATATGTATGTGCTTGTTGGTGGCTGTGTCTCAGTGGATTTCTGTGTGTGTGTGAGCCTTGACAGCTTGTGCACAGTTTGGGGAAAATGTTAATTGCATCGAGTGAGTGTGTTTTTGTATGAGAGAGAGTGACATAAATGAAGAGAGAGAGACTCATAGTGTGCTGAATATGTTCCCGAATTCTAAACGGACTGCATTTATATAGCACATTTATCCAAAGTGACCATGCAAGGCGCTGGCCTAATTATCGGAAGCAATTTAGGATTCAGTGTTGTGCCCAAGGACATGTGGACAGGAGGAGCTGAGGATCGAACCACCAACCCCATGATTAATTGACAAACCACTCTACCTGTTAAGCCACAGTCACCCCTCTAAAAACTGTAATTAGATGGTATTTGATATACAGTACCAGCAATGTCTGTATTCGTGCTGAGTACAGTGAGTGTTACGGTAAAGAGAGTTACAGTATGCTTCTGTCTTTCTATAGTTGTTCTTCGCTATTGAAAGAAAATACTTGTGTGTTAAAAGTGCCAAATTACATATGTGTAGTAATGTGTGCGATGCAGTGTGTATGTGCATGTTAAAAGTTGTGGAAATTTTGGTTTAATCTATTAGAGACACTGTCTCTGGCTGATTTAATGTTGATCATAAAGGCATCAATTAATAACTCCTTGAAAAAACAAAACCAGAAGATAAAACCTCATGAGGTGTCACTAAGCAACAATGAAACAACTAAGAGAAGTGCTCATAGTACATGTACATGTACATATACTTGATACTAACAGCGGAGATGATTCTGCACCAAGTGGTGAGGAAATATCTAAGTAATGGAAACAACAGATATTGAATAATAGTTAGAGGTATTAACTTCTATTGAACTGCAGATAATACCCCACTCAATAACACCACTGGTTTCACAGGTTCAGGTTTCAGCTGACTGATACTTATAACTACTTAGACAACAGTGACTGCAAACAACAATGGGATGACAATGATGACAATAACAGCTTTTAGCACTGTGCTGCTTAGTGGCAGCACAGCCTGGTGGGAACGGGACAAGAGACAAACCACTACTGAGTCTCAGACAGCATAGTCCCACACATGGGCGCTCACACACCGACACACAAACACACGCCAATTAGTGACAGACATTGCAATTGCATCTCATAAGGATAGCAAAGCCTCATTAAAAATGACATTAATTCACCATACTGTGTATTGAAAGAGAATAACAAATGTATTTTTTTGGTGTTTCATTTCTTAAAAATTAATTTGACGCATTTACCAAAACACTGATTGCTTTAATGAGTGGCATATTGTTGAGTAGTTGTTTGTGTGACCTCCTGATGGAAACTAATTGACTTTGAGGCTAAAACTTTGATTGGAAATGTTGTCTTGCTTGAACATCCCTCTGGCAGAACTGAATTGAGAAGTTAGATTCTGGGTAAGTTTTCCATAGTGTCTATGTACTGTAAAACTTTTTGTTGTTGTTGTTTTCCATGAAGTGCTGGAGTGAATTGTTGTGTGGAAAAGAAAAAAAAAGGACAATTGCTTGGGGAAAATTTGAGAGGGAAATTGCTTATTTTTTATCTTACTTTATTATGACTCTGCGACTAATGCAAAAACAATTAACAAAACCAATCACACACACATAATTGCCAAATATTGTGGCTATAAATAATTTTATACACTGTAAATAACTTCCTGTCCTCTTTCACTCCTCAGACTTTCTGGACAAAGGGAGCATCATTCAGTGGTTGTTGTTTTGTTCATTGAATTAATTCAAATTCAAAATAAAGTTACTGGAATGAACAACAGGTAAACCTGTGTTTTCAAATACAAAGCAGTGATGTAATATGATATATTTATGAAAAACACCAGAGAAGTACAGTAAATTCTTCAATAGTGTAAGGGAATCTGGGTTTTATTTCAGACCAACACTTATTTAAAGTATACATCAATGACCTGTACATTTTATCTACTCTAATTTTCCCTGTAAATTCAGTGTATAATTATAAATATCTAATAAAAAGCCACCCAGTGGTTCAGGGCCATAATCCCTACCATTTTCTTCTATTGTTGAGTCTCACTGAGAACAGCTAAACATCCTGAATCAATTTGCAGAATCAATCAGAGTGAATTAATCTGATCTGGTGAGTATAGCATGTCCTGTTGCTGTTGTATTGATGCTATTAATGCTGTGGAAGTGCAAAATCAACTGAATTTAAAATGCGAGCCATTATAGCGCAGAATTTTGACTGGTTTCTCAGTGACTGATCGCATGCATACAGGGGCTTGTGGTCAATGTCTAATAATACTTCTATGTGCACAGTTTGTGTTTGTATTCCATGTTGAGCGGCTATAAATTAAAAGTCAAGTCTGTTGTTTCTTCTTCCATCAGTGTTAACGACCTCATAATGTTGCTGGATGCGTTGCATACCGCTAGATCGATGAGTGTGATTACTACATCCTCAGCCACAAACAAAAGACAGACTTGTAGGAGTCTGTCTTTCGGGAGCACAGAAAGCTGGAGCTCAGTGATGGAGAGAGATGACAAGTAAGTGAGAGAGAGAAATGGCATACAGAAACAATGAAGGAGTGCAGGAGGGAGAGTTAGAAAGAGAATAACGGCACTGTGACATTGTAGTGAGACACAGAGTGAGACGTGACAGGAGCTGAACAATGCTGAGTGACAGAAAAAATTATGCCAGAGAAATGAAAGTCAAATATCTGGACCCTCCTGGTGTTTTGTTACATTTTATTCACAAAACATGAATATGAAGATGTAACAGATGTAACAAAGCTCTACATGAACACATGATTTTCTCACCAGTGACAAAAAACAGCAATGTTAATTGAACAATTGTGTTTATACCAACATTATACAACATATTTGTTTGTATTGTCATTAACACATTTAATCTAGAGTGATAACCATGAAAAATTGTTGGGCGATATGGCCAAAAATGTTATGACAACAAAGAAATTTCATATCAGTCGATATTGATAATTATCACAATAAATGTCAAATATTTTTTTCTTTCAAGTTTAAAGGCTGATTTTTGCTCCTGAGTGAAAGTTAATTGTGGTTTTAAATTATTCTTTATGGTCAAAATATGACAAACATTTGCCAAATAGTGGAATATTTCACAAATGTGAGGTAGAACAATCAAAACAATTATTAAGATAAAATCTTTTTTCAACATCAAAATATGCACGAGTAAAATTAAGGAAAATCCTTTTTCAGTTCTTTTTCCTAAACAAAATAGATATCTGAATAGAAAAATTAAGTGCTGCAGTGTGATACAGCACACATGTAAAATGACTCAGACTGTAGTTACATGTCCAGTTAAACACAATAATGTAAGTGTAGCAAAGGTTATTTTTCATTGCTACAAATTACAAATGTCCCCTAAACGCCTCACATGCAGACTATCGGTTGATGCTACAATTTACTGATGTTCCCCAAATACCTCATATGGAGGCTACTGCTACTGGTAGCATTTTTTTTTTTTGCTTTCAACTCAGTTAATTTTGCACTTTTCTTCATTACAGCAGCTAATTACCTTCTATACATTTAAACTTACACTAATGCTGCTCAAACACTCATAGCTCTCCCCTTCTTTTAGTGACTTTCTCACTAATCCCACAGTTGTTTACAAGCTATTCAGATCTGCTAATTACTTTAGCTTAACAGCTAGCAATGGCGTCTCTCTCTCCTCTCACTCTCCTGCTCTCTCTTGCTTGGTGTGTCTCATGTTTAGCTATTCCTCTGCGTCCTTTAGTAATAATGGTACATGTTATAGATGTAGTTTATTTGCCGTGATGGAGGCGAGGCTCAGTGAATTAGAAGTGCAGCCCCACATCATGGAAACCCAGTTTTTATCTGCTGTAGTAAACCAGCCGACCCAGCCTCTCAGTTTAATTATATCCAACATTTATCGAACATTTGTTATATTTCTATCAAGGAAAATTATATCAAGATAATTATTGTTATTGTTTTATCGCCCTGCCCTTCATTAATTATGTTTTTATCTGTGTGTCATTTCTTGTTACTTAATCATTGACACAATTAATGCTCTGTCATTCAACCCCTCTTTTCATTCTCCATCAGTGGGCCTTTTTAGATGTTGCTTTTTTACATGTTTGTAGATCACAATTATTTTTGCCATAAGAGCATGGTTAAAGTTCATATTTTCATGTGAGCAGTAACAAAAAGTCACAGGGGTTAAATTGTGTCATTTTTGAAAATAAAACATGGCTGGATAGTTTAAGAACCCACTCGTTTTTATCTCATGTGTTGCTATATGTTCTGTGTAGAACTTCAACACAATGTCTCTGTTTCTGCTGTGCAGATCAGGCTCATTGTGGTATGTTGCATTACATGACTTATTTATACATCACAATGTTCAGCATATTGCAGAACAGGTTTGACAGCTGTCTAAGGCAATCTCACATGATTAACAAGAGCATCGTTGTCAGAAGCTCAGGGGAACACAAAACAGTCTGAGCTATAAAAATTAACCACAATAAGAAGAAAACTAAAAAATACCACCTGGCGATTGTATGCCTCCGCCAACCAGTCAAGTTGCAGTTCACATCTATGTCTGTCCAGACTCATGATATTTGTAGTGAAGACTTTGAAGGAATTTCATAGAACAATCACCACAGTTTTAAGGTGGGTGCCCAACATTAGTGTCGCCAACTCAGTATCTGACCAAATGTGACCAAATGTGAAATATGGTCACAATCTCCCCTTCTCCCCAGAGTTACGGTGTTGAATAATGGCCAGAGAAGTGTTTTTGCAGAACATTATGATGTCACAGTGAAGTTAACCTTTGGCCTTTTGGATATAAAATGCCATCACCTCATCATTTTATCCTGTTAGACAGTTGTGTGAAATTTTGTCATAATTAGCGTATGAATTCTTGAGTTATGGCCAAAAACATGTTTTTGTAACCTTTGCCTTTGACCACCAAATTGTAATCACTTCATCCTTGAGTCCAAGTGGACGTTTGTTCCAAATTTGAAAGAATTCCCTAAAGGCGTTCCTGAGATACTGCATTCACAAGAATGGGATGGACGGACAGCCTGAAACTATAATGCCTCCAGCCATGGCTGTCACTGGTGCAGTGGCATAAAAAAAAGTCTAAGTCAGAGGTTATCAATGAAAAGGAATGGGAGTACAAATAAAACAGACTCAATCAAGAATGGATTACAAACAGAATAATTCATCCAGCTGTTTTGCACTAAAAAGGGGGATTTTGGGAAAGTCTGGCTCAGCTTCTGTTTGTCTAATATTGCTTCACCCAAGATTGCCTGTTAATCTAGCTAATGCCAAAGTATAATGTTTTCTCATGTATGTGTGTGCATGGTTGTGTTGGAGTACTATATGAGGGATGCAGGGGTGTGGAGTAGACAATAAAGACACTGACTGTGCTGCTAAGGAGACATCCTAATTTGTCACACTAATATCTTCTGCAAGCAGACTCTACACTTGTCACTGTAACTTAAGTCAATACAGCGTTTAAAATGAGATCAAAGAGACATATTCTGGGCTCTTACAAACACAAGTGAACAGAACAACATATACATTCAAATTATATACCAAGAATAGAAAACACATACAAGCAGCTACACTGCACATACACAGACACCCACACACATACACACAACACTATCCGTGCAGATTTTGAGCCAAATCCACAAAGAATGGATTGTGTCCGCTAATAGCACCATGAATTGCGCAGCATTTTCACCCACAATCTGCCCCGTTTTAAGGTCCTATTGACAAAAGACTTTGCACTACTGATATGCTGGCGCTATGTTGAGTGCAAGTTGCCCTTGTTTTGCGTCTGATTGAGTGAGCGGAGCGGTTTCCATTGTTTCAGGCTTTTCTCTACATTTCAGCACACAGATTGGTCCATAATGAAAACTGCAGAGAGCACAAAAGCCTCAAACTACGTGTCTTTAATTAGCAGAAGTGCGCACGCACAAAGCTCTCCACAATCACAAACCAACTTGGATGTATTTTGCTTCTTTTCCTTCTCTAGTATTTCGCTTCTATAACATAATCTACTGAAATGTCAAATGTCAAAATACAGCCATTGACTCAGGCAGGTCTGAAATGTGTTCGATTAATGTCTGAATCTTGCAATAATGTTATTCAGGTGTCACTGAATGTATCTGGGATTTCGCAGAAACATCAGTGCTGATGTTTTGTTTGTTGCCCATAGTTAGCTGTGTGTCACAGCTGGCTGCAGCAAGTGTAAGTGCGTCTCCAAACTGAGAAAGACGCTGTGCGCATTTACATACGTGGCACAGCAGCAGTAACTTGTCTGTTTGGACCGGATTGGTCAGGATCTCACAGCAATTAATGTTCTCTGTTCTGCTTCACATCTATGCAGGTCAGCTGTTACACACAGATTCCAGGTTTATAAGGTGGAATTGTTTGTAATAAAGCCGCCCTTATGGCTGAATCCTGAGCTCCATCAGAGCTATCAGGACATTTTTATTTTTAAGTAGCTGAAAGTCTGAGATAAGCCTACCACCCCATACCCACTTGATCCTCACCAATGTCTGACTGAAGATTTTGCCCTTGATATCATTCAATATCAATTCAATATCATTCAAGCCTCACAAGCTTGAAGATTTGAAGAGAGAGACAGAGAAAGATTGAGTGAGGAGTGAGTGTGCGCGTGACACTAATAACTCCACCCTAATTGCATGTGCTGGCTCTTTTTGCAACAAGGCTTTTTTACATAGAAAGGGGCCAATTTTGCGCCAAATGTATGAGTATTACCCAATTTACATACATGCAGATGGCACAGGCGCACCATGACGCTATTTACTTGGCAGCGCAGTTTGCGGTGCATTTCACCCTTTGTGGGTGCTTCGTGAATTACACGCTATCTTTGTCTCATTTGCACAGGTTTAACGGTCACAAAAGCCGCACAATCCTTTCATGGATTTGGCCCTTTGTGTTTAACAGCAGCCAAGTCAAATCAAGTCGAGTCAATTTTATTATATAAAGGTATCTCAGGGCACTTTTCACATAAAGCAGGTTTAGACCTTTAATTTACAGACACCCAACATTCCCCCATGAGCAAGTACTTGGCAACAGCGGTGAGGAAGTTTACTGCATCCATAACAAAATTCTCAATGCTTGCAAGCAACACTGCTCGCTGTGTAGCAACAAATTTCCAACTATATCTCTCTGTCTCAAGGGCATAAACATAGCTTGAGTTTTACACATCAAACATTAGCAGGGGACCATCAGTCTAAGTAAAATACAAATGGACTTTATGGCAATGAACAACAGCATTTGAATCCCAATATATAATCTGAACGTATAATATATGTAAATATCATGCCTGGGAAATTTTGCAAATGAACAGGTACATTTTTGAGAATGATATTGGTTTGTTTATTCCTACAGGGAAAATGGACTGACTTCATATTTTCCAACACTGTTGTTTACATTCATTCAGCTACATTGAGGTCTCTAATAGAGTGATCATCTCCATTGGGAACGAATTTGACGACGATTTTTTTTAGAGCGTATCTTATTTCTGTATACAGTTTGCATATCCTCCTAAAGCAAGGAATATAATTTATTCCATGTGACTTTTTCTCTCTTTCTCTCTTAAACTGTCTTAAGACAGCGAGCAGTTTCCGCCGCCTTCATCATTTTCGGTGTAAATATGTTGGCAGCTGAGCGGCAGCAGCAAGGAGAGGGAGGGCAGCTGCCACTCTCGTGGACGCACACAGCTATTTGCTGCTGTCTGAGCTGATGGCTCAACTTTTTCTAAGTTGCCACTATGGATCGCAGTATAGCCATGATAACCATAGAAACCACAGTGAGAAAAATGATACAGGAGCTAATTTTATTTGACTTACAGCACCAGTCAAGAGTTTGGACACACGTTCTTATTCAAGAGATGGGAAGGTGTGTCCAAACTTTTGACTGGACCTGCATGTTTTACTTTATTTTAGCTATCTGTGTTCTCTGAATTTTTCACCTCTTCACCAGCAGTGAACAAATATATCAATGAAGAGAAACGATCTGCTTCAAAGTTTGATTCTCAGGTCAGGGCCAATAAACAGCAGTTGTGAGATTAGTTAGCAATATATTACTATATTAATCACGTCACATAAATTGTGTCATGTTGCTAACCATTTACTCTATTTTAAGCAACAACCTGCTCTCTTTAGCTCTGTGATTAGATTAGACGAAGTGCAGCAGCCTGTGGTGTATGGTACAGGCTATTACTTGTTAGTATAGGATTGGAGGCAGCTGCCTGTAGCTGCAGCAGCAGTGTTACGCTCTGCTGCCGTTGATTCAAAATACAGAACATCAGTGTCTCTGGGCGACAGACACATTGGTAACCACTCGCTGTATGAGAGCCTTTAGGCAAATATTTCTTAACAGCTAAGACTGCTTAATTTTGGTCTATTGAATAAACTGCTGGGAACTTCACATGTGTGAGCAATACAAAATTAGACAGCAACATATAAAGTACATCCATCCAAGTATAACTAGAGGCAAATTTCATTACATTTTAATGAAGTTTTTTTTTTTTTTTTTGAGATTGACCTTACTCGGATATAAGAAACATTTTAAATTTCAAAAGTTCACTTCATGGTACTTCACTTCCACAAAAGTCAATTTAAAATGCATGACATGAACTACTGACTTTTAAAGACAGTTTTTTTTAGAAAATAAAGCGGGAGCCTTAGGGATACACATTAACATAACGCCTTGGTCATGTAAGGTTATGTATTTAAAGCAGCATTACTCTACTCATTACTCTGTAATTTTTGAAGCCTGTAATTTAAAAACAATAGTCTTGTACAGTACTTGTCATGCATATTATTCACAAAATGATAGATGGATGATTTATCCTTTTGTCCTTGCCTCCAGCAAATCAAAACAAATTACTTTGTCATGTTGTAAATAGTAAATGAGTGTGTACATGTACGTGCTGTGATTGTGTATACTGACATATTTTTGTGAATATACCAGGGGACATTATGATTGTATGGTATCTCTCCTAGAATAGAATAGAGTAGAATAGACCTTCACCTACATTTGCTGGTCCCAGTGCCTTGGCCCCTGTTACTATTTTCATCCTTTTCTGACATATGTTTCTCCCTCTCCCTACTCCATCCTTCCCTCTCTCTCCCACCCACCCCTACTCACTGGTTTTCTCGCTGTTTTTTTTTTTTACTCTCTCTCTATTTCATCCTGCAACTGTTGTCCTTTTTGCTCTCTTCCCACTCCCTACCACCTGTCTGTCCCCCTCTCTAAAATCTCTCCTCTATAATCTCTCTCCCACTCGCTCCCCTTTCCTGCCCCACTCTGTGCAAAAAATCAGACAGATGCTAAGGTTTAATGCTTTAATTTGGCTGGCTGTCAGCCCTTCAATCTCTTTGATACTTGTACACCTAGTCCCATCGAAGACACTGTGATCCAATTTGGGCATGCTGGCATCCGCTCAGACAAACGGTTGTTTGTGAGACAGCACAGTTTTTTTTTTTTTCTCCTCTGTGCTGTTTTGCATGTGTTGGCATGTTCGTAAGGGTGCATGTCTTTGTTTATTTCGCTGCATGTATGTGTGTTGTTGCGTTGGAGGGCAGTCAGAGACACAAAGAGAAAAGGAGAGATTTGTCATTTGGCAGCACAAATTTCATGTAATTAATGCTGCCAGTTTAAGAAGTGCAGTGTTTGAAATGTTTACCAGAGAAGCAAGCACAGCCCTGGAGCAGCACAGCACAGTGTTATCTGAAAAAGGGGTTGGAGGAGAGTGAATATACCTTATTGTTAGTAGGAGGGAGGAAGACCTTATTAGCAGGTGGACTTTGGATGTGTTCCAACAACGGAATCAATCAAATTGGTTCTTCTAATCGTCTTTCAAAGTTGAGGGCTCCCCACCATGATGTGCTGACAGTTTATCGACCAAGAGGAGAATCCAGGCCAACTTCAAAGAGGAATTTAATGTTTTTTTGTGCAAGAGTTTTTTGTTCCCACAGTTCCAAGATGCAAATTTACCAATAATTTATATACGGCAACCCACATATTAATACAAAGCAGCCCGAATATGCTGCTAAGGGCAGATAATGCCCATTTTAAAGATGAATAACATGTCAGGAGACAATGAAATGCCTGCCACTGTGTTCCTGATGCTTAATTATGTGTGCAAGTTATTTTAGAATAAAATGTTATCTGTGCAGCTAACTTTCAAAACAATGAAATGTTTTGTGGAACTTGTCTAAAAAAATTGGACTTTGTTAGGTCTGCCTTAGATCTAGCCATTTTGCAGGTACTTGCGGAAAACTTGCTTGAAAGATGCAGTTGGCTCTCCAGCCTTGTTTTTCATCTTTTTTTCATCTTCATTCCTCATAAACTTGCCGGTAGTGTAACACGATGGTGTGCAGAAAAGCAAAGACATTACTTGAAAGGGCATGTGCTTGTTCGCTAGATTTAATGAAAGCAGCCACAAAAATGGATGGATGGATAAACAAATTACCAGCAACTGTGTATGATATTTAATACATTACTGTAAAGAATCACCTATTAACCTAAACGTGTACAGATTTTACCCTCATATCATATTAAGACTGAATTTTGATGTGCATTAAAAACACAGTCTGGGATTTGTTTTTAATGTAGCAGACATAAATAAAATAAATTGAGTTTATGTAATTTTGAATGAGTATGTGCTACTCCGCCAGCAATGACAATGACTCAGAGCACCTGTGTTTGCACTGATGATGCTGGTCAGAAAGTACAGGTTTAGTTTCATTCCAAAGCTGCACATACATACATCAGTACTCACAAACAAGTGTAGACAAACAAAAAGTTAAATGTAATCATTTTGCAGGTAATTTTAAATGTTATTTTGATAAATACCAATTAATGAAAAGCCATGTGTTCCATTTTCCTTCTGGGCTCAAATATCCAGTGTGATCTGGAGAAAAAAAAAGCATTGTGCCTGATGAAAATGGCAAGAAAATGGAGCAGAGAAAGAGAGAGAGGGGCTGTGTTTGTGTATGTCCTTTTCCTCAGGCATCACTGAAAGCTAACTTTTTTATGTTCCAATCCGTTTTACTTTACCAAAGTTTTCCTTGTGTGTATGTGTTTTCTTCCTACAAAAAATGCTTTCTAAACTGCCACAACATGTTACGACCAAAAAAGGAACTTTTTACCTTATGATTCCTTTTCTTTTTCTGTTCCCTATCTGAATAAAGTTTTAAGCTTGTAATGGCTGACATACATTTAAGTCCTTGTGTTGTTTTTCTGAATATGACAGCAGAAAAACAAGTTTTCTGTTTTAGTTGTAGACATCAAGGCGGGAAGCTCAAGTTAATAAGACAGTCCTTGTCCAAAACATCATGAGCGGAAGAAATGCTCCAAGCACAATAACATAAGCGTGAGCTTAGTTAGATTATGAGGCACCAACTAAATTATTACCCACTAAAGAGACTGACTCAGTGATTCAGTTTGGGCAGGTCGACAGTCGCCCGGGGGCTGGTGTGTGTTTGTGTGTTTGATAAAGTGTCTCAATGTTTATAACAAGGAAGGTGAAATCACAGGAAGTCCAAATGTCAATGACAGACAAGCCAAACAGCAGGCAGAGAGGGAGGGAAGTAACACCCAACACATAAAAGGGAAAACAAAAACTTGGTTCAAACACTTCCAAAGCTAGAAAGGCTAGTAATTTCCTAAAACTGTTGTCACAGTCAACCTGAACATCAATGTCTTGTTGTCACAACTGCATCATACTGGTGATACTTTGTTTCACCTGTCTACAATCCACAACCCTGCAACCTCAAAACCAACAGAACGATTCATGATGAAGAAAGACACCCAGGCACACAAAAAGAAGATGATAAGCATTTCCAAAACCTAATGCAGGAGACACATGCTTTGATTCATACTGTCACTAACCTGACATACGAATCAAAGAATCAGGGAGTCAAAACAAGCTTCCAAAAGTACAGTAAAGAAGTTGAAACAGGATAAATTTCCTGCAGACAAAACTCACAGTTTGGTTTGTGAGGTGCATGGTGCACTCTCTGATGCAAACTCTTGGGGCAGGATGCATGAAGGTATGCCGCACCACTCACATGCTTGCTTGCTGCCATTGCTGCTGCTGCCGTTCATATGGCGTTTCAAAAGGCCCACCTCCATCCCAGCACCCACCTGTAGGCTCTGAGTCTAGGGGGGCGACGTTATTATCATTTCTCCCCACTCCCTGCTATGTGAGATCAATGTTCCCTTGTGCGGAGTGACAAGGTCAGAGCCTAGATGCCAAACACCAATTCTACGTATACTACATTTAAATAATAATGTGAGCTGGCTGACTGAAATGCAATTTAACTGATAAATCAAATGAATGTACTGTGCAGTGTTGTTTATTTCATGTGTGTGCACATTTTTCCCTCCCTGAGACTAATCTGTAATCTTATCTGGTTTTGACTTTAACACAAACACCTTTTTCATCAACTCCTTTTTCCCCAGATGTCTTGTTCAGACATTCAAAGCTTTTTAGCCATGTCAGAAAGTAATGGTTTTCACTTGTTTTGTCTTGTTGTTTTTTGTTGTTTTTTTTCTTTAATTGCAGAAAGATTACTTTAGCTTTTAAGGGCTTACATAAAAATACTGCTTTGTGTCACAGTATGTTTGAGTCACAAACAAAGACAGTAAGCTCAGAGGAACAACCCTTGTCGAAAAACAAACATTAGGCAGACAGCCATTAGGGAAATAACTAACTAAATAAATGAATATATAAATAAAAATCACATGGATGATTTCCTATTTGAATGCTCAAAAGTGATGATACTGCATAGAGCTTGCCTTTCGGGTTCGTGTGCACCTCTGCAGCATGACTAATGTGTGGAAATGATATGAAGTCACATGACATGTCTTAGTATGAGTATGTGAAGAGAGAGATAGAGACAGAGCAAGTGTAAAAAAAAAAAAAAAAAGAGGGAAAGAGTGAGAGCTCTGGGTTTCCATGGCAATGGCTTTTTGATTGTATGGCCTACAACAATCACAGCTGGGAACAAAGAATGTGGAAGTGAACTTCGGAAGGAAAAAGTAAAAGGCAAGTGAATAGAGAAAGTAATCGATTTCATAAAGTTTCTTTTGGGTTTATTTGTTAATGGAATTTATGATTTTAGCCTTGGTGCAGTTGTGGCCTAAATTCAGCCACAGAGAATCTTTGCATTTACAATTTACTACTTTAAGTGGAAAAGTGAACTCTTTTAAATGTAAAGAGACAGAAAAATTATAATTGGAAGCAGAAGGAGGCAATGAATTGAGAATTGATATGCAAAAGCATACATAATCACCCAGAATCTTCTTTGAGCTTATAACTGAACCAAATTAACCAAAAAAAAACAAGTTGTCAAAAGACCACTTTGACAAAAGTTCAGTTGGTGTACAGTCAGTCAGTACAACACTGACTCTGGCCCATAATAACAGACCAATCAAGTGAAAGCCAATTCTGCCAATTTTTGTCTTCACAAAGTGCATGGGCCACTGCTCATCATCAGTACAACCCTTTTAGAGGGGAAATAATTTTAGCCACACAGGTTGGTTCTTGGAAAGAATGTTTAGTTCTGAAGACCTTGGTCTGGGGAGGTGATTAATGTTCCCTGGAGGAATATAATTCAAAGCATATCGCTAACTCTATGTTGGAAAGGCTTCAAAAAAACAATGAGATGGTCTAAATACAGTAGTGGCCCAGCCAAAGTCTTGTGCAGAAACCCAGCTTGAACCCAGAAGGGAAAATGGCACAGCAGAAATTCAAATAAGACACTTGCACCTTCAGAACATTTACAAGTTTTTGAAACCCTGAGACTCCCTGCGACTTTAGGAAGTTAGAACATAGAAAATGTTTCTCTCCATAGAAAAAGTGCCAGACAAAAAGGAAATAGCTTTTAGAGTTGAAAATTATCCTGAAGTACCCAAAGCACCATGAGGCTGCAAGCCTATTCACACTGTAGCACCAATATCTATCCATCTTCTGCTCTATACTTCAATTCTCCTTCTCTCACTTGTCTGAGTTTGTCACTCTTTCTCTCAGGAATTTGAACTTGTCATCCAGGTTGATGAGTTGTATTCCCTTGTGTAGCTGAACACAAATAAGAACCATCATTACAGCCTTTCGTAATTGCTCTTTGCTAAACACATTTTCCCATTTGCTCTAATTGGGAGCGGTGTGTAATTGAATTAACTTTTTTTTTCGAGTAATCAATCAGCTTGTGTCAGTCAATGCGTCCAAGTTCATTGAATGTATTCGCCCATGTTTATGTTGGTGTATCAGTGTGTGACAGCATCTATGGTGATGCTTTTACAGAGTGTGGTTTTGCTGTGTGTGTTAACCGGTGGTTCGGACACAAGCGCGTAACTTGAAGCCTGACGAGATGGATTTTCGTGTGATCTTGTAATCTCACAAATCCAGCTGCCTAGCAAGGTAATGTGTGAGTGGGAGGCATCTGAAAATGCACAAGTGGATCCAGTTTTGTATCGGGGTTGAGCACAACGGGATTAATTCGTTGTTAGGACAATATCACACTGAAATCGTACCACGACAAAAAATGATTATTCACTGTTGCTTATCAGACTATCAGCAAAAGAAATGGCTCTTAACGCAGACTAAACCTTTATTCTGTAGCTGCTGTCCAGCTGAAAGCACTGTTCTATATTATGTGTGTCTAACATACTATATGAGAACATATTATGCGTGTGTTTGAGTGTGTCCATGTCTCATGTGATGGTTGCCAGTGGCATACAGGAAGCACTCTTTCTCTGACAAATGAAAAACGTACATACTGTAAGAATTCTCCTTTTGTGTTATGATATTCGTTGTGTAATGTATGCTGTTACATGGCTGTGGTCCTTGATTTAGGTGCTGTCATGATTTTCTTTTTTAATATGTTTGCGTTTTGAAAATTAATAAAATATATTAAAAGATAAATAAAAAAAGAATTCACCTGTGAACATCATAACAGGCAGAAGATGACAAGAAGAGATGTTCTGTTTTTGCCCCTTGCTTCTGCTATTGAACTACAGAGAAGTCTCTGTATCTCCCTGTCTTTCCTTCTCAGTCATATTTGCCTTTTTCCTCAGCCTTTCAACCTTTTTCTTAAAAAAAAAGAAATATTCATTTCCTTTCTTCGCCTTTCTCTCTCACAAACTTATTTCCTCCTTTGTCTCTTTTCAGAATGCTGTAATATGATTTATGCTTCTTCCACTCAGAAACAGACATTTGGAAACCACACTCTGTGCTGTGCTTTTCTGCCTCTTCTGGTGGAACAAGCCACAGATAATCCAGACTCCTTTTTCAGTGCCTGCTGTGAAGTGAAAAAAAAAGAACAGAAACTGAGCACAGAGGAGAGGAGAAAATAGGAGAGGAGAGGAGAGGAGGAGAAAAGAGGAGAGGAGAGGAGAGGAGAAGTGAAAGAGAACATCTGGCAGCAAGAATATAAAGCACGGCTGGTGTAAATGGAGAGGTACAATCTTTCCTTTCTCCTCTCTAGAGATGAAAGGCTTCGGTATCAGTCGACTGCTAAACAGGTGTATGAGATGCTGTGTGTTTGTGAGCATGTGTACAACTGTTCATGTGTGTGTTTCCTTCTGACCTTTCCTTGTTCGCTTATAATAGGTCAATGAGACCTTTCAACCAACCGTATCTAAGACAGCGGTCTCTTTAGCAATCCGAGCATACACACACACACATACATGCACACCCAATAGAAACAAACTCACGCCATCCAAAGATGAACAGGGAAACACATACATCCTGAGTAGTTTCATTAACCAGATGCTGCAATGATGTTTTGAATCACACTCAATAATGGGTGAATGGGCTTGTGAAGGCCACTGCAATTCCTCTTATTTAGTCTTTAATATCAGAGAGATAGCTAATGGTCAACATTTAACTTCAGGACACACTGCAATTGCCATTTGCCTGATTAGACAAGATTAGGTACTAAAAGATAGACGGCTGCAGGAGGATCAGGAGAGAAGTGCTGTTGAAGGAAGAAGCTGACAACAAATTCATAGTGAGCAGAAAAAGCTGATATCTGTATCAACACATTATACATGGAAGCCAAATTCTGTAAATTGAGTTTTTTTTATGTTTGTCTTTTCCAGACCTTAACAAATTGTGTTTGTGTTGCTCTCAAATTGCGTGCTGCCAAATTATGAACTGCTCGAACATATCTCTAACAAAAATTTGACATGATGAACCAAAAAAAAAAAAAATCTTGTACCATCCTTTGAATTCCTAATGATTTTCTGCTGTTCCCTTCTCTCCTATTCTCTTGTGTCCACCGCCATCCGGCTCTCCTTCCACTCCATATGTTTCTACATCCGCTTTCTTCACTCTTTGCGCTGAGTACATGAGCTGAATCTCAACAATGTGGGAACTCTTCACTTGATTGGATGTCTTATCAGTGAAAACACAAGAGCTTTAATTTAAAAACAAAAACTTGCCACGCATGACTGCAAAGAGATGGGCAGGATGATTGGATGTAACCATACGTATGCGCGCATGTGTGTGTTTGTGTGTGCATATATTTTTATGTATATGAGCAAATATGAATACATTTACTTGTGCGTGTGTGTGCATGTGTGTGTTGTTTACTTGTGTTTGGATGAATCCATGCATCACTTTCATCAGTAGTGTTTTAATTATGATAACACATAATTATAATTACTTTTATATCGCTGTGAGCATCATTATAACTCTATAAGTTGTCATGCATGCATTCTTCACATCACAGCATCCAAGCACGCAATGTGTGTGTGTGTGTGTGAGCGTGTGTAGAAATGATAGTGATTTTACACACATTAGACAACGATTCAATAATGATCTTACACCCTTTTCTTAAAACTCTCCATGGGAGTATTCTCAAGGTATGCTTAACATGATTAAGAGAATTTCATGTTTTTTGATGCATAATGGTTTTGATTTCTTCAGATCCAGACCAGTACAGATCACAGAGGAGAGGGGAGGAGATAGAGAGTAATTAAGAAGAAAAAGCAGGAAAGAATGAGAGAACGACGAGGCCATTAAGGAGCAGAATAAGAAGATAGTGCCCAATAGAGCTGTCTCCTTCTTAATGAATTTAGCTTCCCTCATAATCATCTGAACAAACAAAAAAACACTGTCTACATCTTATTTCTCCTAGTACCTTTCATTTTCTTTTACTCAGGATTATTTCCTTGCGTTTTATTAAATGTATCCATCCTGCTGTCTATCTTCATTGATGCTTCAAATGGTATAAAGGAAGTCTTTTTCTCTGCAAAAGGAAGCCGAGCCAAGAAAACAGGTAATGAGTAGGCCTATCTACCATGAACAGCCGCAGGGAGTCATTCAACGGAGAGACATGAAAACAGAAATGTGTTCTCTTTTTCTCTAATTCAAGCCCTCACATTACGATTACATGTTTAGGAGAAACCAGGTTATCGGGAGACATCGGGTTAGGACAGAGAACACATTTATTGTATGTTCACTGCAACAACCTTGTTGCCGTAAAAGCCCGCATTTATGTGCAGATGGTCAGTAATCTTGTTTTTTTTTTCTTCTCAGATAATCAGGACTGAAAATGCACGGAGAGAACAATGGTGAGAGATCTCATGGTTCATGTTCAGGTGGAGTCAGGTGTGTTTTGTCTTTTTTAAAATATTCATAATATTCAAGCGCCCTGACACACGAGGGTAAGCAATTTTTGGTGAACTAATTTCTGAGATTGAATGGAACATTTGCAGTCTCCCCAGTGACATTCACAAACACATAGCCAGAGAAGAAAAGAAAAGAAACAGAGCAGGGATTTCTGGCACAACTTCACCTACTTCAAAAAGGTGCATGGAGAATTGAAAAAAGTCTGGTCGAAACTCCAGCAACACTTGTAGTACATAAAGAACAACTTTATTGTTAGACCAAAGTGCTTTGGCTTGCTGCCTCTCTTCAGGGTCGTAATACAACACATTATAAAGAACGTTTAAATAGGGAATTTTGACCTCTTCAGAGAGCAAAAGAACAGCTTCCTCAACTCAAAAATATGTTAAATAAAAATACCTATACACGAAAAATACCTAAAAATACCTATAACTATACACAAACTGATCAAATTATAACTTTCAATATTTCAGGTCCACACAAAGCACAGATGTAGTATAATCTACGTTGTTTTTGTGCCTGTTTGTGTGCTAAATTGTAAGTGATAATTTGCTGTCATGCCCCATTGAGGGTACCTTAAATAAGTCCCCAACACACCTCTTTTTACCTTTACAGGCCTTACTCTATTCTCACATACTGTATATTTGGTAGGCTGGTCAGTTCAGTAGTCTGGAGTAGTCTACATGGTAAAAGAATTATCAAAGAAAAGCACATTAATATACCTTTCCTTACACGATTGTGCAATTAAACACAATAATGCTGACTAGTAGAAATTAGTGCATTTTGAACTGTGTTTGCATGCATGCTCGGCGTTTAAAGTAAAGCTTTCCCCAGTTTTTAGTAGTCATCAGAACATTTTGCTGGTTCAACTGGACTCCATTCACCAGGGACTCATATTAGAAAAGTTCTACTGCATAATTTTTTGGTGATTAGTGATCATTCTGTGGTTTGGGTCTGGTAAACACTACTATAATAATGAACTCATTCGTACATGAAAATCCAGACAAACATTCCAAAACATTATCTTTCGTGCGGAACAGAGGCAGAGTACACATCAGTATGATATTAGCTTTGGGACAGAGTTTTTCATGTTAACAATACTGATGAGAATAACATCTTCATTTTTGAAATGGGTGGAGCTTTTATCTCTGGTGACCAAGTAGCCTCATTTTATTGCATGTGTATGTATTGTCTACATGTCGTTGGGACAATTATTCAGCCTCATATACAACAGAAAATAGTCAACACATTGTGTTAACATCTCAACAGTGTTAACATCTCAAGGACTGACAGGGTTTCACCAGAGACTTCAATGTCTACACATACACATCCACCCACAAATGCACACACTGACATGCAAGCATCTTTATGTACAGCAAACACACAGCACAAAGATGAATATGTAAACAAATAAGCATTTCACTGCTTTCATGTACTGCATGTCTGACAGACATTATAACCCCTTATTATGGCAGTTACACTGCATGAGTGCAGCATAAATTTGAGAAATATTTCTTTATTCATGGTGGACAAGGGGTGTCAGTGTTCATTATAATGGAGAGGAAAGCATTCTGTGCCCAAATCGGATCCTTCTCAAACAAAAAAAGCATAATTTGTAGTGCTTGCCCTGGAGAGTGTTGATGCCATATGGTCTAAATGCTGTTTAAGATGCCTTACAACACTGCCAAGAAACATTTCTTGGGGAAAACAGAGGTGCACACACACACACAGTTTGACTTTGCCTCTTTTCCCTCCCACTTGTACCACACCGACTGCCGTGTTGTCTTTTCCTCTCACTCATACCGCACTTTGCCCCGTTTCCTTCTGTAGCTCACTGAACTCTGCTCCTTCCTCCACTTGTTCTGCATCCCCCTCTCCTGCCTGTCCTTACCTCTCTTTGGCTTCCCCTAACTCCCTCCAGGCATACACACACTGGCAGCTCTTCCTCCCTCTCTCTCACTCTGATCTCACAAGGGAGCACTCTTGTCCTGCTGCTATTCCTCCTCACGGCTTATTTCGCTTCAGGCCTTTCCCCCTCTCCAGCTCAGCTACCACACTTCTTCCCTCCCTTCTTTATTTCCTTCCCTCACCTCTCTTTCAGGAAACGCTCTCCCTCTTCCACGTCTTGTCTTTCTCCAATATGTTCCTCTTCCTAAACTCTGCTTCCATAACAGTGGGAGTAACCTGATAGAGAAGCCTTCCTTCCTGAGATGTCCTCCTTACTGGGGTTGAAAGGTTTGAGTGCTCCAGTGACCCTGGGATCTGTGTTGTCTGGAGCATTAGCTCCTGGTAGGATCTCCTACTGAAAATTGCTCCCAGAAGAGCAGCCAGGCAAAGAAGGATTTTTTTTTAAACCTATAGAAAAGCCTAGTGGGAGATGGGCCATCTTGGCTGGAATAGGCACACTAGGACCCCGACTCTGGGAGGTAGGCTCACAGCACCAAGCAGTCGGGCTCTGACGCATGGAGCTCAGGCATGCTCTCCTAGAAGCAGCAACATGCGGTGGGAAAAAAAAGACATTGAGCTTTGCTACTTATTTTGCTGCCATTACAATCCCTTCCCTTTTCCTTCGATTTACTCTAATTCTTACTCCTTGCGTCTCTCTTTACTACCTATTTGTCTTGTTCACACTGAGCAGCTTCCATGTCCATTGTCTTCAACCACCATGTGAATTCAAGTCAGTCATTCACATCTAAGCAAGAATGGAGTGACATCTCCTCCCGTCTGCCCTGTCCTTCTAAAACCAGATGTGGTTGATCAACTCGAGTTCTTTCTCCCTGGGTTTCATCCTGTCTTCCCTTATTTCCATTGCCCCCTCTTCCCTCCCTTTGTCATTTCAGATACAAAACTGTCATTTCTCTCATCATTTTCACACTGAACTATTCACGCTCCATACCCTCCCACCTCCCTCTAAAGACAACAAAAGAAAGGTTGTCTTTCTCTTAGCTCAACATGCATTTCTGCCCTGCCTACTACCTCTCCTTTCTTCTCCACCCTTCACTTGTCTCCACACTCATCTTAGCTCTCCTCTCCAGCAATTTTCTATATCCTCTCTTGCTTCGAAGCTCATTCACACTGGGTTTGAGTTCAGCTGACTTTCTGTCTGTGCTTAGCATGATCCACCGCTTTCTCTACCTCCCTCTCTTGTCCTTTGTTCATGTTCACACTCAGCTGGCCTCTTCTCCTCCACTAGTTCCCACTCGCTGTGTCCTCTTCTGCACCTCCTGGTTATCACTCCTCCTTTACCGCCTCACCCCCTTACTTCCCCCTTTGCCTTCTTGCACGCTTCTCTCGCCAACCCCCCCCTCTTCCTTCACCAGTGAGCCTAACACTTCACACTGAGCTGTTTTCTGCCCTCCTTCATACTTTCCATCCTTCATTTCCTCCTTCTGTCCCTCCCTCCTTCCCTCCTTCAGAGAGCAGAATTACACTTCAAACAGTGCATTATAGGGGGTCAGAAAAGTAGCTAAATGCACCAGTGTTCTGTTTCTGAAAAATACTTTCACTCACTCACATACACTTTGACTCCATCCCTCCATATTACACCCTACGTGTCCCTCCTCTCTCTTTTAGCTACACAACACACAGAAACACACACACAGGCACATACACTAACAGCAGACTTCACACTCATATCTCGTATTCTCCATCTCTCTTTTACATTCTCTCCATCTCTCTCTCGCTCTCTCTTATTCCCATCTCAATAGTGTGGTCTGCATGAATCGCCTGCCCCATTACAGTCATTACAACAGAGCCGCCATTTCTCTCTTTCCTCCCTTGCTCCTTTTATGTCATTACACAACTTTTTGTTCCATTTTTAAGAAGCACGGGGTGCCCACCATCCTTCCTCAAAAGACTGCCAAGATACCCTTGAGCAAAGTCATTTTCCACAAATTGCTCCGATTGTGCTGCTAATGGTTATACGGGGTAGCCTCCAGGTGAGTGTGCGTGTATGTGTGTCTGTAGGCTAGTCCTGATTTGTCCTGTAATAATTAGAGTCTGTGTGTGTTTCTGATCTTCTAGGAGCCCGTCCTGTCCATAATGTGCAACAAATCAAATTCCCAATATCTTGGGAAAAACTGGTCGTTAATATTACTGTGTAAATTGGCATGTCCATATATTAATTAGGGACCGAGCCCAAAAGGCAGAGGACTACTACTGACCAAACAAACACTATCTCCTCCAAGGGCGTTAATGGTATCGGCTTCAAACTTTAATAGATGACTTATGACACTTAAAAACTTTGTAATAATTCGAACGGTTTGGATTTTATAAGCCCTCAAAGTTGCAGTGCCACATCACCCTTACAATGTAAAACAATGGGGAGGCATGAACTTTGTGTCCAACAGAGGCTTCTGACGTCTAAACTATAAGTCTGACCACTTTCAAACCTGTATCAATGGATTTGCCATGAAATTTCCTACTAAAATATGATTTTTAATGTAAGATTTGGCCAAACTCATGGGATTTATGAGGAGATTTCACAAAAAGCGTACTCTAAAATCCTGCTCTTCAACTGCTCCTGGTGATGTCACTCCCTCAGTGCTGTGAAACATTCCGCAATACACACTCATTATAAAATCACAGGAGGAGCAAGAAAAGACTTTAAAACTCAGACTCTAATATCTCAAAAACAGTAAAAGATAGAAAAAACATGTAAATTCAAGATTTGTAGGTCAAAGTCTTGTGAGTCATTTAAAGTTCAAATGAAGTCTGTATCTAAAACTATGTGGAAGAAGTAAATGTTCAAAAAAGTGTGGGTTCGCTCACACTCTCCATTTTAATTTCTGTGTCCAGCTGCAGTTACTTATTGTCTCTGCACACCTGACAGTACGCATGTCAATCAAACTTTCAAAATAAAAGTACACCATACTTGTAAGAAATATCCCTCATTTTTAAAAAGCAAAATGATCTGATCCCGACGGGCCAGAGTGCGAGGTCCCGACCAACGTTGCTTGCAGCTTTAACTTTAGGTTGTATTTTAATTTCTTGTTTTTTGTATGTTGTTTTGTTCTTCTTTTAGGCTGAAAATTTTAGAGGCTGTAGTGGTAATTGGAATATAAACCTTGGTAGCATTTTTGGTGCAAACTCAGGAAGCTCATCGTCATCATCACCCATTCAGAAAATCTAATCAGTAACTCTGTAAATTTGGCTTAATTGCAGACATCTATTGGCTAATATACCACATGAAACCCAGATATTAAGCAAAATTCCTAAATTACATGAACCCCTGCAGGTAATTTTAGTCCAGCGCGAATATGACTAATGTCTGTAAAGCAACTGCTATGACAGGACATCTGTAATGTTAATGACCAGTTTTAATAGGATCAGAGTTCTCTGGAATCTGTCTCCCAGTTTACAGAGAAGGGATTGCCCCCTGCATTTATGAGCTGTTACAGGAAAAGGTTGCACATGTCGCATGTAGCATCCTTCCCATAACAAACAGTAATAGGAATAAAATATTGATGGGCTACACATGTATATGTGTGATGTACACAAACTATACTGGACCTAAACCTGACATAATTGCTGAGCCGCAATACATGACTGCTATGATTTGTTGGTATCTTCTTATGTCCACATGATGGTGAAGTGGGCCAACAGTAATAATATAATAATATCAATTAACATATAATGCTTACAGTAGGTTACACCACCTCCACCTCACCTTCTCTCATACAAATAGTGTATAAGCCATCTTGGTTTTGGTAAATACCTTTAACTAAATCATTTTTTGTAAGCCTTCAGCAGGCATACAAACAAATTATTGGCTAAATCATTCAGCACCAGCTGTTGCAGTGACCCAGTGCTCTCTTTTAAAGAGAACAAAAGTAAGTAAAGTTTATTTAGTATAGCACCTTTTACAGAGAAAGGTCACAAAGTGCTCCACAATTAAAATTGTTAAAAATAAAACAGGCCTTCAGGGCATGGAGAATTACATTTAAGAATTGAGACAAGACAAAAAATGATTCATACAAAGAGGGTTGTAGTTAATTTGCGTGTGCAGCTTTGTGTGCAGACATGAGAGAGAGTATGCATGCCTGCTTCTCTCTAAGTGTGACTGTCCTACAGAGACGTTTAGTTGGTACCCTTGGACATAAAGTGAGTTGTAGCAGAACATTCACCTCATTCATAATTCACCCAAATGGCAGAAGCCAGAAGGAAAACATGCTAACACAAGAAATATTCATTTGAACTGCACAATTGAACCAGTGACATTTAGGAGCATCTTTGTGTCCACATGTGTAAGGAGAATGCATATGTACAGTATGTGGCCCTGTCGCCTTCCGCTGGAGTCAGCCATTGTAACCGTATTAATGGTTGACTGAGACAGAAGTCAATTTTCTCTCTAAAGAACAAGTGAGAGGAAACAAGTTTGATGGCCTGTGCAGTATTTCTCTGCCCTCATCCTTGAGGGATCATCTCTCCCAATCCCTGCTTTGGCTCTCTGGGGTCTACTCTTGCAGATTATTATTGCGGATCCATCTCTTTTTCTCCTTCCCTCCTTCTCGCTGCTTCACTCCACTGGGAGCTCACACAGAAAATAATCCCTTCTCCCACAAGCAGCGACAAGAATAAAATAGTTTAACAAAGCTAATTAAAAAGTGAAGATTGATGTATATGTTCATAGACGGAGTAAAGGATTGAGGTAGCAGAAAAAGAAGAGGATGATTTGTGGGGTAAGGGTTGTCTGACTACAATCACTACTTCCCTGCTTCCACACACAAACACACAACTGCACATACATTAACAGTACAACAGGAAAACAGTGTAATATACTGTGCGTCAACACTGCTGTGTGCAGACACACACACACACACACACACACACACACACACACACACACATAGCATAAATGATGATATATCATGTAATGAAAGGGAAAGCACATGAGAGGCAACAGTGCCATCACTGCAACCATGAATGCTTTATGGCTATTTAAACAAGTCAATTTCATGCTAATGTGACCACTGCTTACCATGCTAGAAAATTATAAACAACCTTCTGGTGTGGGAGGAGGACTGTGAGCAGGAGGGTTCAAGGGGAGGGGAAAAAAGCAGACGGTGACGCAAAACAAAAAGACAGAATGCTCTCATTGGCCATTAGGGTGTGTGTGTGTGTGTGTGTGTGTGTGTGTGTGTGTATGTGCATGCTAGTTTGGCAGCTGAACAATGATAATCCTCATGAACCATACAAAATGACTGATTAGCTTCCCCAAACACTGTTTTCAAAACTGTCTCTCTCTTCATTTTTATTTCCACTCCAAATATGTGTTGATCATATATCTTTTAGAAACAGAGTACACCGCACACACCAAAGATCTATTCTGTTCTGGCGATTTTCACTTTCTTCTATCATTCTGTCTCTCTTTCTCTCATCCAAACACACTACACCAAAGCAATTCCTTGATTGCACATGTATACTCATGGAAGACTACACGCATACAAACACGTTACTTGGACTTTGCTTCATCACTGCAGGAAAATGAAAGGAGGCTCTTAAGAATCCTGAAGCAGAAAAATTCAGCCACTGAATCAGAGAAGTAAGTGTGTGACTGGGGGAGAGAGCGGGCCATGGAGCCCTAATATGAAACCGCCAAGCTTCCCTCAAACCATTACACAGAAAGCCATGGACATTTCATTAAGCACAGAGCTGGAAAAGAAGACACAGAAAAAGGGCAGAATTGAGAGAAGCATTACATATTCCCAAATACAGTTATGCAGATATAAGATGTGAAACAATCAGGGATCGTTCTATTCTAGAGTGAATATTAGCAAGACAAATCAACCATAATATGCCTATCAAATCCCATTTGCTGATATTGTACTGCGTAAAACAGCTCTGTGAGTAGAATACCATAAGGATTACAGGAGTTCTTCTTGTTCTTCCTCTTATTTCTCTCTCCACCTCTCCAGCTTTCAGTCTCTCTCAGTCCTCTGGAGCCCTAACATTATACAGCGTAATGGAATATCGACAGAGTCGCTCCATTGTGCTTTAGACACACACAATTCAGCCAACAGATGAGCCCATATTCTATTCTAAAATGGGAACCAATGTACTTATAATGTGAAGGGGCGCAAAGAGTATAGCATGGAGTGTACTGTATCTGACGGATCGAATATTGCAATCTAAACCTTATCATTGTGTGAGGTGCAGAGCTGAATCCTTGATGAGCGCAGCGCACTCACTAAACACTGATTTGCTTCATCTCTCTCGTTCAGTCTCTGTCTGTTACTGTCTCAATGCAGAGCTCCCTCACACACACATAGTCTCTGTTTTTCTATCCCACCTTTTCACTCTATTTATCCCATTTCAGTCTGTCAGTCTGTTTCTCTCTATGTGTGCATCTCTTTTTTTGTCACTCCTCTCTCTCTCTCTCCCTGCAGATTGCCATGGTAACAGGTGATGGAGGCTCAGGTTGAGCCCAAAGGTCCACTGCCACAACTAGGGTGCTTTTAATTGGTCATTTAGTCCAGATTCTGGCAATGTGATGCGTGAAAATACCAGATGTATCTGTCTTTTAACAGTTACTTCATTATCACCCTTTTAGAATTAACCTTTTCATTTTCACTGACTTTGAAATATTAACCTTAAATATCGCCGGTCATACTGTATTATAATTTAGTCATTCAGTCATCAATCTTCATGTGGGTACATTTCAATTACATAAAATGCAAAAAAATATGAAAATGAAGCAAAGAAAATGTTGCAAGTGCAAATGATACATGAAATGACCTTCCAAAGAATCCATAAAAATCATTTGGTACACCACGGTTAACGTTTAATTATGGTACATCTACATGTACTATATACATTTTCCTGCTCTATGTCTACTATTGTATGTTTGTTTACACAGGGAAATCATTAGTATTGACAGAACTCATGCGTATAATTCATTCAATATTTTTCTACAAATTGTAATGGGATTTAGCCAGAAAAAGCCAGGATAGATCAATTGAAAGAAACATATGTCTGAAAAGATGGTTTAAGCATGGGAAGCAGTGAAATCAACCTATTATCACAATGACACGTGTCAAAGTGTGGGTAAGTTGATGTGACCCTTTACATACAGGATAACTGATCCGTTGTGTCTTGGCTCTTTTAGCAATTTCACAACTCACTCGGCAACAGTATGATGGGCAAATTTGTGGAAGCAAGGCGGTCGATTTATATAATTGTGCTAGCTAAGTAAAGAAAGGCTAATGATGATTGGGTCAAATGGAGCAGAATGGAGCGAAAAATGTCTGTAGGTTTCTATGGGTCAGTGTCTCTCTTACAGAGAAAAGAAATAAAGAGGATAAAGACCGTGGGTGGGTCACTCTATAGCAGCTAATATAGAGAAGAAATAAAACAAAAGATTAAAAGACACAGGGAATTAAAATTTCAAGAAAAAGCAAAAAGGTCCATAGTGGTGAAAAATGCATCATAGTGACCAGCTTTAAGTTAGAAATGGCTGGAGAGGGTTCTCAGTTATTGCAACAACCAAAATGCAGAAAAAGAGGGGAAAATTAGACCACCAGAAAAAAAATATAACAGCGGAAACACCAGCAGTCTCATTAAATTTAACCAAAATTCATACATGCATCCATCCCTTCATATACTCATCAATATATCACTGCATGCTGTGCATTCATTAAATTCCTCACTCCATCCCTCCTTTTCTCCATTACTCCTCCAGTCATTCCTCAAACTGTTTTTTCATTCCCTCTGAAGGTACAAGCAGCTGTAATGACTTGTGAATCCTAAATATCCAAACCATCCATCCATTTATCTCTTAACTTATCTATTCATCTCCTCGTCTGACTGTCTATCCACCCCTTTACACATTAATCTATCCATCCATCCATCTCTTTGCCACTTTTTTCATTTGCTTCTCTCCCCGAGTTGGCTGAAGGATGGACTGTAGGACTGAAGGATTCATTGTCAGCCACGTTTACGATTTCCCTTTAACGTCACAGCCCCACCCATCTCTCCATCTGTCTGTTCCCCTGCTCTCAGCTTCCTTCCGTCGTGTCGCTGCAACCTCTTCAATCATTCATTTTCATATCCCTCAGTATGTGCATGCAAGTGTCATTATGTGTGTGGAAAAAGAAGTAGAGAGGACAGCGTTGTCATAGGGATAAGAGAAGGCACGAGGGGATGAGCTCAATGATTTGGCATAAGGTGGAATATGAAGAGGGTTTATGGGAATTTTTTTTTTTTTTGTATGTGTTCCAATCTAATTTCCTGTTAAAAGTAACATATCCAAAGAAATTTGACAAGGATACCATAAATAAGCCAGGAGGATGAAAAGACAATCAATGGGTAAAAGAGGAAGGTGGAGAGGGGAAAGTGGAAAGAGGTGTGTTTAGTTTAGTAGCTGCAGGTATGGTGTTAAAGATGCTTACTCTTGTGACCAATAAACTAGTTTTTCTTGTCTTAGTTTTACTCTTCTTTCCTTTG